>NW_024881329.1:14165746-15365746 GCF_018691265.1 Tyto alba
TTTAATCTGGGAATCTCGTCTCTCTATGTGCGTGTGCATGCTTTGGGCAGAGATGCAACCGATCTTTACCTAGATAAGCAGATGCGACGGATTTTTATTTTTTTTTTTTTACTAGCTGAGGATGCAAGTTGATTTTGCATAGCTAAAGAGATGCAGCTGAGCTCTAGCTGGCACTGTGCACAACTGATTTTACATAGATAAAGAGACGCAGCTGATCTGATCTTTACCTACATGGAGATGAGCTGGTCCCCAGCTTGAGGGATCGCTGATGGCCCCTCTGTGTACGCAGCCTACGACTGAACGGGAGAGCCGTGCATGTATTGCTGATGATCCAATATCCGCATCTACTTTGCTATAATTGAATGGGGGGGGGGGGGGGGGGGAAAGGTGTTTGACAAGCCTGATACCTAAACGCAGCCCCCCCACCTGGAGATCATTCGGATAAGCTTTCTGCTCATATCTCTCTCTCTAGTGCCTCCTTCCCCCCGCCCTTCCGATTCTTCCTACGTAGAAATGTAGCTAATAATATTTAGTCTCCGGGCTAAAAATAAGCTCTGGAAAGTCAGCAGTTTCGCGAAGCAGCGGCGGTAGCAGCAGTGCTCGCAGGTAGAGAAGCTCGGGGGGTCTCCGGCTCTGCACGGAGACTGTGAATCGCTCCCCCCGCCCGCCCCCCGCGCTGCCGGCGAGGGGTGCGCTCCCGCGGAGGAGGGGTCCGCCCGGAGCCGCGCTGCCTCCGCCGCCCCGCTCCAGCCGGCGTGCGCCTCCCCGCCCGGGGAGGGGGGGGATCCCGGGAGCCTCCCTTCCTCCCCGCCCCGGGGGGGGGGGGGGGGGGGGGCGAGGCGGTGCGGCTCCGGTGCCCACCCCCCCTCCCCAGCTCCGGCCAGGGCGCGGGGGCGGCAGGCGCTCCCTGCGGCAGAGCCGGCGGAGCCCCGCGGCCGGCCCCGCTGCGGCGCCGGGCCCCGCCGGGGAGGGAGCGGGAGAGGGAAGAAGGAGGGAGGGAGGATCCGGCGGCCCCGCCGCCCCCGCCTCCCGCCGGGCTCCCGCTCCGGCTCGCACGTAGCGCCGCCGAGAAGGGGAAACCCCCCCCGGCAGGCGGGTGGGAGGGGGGGGGGGGGGGGCTGGCACCGCCGGGGCCGCCCGCCGCGGGGGAGGGGGCGGCATCCCCACCGCGCAGCCGGGCGGAGCCGCCGCGCAGGGCACTGCGCACCCCACGACGGGCCGGGCCGGGGGTTGGGTTCCCCCCCGCCGCGGTTGCCACGGCGACCGCTTCCCCCCCTGGGGGGGCACCGTCCTGCGGAGATGGGGGCTCGGTGCTGGGCCGAGGAGGGGGAGGGAACGGGGATGCCGCTCCTTTCCCACCCCCTCCGTTCCCCCCCCTTTCCATCCCCCCAGCCCCGGGACGTCGTTAACAGCCCCCGGACGGTGCCGCTCGCAGCACCGGGGCCGGGCACAGCCAAAATGGAGGTGCTGCAGGACGGCACCGGGGGGGCGCCGGCGCGGAGCTCCCACGAAAGTCGGTCACCTGGCGTCTCCTCTGCGTTCGTATCGATGTGGGGAGGGTGGGTGGGGGGGAGCTGGGTTTGGGTTTTTTGTCATTAAAGAAAAACAACCGTCCTCCTCTCCTGGAGATGCGCAAACCGCGGGCTGGGCTCCGCGCCGGGGCCCCCCCCCGCCCCCGGCCGCGCCGCTGAGTGGGAGCCCCGGGAAGGGGCCGGGCTGGATCCCTCCGTGTATTTTTCCATTTCCACTTGGAGAACTCGCGTTTGCTGGGGATGCCTGTCTGGGTGCGATGAGAGGTGTTTCTCGGCAGCTCTAAGGCGAGGAGAAACTAGCCCGAGAAGAGATGGGTCTGGGAAGCACCCGTCATCGGCAGGCTAGATAAAACTCAAAGGCACCTAGTTTGCAGTACCGGTTTCATTAAATTCATAATGAAACGTTCTCTGACCTTCTTTCACTTAGGAAGAAGTCAGGTGGTAGAGCTAATATTTGAATACATCTACTGTGATCTAGTGGTGATGAGCCCTACTAAAACCCATCCACTTCCCAAAATAAATGGTTCTGTTATACAGGAGGTTGCCAAGGAGCTTCTATGAATTTTCCACTCCATAGATAATTGTGTGTATCTTCCTATATTTTCATTTTACACCCATTACTTTCTTAACAGCTCTTAAAAAACTCTTGGTTCCGGTATTTCCCTTTCTGCCTCTGTTGCCATGTTTGTGTTGAATTCTAATCGTTCTCTGCAGAGACGCATGGGACGGACGGCTGCTAACAAATGACACTGGGCCATATTTGGTCACATTTGCTCACGGTGACTCATACCTTAATCTGCAAGTAGCTTTATTGATTTTAGTATCTACTATTTCTCCAAGAGCTGTCACCGCTTTGGTGGTGGTTTGTCACCACCTTTCATCTCTTATGGTTATGATACTGTAAAATGTCCAATCTCCTTCAAATATCTCATCATACTGCAAAGTTTTGATGTAGCAGTCTTTCTTGCTCCTTTTTTTATAGTTTTCCTTTTATTTTACCTGATAGCACAAGTGTTGTCTTCAGTGGTTTGGTGGCTGTCAGGTGCCTGTGTCCAGCATGAGATGTTTTTTTAATGTGGTATTTGACGTAGGCATGTTCTCTCTCCAAGTTTGTCATTCTCAGCACCCCTCCATTTGGATAACTGCTTGATTTTCAGCGTCATTCAATTATTTCCTATTTCAAATGGTCTGATAGTTCTCACTATTTATTTTTAGTGGCCACCATTCACAGGCATGTATGCTGGAGGATTATGTCTAGCATTTCATTAATCTGAGGTGGCTGGATGCACACATTTGCCTTTGTGCAGCAAGTCCTTTATTTAGTTTCTTTATCACACTGATATTGTTGAGCTCTCAGAAATGCCCAGAGAAAATGCAGACTGGCTGCTATTTAGTAACCATATGTTGCTTCTTAAATATAGTGGCATACAATTGCCCTGCCATGAGAAATTCTGGAAAGGTGGATGAATCCCGAGGGACAAATTTTCCTCAGAGCTGTAAGTCTTACCATGAATCACTGTAGTAAATCACCACTGAGCACTTGAAGATGTAGCTGCTAGAATTTTTTTAATCAGATACACCAACAAAGAGAGCATCCATAAGATTTTGGAAGATCTAGTTCATTCCTCTAGCAAAAAATAGTCATGTCGAGTGCTGTAAACAGCATCTGTAAGAAACAGTACCTCTCAAAGTTGCTAAAAATCAGTAGGTTCCCTAGACCTGGGAAAGAGACAGGTAGCACAAGGTAAAATACATATGGATAGACACTTTCACAGCTCCCTCCCCTTCAAGCTAACATTAGACTGGGGCCAAGAAACTGGGGCTAGCAAAAACAGGCTTGTCAAAGTGGTCCTTAAAATGGAGACGATGGCTTTTGGGGCATGAAGAACTAGAAAGAAAGAGCTGAGAAACGCAGGACTGGTTTTGTAATCCTCATTTTCATCCATGATTGATGAGTCCAGTTAGTAATAGGGACCACAGAATATGGGAAGATGATATGTAAAAAAAAAAAAAAAAAAAAAAAAGTAATATTTGTGTGCCTGGACTAAGAGTTTGAAACAAGTGTAACTATCCCATGTTTCCTTCATGTTTGGTTTTCTAAGCGTTTTTACACCTCCTTTCTGCGTCTCTCCCACCACATTGTTAGGAATACTAAAATGCCCTGGCAGGGAAATGTCAGGGGACGTCCCACAGGACCCAGGGCACATGATGAGCAGTTTTGCGTGCAAACCACTTGCCAGCTTCAGTGAATCCCTACACCCACACACCAGCAAGGTGCAGGGCAGGGCAGGGCACTGACTTCTCCCATTAACTGAAAATATCTCTGAGACATACTCTTGCAAAATTATAGCCAGGAAAACATACCAACTGACATGGAGTTCATATAACAACTGCCCACCCATTTCATTATTTCACAAATGTGTGATTCGTGCTTGTGAGCTGTCACAGTTAACATTTCCATCTGTCTCAATATTGCTTCTATTCTTAGTTGCTATGTGATAGATGTAGGTGTATGAAAAGGATTTTTCCCCCCTCCCTGTGTCATGAAACAAAATAAATGAAAGCCACATATATGTACCTATGCATTTCATACAGGCAGCAAGAAATACAGGCATCTTTGTGGCACTACCATTACTAGAAGTAGAGGTGGAGTAAGAAGCACGTGCCTGTGGCCTCTCGGTGCTGCTAGAACATGTACTCAATGGGGAAAAACATAAAAAAGACAAAATCTAACCACAAAAGAACAATATTTCTTTGATCTCCTTTTGAATGTGCAGTCTGAGAGACCTATTTTCCTAGTCACGTAAGTATGGGAGTAATTTTATTTATCACGTAATCCTAATTGGTCTTTTCCTGAGGCAATCGCAAAGGGAAAATAGCCGTGACGCACTTTGGTGTTCAAAGGATTGGGTCCTCAGCTGTGTAGCTATTTCCAAACTTGGAGCTTTCAAGATACTTGTCGCTTGGACAAACAGAAAACTCTTTGCATAACGTAAGCAAAACCTGCATTTCTCAGTACCTCTATGCCAAAACTGGATTTGATGGGATACCTGTAGAAGTGAACAGACATTTCACAACAGCCTCCAGCAAAAGCAAAATCTGGCTCTGGTTGCTTTATTCCTGTTCTCATTTGAACTTCATGGCAGAGCACAAACTCATAGTCTCCTGATGAAAAATATCTTTTGAAGTCACTAATAGATGTGACTGATTTTTCACCCCTGGCGCAACTCGATGCTTCCCAGGGAGACAGGGATTAGGCCAGGCCCAGCCCAGTCCGTGGCATAAACCGGGCTGTGGGAGGTTGGCCCCAGCTCTTCCTTGGCTAGCGGAGAGCCCTGGGGCCGGGCCATTTGCCAAAGACCCAACTCCACTGTCAGTAAGTGGCTTCCCCACAGTCCCAGGCTGTTGTGTGGTCTCCTGTGGGGAATATTAGAGGTGGGACTGTAATGGACGAAGATCTTGCCAGAAGTGGCCAAGTGTGTACTTTCTCTTCCCTCTACCTTTTCATGGTCTGGTCTGTCTTCTTTTTTCCTTCCCAAAATAGCACACAAAACCCCAATTTAACAAGCGTAAACTGTACACTCTAGCCTCCAATTTATTTTGACATTTGGCAAGAATGATTACGCAACATGTTCATTAAGTCATAACATTTTCGCTACTTTCCCATTTCAGTTTCTTATTGACTGTAGCACATGTGAAAATAATGAACTTATTTATTCTCCAAACAGACAGTAGACCCCAAAACTCCCAAGAAAATGCATTGTTTATGGATGCAATGTATGCAGAAACTTTTTAAAGCCCTAGGTCTCACCTGACTGTAAAAAAAATATGGTTCATTTCTGAAAGGGGTGAGGAAGGATTTATCATCCACTAAAATGCTTATAGGTTGTGCTGCTAAGGAGGTCTCCTTGGACAAGATGCTTCCTTTTTCTGAAACAGAGCCCCTTCCTCCTGACAAGCCTTTGTGGGACTCAGGAACAATCCAGTAAACAGTTACGGTAATAGATAATTAGATGGACCAGCTAAAAGCAATATGAAAGGGGGCTGGTAGCACAAGGATTACAGAAGGTGTGTGGGCATTTTGACATCCAGAAAACATTATAGATCTGGTCTCAGCTACCTCAGTCTCATGATGATAATTAAGAAATGTGGGTGTAGAAAAGCTCTTTGCCTGGTTTGGTTGGATTATTGCTGCAGTTCAAAACAATTGGCACAGACACCCACATTGGACATGATTGCCCTTTGATGAGGCAGATACTGACTTTTTAAAGCTGACATAGTTAAAATTATGTCTAAAGTTTATGGGGCCACAAGCTTCTGACTAGACTCCATTATTATAACAAATGGTAAAATACAAGCTGAAGCAGTTTAAAAAAAAAGTTGAGGCATGTTGAGGAGGAAGGGACCCTGGCAGTGGGAAGATTTCAGGATTAGCCCTTCTCTCATCTGTTTGGCCACAGTAGAAGAACATGGGCAGTGTCCAAGGGGTTTGCTTTGTACACATGGTCATACATCCTCTTTAAAGACAGACTGGAGGGAAGACCAATGGGGCTGGTTCCTCGGCTGCTTTCGTTAAGAACCCACAGAGTGTGTCTAGTCTGGTTCCTATACAGCTTGTGTGTTGTATGGCAGATCTTTCCTGTTCTTTTACCTCTGTTCATTCATTGACAATACAGAGATGTTGCCAAACTTCCCTCTGAGCACTGAAGAAGCTGAAAAATACCATAAATTAAAAAAAAAAAAAAAAAAAAAAAAAAGTTCAAGCTTCTATAAGTAGAATATTTTTTTAAGAAGCACTTGTGAATGGTAAGAGAATGATGGAGGCTGTCTAGATGCGGACTGCCCGTGCCTAAGACATAACAGTATAGCTTAACATACTCAGTCTTACAGTGTGTTATTAGAACACTAGAGACACTAAATCTGTACAGCTATGGAAATGAGAAAACATTGACTTCAGCCCTGAGCCTGCATTCAGGTTTCTTTATTCTTTTACATGTTTCACTCCGTAAAACAACAGCAATGGATGAAGGTTGTATGGTGGCTCACTCGTCGTTCTGTACCTATCACTTGGCTCCCATTCAGATTTTCCCTGAGGAACCAGAAAAGGCCACATGTTGACAAGGTAGACATAGTTGTGAAAATATCTGACACTTCAAAATTATCTTTTCTTACAGTATTTTCAACAAAAACTCAGTTCTATATTGTTTTACAGACTGTTCAAAGAGGCTTTCAGTATTTCCCTCTAAAGCTATCATCAAAAATCTGACAGTGGTATTTGATAAAATACTCAGATTCAGAACAAAATGTATCATGAAAAGACAATGGATTTCAGGGAAACAGGTGGTTACCAAAAGAAACAAAAAAAAAAAAAGAAAAGGCAGCTGATTTCTGACAGCAAATACCTTTTGAAACCTGACTAACTCTACTGAGAATGGGATACAATGAGAGTCATGAGCAGGGGTCAAGAGGCTGGAGCTGCTTAGATGGTTAGTTGGCTCTGTCAAATACATGTTTGTTCATTCACATCTGCCTATCTGAGAAGATATTTGGCTGAATTTTGTAAACAGGTATCTGATAAAATAGTATTGGAAAACAAAAAGCCCTAGCAGTTTTTAAGTGAGGCTAAATTCTGGGTTTGGAATTTTTCAGTGGATGACAATACATCTCAAGTGTCCTTTGCTTCTGTACATGTCACTTGGCTGAAGCCTGAAGTGTGATATCTCTTATTCTATTGCTGAAAAATTATTGCATTAGAGAAAAAAAAAAAAAAAGAGAATAATGTATCTATTGGTTATAGAGAGAGTCAAGCACAAAAGGAGTGAATCTCACAGTATTTCCCATATGAATCTCTCTTCATGTCCCAAATTTGGTTTATTGACTAAGTTATTCTAAGTCCTTATACCACACTCATCATTTATCATGGTATATGAACACCTTTCTAAGTGATGTGACTAATATATGTCACATGTTTTGCTCTCAACCTCTTCCAAGGGAATCAGCAGTTAAATTTAGGGTTTTTTCTAGTTTGTTGTTTTTTTTTTTATTGTGTGTTAGTCTTTCGCAAAGGCCTTGGTGGCACAAGAAGTAATAGTTTGATCATAGATTCATCTGATTCTTTTCTCCGTGGTATTCACTCTTACATCAGCCGTCGGTCACTCTATCCACCACCTATTCCCCAGGCGGATCTGATTCTCATCCTTTTTTCCGCCCACCACCTGTTGTTTTCCTCTTCCCAAATCCTTCACCTAGACTGTCATCAGCTGCCCAACCATGGGCATAGCCCAGGATACCCACTGCTTTTCTTGCCTCTTTTTTTGAGCTCTTTTACAAACCCGAACATCTCTGACTTCAGAGGGGCTTTTAATCCTCAGTCTACTACCTTTGACACCAAATAGTTATTTTTATTATCTACCTTGCCATCAAAGATTTCCTGCAGCATGCCTTAAAGAAAATTCTGCTGGTTCCCAAATTTAAAGGAAACCAAAATATCTGAGGAGAAGGCTAGGCCCTTTTTAAGGCAAAGCTAGAAAGTTGATTTGAAATGGCCAGAATTTCATATTCATTTATCGGTAGTGATTTTCTAGACAAAACGGGGAAGAAATTCAGACTAATGGAAGGCTTACACTTCAGGCCAGGAGGAAAGCCAAAGATGATATACCTTTCAAAATTGTTTTCTTTTGGGTCTGTACCATCCCCTGGCAAGTCAGCCTGTCCAAGAGCAATAGGGCAAGGCCAAGGCAATGTACTGACTTGCCTCCTTGACCACCAGAGGCCATTTCACCAGCTGCTGCTTGTGTGTGACAGCTGCCTGGGGCTCTGATGAGCAGCAGAACTTCCCAGCTCATCTCTGCCAGGGCTGTAAACATGATGATGATGATGTGCGTTATGCCAGTTCCCTCTCAGAAAAGGAGAGTTGAGCAGACTTCAGTGCGGGCTCCCACAGGACATACTGGGGATGATGCAGCCACGGAGCCGAGTCTCATTTGGATCAGTTTGTGCTTTTGTCTCTCTCAGTTTGAGGTTCCAATGTGGCTTGCAGGCTGAGGTCACCCCTGAGACCCCACACATAAGATCAGCCATCCCCACAAAGCTCACGGAGCTAATTGCCGATGGATGTTAATACCTCCCTGTGTAGCAGTGGCATCCCGCTCACCCTCACTGCAGCCCTGTAAGAGGCAACGAGCCACGCGCTGTTCCCGCAGCCAAGGAAATGGAGATAAGAGGGATGGGAGACTGTGCAAGAAGGTGGCTCGGAGGGCGCGGAGCCCCTGATACAAGCAACAGTGGGGATGGGGTGGGCAGGACACGGAGAGCCCCTGGAAGAGGAGGTGAGTTGTGTTACGTGAGGGAAGGAGCCCCATGGAGGGGCCTCTGGGCAAAGAAGTGAAGCAGGTGCCTGGTGTGCTCTGGATGCTCAGCCTGAGCATTTGGCATCGCTGCGAGTTGTGTCAACCTCTTCTCAAGCCTTGTCCCACCCCACCTGTGACTCTTCCTAGGAAAAGGCAGCGTAGACTCTCAGACACAGGTGCTCAGAGACTTTAGGCCAGGACGCAGCACCACTGCTGTGGTGGATCAAGCTGTGGTCACAAGCCCTCCCCGCACCCCCAGGTACTGCTCCCACAGTGGCAGCCCAGTTGTACCCTCAAAGAGGAGGCACCTGGGCTGTGGTTGAGTTAATTTTCCTTTATCCATTCTCAGGCACTGTCACCACTTGGAAAGGCAGAGACTAGCTGGAGATATGGTAACACAGGTAGGCAAGTGTTAGGGAAGGAACATTATAGGGTTGTATGATTGAAGCATGTACAGAAGGGATGTGCTTTAGGTACCTGAGAATACTCCCAAAGCCCTATTTATTATACCAATACAAAAAAATGTGATGGAAGGCTGTTAGCGTTTATCTGAAGACTCTACCAGGTTATTTATAAAGATTCATTTTAGCATACCTTCCTCTTTGGGAGATGAGGAGAGAGAGAAAGCACTGGACCAGAAATCAGCCCAGATCAGGAGCCTACAATGCGCTTACACAGGCACTCCAAACCATCATAAATGCCTATCCCTGTCCCTGCTGGGACAGCCCTGCCCTGCCCTGCAGCAGGCCCCTGGGCTACCTGGCTGTGTGGCCAGAGGGTGACCCTGTGGGGCTCCTGGGGACCACCATGGACCCCCTGCCAGCGAGTAGGTGTGGGAGCACTGGGAGGTGATGGGTGAGCAGAAATGATGGATAGTGCTGGAGCCCTGGCAGGCCCAGGCTGGCCTGTGCTGAGGGAGCAGTGCTCGGATAGAAAAGAAATAGCAATGCATCTTTCCCAGGAGGGATGAGCAGGGGATGAAAGGTCCATTGTCCCAGCAAACCAGTTTAGCAATTCTTCAGCAGTCTGCGAGCGTGTCCTGTCTGGCTGTATCCAAAATCTTGATGGGGGAAGCTGCCCACTGCCTTCTGAGGCCATGCTTTTTGTGGGATGTTGGTAAAGATCAATGGTTAGCTAAAAATCAATCAGCTAAATTCAGATGGAGGTCTAGAACCAGTTTGTCAGACAGTGAGAATGTGTTTCTTGTACACTTGTCTTCCATTTGTGTTTGTACTTGATCTCAGCCTTTTTTCCTGAGTCTCTCTAAACCCATCAGTATGTAGAATTAGCACAGCATTCATTTACTGCGAGGGTGAGGGCCTGACAAGAGCACAGCAAACCCAAACTACAAAATAAACTATGTTATCTGTTATGCTTCCCCAGATCTGGTAACTGGTGTAATTTTGTGGCAGTTAACAGGGTTTAAATTAAGAAATTAATCAGAAATAAGCCTCTAAATTATACCAGTTCTTATTGACTTTCTTTTATCTTCATACAACTTCTTAAAAGAATATTTTTAACAGATCTTTTAAACATTTGTAGTAAGAGGCAATAGACAAAATGTCATAATTTCCATATGAAGGAGTTTCTCTCAGTGCAATTCCTATCTAAAAAGCCATTTTACCCTAATATGGTCCCAGAGTCTAAGTAACATATTCTGTTGCAATGACTTTTGCATCAAAACAATTTTTCTGTTTCATATCCGAGAAGAAATGTTGAATATTTAAATTCCATATCCTTTTTGATCTTAATTCCCATCACAGAAGAGCTCTTTAGGCCTCATCAATGTGCTCTAGGTGCAATATCAGAGTATATTTTTCATATTATGGGATCTAACCCAAATTAAGAAACCAAAGGGGAAGAAGCTATACATTCCTGGAAGGGAAAGGGATTCTGCCCGGAGCACGTAGCAGGGTAAAGCATCAAACAGAAACGTAACAGAAGTCTAAAATAAGGGTATAAATGCCCGGCTGCAGAGTCCTTGCTGAATATCTAGCACTCAGCTCTCTTCTGATTTAAATACTTTGCATTTCTGTTGACTTCAGTGGTGTTTATATTCAAATAAGTAAATGCACTATAAGGAAATATAGTACAACTGTGAGTTGCAATAGATTATATCAGATTAAACAAGCTAACTAATGAAATACAAAGAGGTGTTTAAAGCCACCACTCTCTTGTAAGCATTTACGTTTCAGCTGTATAAACTAGATGAAAAATAAACAGTGTCCAGGAAACAAATGTAGATAGTGTTGTTTACAAATTTATACTCCAATGGCATGAGTCCTGAACCACCAAGAACAGGCCCCACTAAATGTCTCGCCAAAGCCAGAGGTGGATTTACTTGAGTAGTCTTTGAGTCACATCCAGCCCTAAATATAGCAGGGCTTTGGGCACGTTGAGTGCGTGATTGCTTTCCTCCTGCTTGACATTCTGGTCGTGTGGGTTTTGTGGTGGTGGCCGTGTCCCTAGTCTTGGATGCTTCTGCCTCACCGTCACCTCTCAAGAGCCACCCTGTCCTTGTGTAGGCTGGGACAGAGAAATCAATAGGTTCTCCCATTTGAGAAATGGTGTAGAACTTGAAGAAAGTTATTTTAAAATATCTTAAAATTTTTATTGATTTTCTGAATCAATATTTCAGGATTTTTGAATTCCAGACTAGCTATACCCTGTGTTTCATTCCCATCTTTCTGCATCTATAAATGATAGTCTGAGCACATCACGTGCTGCAGAGAGAGAACCGGCTGTGCATCCAGTTACTCTCATACTGTGCTTGCGAGGAGGAAAATAATATTTTAACAGGAGTACCTCAAATACAACTATACTGATACTAATTACTTTTTAAAGCAATTCTGCAATGCAAGTCAATTAAATAGTTTAATCTGACCAATGCAGAGAAATAAAGGCCCCTGTGCAAATCCCACTCCCTGGGGCTGGGCTGGGTGTTACAGTGGAAGACAAGAGGGAGTGGGGACAGCACCTTCTTTGTTGGCATCTTTTGCTGTGGATTAATGTGCCCCAAGGAATGGGTGAGCACATAGCCTGATGGTGGCCCAAATCTTGACTCTTTTGCTGTCGTTGGTGCTCACATGTCACCTGGGTGCTCCTCCACCATGGATAAACAGACCATCCCCTTTATCTGGACAAGTGAAAACTGCTGGACTGACTCATGGCTGCCTATTAATCTCCAAAGTGGAATGTAATAACGTTTATACACAACATGATTCCAGTCATTAAATTAGTGGAAGATTAACAATCTCAAGTGTTCAATAAACAGAAAAGACAGCAAACAAATGAAACGTGTTAGTCAAGGGAAATTTTGGCTTTAATGCAACTAATCCCGTACTTGTTTCTTGAGCCACAAGTCACAGTAACTGGAGAACATAATGTGGTCTGAGTTTCATTTTGAGGACTCTTTAATTTTTATTGCCACACTGATAATTCTAGTTTGCAATTAACAAAAATATCTACTGTCCCTCACATATGTCTCTCTTTAATGCTTTAGGTGATTAACATGGAAAATGTTTTGAACTCTGGAGTTGCTTCTTAGGTAAAATAGCTTGATACCCTTTAAAAAAAAAAAATCTTGAATTCATCTTTAAACACATCAGCTCGTTAAAAGTATTGACGTAGCTGCTCTTTAAAGAGAGACAGAGCCAAAGCACCTTAACCTCTTTGGGAAGATGAAGACAGCTATCCAAGTGCAGCGTAAAACGCCTTAATATGAAAGTAAAGCAGGGCAGGAGAGCTAGAAGAAGTATTTAATGTTTACACATGCTTTTCATTCCCCAAGATCTCCGTGTACCCGAGGAGGATCCCTCCTGCCAGCTCTGGGCCGGAGCGGGGCCCCACAGGCGCTGGGCACCCCGGCACAGCTACCGACCTCCGGCGCCAAATGCCATCCGCCATCTCCCCTCCCTGACTGTTTGCTTTAGATCTCTTATCGCCCATCACCCTCTGGGCAGTATCGCTGAGCGGCCGCACCTGGCGAACAGAGTGCTTGAGCTTGATGTCAGAGGAGATTTTAGTTGCTTAAATAGAAATAAACTACAAAGGAACATTGGCAGGGCTGCGAACCTGGGGTTTTGGGGCTTGCTTATTTTTAGGACACACCCAAAATAAGCTCTTCACAGTTATGCACTGAGGAGGGTTTGGTAAGGCACGTACCTACTCAGACAAGATGCCTCACTAAATTTATTAAATCCCTGAAATCTGATCCCTTTAAATATTAAAAATAATCCACTGTATTGCATCTAACTGAAACCCACTGAATACTTAGAGGAAAGGAGAGATGAGTCAATCCCAACACCTTTCACCCACAAGTGCACCAACAGTTTTCTGATCTTCTTTAATCATAGAGCTCCAATGGCCGGATTCGTCACAGGAGTGTATCTCCAGCCATCTAATCTTTCCCCACTCGGCTCAGGTTTCCCCCATCCCCAGGAATCACACACAGCCTCTTTGGGGGAGAGGGGATTTTCTTTTCTCTTCCCACGTCTGCAGCTCACTCAGAGCCTGCTTTTTTGTTGTTGTTGTTTCATGCCCTCTTTCCTGTCTGCTGTGATGGAGCCATGGCTGGGCTGTTACCGGGGAGCTCAGGGGGCGAGCGGGGAAGGGCTCGGGCACCGTACGCCAGACACCTGGTACACTGGATACTCTCAGGCACAACCCAGATACTTTGCTCTTTCCTCAGGCACTGGGTGTTTAATGCCTCCAAAACAACAGCAGTAAGGCAGAGACACTTGGGAGATGAATTCCCAGTTTTAGTGAGTGTCAAAGCATCAGGGAACGGTAAACGCAACTTTTAATTTTGCTGCTGGGTTGGATTCATTCTCTCCTTTTGTATTTCTGGTTTTCACCTTTTTGGCTGTACCACCATCTTCAATAGCCACCCTCTGCCCCGCAGCACAGGGCCAGCATGGCGTGGCCTCCGCACTGGCCGTGGGACCGAGCGGTCGGGACAAAGTGTGAACTATACTCCCAGCTACCCCCAGCCCTCCTGCACATGGAAGAGGGATGTCATGCCTGGTGTAGGAGTCCCACTGTCCAAACAGCATGTGGAGTTCATGCAGAGCCCCAAAAGGGAAGCCTAGAGATTTGGATGGGGAATGTGTGTGTGTGTGTGTATTTGTTCATCACTCAATGTATGTGTTAATTGTCATGTATGACTCATATTCCATTTCTATGACAGTTGATGCCAGTAAAGACAACTACACGAGCAGTGGCAAGGAACAAACACAGAAGGGGTGTTCTCGCCGAACAAGTATGTTCATGAGGAGCTTAATAAATTTATATATAATAGACACATGTATTTCCTCGTTTGCAAAACACTACTCTGCACCTACCACAGAGCTCTGTTATAGAAGCAGTTTCATGCATATAAATTGTGCTGAAATCCCTGACTAGAAGGCATGGGACAAGATCCAGGGTACAGATCTCCCCATGTGACAGAAAGCTGGCATACCTCTAGCAGACATGAGAAGAGACCAATTATTTTAATTGTTTGCTGGGGTTTTAAATTCTCTTTTGCTGTAGCTGCAGGGTGACGATTCTGAGCTATTAGGGTGATACTTTCTTCAGCAAAAGTGTTGTGGTTTCGGTGCCTGTGATTGAAAGGGTAGGTTTCACCACTTTATCATGTACACATGCAGCCCACAAATTATGTTTAATGAAAGATCTTTGGGTTTGTATTCTTGTCTTTGCTGTTTCACATAATACTTTCCCTGATAAAATGAGGCTGGAAGGCCTCTCAGCAGACGTTCACTGAAGGCGAAATCATGCTCAGCATTAAGAGCAAGTACCCTGTGCTATCTAAGGCACGGGGTATATTCCGGCCACCCAGCTTGGAAACCAGAACCACAGCAACTCTTTGTGGGCTGGACACAAGGTAAACCTCAAGGCTGTGAGATCCAAGCGCCACCAACCCCAGGGCATTAACACACAACGCAGATGCCCAGGAGAGGCTGTGGCCGTGGCCATGGCTTGGCTGACCTGTGGGTTCAAGAGGTGGGCTAGGGAAGTGCTCGCCAACCCCTTCTCTGTTCATCTCACTCAGTCACAGCCTGGACGGGTACAAAGAATTTACATAGCTGAGAAGAATTTGGGTTCAGTCCTGGAAGATGCTGAGGGTTTTCTAGTCCCGATGATGTTGGTGTGGAGCAGCAGTGGTTCCGCTGTGTGTGCTGCGATAGCTGAATCATCAGAGAGTGGCGTCACAGCCCAGTCATCTTCTTATGAATGCAACGTGCCTGCAACTTCCAGTTGTGTTTATAGTCCATTGCAATTTTTAGCATTGCTTGAGTTGGGAAAGTTTATTTCCATTAACTTTCCAGCCCCTTAATGTGAAAAAATAGCAAAGACAGGTAACTAGGAAACATGAATAAACATAATTAAACATAAAATGCTTGTAGTGATATAAGAACTGACCTCAGTCAATTAAAATTATTAATAGAAAAAATACTCTAGTGTTACAACACGAGTACATCAACCGCATTCTCATTTCTGTAATCAGGATTAGTTTATATATCCTGACAACCAAGTGAGAGGCAGTCCAAATTGTAGCTTCTTGACCTTTTTCTCGTTCAAAACCAGGTTGAGATACTATGTCAATAAAATGGGGAGTGTAAAGACACATTGGTGGGGGGAGGCTGAATTGCCGATTATGTATTGACTAACTGTGGACCTTTTAAGAATGTTACTCTTTTCAAATATTGACTTTTTTATTGCTTCTCTTACAATTGCAATGGGGGAATTTAAGAGCCCCACAAACTACTTTATCATATAATTAGTTTATCAGTAAATTTAGGCCTCGTACATCAATCACTATAATGCATAACCTCCACTGAGACAGAAACCAGATGTGCATGCTTCTGCTTTCTTCTTTGTAGTATCTACAGCATCATTAGTGCCTATGCTTCAGTTTAAATTGAATTCAGCAAAAAAGCAATGGTCTTACCCCCCTGCAAGCAATCTGATATTGCTGCAGGTATAAATCAACATTATGTTGATTGACAACTCTTACTCTTTCTTACTCTTTCCCTCTTGCTGTACGGAAAAGGGTGAAGTGTGATTTGTGTATGAAAAAAATATTTTTAACTAGTTAGGTATAGGAAAAAGATAGTTGGTTTCAAGGTAAATGCTGTAGCGTGGGCATGCTGTGACAATGGCACTGAGAGGCTCGATACGCGGAATTAACCAAATCGAAATCACCAGAAAGGGGCCCGCCTGCCCATTTCTTCCCCATGCAGCCTGCGGCATAGCTTTCCTTTGGAGTGTCACTCCGTTCTGACGCCTGTACAACCCAAACAGGGAAACCGTAGCTGCAGCTGAGACAGGCTGGGGGATGTCCTTTTTCAGACATGACAAGAGAGAACTCTTTCTGGGGTCTCCTGGGAACCCACGGGAAACATCAGGATGTCTGCTCACGGTATCCTACGTACCCCACAAATTTCAAAGGCAAGGTTTTGTGTATATGTCCAAGCTTACAGTACGTCTTGTGGACAAAGGAGCGGAGCTCTGACCAGGGTGGCGTCTCCATGTGATGACTATCACTTCCTTCACAAACTAATACCTTGTGGGCCCAATCTTTTGGGGCTCATTCATAAAAAATTCCCCTTGAAGTCAGGGGCTGATTGAAAAATATGGAGCCCAGCTTGTATGTGCATTAAAAACCCAAACAGGTCATTATTTACACTACTTTTTCATTTTCCCAGTAATCAAGCATTGGCTAGTAATAACCCCCACAGGACTGATTATACCAGCAAGATACAGCAGCTCTCTGACCACACTGCTTCCCTATGAAAATCTCTACGCTGGGGCGAAAGGCAGAGTGCTTCCAGCAGATCAAAATGGGAATTTCAGCCCACGGCTGCCTGGAATTGGTGGTTCTCACGTTAGCGGAGCCGAGCTGAAAGCGCATCCCGCAGAGTGAGGACTTGTCAGGCAGTCCGTAACACGCTTCCTTTCCAAAATTAAAAAACTTGTTCTGATTGCAAGCAGACTTTTTCAGAATATGTGCCTTCTCCTTCCGTCCTGAGAGCAAGCCAGCAGATGCTTCTGTGTCTCTAAAGCATGATACTCACTGTTGCTCATCTGCATGTCTAGTGTACCAAGAGAAGAGTTCTTCCTCCAGGAATAACATGTGTGTAATGTATTACATTACAGCTCATTAAAGTAGCCTCTGCTGCTGCTGTTAAACTTGACTGGTAGATCCTCCAAATATTTGCAGGCATCGTCTTATGAACACAGAATATTAAAACTGTGCTATCTTATCACTGTGCAAAAAGACTGCTGAAAACATGCTGCCCTGGTGAAATCGAGCACCAAGCCTAACCCAGATGTACCTGGAAAGCTGAAGAGTATCGCAGAGGGAGGTCCAAAATGGTAAAATAAAATGTGTACGTTAGTTTAGCAAGTTCCAGTTATGATCCCCATGTTTGAAATGGCACTCAAACATCCACCTGGCAGTATCGCTGAGAGATGCAAGGTTAGACTGGTCTATTAGAGTGGGAAAAGAAATGGCTGATGTATTCCTAATGGCAGAATTTGAATATTACAGAAATAGTTGAGCAGGACTTGGCACGAAGAGCTGCCTTTATTAGCAACTACCTATCAGACAGCATGAGTTGGGCATGATTCCTCAGGCACAGGCTGTCAGCGAGGACTTTGAAAGACAGTCTGCTTTCTTGTAAATTGAGTAGATTTGGACTGGAAATCACTGGGACAAGAGAGTTGGAACTGTCTTCACAGCTCTGTGACACTCTTAGTTCAAACACACGAAACCAAACCCCCAAGTGCAAGAAGGATGGTAATGTGGTACTTGAACATGGTCTTTAAAGGAGTTCTTAAAGCTGCAAAGGATATTAACCACCAGGATTGTTTCCCTTAATATATATTAAAAGCTGTTTTATATGGAAGGCCTTAGGTGTACTCAAATTTCAAACGCCTGGGATATTTTATTACTTTACTGATCTAATAAATGCAGGTGTTTCATAGCAAAAGCACAGAGGCAATCAGACTGTCTGAAGGCAGCAATGAGTTGCACACATTTCTCCTAGTACAAATAAATGATGACGAGCGCACTGAATCGGATAGGCCCTTGGTGTTAATTGCAATTAGATGGCAGTAAGGCTTTAAGGTGTAGAAAGACACTTGTTTTAACCGATTCATAAAACACCTGGGTTATCTTCTGAAAATCGACTGCGGCCAGTTTTCCCAGTGAGGGGGCAAGGGAGGGCAGAGGTGAGGCCACGGCAGCCCATGAAGTGGGTGCCACTCCCACGGCTGGCTCTCGCCGTGGGACATGGCGCAAGGCGCCGTGCCCCACCAGCACACGTGCGTGCTCCCGCTCCCCACAGCCAGCCCGGCCGGGGAGCATGCCATCTCTCTGTCTTTACCAAGATCAAATGGAGCTACTCAATCAGGGGATGCCATTATTGCCTCCGCCATGCAATTTCCACTATCAATAATTTACTGGGTTTGCTGCGCAGGCAGAAGGGGGAAACGGCGAGACAGATTTTTGACAGAGGGGACGGCAAACCACCCCGCGGGCGGCTGGGCAGAGACGGGCCGGGCGTTTCTCCCGGGATCCGCGGGCACCCGGACGCCCCCGGCTTGGCGGCGGGCGCTGGCGCGACGGGCGGCTCCGGCTGCCGGTGCCGTTATCGGTGCCGGTGCCCGGCCGGGCAGAGCCGGCTCCGGGCCGCCTGGTTGGAGCACCCGCGCCCGGCTGCGCGCCTCCAGAAAGTCACCGGTGTAACGTTACCTGTGGCGCTCATTAATAAGCAATGCGTGTTATTATCTTGATTGCATTCTTAATAAGCAAACTACGGAGAGGTCAGCGCGGGAGCGATATTTAAATTGATCGGGCTTGCTTAATACCCGGCGGAGTAAACCAATATCCCGCGGCGGGCGGACCGACCGACCCCCCTCCCGCCCCGCTCCCCGCCCGGCCCGGCCCCTCCGCGCCCTGCCCGCCGATCGGGGGGCGCCGGGGGAGCGGGGGCCGGGCCGGGCGGGCGGGGCGGGGGCGGTGGCGGGGCCGGGGAGGCGGCGCGGAGTCTTTAAGCGGGGCAGCGCGGAGCGGCGCGGTGCCTGCGGCCGCTGGAGCCGCTGGCCGGAGACGCCCGGGCGGGGGGCGAAAGCCGCTCCGCGGGGAGGCGGCGGCGGGGCCAGGGCGGGAGGCTCCCGTTGGGCGGCGGGGGCGGGGGGGGATCCGGCTCCGCTGCCCTCCCGCCTCTCATAAACCTTTGATGAGACACTTGAGCCGCCGCCTGTGTTGCTGGGGCGGCGGGAGGCGGCCGGTGGGACTGGCCGTCCGGGAGAGGATGTGACTTCCCGGAGGGGACCCGGACAGGCTTTGTGTGGACGACGAGGTACGCGGCGCCCCGCCGGGAAACTTGAGGGGCCGGGGGCGGGCGGCTGCGGGCCGGTGCGAGGGCGTCCGGGGGAACGGGAAGGGCGGCGGCGGGGCGGGGGGGCCGGGGCAGCCCCGCGCCCCTTTGTTCCCGCACCTGTCGGTCTGGCCGGTGCCCGGCGGGGCTTTTGTTTGGGGTCGGTATGTGGAGAGGGAGGGTGGATGTGGGGGGGGGGGGCGGGGGGAGGCGCACCGGCGGCGCTTCCCCGACGGCGGCGGCGCGGGGCGAGGCGGGGCTGGGCGCGCGGGGCGCGCTGCCCGCGTGGCGGCGCCCTGCACGGGGCGCGGCGGGCGGCCGTTGGGCGGCGGGCGGCGCCCCCTGGCGGCGGGCGTGCGGCGGGGCGGCGGCCCCGGTTCCCCCCCCCTCCCCCCCCGCCTAATTCCCCCCTCAGCGGCCGAGCCCCGGGGGGCTGCGGCGGGACCCCGCCGTGGGACGGGTGAGCGGGCGCAGGAGGGGAGCCGGGCCGCGGTGGGTGGGGAGGGAGCCCGGCGCCGGCGGGCGAGGTGCCGTCAGGGGAGGGAGCGATGCACTCGTTGAGGCTCAGCCGTCGCTGGAATGTGAAGCGCGCCGGGCAACCCTCCCCGCGATTCCGGTGCCATGGGGGGCTTTGTCCTCCCCCTCGGCCGCCGTGCGCGGCGGGGGCGGCTCGGTCCTACCCGCCGGGTCCGAGCCCGGGTTGGTGCAGAAAACGCTGATCCTCCAGCCAGAAAGGAATTTGCGTTAGACGGTAAATTTGTTTGGCAAAGGTTTAATTACTACTTTGGAAGCCTTGTGCTGTGCCATTGATTTTTATTTTTCTTTTATAGGATTAAAAGCATGAGGTGTTACAACTGTGGGCCACGCTTGCTTTGCTTGTTTATTTTTAAGAGGTGCTATTGGTATCTTGGTTTGTACATTACGGTTAAAATATGTACTTTTCCTCTCAGTTTATTGTAGTTTGCTGTTCTGAGGTTATGACTATTGTGAGATCAATAGTCATTACTTATTTATGTTTCTAGTAACACAGTTCTAATGAATGCAAAGAATCTATCCTGGTGATACATTTTTCTTCAGCGAGTATTTCTGTAATCTTTAATTCATGGTGTGATAAGTACCTAAAATGAATTTCCTTGGTTGCCTTTAGAGGCGAGCAATGGGCCAGGCACTGAGCCGCCTGCCCGTGGACAGGAGCAGCTTCTGTGTCGCCGAGTTCAAGTGGCCGTTGGGTAGCAGAAGCAAAGCGTTGGCTCTGTCTGCGTGGGGTCGGCTGTCCCAAGCGAGAAGGAGGTCACATTGTCCTGCTTGTTTGTGTCAGGTAGCGCCTTAGTGCCAGTCGATGGCTCCGCCTGCAGAGCAGATCTGCAGGCGAGCGCTTGGGTGAAAACCTGGTGCCAGCGATGCCCCCAAGTCACTCAAGGTGTGGAAGAACGTAAGCAGAGGGGACGTTCTTGACTGGATCGGGGCTGTGAATGCCGTGGTTTGGCATGTGAGAGGAGTAAGCTGCTGTCAGGGGGATGCTCTGGCTCCCTGCATGCAGAGCGGCAGGGCACTGGCTGTGTAAACAAACCCGGAGCGAGGGAAGGGGAGAAGGCAAACCGCAACCTTCTCCTGCCTGCTCCAAGCAGTCCCTCACCTGAGTCTCTGGGCAAAGCAACATTTCAACTCTAAAATACCTTGAAGGACTGGTAGATCTTTCAGCTATTTGTTTAACACGACTAGATACAGGAGCCTTTCTACAGGGCTCAGTAACTTGCAACAATTTTCTGCTGTAGTACTACCACTTAATGTTCAGCTTCATTGAACCTCGGCTGGGAAAACCCATTTGTAAGTAGTGTGCCTTCTGTTCATGTCGCCAGTGCTCTCTGTTTTCTGGAGCTGCAGGGTAGATGCTGTCATTCTATGGCTGTGAAATCAGGGTAAACCGGGTCAGCGGGATCAAGAACACTTTATCTGAATAATTCAGATGTGACAGTGGAGGAAAACGGGAAAGGACTTTTATCTTGGAGGGAGAAAGGCTAAACTGAAAAAAGTTTAATTTCAAGCAGCGTGCTTTTAAACACAGCGTTATGTTGTAGTGTAGTGCTATGGGAGTACTACAATATGCTGGAATACTATGAAACATAGTGCACAGATGCAAAGGATTTTAGACTCATTAAAATGTGCAAGAATATAGTGGAAAATAAGGATCTGTGCTTTTGCTTAAAAGCTTTGCGTATACTGGCAGGGCTGAAATGAAAGTCGCTGCAGTTAAAAGTCCTTGCAGTACCTGTAGCACTTTCTGCTACTCTGAAGTTACAGTGAGGAAAAACCAAGAAGCTGCATGTTTAGGTCAGAGAATAGTTCTCTGCTGGGGTGCAGGTATAAAAGCAGGTCACAAGAAACTTGCAGGTAGGAGACCCTCTCAGCCCTTCTGTGGGTAAACCTGCATGAAGATTCACTCTGAGTGAATTGTTTCTCGAGTGTGGTCCTACCAAAAAAAAAAAAAACAAAAAAAAAACAAAACAACCCAAACAAACAAACAAAAACAACAACAACAAAAAACAAAACAAAACATATCTGTCTTCCTGGTTTGTATAAAAGGCTGAAATGTTTTTCTAAGAACGTGCCCTGTGCCTACACTAGAAATCTCACGTTCGTTATTGTGTGAATTGGTGGAGGCTCCACTAGAAGAGGATATATGCTTTTAATAGGTTAATTGCGAACTTGTCTTGACCTGTTTTCAAGCATATGTCGTGAGCACTTGGTTCCTCCTAAATAGCTAAAACGCTGCTTAATTAGGAAACTCTCAATCATTTCTTAGATCAGTTCATACACTGGCATTCTTGGTAATGCTTAGCTGTGAACACCCTTTAAAAGGAAGCTTTTAAAAGCACTGAAGCTAGGCTATTTTTGTGTATTGCCAAAATACTCAATAACCTGCTGTCTTTAGCTCCAGCTAAGAAGGTGCTGTGCATAACAATGCTTTTGTTCCCTGTGGTACACGGTTAGGAAGCAGCACAGGTGTGTACTGAGCAAACTTCCTGATGTGCGAGCTGGGATGGAGCTGGTAGGCTGTGCCCACTGTCAGCTCACAAATCTTAGTTTTCTTCCTTATCTGTACCCATTATTCACTCTTATCTTTAAGTTCTTTGGGGCAGAGATCATCTCGCCTGTCTTCTATTCCTGGTACCTGACAAGGACTCCTTGGCGCTCTTGTAATACAAACAAGAACAGATTTTGCTGTGCAGTGTATACAGGCAGCTCAGCCATGGTGCCTTAAACTGACATGTTATCAACATAAATCCTTATGTTACTTGATTTGGAAACACTAGAATATACAACAACAGAAGAACTAAATGCTTTAATTTTGGAAATATGCATGTGAGTTAATAGGGTAACCATTATACTATGGCCTCTGTCCTCTGATACAATCTTAATTTGGCCATGTTGCTTACAACTCTAGGCTCTGAGAAGTCCAACAAGGAATACTGTTTGCAGGCATTGTCCATGCAGAACAGTACAAGCAGTCATGTGCATAGAGAGCAGGTGATCTGTAGAGTCAGGGTCATGTTTTCCTCCTTTTCAACATTAAGGACCTACTGACCAGGCAACTATAGAGTGGTGGAGTTCAACTGCTACACGAAACAGTAATGACATGGAACAGTCTGAAATACTGAGGACACTTTGGATTTGACTGAATAGGCAATGGTCTTAGCAAAAAAAGCCAACCTCATTGCAGGCACAATTTCTACCCTTTATAAATGGTGAACAGAGGGGTTGGCTGGGATGGTGCTGATTTGATGTGATTGTAATCCTTTAGTAACACTGATACTAGTGGTAGCAGAACATCCCATTACAGCATAATTTAGGCATCACAAATGGATACAGCTGTCTGAAGGCGAGTACCATGGACAACCGGAGGAAGCAGAAGGAAACTTCATTTAGTGAATTTTCATGCCCCGGTGACAGCTGCCATAAAGCTGTAGCAGTTGTATACTTTCCTCCGTAAGAATATTGTATCTTTCAGAGAAGTCATTTTTTTGAAACCAGTTAATTAGGACAGTTATTTCTGGCCATGGCATTTGTACAGAACAGAAGGCATGATTGTTCTTATGTTTGTTTCTCTGAGTCCTTTGATCGACTAGAAGCTCTTGAGGCTTTACGCTATAAATTACCTCAATACTTTGGCAGTTCGTTTTTTTTCTTGTGTACTTGGTTAGGAAAATGCAGAAATCCTTGTGACTCAGCTTCAGACTACTATAAATTATGAAGAAATGGGGGAGGGGGTCACATTTCAAATTAGGAAAGGCAATTCTAGGAGGATGGGAGGAATACTGGTTGCTAAATTTGAGATAGCATCTCTTGGTATCTCAAAATCTGAGCAGCTACCGCCACCTAGAGATGCATGGACCAAACATGCTGCTATGGCTGGCTCTTGCAAGTGAGGCCACTCAATTCAAATGAGTGAGGCTGCTAATGCAGATCGTTCTTACTTGGCAGCAGTTACATTTTTTGTATGAATGCTGGCGGGTTTTTAACCCTGTAACTGAGGTGGTACCTGCAAATCCTGCTCTAGCAATGCAGGTAACTAATCTTTGTACAGTCTTCCTTGTGTGGCTTAAATAGGTAAACAAGAAGCATCACTTTCATTAAATCCTTTGCTGACTGAGTTTTAGACTATACCTAAAGAAGTATTTCCAAGTCAAATTTATACTGGCTTGTTACACCTGTTGATGAGACTTGATAGTGTGTCCAAAGCTTGCACCAAAAACCTGCAATGTAGAATTAGTCCCTTAAGGATTTGAGTTGGGTTGGGGGGGAGGAGGTTTGTTCCCATCTCATCTTTGAAGTTTACTTGGTAGGGGTGCTCTTCAGTAGGTATTTAGTGAAATAGAAAAAAAAAATCTGATTTTTTGAAAGTATTGACTCATTAGCCTTTAGCTTAGACTCACAAGATCCAAGATTTTCCCAGTTTCAAAATTATCAAAATTAAACTGGGCATGTAGGTATTTGTTGCTACTTCAGTTCTAGCAACATGGAATATACTTTTTATGTCTGCCCCTTGGTTCTTATGATATTGTTTCCTGTTTTGTTTTGAGATCACAGCTTCCGATTTTTTTGTACATCAGTCTTTGGTTATAGCAGGTTCTTCCTCAGCATTTGGGACAGAAGAATAAGCACAGTTCCCTATTTAATTTGTGTGGAACTGCTTATAGAGACAATGTGCCTTTTTTACCCATTGAACTTGTAATCTCATGTGCAATTATTTCTGTTTGACTTCTACTGACACAGTATGTTTCAGGGGCTTTCATAATAACTGCTAGTTTATGGCTATTAAATGCCCAGTGGAATAAGAAACCCAACACAATTAAACGTCAATGGGAGTTGGTAACTTCTGTCTCACAGAGCCTTGAAAATACAAGCTGCTAGTTGATTGCATGTACTGCATATCTTTCTAGGTGATGGTTTTGATAATTTCTTAAGATACTTGAAATCTATCAATGTAAGTATATCAGGATAAGTGTTTAATATATACATTTTGAGGCAACAGTTTTCATATGGGAAACTGAGGAGCTGTGATATAGGGATATTTCCCATTCAAGTCAGGAGGCAACTGCCAAGTATATATACCATCTCAGAGTGTATGAGAGCTGTTGTACCAACCTAGTGCTTGAAAGCTACCTTTGGCTCACCAAGAGTTCCACGTCCAACCTCAGCCTTTCCAGTACATGCACTGGGCTACAGGTAGGCTTGTAGTCCTTCGCATACATGTAGCATAGCAGGAGGAATCTGGAAAAAGATTGAACTAGGTGAAGTCTTGAGAAACATGCTGTTATATGCTCTTTATTAACTCAGCATGCAAAATACTTTGGAGCGTGTTGCTGCAGATAAGGCTGTAACAATAACAGGATGAAGTCCTTTTTTTTTTTTTTTCCCCTCTTCTCAAACTCCTGTAGTACATATTTTATAAAAGAGTTAAGACTAATCTTGTGCCAATTCTAGTGCATGTAGTGCCGTATCTAATGTGATCAAAACACTGCTTTCTTTAAACGCAACAGCTCCTGGAGAAATGTAGTTTTGTCTAGATCAAGGAGTTAAAGGTTATGATCTGTGGATTCCTTAGTCCGTTATGCCATTTACTTTCGAAGCTTGGTGCAACATTTAGCATCCATATGGTTTAGTTTACCCTTCTTTACACTGGCCATGATGTTCTCTGTGAGTGTTCAGTACTTGATACACTGAGATGAGAAGGAATGAAATCTAAACTTTATTCAAGAGCTGGATTAGTAAGTAAACCAACCTCTCCTTAGTCATAGCTGTCACTGTACCACACAAGTGTATGGACACTGTTGGGATGAGCGACAGGACTTGTTTTGCAGTATTTCTAGATAATTGTGCCTGCTGGCTGCCTGCATTAAGACTTGGATCTTCACTTGCTATTTACATTCCTTTTGAGTTGATAATCCAGTTTGACTGAGCTGTAAATGCCAAGAGAGAAATGCTATTTGATAGAATTTGTACTGAAAGCCAGTGTGAATCCAAGGGGGGAAGCAAAGCTACTAACAAGTTCAAGCTGGCAAGGGTAACTTTAACCAGAACCCGTGCCAGGAAACTGTGCTGAAGTACAAATTTGCTGCTGAACATTGTGACTGCCCTTTATCTTTATAATGGGTTGAACCAAAACTAGAAATAAACACATCTGAAGTTCTCCATTTTTGCTCCTCCAGATATAAACACTGGAGTTTATGTCAATGTCATGATTTATTTTTTTTTGTTGGCAGCTAATATCCTGCAGACTGGTGAAGAAGGATTGTTTGTATTTTAGGGGAGGCAAAGAAGGATGTTTCATGTCTCATTCCAACAGCAGGGTACTTACTGGTATGGTGTTGGCAAGTTGCTGCCAATTAAATGGTGCAAAGAGAGAACAAGCAGGTGCTTCTTTACATCTCACAGAAATACACATTTTGTGTAACAACTTGCAAAAGAATGTCTGAAAATGAGTTTTTCCCAAAAGCTAATGATTGGTGCCTGAATTTAAAAGAGTAAAGCTGCTTTCCTTGGAAGATTCATGTTTAAGTTCTTTCCTCTCAATTTTGCACTAATGATTAATTTCTGCTGCCCCTGTGCAAAACTTTTCTGCCATTGTAACAGCAAAAGTTGCGGGAATGTTAATGATGTTGCAAAAGGATAAGTGAGTCAATTCCACATGCCTCCATTAAAAAAAGCAAAAATAAGATTTAAGAAGAAACTACTTGCAGTTCTAAGCCTCCAAAGAAGTCTACCTCTGAATCTGATGAACCTCTGTGTAACATCTTGAATTCCATAAGCCTCAAGCATGAAGTCATATCACCCAGTTCTTAACTGGTTTTGTTCAATATATCTTGTTCAAAATATACTGTTGTATTTTTTTTTTTTCTTCCTTGCCTCAATTTCTGTAACTGTTACAAAAATTGTAGCATCTTATGTTTGGAAATACTAGAAATCATTTCCCCTTCCTTTAGCTAATGGAAGGGCAGGTATGCAATGAGAGCTAGAAAACACAGTAACTTAAATGTCTACTCTAAATTAAACATTTTGGAGCAAGTCTCCAGTTGAAAAGCACCACCAGACCTGTTAGTATTCAAGTTGTAGTCACTAGAAAAATGAGTGCAGGGGAACTGCCGATACTCTGCATATCTTGTAATCAGTCATGTTCAGGCATACATCAACACATGACCTGTAGTTTTGTCAAGGACAGTCCTGAGCCATTTGTATTTTAACGAAAAGATGCATCTGTGGAGATGCATTGAGGAAAAAAGATGACAGGAACTCAGTCATCTTTTTTCCTTTTACTATTTTGATGGGGATGGTGCGGCTACACTTGCTTCGTCCCCTGTAGATGCTGAGCATCTATATGATGAGTAGGCATAGCCTTTCCCTTCTCCATTTTATACAAATTAAGGCTAACCTTTGGTCTATGGCAAGCTGCCTGGTTTGTGTTTATAGAGCTGGTAAATACCTACTAGTGCAGTAGTAGTTGTTGATTGGAATAGGTCTTTCCTGAATTTCATAGCAAATTTGCTGCGGGTAAAAGCAGCCTCTGGATGAGACAGGAAGTTGTGTTGCATTTCAAGTCAAACCTCTTGGAGGTTTTAATGGTGAAGAATGTTTCTATTTTAATACTAGTTTTGCTTTTCTTGTTGCTCTTTGTTATATAATGGTTGAACCCACAAATTAGAAGCATGAGGCTAAAAGCTGAAGAATGAAGGAAGAAACAAAAAGCCATATGGCAATAGCAGGAGGTCTTGCCACCCCACCTTAGGCTCGTGACAACATGCCCTACATTTAACCTACAGTCAGGAACTAATTAACAACACAGATGGAAGTGAGCTAGCATATGTATTCAAAATAATACCCCTAAGGTTTAAATCAGCTGCCCTGCCTCTTTCTGGGTTAGACATGGAAGTTACCATAGAGGGATTTGCGGAATATGTGAATGGTACACATGGTTAAGGCAGGTTTCTGTAGTGGCTAAAGGGAGGGATTGGGAGCAGGCGCTCCCCTGTTCTGCTCTGGTTCATGCAGCTACTTGATGTGTAGTTTGGGCTAAATTGTTTAAATATCTTTGTGGGTTTCAGCCTATCCAGAAGGAAAATAGGATTTCTGATGCAGTTCCTGCTCACCTAAATATGTTGAGGTTCAATGTTCGCAAAGCACTTTGGAAACTTTGATAGAGCATTCTCCAAGAAATGCTCTACAAGTAGAGAGTCACAGCAGTGTAAGTACCAGGTCTCTCTGCTCTTGCAACTTCTAAGTGATTTTTTTTCCTCTCTAGAACTACTAATTATCTCTGATAAGGCCGCTCTGCTTTTGATTTTTAATAGGATGGTGACTTCCAGGTAATCTGTTGTGTTGTGCAGAGACTTGGGAGAAGGAGATGGTTAGCTGTTTTCACCAGGATAGTTTGGTAATTTAGTATTTCTCGCTTTCTTTCTCCTTCCTTCCCCTACCCCTGCTATTTGAAGAGAAGCCCTGCTTCCCTGCAGGGCAGTAGGCTCTGCCTGTGTGAAGGGACAGGTATTGAAGTTTTTCTAGAGAAATGTTTATTTAATGACTGAAATCCCATATACAAACCTACCCTTTGCAGCTTAAGGGCTGCTACAGTGAGAACAGTATGCTGGCAGCAAAGCCACTTTCTTCAGCAAGGGTGTGTGTGCATGAAACAAGACACCCAAGTGCAGAGCAGAGTAAAGTTAGGTGGTGCTGGGCTGGATTTTGCATACTTCTGTTTATAGGCATGTCTGGGCTATTTATGTGCTTATATCAGTGGGGGAAGGGAGGAGCTAGTCTGCACACCTAGAAAGCTTTTATTTTGCTTCCTCTTTAAAGTGTAATTTTTACCAAATATGCATGTATCCCTCGGGAGTCCTGAGTGTGAGGAAGCTGTTTTGATGAAACCTGTCACATTTTGTTCTGATACAGGTATTGGCTATAGTTTAGGTGTTGGCCCCACCTGATTTTATGACCACAGAAGTACTGGGCCACTTCTGCAGCTGGTATAAATGTAGATCCATAGTGCTCCGTTCGTACACTAGACAGTGACTGTGTCAACCAGGATTGGGTCCACCGGAGCTTCAATGAACCTCAAGAGTTTTTGTGGACATCATTTCCCATGATGGCACGATCTGTAGTTCTGTCTGGTGGCAAGTATGAAAATTCATGAGCCAAGTCAACTTAATTTTTAATCAGGGAGGGCAAGGACTCAATATCCATGTAATTCACAGGAATCACAGTGTAATACTGATCTGTGAAAGAAATTACACCATGATACCACTGGAAGGAGGCAGGAGCTTGATAAATTAATTTTTTCTGCAAGGCTGCAGGATTTGTTTTTCTTTATTCCATTTTATGTTTGTACCTTGATCAGTACAATTAATGAGGCTTGTTTTCAGATACTTGTGTCTTTGCCAGATGCACCTCCTCACCCCTTCTAGTAATTCCAAACCGTTTTCCACTGTGGAGCTTGTAAAGTGAAAGCAACTATGTGCAGTGTTGCAAGTGTCAGTGGGTAATCCCATACCCTGGCGCTTGCCTGACGAAGGATCGAGATGGGGGGAGTTAGTTTGTGTGGGTCTGAGCTACTTGCATGCCAGTTACAACACGTGATGGTGGAAATAGTGTTGTCTGTGAAATTTGTATCCCTCTATTGAATCTGGTTGAAGTTGGCCCCCAAATTTTGAAGATAGATTAGGGATAGGGAACCAGGCATAGCAATTGCAAAAGTCTTGTTTCAACATAAAACCATTTAGAAGGTAGAAACAGAAAGCTGAGAACTAATGCTTTGAAATCTGTGGCATGCTGCATTGTCATAGTAAAATATCAGTGGTGAAAGAGCACTTCTTGCCAAAGTGTTTTCAAATTGAGTTCTGTTAACATATTAACGTAATTTTCCAACAGTGTTATCTCCAAAGATAAAGCCGTTGTCACAGCAGGACACATGCAGGGCTGGCTGCCTAGTGGGGTGGGTTAGATTCCTGATGAGTATATCCTTGTTCAATACAAATTCCTCATTATTCCATTGATGTAGATTGAGATGGCTTTGCAAACTTAAAAATTTTTGCTCCTGGTCTGGTTGTTCCCATGTTACTTTGGACTTGAATGCTCCCAGGAGCTGCTCTGGTATCTCAGCGTAAGCTTTTACGCCTTGCCCTGTCTGTGGAAAGTATTTCCATGGAGATGCTGTGCTAACAACTGGACTGAGCATGTGTTGAGAGAAATCCACACGTGAGGGCAGGCAGCCAAAAGATGACTGATAACACCACTGGCAAATGCAGGCATATTCTTAATACCTGTCAGGGCTCTGACAACAGGCATTTCCAGTTTCTGGTTCATGCACATCACAACGTACTGATCTGCTTCATTTCAAGGACTGACTATGGCTAAAAGCAAGGTATTCTCTTACAGCAATGCCACACACAGTCAGGGTCTCAGCAAAGGTAAGAGTCTTGCAACAAATGGGTATAGCCTTTGCTCTCCTCCCTCACCCTAGAGAAAGCACTGCCTACCCAAACCATGGGTAACTGCTCCATCTGATGCTTATGCTTTTTAACCATTGATTTTCCCTGGCTAAGCTTCACTTGTGTTCCTGTTGAGTGCATAATGTTCTATAGGTCCTAGGAAGCTTGCCACTTGCAGCAGAACTGATGGGTGCGTGGGATGTTTTACATGCTGTTCAATAGTTTATAGGCACTCATAAGATCCAAGCTCAACTGGTACAGCAGCTTCTGGGTTGTTCCAGGGCTGCTGGACACATGTCACAGTACAAGGGATCCAACTCATGCTAGTTTGCATGCAACGTGCTCTGTTCTGTTCCTGCTCTCGGGTGCCAATTATCCTTGACTTCAGCGGGAGCTTCATGTGTGTACTTGGCAGAATAGCTTAGTCCTGTGACAATTCAGCACAGTATTTCATACCAAAGAGCTTTAGTGAAATGGAAGGCAAGCCACAGATGCTCCTCAAAGGTCTGAGGTTCTATACTAGCGTTGTTCTGCACACAGATTGATTTAGCATTATATAAAGCACTAGTGGCTATCGAAGCAAATTATTTCAAACTGCAATTATCTGCTCCCATTGAGGAACCAGATAGTATCTGGGCACAGAGTAACTATTACATGGAATGGTTTTGTGGTTGTTTTTCTTGTTCTGTGGGAGGTTTTAGGTAGCCTATTCTATAGGTCAACTTCCCTTTTACAGAGATTGCGTAATGTTACTTCTGAATGCAGCAATAGTATGAATGTATCTTGACGTATACTCTGAAGCCAGTTAATGCATTTTTCTAAGCCTGAAGTCAAGTTTGAAATTGGAATGTGCTAATGTTTGTTTTAGGCTTGGAAGTCAAGTCCCTACTAATCAATGTTTCTGACATGGCAATAGGAGTGTGGCATGTTACCCTACCCATGATACACCTGATGAGCAAAAATAAACCTACTGGTAGCGCTTTTATTTCAGGAGGACTTTAACTTCATACCTTAGTATTTCAACATGAAATTTTGGCAAAAAATGTTGTGGTAAAGTGTACTGTGTTTGATATATGTACTGGCAGGCAAACAAGTACCTTTTTGAAGCTGAGTTTCTTCGTTCACATTAGAGATATCACCACCTCACCCTCTGGGCAGTTTGAGTGTCCTGTGTGTGGAATGCTGTACAAACAGCTGGAAAGGCACTATGTATGTCAATGGCTCAGCAATCAGTTCCCATTGTCAAAGTATAAAAATAGTGCACATCTGTTCTTTTCCATGGGTATTGTCTCTCTGGAAGCTGTGATACCATCTGTGAGTCTGGCCGGCTACTCTTGCACTTGCATCTACTGCCTAAACTCACCCCGCCTGTTTCCTGGTATGGGCAGAATGGGTCTGAAATCCATCCAACAGAAATCGTGTCGGGAGCTCCTTGTAGTCTTGCACTTGGCCAATTTAAGTAGAAGCATGCTTGTAATGAGGAGATTGTCTTGTCTGTGTCCATTAAAGCAGCTGAATTTGCTCTTGGAGCTTTGAAGCAAGTGTGCCCTTTGCATGACTGTGTCCAGAAAGTTATGGCAAGAGTTCGTAGGGAACTGATACATAAATCTGTGACAGATCAGGCGTGCAATGTAATGGCATTATTATTTTCTTTGGGTTCTTTCCCACCTGTGGTTGACAGGAGAAGTTGTGGGTTTTGTATCCACTAGGGAAGAGAGTCCTATAAAACCTTGGAACCCCACAAAACCCTCTTGCAGTGCTTTAAACAGATGCATACTTTTCCAGAGCCAATGTATTGCTGAAGTTTCTTTGCTGTCAGAAGCTGTACCATAGGCAATATTTAGCAACATAAGATGAAAGCAAATTTCTCATGTTAAAAGTTGTAGTTTACAAACTACTTGTAAAATTACTTGCTATTTATCTTAGTCTTCAAAATGGTTCTTAGTCTCTGCCATCTCTGGCATTATGGCTAAGTATATTTTATTACCTCAGGGAAAACCAGCATTAGAATAAAAATAAAATGGGTTTCTTCTTCCTGATGTGAAGTACCAACTTACAAGAATACAAATTGGATGTGGGTGTACATGTGTATGTATTGGGGGGGAGAGTGCTTTATTTTCAGTAATAAAAAGTAATTATATAGTTTGCATAAATAGCCGCAGGGATAACCAGAGTGTGTCAGACATCCAGTTATGCATGTGTTAAAGGTTAATACTATTTGTTCTCAGTACATTTAGTCTTTGCAAATCATGTGCTGACATGCATCCCATTTTGGTATCTGTTCACACACTCGGGTAATGATGTGTAGAGCTGGAACTCATGCCTGTGCCATTCAGTAGTATTTAGTAAATTGAACTTTTGTATAAAGGTCTTAGAAAATAGCAAGGCAGAAAATGAATGTCGTCTTGCTGCTAATTTTATCTTCCACCGCACACTCCTTTCTAGAGATTAAAGCATTATGAATCTATTCACTACTGAAAGTTATTTCAACTTTCATGGCACATATCAGGATGCAGAAAAGCAAGTACGTGTTCACAGCTGTTCCTCAGGTCTCTCTGCTGGAAATACAACCTGTTAAGCTGCTAGATTTCTGCTTAAAATAACTAAAAATAATTAAATAAAACAATTAACTGGTGAATCCTCATTAAATACAAATACTGAAATAAATAGTACAGCTAGGTAATTGACTGCATATGTAAACTAGCTGTAGATAATTGACATGACCTTCATTTAATGAGCCTCCTTCCCATTAGTGGAGACGACTGCCACAATTATGTGCCCTTATTCTAGCTGTAATTGTATGGACTTTATTGAAGTACAAACTAGGTCACGTCTTCCTGAGATCTGGTCCGTGGTGGGTGACCTCTTTTCATTGCTTCAGCTTTGCTGTGCTGCATGAGAGAAGGAAGGATGTTCTTGCAGCCATGAGAATGGATGGCGTTCAGGAAGCTGGTCGCAATGTGATTTCTGACAGAGATGTCTTGTGTGACCTGAGGGAGTAGTTTAAGGCTAGGTCTCAAGGAGGCTAGCATATATCTGTTATACGAATTAGCGGCTGTATACAGCAGTCCATAGGGCAGCAATTGAACCAAGATTCCCTCTCCTAGAGAAGTTTTTGATCTTTTATGCCCAGTGACGTAGCTGAACAGGAGGAGTGCAAAAGGGCTGCAGCCTTTAGTTGTTCCTAGAAGATCGGAAGTAGAGACCCGAACCTCCTACAGATGGAAAGGGAGAGGATGAATGCATGATAGGACTCCAGATTGAGGTTGTATCATCAGTGATTTTATTTTGTATTTTTCTAGCTGCACGTCTGACTACAAGTGGCCATGGCTGCTCTGTTTTGTCTGGCATTCAGTTGTATTGATGCGCTCAGAACATGCAGGGTTAGCCAGGTTGCTCCAGTGAAGAAATACTCAGCACTGATGAGCCTCCATGGGAAATAGTTGCTCAGTCTACCAGTAGTAGCATCAGGCATGGGTGTACACAGAAATACTGGCACATCTCCATGCGAGGGCTTGTAGTGGCGGATGTGCCCAGCATGGAAAGAGGCAGTACCTTGATCAGTAGTAGCATAGTGGGAAAACAGGAAAATCCAGCTTTCTCCATGTTCCCACCCTTGTTCCATTTCCCTGCAGGGTGGCATGGTGACTGCCTTGTAATCAGAATGGTGAACGTAATCTGTTAGTGTTTGGGGTTTACAAGGCACTTGTCATAATAGGACAGTCAGTATCTTTAATCTTGGCGGTATAATGAGGGTTTGATAGTTGGGGAGCAGAGGAAAAGGACTGGAAGCTGCCATCTGAAGTGTTTCCAATGACCTTTTTGGTGCTACATTGGGATATTAGTCCTGCCTCATTAAGTAAGAGATGAACCATGCATTCATGAGTCAGTTCAACAATAGCTGAAAGGTTGTTTCTCCTCATGGAGTGGGATTTAAATCTTAGTCTGCTATAGCATGCTAAACTATTAGATTTTGAGCAGCTGCTATTAGAAATTGCTATGGCCTCTAAAATGAAGACATTTCCTAGTTGTTAAAATATTACTTTCTCATATTAAATCACTCGATATCATTTTTCTGCCTAAGGCAAGGACTGTGTGTATCGTTCAAGTCACTGTCCAGATAGAGAGAAGAATCTTTTCACACCCTGCTTGCAGAGTTCAGCTTAGACTGGGACTTGTACAAAGAAATAAATGTTTGATCTGTGTTTGCTAGCAATATTCCATGTGTCTGCACTGCTAGAGCTTACTTTGATATGCTCTTCTGCTGTTATAAATGGGAGGAAGAGGGGTGTGGCTTTTAGGGGGACACATTTTTTTGTGTATTATCAGTATGTTATGTGGATAATGGCTGTCTGAAAGTTGTTGGTGTTCAGAGACTAGTTATACATTATATCTTGCTGTGCCAGATAGTAGCAGCAGTTGTATGTCATCGGATGGGATGTAAATTGATCAAGCTTGACAGACATTTCCTTCCTAAATGGAAGATAAAATTGATTGAGGAAGGATTAATGTGAGATCCAAAGTACTGTTAGATCTGGTGACCAGCCAGCCACTGGTGGAGGATGCTGAGGGCTTACTGAAGTTAATTGATGAGGTTTTTCTGCACCTCCGTTATCTTCCTTGTAAGAAAAATGTCCATGCGAAGAAAGTTGTGCAGCCACTATTCTATCAATTTCACATCCCTCTAAGTTCATTGCTACCATGAGAGATAAACAGCCTAATGACAACAGCGAAGGATGTGGCCTGGTCCAGGAATCCTCCTATGCTTTTTTCACCTACCTAACTTGAAAAACAGATGTTCAGCCTCCAGCTGGTGTACTTAGCTGATGGGTGCAAGCTTCTATTTGTTTTGTGCTTGTCTTGGTGCCTCTTGTATTGCATCTTCTCTTTCTGCACTGGAAGGGCCTTTGGGGTACTACGTGCTCAGACAGGCTCTGTTCTCCAGAGTCAAGATATTGGCTGGGACCTCTGGGCACTACTCTAATAAAAACAACAGGAACTTGATGAGGAGCCAGAAGATCTGTGTTCTGTTCACTGCTGTGGTGGTCACAAAGTGTGATGTGGGTGTTTGAGGTTTTTTTTCCTTTTCAGTTTTATATAAAAAAATTCTCAGAAGAGGGACCATATGAATATTATTGTTGTGTGTTCCACTGGCTCTGCATTTTTATTCTAGTTGAACTACCTGTTCTCCCTCATGTCTTGTCTCTCCTTGTTTGAGAAAGGAACACTGATAACCTTCTTCCTTGTGTTGGAAAACACCTCTGCAGTGTCTTTCTTCCTCCCCTTTGAGGAAGAAATCTGATATTACTCCTTGTAGAATGTTTTAAAAATCCTAGGATGAAAAAAATCGGCAAAAAATTAATGTTCTGCATGGTTAGAGCAAACAGTGTGTTCCTGTGAGTCACAGATGTCAGGTTTGTTTAATCTTAATAAATCTATGCCACAATAACACTTTTAAACAGGAAGAGAGATGGAGGGATGAAGGAAGAGTTGTGCTGGTGTAGAGAGGATTCTTAGCCAAGATCTTGTTTAGTACGGGGTTGGGGTGAGGAGGGCATGGATACGAACCCAAACACTTCCCACCCTCCCACTTCATTAAGTAAACTTTAAGACCTACATTTTGGGCACTGCCTTTCTAGTACATACTTCATTTTATTTGTATGTTTTATGATAGATTGTCTTTCCATGTTTGAGTCTTAAGAGTACTAGTTTCCCACAGCGTATTTGTAGGAGATGAAGTAAGGCTTTTTACACAGCACCCTGTTGGCAAACAGAAATAGCATTTACTCCAATGAGTGCTGCCAAGTATGAGGTACTTCCGAATGAACTTCAAAAGCTCTGAAACAAGCATTAGCTGCTTCTTCAAAAATGTGAACAATGTCATTGCTTTCTAGCAAGCAGAACTGCTGAGAGCTGGGATTGCAAGGAGGAAAAATAACAACTGGACATGATGGATGTTGTAGTAGCACTTGGGTTCAGACAGAAAGTATAGCTCTCTGTCACTACGGGATTTGGGGGGTTCTTGTTGTAATAGTACCTAAAGTGTGTACTCTGCACTTGAGGAGGAAACAAATTCTACCCTGAGAAATATACAATCTATGGAGACTTAGCAAAGCGCTTGGGAAGGAGCACTCCTACAAGCCCAAGCTGTTAGGAGTGCGATAGGAGCGAGTTGTACTGATTCCAAAGCTGGTGAGGAGTTTTCTTACCAGCACTCTTCCCTGGTGCTACCCCTACATGCTCAGTGAGGACAGAGCCAAGCGTACGCATACGCCTCTAAACACGCCCATCACGTGTGCCAGAACTTGGGGCAGAATGTGAGAGAAATGGGCAAACTGCTGTGTTTCAGTATGGTAATAGGGCAGGTTGTGCTTCTGGTTTTCATGCCGGACTCTGGGCTCTAACTGGGTTTATATAGATGCTTTGCCCACTTTAAGAACAGGCGGTATGGGGTTCTGGGAAAGTATGGTACAGTGGTTCGGGTACTGTCATTTCAGTACAGCTCTTATCAGCTCTGTAATCCAGCAGGTCCCTTCTATGGCATTCATGTGATGCAAGCAATCTGTCCAGCTCAAATTTAGTATACTGTCCTGGACCATTTTCTTGTTCTATATTTATGCATACATACCTTCTACTTTTAGATGAGGAATTGACCTGCTGAGACCTCAGAATTGTGTGGCCTTTTCCTGTGTTTTGACGGTTGCTTTCAAAATACAAATGTAATTTATCCTAGTGCTGTTCAGTTTCTTGTGGATAGAATGCTGAAATATTTTTGGCGTAGAGAGATCTTAAAAAAAATCAAATATTTGCACTTGAAATGGAAGTCTTGCCTTTCACGCTTGTGAAGGTGCTTTTTGTTGCTGAAATGTTGCATTGCTAAATAGCTGTTACGCTTTTGCTGTTACTTGAAATAGGTGTGATCAGTCAATAAATAAAGGAGTCCACACAGTATCTAGTCTAATGCTTACTACAGAAAGACTTTGGCATGTAAGAACTCTGACTTGCTGGTATCAATGTTGCCTAAACTTTGGTATATGCTTTATCTGAAACTCTGAATCAAAGAACACCCTTGTATGAGACTAGGCTTTATCACTGGTGATGAGTTGCAGCTGCATGCAGCAGATCTCTGCAGAAAATGCATAATGTCTCATGACGACTCAGGTGAATTTTTATTACTCCATCCCTTCTAAGTTAAATGTGCTTGTTTTTTTTCTTGTTCTTGTCCTTAACAGTTCCACCAAGTGAGAAGAGTGATGACCATCCTTTTCCTTACTATGGTTATCTCATACTTCAGTTGCATGAAAGCTGCCCCAATGAAAGAAGCTAGTGTAAGAGGACAAGGCAGCTTGGCTTACCCAGGTCTTCGGACCCACGGGACTCTTGAGAGCCTAAATGGGCCTAACGCTGGTTCAAGAGGACTGACATCGCTGGCGGACACTTTTGAACATGTCATAGAGGAGCTTCTAGACGAGGACCAGGACATCCAGCCCAGTGAGGAAAACAAGGATGCAGACTTGTACACATCCCGAGTCATGCTAAGCAGTCAAGTGCCTTTGGAACCCCCACTGCTCTTTCTGCTCGAGGAGTACAAAAACTACTTGGATGCTGCAAACATGTCCATGAGGGTCCGGCGCCACTCTGACCCAGCTCGCCGCGGGGAACTGAGCGTCTGTGACAGCACGAGCGAGTGGGTGACGGCAGCGGAGAAAAAGACTGCAGTGGACATGTCTGGGGCAACTGTCACCGTCCTGGAAAAAGTCCCAGTACCCAAAGGCCAACTGAAGCAATACTTCTATGAGACCAAATGCAACCCCAAGGGGTACACAAAGGAGGGCTGCAGGGGCATAGACAAGAGGCACTGGAACTCCCAGTGCCGAACTACCCAGTCTTACGTGAGAGCTCTCACCATGGATAATAAAAAGAGAGTTGGCTGGCGCTTTATAAGGATAGACACTTCCTGTGTATGTACATTAACCATTAAAAGGGGAAGATAGTGGATTCGTGTTGTATAGATTATATTGAGACAAAATTATCTATTTGTATATATACATAACAGGGTAAATTATTCGGTAAAAAATAATTTTATGGACTGCATGTATAACTGAAGTTTATACAGTACAGTGGTTCCACAATCTATTTATTGAACATATCCATGACCTGAAGGGGAACAAAAGTCATTTGCGCACAAGTTTAAAAAAAAAAAAAAAAAAAAAAAAAAAAAAAGAAAAACAAACAAAAAAAAAAAAGAGAAACAAGCAAACAAAGTCTGCATTACATTCCTCGATAACATTGTGGTTTGTCGCCGTTGCCAAGAATTGAAAATATAAAAAGTTTAAAAAAAAAGAATAAAATTGCATGCTGCTTCAATTGTGAATTGATGATAAACTGTCCTCTTTCAGAAAATTAATTGAACCAAAACATTCCGTTTACATTTTAGACAGTAAGTATCTTTATTCCTGTTAGTATTATATCTGTTTACTGCTTTTAACTTCTGATAGCGTTGGAATTAAAACAATGTCAAGGTGCTGTTGTCATAGTTCTACTGTTCTCTTTTACTTTTAAACTCCCATCAGATTGAAAAAGAAAAAAAAAATTATTACCTTCTGGATTAAAATCAAATTTGTTTTTTTTTGGTATGTTGTGAAGGTGTTTGCAATAGCAATCCAACTACTGACAAAAAATAATAAAAAAAAAAAAAAGAGGCAACTGAAAAAGAATGGTGATGTTCCACTTCACATTGTTGAACTTCAGGCTTAGAAACAGCACTTACTTAACTGTATGGCAACATGCTTTTTTGGGTTATTTTATTTTCTTTTTTTTTTTTTTTTTAATTTGCTGTCTTTTGAGACCTGCATTTGCTTATACCATGTTTGTTTGTGTTTGGGGTTTTCTTTTTTTCCCCTTTCCTCCCTCTGGAAGGATGTTGGTTGTGATCTTTAAAGTATTCCACTTACCATGCAACCGGAATTCTCACATAGAAAATATTCTATGGAGTGTTGGGAGCAATGATTTTCATGTAATAAAAAACTCTGGGCTTGGATCAAACGTGTTGGTGGAGCGCGAGAAGAACGTCACTAGAAAAAAAGGGTCTAGAAAGATGATAGTGGATCTGAAAACAGGTTGGTCATGGGACTGAACAGCTTGGGCAGTTCAGGGATAAATAGCAATGTTTTGGGTTGGCTGAGGCTCTCCACATGGCAGTCAGCACTGACCGACGTGGTCCTGGGCATCCTAGGAGGGAGCGAGGGCTGTGCCTTGGGTGCTGCTGCCCTGACCCCCACCCCGCACCCATCCAGCCCCCCTGGGCCTGGGCGAGCAGCTGGGGCAGCCCTGCCCGGAGGAGCCCTGGGATGGGCCTAGGGAAGGAGCAGTGAGAAGCCCTGCCTCTACTTCAAAGCAATTAGCATTTATGTTCATGTGGCTCTACCTCCGCTATCAGCCTCATTTTATGAAACAAATATTGGCATAAAAAAATACTCTTGAAGTGAGCAAAGAGCAAGTGCTGGAGGAGGTGGCTTAACGTTGCTTAGGTTCTGATAGACGTATTTAGCCCTGTGCTACCCCGCTAACTCTCCTGACAGAAGCATTTCTAAAAAGGCAGGTTGTAAGCCTAGAGCTGTGCATAGCACTTGTGCTGACTATAGTGGGCAGAGAGGCAGAAATAGCTGTGGGTGAGCTCACTGAAGGCATATGCTATATTTTTGATTCCAGTAGATGAAGAAAAGTAGCTGAACAAAGTGGAAAATACTGCAAAATATAACTGCTTCTGAATGCTGTAGTCTGTGCATTGGTCTGCCTTGCTGTTGAAGTTAATTAAAATCCTGGAGTTGGCAAAGCTTATTTGAAATATGGTTCCCCCATAATAATTCTCTTTGAAGAGCATATTTAACGCTGAGTTTGTCATTACTAGTAGAAACCAATGCCAGAAGCTAACAGAGACACCTTCAAAATCAGTGATTTCTTCTACTCAGGGTAGAAGGGCTTCCCCTTCCCTAGGGTAACTGCCTGCCAAAGGAGAACACACACCCCCCCCAACTGTACCATGAAAAGCTTTTGCACTGGCCATGTGTACACTGAACTGGGAGTGAGAAGAGAGGGTTGTGTCACCCACCTGAACTTTGAACTTCAGCTTTCTCAACCAATTGCAGATATTCGGGCTCCCACATAGAAATCAGAACTGAAAAAAACCTTACTAAAATGTCTCAATACTTCAACTGAAGTGTTCTTCATGCAAATTAACTGTTGGTATAATGGAGAACTTCATTCCAGTGTGGCCAGTATGTGTATTCTAATTCTTTGCATTTATTAACCCAAACATGGCTCAGGAGCTATTCTCAGCAATATTCCTAGACTACAGCACAGTAGTGGTGTAATGGTGGCTCCCCTCAAAACCTGGGTTGGTTGCTTAGGAAGGGGAAAGGATGATGCTAATGAGTCACTACAAACAGATTACTTATCTAGACTAGAAAAAGAAATGACAGCTAGGACATGACAGGAATCTAATTCAGATACAGGAATAAAATAATTCCCAGTTCAAATAAATTGTATTTCCAAAAGAGAAGTGTTAATGCATAAATCATGTTAGAAATACAGTTCCTCATTTCCCAAATTTAATTATGGCTATATCCTTAACTCAGAGTTCCTCACCTGGCATAGGTAAGGGTGACACTTTAAAGTGGCATTATTAAAGCAGGGGGGCGGTAGGCTTAGAGGGGCAAAGCGCAGCCAAGGCCGGGGGGGATGGAGCTGAGAACCTATGGAAGAACTGTGTCCTGTAACTACATCCAGAGTGGTGTTCCCCCCCACACTATGCCCATTCTACACCTATTGATATAACATGAAACTGGCGGTTGAACTGCAGTCCCGTGGCTCTCACCTGCCTGACCCAACACATCCATGGTCACAGGCTTGGCAGTTTTAGTTAAAACAGAGATGGGGTGGGGGGGGGGTGGGAGGGGGGAGGGGTGGTTTTCTTTCATGTCACTTAAACTCTTGCTGTGGTCTGTTTGTGACAAAGGTATATCATGCATGTCAGCAGGCCTAGTGCTGTGTTAAAGTAAAGACTCTTGCAACTGTAAGTTAATGTCTGTGGCCTTGTTCTCTATTATTCACCTTGTGTAACATAAATATTTATTGTATATTTATATAATTTTATGCTTTTTGGGAAAAACTGAAATTGGCATTAAAATTTAAAAGCAACTGCGTCATATTGTAAATATAATTAAGCTATATTTAAGTGTACTGATTAACATAATATATGTTTAACTATAGAGTTTTTTATGTTTTTAAATATATTTTCAAAATATATATATAAAACTTGGGGGTTTTTGGGGGACCATGTGACTCTTTTCTCTAATTGTAAAACAAACTTGAGTTTTACTATAAAGATGTGTGTTCTTTGTTTTAAAACAATTTTTACTTTATTTTAGCAATAAAATCTCACTCGGAGGGCAGATAGCCCCCTGTTTCATAGCTGGACAGCTAGAAATGGGAGGGGAGGGGTGGCAAGAATTTACTTTCCATAAAAGCTGGGGATATTTGCAGAATGATGTATTTCCATTTAACTCTAGCACATAAGGCCTCATGAGACTAAAAACCCATGAATGACACATATAGATGTTTTTATTCAGCTGTAAAAGAATGAGCGTAATGGAAGTGAGGGGGACGGGTTACTAACCTTAGTAACTAAGGGATAAATGAGACATAAACTCAATAGCTATAGTCCAGTCATGTACCTGATTTTTAAATGGTGTCATGTATATTTATGTCCCCTGCCCTGAACTTGCATATGACCCCATGGAGTACTAGGAGTGGAATTCCTTGGATTTAACATTTTGTCAGCATTTCTAGAAGAATATTCTCTGCTACAACTGCCAAGCCTTAATTATCCCATAACCCTAAAACAATCAATAAATCTTCATGATGAATAGAAAACTTGAGGGGGGTTGGGGGAAATCACAAACCGAAACTCTTACAAAATTCCATTCCTGCAAATTTCCCAAGACCCCAGCGCCAGCAACGTCTCCACAAGAACTGAGGAAATGGTGCTTCTGCAGATTATCATTTATATTAAACACACATGCGTGCACATTGCTTGCTTTAGTGTTGTCTTAAAATAAGCTAATGGAAGACGAAACAGATACTAAAACCTTTGGTGTATGGAAGAAGAGAGCTGCGTTATTACCATGCCGTGCACCTGCTCCTGGCTGCGGGAGCCAGCTCTGCTCAGACCCTGCCTCCTCCCCTAGGTAGGACAGAGATGGGTGAGGTTGCTTTAGTTATTAAATATATGTTAATTATATGGCATGGGTACCTAGGGAATTAAATGGGCACTCTCAACATACATATTTGAATTACAGAGGAAGGTACTGGAGTTAACCATCCATCCATAGGCTCTACTGAATCCTAGCTCTGCAGGGGAAAAAAGAAATATATTTCCATAGCTTTTATCATTGGGAGCAGAAATAAAGGCATATAGATGGACTTTTAAATTACTTAGCCAGAAAACAATAGCAAGCAGTAAAATAATATTTTTTTAAGAGAATATCAAGGCTGAATTGAAGTGTAATGTGGGTGGACACACACATTTAGTTCAATTTGTCCCAGGTGGATCCAATACACTGCTTCCACAGGCTACTTCTCCTAATTAAGATCTCATTGAGCAGACACCTTCTGGCAGGGCAATTAAAGTGAAAAAAGAATGGATGCATTTATTTGGAGTAAATATAAAGAGCAGTGAGGTCTCATCTTATGAAACTGTTTTAAAGTTAGGAAGGTTCTGTAGGAGAGTGTTTTAGAAAAGGAGAAGACTTTTTTGAACCTTTTGGGGGGGGGGGAATTAAAAATTTTTTTTAACCACTTGCTACCATCTTGGATAATCAAAGACTGTGGTGTTGATACAACTTAATGGAGTTAAACTGATAGCTTTTTTTGATGCCTGTGGGAGAAGGAGGCCTGGAGATGGCATGAGTGGGTCTAACTTTTTCAGGCAAGGTACGGATTCACCTGGGGAATTTGAGATGCTTCTGGAAATCAAGTCTTTTAAATCTCATCTGGGTAGATGGTGGCAGAAAGGACTTGGAGGTAAGCTGCTCTTTGCTACACCAATCTTCTGCTGAAGGAAAGAGCACATAGCTTCTGTTTTCTGCTTTGCTGTGCAAGGGTGAGTCTCTAAAACCTGCCTGCAACCTGTTCAGTTCTATCAGGGGTCCATAGTGAAGTCACACATCTGTATATGTATTTATTTAAGTGCAAAATAGCTACTGGCACTGTTGATTTGTCTCTGTTGGTCAGGCTGGTGCTGTGCTGATGGTTTGGTACAGGATTGCAGCTACCCCACCTCTTGCTGTGGGTCCCTGCTCCGTAGGAATAACCCACAGAGGGAACCGAGGGTTGGCAATTCCCGGTAATTCCCCAGTGCCCAGGAGGGCCATGCAGGCAGCGAGGGCTTCCCTGCTGCTGGGAGCCCTCAGCCGCTTCGGCTTGCAGCAGACGTCACTGATCTCCTCCGTGCAACCGTTGCCAGTTTGCTCACCCAGGGATTTTAGGAGATGAGGAGGAGGATTTGGCAGAGAGCTGCATGGCTTCTCCTCTAAAGCCCTCCTTTCTGCTTCTGCCAGCCAGGCAAAGCACCCGTGGGGCGGTGAGAAGAGGCAGGGAGCTGCCTTGAACCCCCAACGTGGCAAAGGGATGCTGCAGGGCGCTGGGCTGCCCACTACCCCGGGACTGGTACTACCTCACAACTGGAGAAGGCTGTGACTGGGCTTAGACGCCCTTCCAATAGAGCCAGGCAGATGGCTAGGAAAAAAATGGGCTTAGGAAAACCAAGCTAAAATATCTGGAGAAGCAAGCTGTTTGTAGGTACTGATACTAGCGAGCAGAAACTCGAGTTCCTGGTACAGGTGTTGCTCTTACCCATTGGCATAAGGTGAAATAATGCTCCTCCTTATCTTCTGCTGAACCTGAATAAACTCCCTTCAAGTCACAGTAGAGAATGCCAGAGCAGGAACTCCAAAAGCATTTGATTTATTTAATAGGAGTAATCTCTCAGGTGACATACGAAGGGATGGGTTACAAGGAAGGAATATATCCTGCTAGTAGTGCAGTTTTGCACTTTCAGAAACAACATCTCATGTATCTGCACTCTGAAAATGTTTCCTCTTGCTAAAATAATCCTTCCCTTATACAATCACCTCCTCCCCTTTATTAAAAAAAGACCCTGAGCAAACAATCTGGTCTAGTTTAAGTCTATAAAGTACTGGAATTTCCAAGTTAAAGCTGCAGCTCATGTACATAAACCAAACTATCTTCTCTGACTGTGTTATGTTGGTTATAATAGCCTTTAAAACTACTCAGACTCTAAATAAGGGCTTAGGTACTTACTGCACTAAATATTCTTTCAATTGGCATCTACACTAAGGATTTTAAATTATCCTAATAAGGTTTCCAATTATAATTTTTTCTGACCTTTAACTAAAGACCACTCTGCTGGGAGACTCATTTTTGCTCTAACCTCAGCATGGTACTTCATAGAAGTTTCACTATATTTGGACTTCAGTCTTGGGAATCTGTTATTTAAAGGCAATATAAAGTATGTGCGGCCATGTTTGTGTTGCAAAAATAGTTAGTGCTGCCAACTTCATCATTTACATCCATGAAATGGCTCAATGAGACCATTTCACTCCTGGTTCTATGCTCTGCTCTTACTCAAGCACACATAATACATACACAGATTGGTACAGCTGTAAAATTGAATTGAAGGATGTGCACAGAAGAGCTTTGAGAAACATAAAAAGATCAGATAATGTGATGTGGGGCAGTTGTGTCTCATGCTGCTGCTGCCCCTTTTCATAGCAGGAGGGACATCCCCACCTTTGCCAGACAACGTTTGGAGCAGGAATAAGCAACAACAAACGCATACCCAAAGTCCTGTTTAATAACAGGAAGTATATTTACTTGAACAAGCAGCTTTTTGGGTTTTTTTTCCCTTTTGTCCTTCTGGCCTGTTTTATTCTTGGGACAAGCAAAATTGCCATCCTTGACATCTCTGTGTGGTGCATCCCACCTGGAGAGCAGAGCAACCACACTTGTCTCAGCAACAACAGGAGTACATTTATTTTAAAAAATAAAGAAAGAAAATCGCTACATCACTTGGTACATTAATATCCTTTCTGCCCTGTCAGAGCTACTGCTCCAGAGGGTATGGGCAAACGGACGTGGTGCTGGTGTAGGTGTAGATCTCTCTGACAACACAAGGCCCCTGCCAGTGATGGGATGGGGCAACAAAGTGACTTGGGCTCGCTTCACCTAATGTCAAATCACCTCCCAGCTGGTTGGATCTTTTGGCCACTACTCCCTTGGATTTGATTGGCACGTTAGTCTTAGAGATGCTAGACTCTGGCTCTCTAATTCTGAAAGGTGCACAAGAGAGTCTCACTCAGCTTCAGCTGAATTATTCACAACAGCCATATTATTTTACCCTTTTCTTCCTTTAGATTTCACCTCCTTGCAGCCAGCTGTGCTGGTGTGGAGTACTCACCTCCCCATTTCAGGGAGTATAAGTTCAGACACGCTCATCCAGGCTTGCTAATAGCACCTGGTACATACCTCTGAGCCTTGCAGGTCTCCGACAAAGAACTGTCACAGCAGGAGAGGGGCTGTGGAGATGAGGCTTTGGAAACTGGAGCGGACCCTCTGCTTGGGGAGGCAGGGCATGGCAGCCTGCAGCTGGCTCTCCTTGCCTTGCTACTCAGCATTTGCCTAGAGATGCAGTAGGTATCAAATGGGAGTTCTTGTTAGCTCACTGCAAGGCATGAGGAGGTGTAGATGACCCTGTGCTTAAATTCTGACAACTGGTAGTCTCTGCTTAGCACTTCAGGAGGAATAAGCCATGTTCCTGTTTTCAGAAGTCTTCTTGCAAATGAGCTGTCTAGTGAAATGGAAATTCATCACCTGAAGTGCTAAACAGCAGCTTTGTTTTCCAAGGGAAAACTAGGGCAAACGCTCAGAAGAGGCTATTGAGGGAAAGCATCAGTTTGCATGTTCCCTTAGAATATTCATTACCTTCAGCTTCCCAAAAAGCTTCATGTGACTATATGAATTGAGGCCTCAATAGTCGGGTATTTTATTCCTGTAAGTCTAGCAAGCACGGGGACCACAGGACCCTATTTGCCAGCTGTTAAATTCAGCTTGTGCAGCGTGCGACACGGAGGAAGGCCAGACAAGCACATGAAATCTCTTCATAAATCTGTCAGGTAGGCATCCACGGTTAGCAGTAGCAGTGCTCTTCTTGTCTGTGCCTCCTCTAAATTAAACCAGAGATTCCAGGCATAACTCTACATGTCCTTACAGCTTTATAATTGTTGCCTGCATGGCAAGTTGGAGAAATAATGAGGATAAAGTAGTGCAAACAATAGCTATACAAGCTAATTAGCCCTGCCTGTCACTGAAAATAATACAGCGGATGGGCTGACAACCTAAAGCCTTGCTTGAACTTCCAAGGCAGGAAGTTAGTACAAGGAGAGCCTGAAATAAAGTGTTCCTGTAGAACGAGATGGTTTTAGGGGTCTGCAATCCATTACATACTCAAGGGTCACATCATAAATTCCCCTTTAGAACCATGATGCTCTGTTACGTGTTTCATAACACAATAGATACCTATGGTTTCTAAGAACTGGTGCAACATCTCTAATAAAATATGTGTCAGGTATTACGCAGGGCTGTAACTAAGGTATAATTTACAGCTTGGTGCCAGATTACCAAAATGACCACCTACACAGTGATGTGTTGAGGCATTTCAGAACAAAGCTGCAAGCCTGGAAACCTCTGCAAATCTTCTTTCTTGGAGCTTTAATTTTTCTTTCCTTTAAGTAGGCAATTCCTCCTTAATCATAGAGCCTAATTCTGCCTTTGAAAAGGACAGTGTCTACTGAATTTAGTGAGAGGTTTGAAGAGCAACTCAATAAATCAATAGAGAATAAACTTAGCAAAAGTCATTCTGTACAATCTCATTTTTTAGCTCAGGAGGGTCCCTGGGATGAAGACTGGTGGAGTAGTATTCTGGGAGGAAATTGCTATGAAATTGCGTGGTTTCTACCCCGACCCCAGGCATTGGCTGTTGGCCACCACTGGAGGTCAAGCATGAGGGTGGCAAGACCAGTGGTCTCGTTTGGGGTGGGCTTTCTCAGAAGTGCATTTCTGAGCTTGCAATGAAACGTGAAAAGCCCCTGTGCCAGGCGGTGCTGTGGCTTCCAGCCGCGGTGACCACTGGCCCCGGAGGAGGAGTGAGCGGGACCTTACCTGGTCTGGGAGGCGGCTTCGAGGGCACAGTGGGTAGAAACTTCTTCTGGGGGCCTAAAATCAACCACGTGTAACTTCTTCCTGATACTTTGGTCTTCACGCTCTTAAATTGTGTGAGTTTGGCTTTCTGGTAAATTAAAGTCAGCCCAGCCGTCTGTTTCAGATTTACATGTGTGTATTTGAGATACTGCTAGCCTAGGGAATCGAGCAGGGATGAGGAACCCGTCATGTCTCAGCAGTGCCACAGACTTAACAAATGGCCTCAGGCACACTCGAGCTCCCTGGCTCTGCTTTCCCACTAGGTTTTGTCTTTTTTGTTGTTGTTGTTGCTCTGAATGTTGTTGATCATATTTTTTTAGCAGGTTGCTAGCCGCAGAGCCCTGCGCCTGGGCACAGGCAGATGTCCTGCAGCTGTGCGGCTGGCCAGGAATTCCCACTTTGCTTTGAAGCAAATAAGCTTGTTCCACCCAGTGGTTTTAACCCCCCACCAGACAGAGTGCAGACCCTCTGCTCTGGTTCAGGGCTGTGGCCATCATCTATTTCTGCCTCTTCATGTGCTAGAGATCGTATCCAGAGGTTTCGGTTGTTACCCAGGAGAGGGCTTTGCTGTGTCTGTCCATAAGCGTTGTCAGGTCTCAGTAAGGAGGCACTTCAGGGCTTACCTTTAGGCTCCTGCAGTGTTTTGCGATGTGTTGGTGTTAGAGCAGTAGAATTATTTCCAAGCTGGTGCACTGGTTTGCTTTGCAGTAGGGGAGGCTGGCGTTTTTTTCAGCACCTGGATTGTGAGTGCAGTTAAAAGCCTGTCGGGTGCTGCCTTTGCCCAGCAGCACCCTGATGGGAAGACACTGCATGGTGTGCACCCACACCGTGGGCATGCCACCATCACACAGGCAGCGCCCTACTGTCCCCTCCCAACCCACAGCCTGGGGAGCCCCAAAGCTTACTGAAAATTAGCATGTTTTTGGACTGGAGGAGAGCCAAAGCTTGGCCCCTGTGGGAGGAGGAGGATGGGCCACCCAGACCCACTGTGGCAGGCTCCCATCCTGGCTGGATGGGCCAGGCAGGTCCTGCACCCTGTCAAACCCCACAGGGGCCTTTTTCCCCTCGGAGTCCACACTGCTCCACGGCTACTGCAGATCTGCCTCTGGGCGGAGAGATTTTTAATACTAACTTTTTTTAATCCTATATCATCAAACCCAGACAAGTTATACTGAGCCCAGAAAGTGTGCATGGGAAGCCTCTGAGAGCCATATGGATGCAGAGCTCCACCAGCATCCCACAGCTGGGTGATGGGGCAGCACCCGCATGTGTCAGGCTGGCACGGGTGTCCTGCAGACCTCCCTGAGCCTCATCCCGGCCTACCTCAAATGTCGTGACCCCCCCATCTGCCCATTCCATCCCGGATTTTGAACCTTCTGTCTCCAATCCCACCTTTGCACACCAAGAGGCGACTCCCCCAAAGTGCTGCCTCCTCAGCAAAGCCCACGCTGCAGGATGGGGTGGCTGCTGCACATCTGGTTTTGTAGGCTCGCTTCTGTTGGGTGCATTCATCCCATTGGGGCTGAGCACTTGGCAAGCAGCCCTGCGTGGTGCTGGGGCTCGCAGGGAAGCAGCCAGGCACACACTGGGCAGGAGGGTCACGGGGAAGAGAGGGTGTTTCGGCACCTGGGAGCCAAATGACTGTGGGAAAGGTTTATTATCTGATCCAAAATGCTAGGCGTTAATTGCAGTTCAAAGGATCAGGACTGAAAAATAACATCTCTCAGAGGCACGGAGAGCAGCTAGTGGGAAGTTTTAATTCCCATGAAGTGCTGCTTGAGCTGGCAGATCTCTGTCATCAAGAAAGTTTTAATTGTCTGCCTTTCTGAAGTCCCAGGGGGAAAAATCAGAATGATGTTTTGGAGAAGTTTTTCCTTTCTAGTGGCTATCAAATGTTTTGAAGGCCTTTGTGGCTTGGCTTCCCTACAGAGACTTCTACAAGTTCAGATAACTGATGCTGTGGTGTCTGCCCATGTAGATGGAAATGGACTCTGTTGAACATGTATATTAAAAAAAAAAAAAAAAAGAAAAAAAAAAAAACAGAGAAGACTTTGAAGACTTTCAGCCAAAGCTGTAATTGTTGTGAATAGTAACTAGGGAGTTGCAAGAACTTGTATTCAAAATACAACATTTGAGCAATAGAGATAAAACTGCCTCCTCCTTGCACAGCAGGTATGCTGATCCATCTTCATGGGCCATCTTGGTGTACAGGGCAGCAAACCTAGTAATATTCCTTATTAGATCTATTCTAGATGTAATGAGTGTACCTAGGAGAAGAATTTGGGTCAATGACACCATCTGGGTTAAAAAATATAATAGGATTTGATTAAACATTAATGTGGTTAGAAAAAGTGTTTCTTTCAACTATTACCACCATATTTCTGATCTACAGTTTTCTTTCTTTTGAGATAAGCGATATATGATGCCAAAAACTTTTTTAGTTTTCATAAACAGACTTATGAAGACTACAGCATGTCACTGGACGCAAAACTCTATTCTTTCCATAAATACATATTGCAAAATATCTGTTCATTGATGTTAAAATATCTACAATATAAATATTTTGTAATATAAATATAGCTCTACATTAAATAACTAGACATAATCCATGACAGGCTGTGTGAGTCACTAGTACATATATATGCTGTATTGATTGTCAATGCAAAGGTCCACTTTGTAGGCTGATTTTATTTATCAGAATACACGCACCACTCCAAAACTGGAAATACTCCTACCCACAGAGTATTTAAAGGATGTTCAAAATAAAATCCCCCTCTGCAAGTATAAAACTCTGTCAAAGACTTCAGACTCCTCAACTACACTTCAGGCTTAAAATGATGGAAAGTATGGGCTCCAGACTTTTTTTCTTTTGGCCTGGCAAACAAATGTTGTGACATCTCCCGGTGAGGTCCCTGGATCCAGCACTCCCCTGCACAGAGCTGGGCATGTACTGAAGAACAGCTCTTGCACTTGGTGTTTGGATGGGTCCAGCTCAGCTGGGATCTGCTGCTTTCTGTGCTCGTTTCCCACAGATACTCAACTCTAATCCAAAACTGGGCATATTGACACCAGCCCTTTGAGATTGGTGCACATGAGAGTTCAACCGTCCGACTCACATGATCCTAGGTAATCAGGGACTGGGAAAATCACCAGGACCTGGTATTACCGGTCCAAACCTCCCCGTGGATAATTAACTAACGCTACTTTGTGATCACACCATCGTTGCTCTCATCACCTTAGCCCCACTCCCCTCCTGTTGTTTGTCTAACTCCTCACTTGGAGGAGATCCCGGGGTGAGGACAGGCTTGCTCCATGGCCAAGGCCACACCACAAACTTGGCCCCAGGGATGGACAAAGCTTCTGGGGCAAAGCTGCTCTCCAGCCACGACAGACCTCTGGAGAGCCCATCCCCATGGAAGAAGCAGCTGTGGGACAGCCTGCAGGACATCTGCGGGGTGGTGGCTGTGTAAGCCTGTGCTTCGCCGAGGGGTGCTAAGACCTATTAACAGCTTCCTGGGAAGAAAAAAATGCAACAAAGCCATTTCTGGCAGAAGGGACAGGATTTGCTCCAAGAAGGAGCAGTCTGGGAAGTGGATGGGAAATCACCTTCCTGACTTCTCAGGGCCTCAGGGAGAAGAGGCTGAGATGTGACATGTGGAGGCAACTAGATGGAGCAATTGGAAAGAAAAGACAGAGAAACTAAACCTGTGGGAGAATGCTGGTAGCTGAGTGAGCATGTTTGCAAGGAGAAAAAGAAATGGGAGTGATATAGCTGGCCAGGGGGTAAAAAAACCCCCTTGAATACCACATCAGGCTGCAGGCCAGAGGATGCTGCTGCATGCAGTGGATAAGTGAGAGGCTGGAGGGGCTGGTGTGGCTGAACGCAGAGGCCACAAGCTTGACATGGGGATTTAGATGCAAGCAGCCTCCACTCAGGGCTTGTTCATGCTTGCGTGCTCTCGGTGTCTGAAACAGAGCAGCTTCACTAATGAGCAGATGTTTTCTCCGTGTGGCTGTTACAACATCCTTTAGGGTTCCTGCTGAGATGTGTAACCAGTCCCTCCCCACTCACCCTCCAGCTTTGAATGCAAGTCCTAATACACAGTTGTGCAACAGCATTTGCTTCATGCTGCTCCTGACAGTCCAAGGTATGTAAAGAAACTGGAGCCTTAAAAATAAAAATAATCTTGCAGCTGCTATAAAAGACTTGACAGTTCTGATCTTCAGACATTTGGCAATTGGCCTTACCCAGAAACCTGAATTTAGGGTTCCCAATGTGCCAGCCACCTGCACTGCCAGCTTTAAAGTTTCTTCATACCTGGCTCTGGAGCTGCTTAGTAAGATCATCCCAGTCCATACCCCAACTGAGAACCGAACACACAAAAACTTTTCAGAGGAAACTCCCAGCCACCTGTGTGCACCTAATCAATGCAGCAATCAGTTAAAACCACTGGCAGAGATGTTGTACAAAGGACTTTGTTTATCCTGCATCCAGCTGTAAAGCAAAAAACCCAACCCTGAGGGATTTAGATAGTGCATACTGTAATTGATGGCTTAAATATAGCCTACCTGAGGCATAAGTCTGATCTCTTCCATTTTTGTGGAAAAGTCTTGTTCAGTTTCTCATTTATCACCTGAGAATTAACATCTCACACAGACACTGCAGAAGGTGGGAGAATAACTAACTCTTCAGCACTGAAAACATTTTCATGAAAATGGAACAAATAATAATAATAACTGTTTGGTTGGTTTTCCTAATGGATTAGCTGGCCTTTTAAGAGAGATTCCTCTTCTTTAAAAACCTTATCTTATTTAAATATGCAGTTGTGTGCTTTTCATCTTTTGCTCTCTGTGTTTGAATAGTATTTCTGAACCTCCCTAATTGCTGCTGTTATTTGTGCCTGAGTAGGAAAGGGTGTGGAGTAAAACTCTGCTTTGATTTAAGCAGATGTGTTTGCATATTGCCTAGGTTACCATTTGCATGGAAGGGAAAAAGATTACAACCATGGCATCCTCTGTCTTTCCTGGCTGAACCATGGCCTGTGGAAAACGCTAACTGCCGAAGAAATCATCAATAAATCATCATCCTCTTCCCTGTTTGAGCAGTTTATCCTGTAGAATCTTAAATTGTAGTTATTCTCAGAATACCGCTGTGAGGTCCACAGGTGTTTTATGGTCGGGTAAACTCAGCACAGAGTATTTAAGGGATTTGCTCAAGATCTCACAGCAAAGCAATGGCAGAATCACCATGTCCCCTTTCTTTTCCAAATTGGCCCACCATCTTTCCTTCGAAAGAAAATGAGAAAACCCTTGTGTCTCCCTTCCCCGCGTTGCACTGAGGAAACAGCATTTTCAAGAGACAGTGTGCTGGCAGGATCCACTCCCCTTGCATTTGCCCCGTCTGAAGTCCCAGTGGCCATCGATGGGGGAGCGGGAACCTTGAGGAGCAAGAGGCAATGGGGAGGACCAGCACGTAATGGCAGAGCCGATGCTGGGGCAGCTCTACACCACAGTGTAACTTCTGTGCCACGCAGGCCCATGTGTTTGTAACTCATGTTGCGAGTGCGACACGTGGCGCCCGATGTGCGTGGGTTCTGCTGCCCGGGATGTTTTGGTAGTCATCTTTCTCCTGATGCCGAATTAAGTTTTGCATGCAAAATGTTCAACAGAGATTATCTTTTATGCAAAGCAACGGTATCCTGTTTGCAAAGCTTGCCACTGCCGTGATTGCTGTTGACATCTTTCAAGCAGCTAAAGTTCAAATGAGAAATAAACTGTCTTGGGAATGAGGTGGGGGAGGACCAGGGCTCAGCGAGACGGTGATGAGGGTGAGGAGGGAAGCCAGCATCTTCTAGCAAGGTTACAGCCTTGCCTGAAATGTTGGGATTAAAAGGCTATCAGATGCACAAATAAGACTGATGTAGTTAAATTAATCCTAGCTTGATAGAGCTGAATCTCTTCCATGGGCTTCACCAGCATTACTGAATGGTGTTAGAGCCTGGGTATGGAATGATATCTGGAGATGGGCATCCCCAGGTTTGGGCAGGGATCCCAAAGGGTAGCTGCTCAGGTAAAGGGGGGATAGCTGAACCATTTTCCCTCACTCTTTGTGCAGTATTGTGTTTTCCCACACAGCTACACCATCTGTAATGCTTGTGATTACGGATGCCCAAAGTGTAGAGCTGAAGCTCTATTACTATGTTTTTTTAACAGTAGCTGCTCAGGTACCTCTCATTTACTTTAGAAGCCTGTGGAATTAACATTTTCTCTGTAGCCATCAGGGCTGGAAACCTTTATTCCCCTAATGAAAGCTGAGATTTTCACATAATAACATGATTCTGGTAACTAGAGCTTTAAGAAAAAGGTCAGATAATGTGACACTTGCAATAAAAGCTCAAGATTTGACAAAGCCATATTTAGTGCAGTTCCCAGCTGAACGGGGAATTGGCATTATGCATTCAGTTTAAAGTACACTTACATTTATTCCAGGAAAGCTCTAATGCAACCTTTTCCTATTAGCTAAATAAAAGATTAAGTTAATGCTGCCACTTATTTTAAAATTTACTGAAAGTATCAGGGGGAAAAAAAGGTGAAGACTTTTGTAGATGAGTCGGTATAGAAATACACAACGTTGGTAAAACTCTGCTCATCATCATTCATTAATATTCGCAGTAGATTTCACTAATTATAGTCTGAAGCAACAATTCCTCATTTTATTTATTACCTTTTTGGTCGTTTCACAGAATTTCTGGTGTCATTTTATTAGTCAGCATGCACGGGTCTCTCTCCTTGAAAGCAGCAGCGGGAGAAAGGGGTTTAGGGTACATGGTGCTCAGAGGCAGTGAAGAGGGTGAGGGGTTTGAATAGGGATGTCTGCAAGCAGGTGCTGTTGGTGTTTATCTTATGGGGGGGTTGATATCAGGACAGGGCTCTTGTGGAAATCAAGCGTGCTCCCTCCTTTCATGTGGAATAATTGTTTTATGTGGGACACCTGGCATCAGGTTTTATTCTTACAGTACTTCCAGCATGAGCATGTAAAAAGTGTGACTACAAATAACATGAATACAAATTTGAGCAAGGAATCTACCTTTTCTTTCCAGCACAGTCCAGCCCAAATTAGATTTTTCTAATGGATGGTAGGCTTTTGTGTCCACAGAACAGAGTGTGCAGGGGACATATGGGTTAAAGTGGCTGAGAAATAATTTTTGATTGCTTTTTTAGCCAAACCACATCCATAGGTACCAAGAGTACCTATGACTCTTTCTTTAATGAAAAGGATCCTGCCACATGCTTCTTTTGAGAAAAGCAGAGAACTATGTCAAAATTGACCAAAAATATGATGTCAAGTAGCATTCAATATTGTAAATGGGAACATGAAAGAATTTGTGGTCAAATTTGTATGTTTGTATTCATAAAGATTCTTTCAGAAAGGATGTTTTATTCCTTTTTCCCTTATTTCACAACTGAGGAAGATTTCATTGCTTCCCATATACTCATGTTTGCTTTTTACCAGCACTGCTGATGTATAATGTAATTTCACATATTCTTGCCACTGTTTACCAAAAGGTCTTTAAATTATTGAATCTGGTCCTGTAGTAGCCTTTCAGCATGGGCTTCATTGGGTAGGCATAGCACAGGATCTGGTTCACAGTCCTGCTCCTTCCTCTCACTTGTTAATTAATCATTTTCATACCATTGATCAACTTTTGATGGCTAAAGACTGTTTTCCTGTATTCTGAAAATACACAAATAAACGTTGCTGTAAAGGTCTGGCATTCAGGGAAGGAGCGATTACTGGCTCCAGCAAGCATCTATAGTAGAGTAGCATCTACTGGAAATTGAATGAAATGACAGCTCAGAAGTGAAAATTACAATAAAAACTTGGCAATACAGAGGAGGTGGCTGCTTCTGCACCTTCGACACAAACTTTCCGCAGATTGAGGGGCAACGTGATTAGAAGACAACCGACCTGAATAAATCCACATAGCCAGGCTGTTTGGCATATTCCTCAGGTTTTTTCGAGGCTCTTAAATGGAGGAGAAACCCTCACAGGGGACAAATCAGTGCCTGGTCCAGCTGCATACCTGTCCCAGCCTCTCTCCACAGCTTTGCAGGGACCAAAGAGCATCAGTGGGAGGGGAAGGGATGCTGGGCACAGCCCCCCCTGCCCCCTGACTTGTGCCGGCTGGTCTCTGCGCTGTGCTGCACCCGAGGACTGGCAGCCTCCTCTCCCGAAGTAAGGCTTTGACTGAAGATCCTCCACGGGAGAGGAGGAGGGGTTTTGCCAGAGTTGAAAGGGAAATCCTTCAGGTTTTTGTCTGAGATTTCTGTATGGGGCTTACCCCCCCTGGACGTAACACACAGCTGGCTTCCCTCTTAGCATCACTTTGCGTAGGTAGCTCGAACCATGCATCTGGAGCAAAAGAGGGAAGGTACTTTCACTAAGTGGGCTGCCATTGATTTTCATATGTTCATAGGTATTAGACAGGAAAAAGACCTATTAAATCAGCTAGTCAGTATAATCAGTGCAGAACTATTCCCTGCTGGACATTTACTGGTGGTTTGTCAACTCTAGTTCAGGAAATTGAGTTGTAGTGTTCAATATAATGGATTCTAAATTTCCATTTAATATCAGTTTTCTTTGGTTTCTGCTTTTACATTAATGCATTGATGTGCTTTATATTGATTGACTTTTCTTAGTGTAATGAGAACAAAATGCCACTTATCATTTAAGTAATTTAACTCAAACTAGCAAGCTATCAAGCTAGCTCCTCCCAGGGGAAAATCGTAATGGCTATAGCAGAGAGCCATGTCAATACAAAAGTGTTGGAAAGATAGATAATTCTACAAATGTTTTAATTTATTTCAAAACAATGGTAGAGAGTTATACAGCTGAATATACCATCAAAAACTACTCAAACAATGAATTAAATCCTCAGCACTAATCTTGCCAGTCTTACTTGTCTCACAGCTTCCTAGCAGTTTCATATATCTTATGTGCTCAGCTGCCTTTGCAAAACTAGAGGACATCCTTCAAAATCATGTGAAACAAAACAAATGAAGAATTCACCTTTGAGCCAAATACTTGGTTATGACCACTATACTATGGAGAACTGCTTGAGGACTGAAAGAAGAATAGACCCATTTCTTCCCCTCCCCTCAACTAATAAAACCTGATCCTGCTAGTAGTGGATTATTCATAGATTTCAGCGTAGGAGCAGACCTAGCGTGAGAATAGGTGACAGAACTAGGTTTTGATCCTTATAAATAGGTTGCTGAAAAGATGCTGTGATTACTGTCATATATATTATTACCTAATATGAAAAATGTCATACCCCTCTAGTACCATGCTCTTATAAACATGTTCTGAGTTTTAACACCCCAACTGTTTTGCAAATGCTGCCAAACTGTTAGCCGCTGGAAGAGAGCTCTGGGCTTAAACATCTGTAAAGCACAGATGTGGTGGAGGGTGAAGTGTAATCTAAAACTGCCAGAAAGCAATTAAAATCTTACCATTCTTAGTAACATGTCACTGGAATAATTTATAGCATTAATTTTGAATATCGGGTAACAGCCTACTCTATATAGTATGTTGGATAAGAAATGATCAAACTGAAGATGTTGTACTCCTGTGATACATTTTTTGCACTAGATTTTTATGAACTTTTAATAAGCTTGGGGTAAAGAAATAAGGCAAATGATACAAAATTTTCTCTTTGCAGAATGGTGCAGTCATTTTTAATTATGAATTCATGTGAAGATATGAGGAGAAAAAAATATCCAGAACCTTTCTTCTCTTTCTTGTGTTGCCTACCATCATATTTACTGTATTGCAGTGGTCTACATCTTGCCTAGAGCATGCAGTTACTGTTGGGAGTTCAGTTTTTACTCGGTATTTCTCTGAGAGGTTCCAATCCAGCCTGAAAATATAAAAGCCTTACAACCGCTTCTGACTGTCAACAGACCTGTTCTCATTCCCTGCCAAAAAACGTTAATTAGAAATAAACTATTTCAAGAGAATCCGAAGTGCACTCAGACCAAGCAGACTGCTGTCAGTGATTCTCTGCAGAAGGTGAAGAATCAGAAAATTTCCCATGACTTCAGGCTGTTTCCCTGGAAAGGTGTCAAAGACTGAACTGAGGAGAAGGTGGATGGGAGCATAGCTAAGTCACACTCCTCATTTCCAGAAGTAATTATACTATTTACATATGGCTGCTCTCCAAGGAAAACAAATATATCCATGCTTTCTCCATCCATCTTACTTCGTTCCAGAAGCGGCTTTTGATTCATCCTTCACAATCTTATAAACAAAGTCGAAAGGGAACATAAGGGCAGCCAGGCTGAAGGTCCCTGCAGCGCAATAGCCTGTCTCCATCAATGGCATGAGCAGGCTATGGAGAAATAAGAACACAGAGAGTAAATATCATCCTTCCCCTAATGGTTTCCTTGAAAATGACTTTTTGCAGACGAGGGAACCTCTTGAGCTGATCCTCACTGAGCTTCCTATTGGCCCCACAGATGTTGCATCCTTGGACAAGGAGTGCCAGGAGCATTCTGTGAAGGAACATGTTTGCATGCCTTTTTCAGTTCTGGCTCCTCCAGGATCCCTCCAATGCTTCCCAGTGCTTGTAGTGGAAAAAGCGTTCCAAATATTTGACCCTGCTCTGCTCCTTGCTCCCATGACTTGGGGCCTCTGGCTTATCTCCTCAGCTACCCTCTCTCAAGATGGAAGAGTCCCAGCCTACCAACTTCTTCCTCACAGGGAAGTTTTTGATATGTGGTCACGCTTGTTGCCCCTTTTTGACTTTTCCCCCAGTTCTGCTATAGCTGTTTGAGACCAGAGCTGCATACATACTGAGAACATCCAATCCATACTAACAGAGTAAGCATATAGTAGCAACGTTGACCCCTGAACTGAAATAAAGCATGATTTTTCACTTCCTGTTCTAGGGAAAGTGGAGGGACCAGCCACAAAATCAGAAGCAGTAGCCCTCCAGTGCTGAAAAGCAATCATAATATGTAGTCCTGCCCGTCCATCCGCTGGGCTCATTCTTAGAATAAAAAGCATTTTCTGCTCCCATTCTCCCACTCTTCATCCTCATTCCTGTTAAGAAACATTTTCACATTTTTGTTCCTCTTTTGGGGTTAGAAACATACCTTTTTCCCCTTCATTTTTGATCTAACTTCATGTTCAGATTATACTTCTTGTTCTTGTTATTACGTGTTTTTGTTTGGCTTATACATATTTTTCACATACCCTCTCAGCTATAGTTTCTCTAAAACAAGTGAAACAGGCTCTTCTAACTGCTGCTTAGGATGAACAAATCCTTTTGGAACAATTCAAGATAAATCACTAAAACCAAGGGTCTCTCCACTAATCACAATACCTTCGGCTCAAGCAGCTGTCCTATAGGTACAGTTTACCCTCCTTTTAATCAAACAGAAACAGTAATAACATTTAGTATTCAACATTTAAATGATACAAAGTTTCAAACACACATAAAAAAGGCTTGAACTAAATTAATCAAGCCCCTTAGCCCCTTTATATGACGAGGGCCTGGAATTCTTTTCCAAAACATCTCGTTTCACTTTGTGTGATGGTGGTGAATCCTTCAGCTGTGGTTGTTGGCATTGTGGTGTGGATTTGATCTCAGTTACTTCACCTGTTATATTTAATGCTGCCAGTGGACCCTACTGTGTGACATTATTAGACGAGAAATGCAATAGCTCTGGTATATTCAATCACTCATTTATCTATTATATCCTCTGGTGAGGATATCTTAGGGGAATAAGGATGTACCTTGGAATAATTCCTTGCGAAGAAATATATTCCTGTTTTGTTCCAGAGACCAAGTTTTTCCTCTTTGGATATGGGTTCTATGTTTGACTCGTCCTATATCATAACCACACATATAACATCTCAGTAATGTTTCTTGCTGTGCCAAGACTTCTGTGGTACTACTGTTCCTCCAGTAGTCCTCCTGCATCTGTCTATGAGGAAACTGAATTCTCCTTCTGGTGGGAGATGGTCAGAGGCATCACGAGTGGGACATGGTCAGTTAATTTAATAGAAAATAATAAACTTATTATAAAGAATTACATCACATGAGAAATAGACATCCTAATGTCTGTGGTTTCCTACCTTAGGTCCCCATTTACCAGCAAGGAAGGTTTGTACTACGTTCTTGTCCCATGGGGTAAGCCCTTCACCATCCACTCCGCTAGCTCAGTGCTTCCTCCAGGCCGCTCGGCTTCCTACAGATTTTAGAGTTTGTTTACTGCCACTCCATGCTCAGAGACAGCAGTGCCCACACGCGTGGTCCACTCCCGGCTCTGGGACCTGCTGGGGCTGAGGCAGGCATGCAGTGACCCATGGCCATGCAGGGGGTACAGCATCACAGGCTCATTTTCATAGATGATCCTCCCTTTTCCAGGCACTGGCACAGCGTGTTCAGTACTGGAAGAAGTTTGTTGATTCTGATGGCTTCTTGGTTAAACAGCATTTATTATACTGTATTGATGCCCTCTGTGAAGCAATCTCTGAGGTGCAAATCCTACAGCTGCGCCTTGCATATAACACAGGTGAAGCCCTTGGCTGGTAAAACATAACACGAAAAATAAACGCAGACAACTTTCAAGCTAAAAACCTTAACCACCTCAGAAAAATCTAATAAGTGTTTACTCTTTTTCCTTTTAAGCAAAATTAAACTGCTTATTTTAAACCCAGAGTTAGTACGGACATGTCCTGTAGGGCCATAAATCAGAGCAGTCTGTCTCTCTGCCAGTACAAGATGGATGCCTGCTTCGTGTTAATGACTATTCAAACTGTACTCAGGCTATGAAAAGCAGTGTGGAAGCGCAGGGCTGTCAAGGCATGGTGCTGAGGGTGTATCATCTGGTTCTCTTCATCTCGCAGAGCAAGAATATACCAGCAGCTGCCTCGGCCGTCTGGCCCCAGAGAGGCTCCTGGGCTGCTCCAGTGCAGCTCCATAGCTTGCTTAGTGCCTCTCGTCGAGCATCTGCTTGTTACTTGCCCAGTAACTATTCCTTAGTGCTTTCCCTCCAATTATCTCGATTTCCTGGATCCTGTATGATTGCTTGCATAAATGTTACTTTCATTGCGTGCATAGCCAGGGCGATTTCTGCAGCTCCCTGGTGTAACTGGTGTGTCCTGCCTCTGACAGCAAGCATTTCTGGTGGGTTTTCTTGCTGCGAAGCTGGTGCACAGCTGCTGGAGGACGGTGAGGGCTGAGGCAAATGGAGAGCAGGACTGTAACCATCTTTTTCCAAAACTGAGCCTTTATTGAAAGGCCAGGTATGAGAGCTAAACTTTTCCTGAGGCTGTGAGAGTTCCCTGGTAAGATCCTGCATAATGTGCTGGCTAATGATGTGGGGCAGGCTCGTTCCTCACCTCGTGAAACGAAGTAAGTGGAGGTTTCACAATGTATAAAATAACAGAGAAAATATGCCAGTGGGTGGCAGGGAATGGTGCTTAGTCACTGGATATTAAGAAACACACGGCATGACAAACAAGGATTACAGACTCTGGGGATGCCACGTCAAGGAACCATTTGGAGGCAGGTGGGAGCCCTCGCCTGACACACGCAGGCACAGGCATCTGCCACCACAGTCGTGCTCTGGCCCAGGGCAGGGAGGCAAGATAGGAGAGCTCCTCAAAGCCAAAATGGCTAAATGCATCTCAGCAGTCTTGTTACTCGCCGGGGGAAGGTAACAGGAAAAGACTAGAAAAGTTTATCTTAAAACAGAGCTAGAAATTAAGCTGTTTATTCCACCAAATCCTCATTTTTAAAATTTTTTTTTTACTGTACTTTGTTAAAGACATATGTCTTTTATTCAATAAAAATTAGTATCTCCCTGATTTCCACCAATGTGGAAATTGGTTTTTTAAGCCTGATAATGGATACTTTATTGCTAAATTTCAGCTCAGGTATTTAAACACAATCTTTAGTATACCCTCAGCTACATGTTTTAGTTTTTTTATATTCCCTTCTGAAATACTAATATATTCAGGCATGAACATGGGATGGCCTCAGATGTCCTCATCAGAAAACATTAAGTGATAAAGGTACGTGGTAATTAACTTGTGCTTAGAGGACTTCCTATGAAGCTGTTGCATAAATCCAAAATTACAGCAGCCAGAATTACTTCAGAGTTTATTTCATTACATAAATATGTATCACCAGGTCCTGACTTTTTATTCCTGTGGATAGAAACAGTCATGAGTTTTAGCTAATATTTCTTCTATGTGGTTTTGGAATAGCATAATGTTATAGATGCTAGAAACAAAGTGTCCTTAGTTGCCACAGAAGCCAGGTAACAAAGAATCTTGGAGAAAACAAAAGCATATTCTGAGAAATTGCAAGTGTCAGACTTGTTAACTGTGGAGACTTGCTTATGTGGAGAAAAGCACCAAGAAGGCTTCTGAAAATAAGTTAAAGACAATTTTAGTACAGATTTCTTCAACCTCACACAGCCAGGCTCTAGGCTGAGTAAAAAATTGCACCTGGCCGTGCTCAGTGTGAAATGGCATGTGCAGAGAAAAGAGCCCTGAAATGTCCGTTTGAATAGAGATGGGTTTGCTGAGGCATGCGAGGGACTTAAACTGTTGCTGTAAATTTAAATGCAGTTGGATTACAAAAACTGTCTCTGAAAACAAAACACAGCCTTCTGACATTAGCAGCATTTCCAGGCCCTTAAAACATTATGAATTGGGTTAAAAGGTGCCCTTGCTTTGCAGCTCTGGATTTTTGGGCACCCTGTTCCCAGGGAACACCCACGTGTGAATTCACATCACACCTCACCTGAACCCATGAGCAACTCAACTCCACATGTGCCACTCCCAGCTCTCAAAGATATGGGAAAGCACACCCTTTAAGAAAGGTTGTCAACAGAAATACAGAGAATACAGTTGTGCTGCTGCGCCACAAATGCATTGCTGTGTAAATAGCAATGAGAAGTGATACCAAAATAAGCAATGGGTCACCACCTCCCTGCCCCAGCACCCAGTGTGTGGCATGAGGGAAGAGGGCTCTTTTTGCTGAGCTTTCTCAGCAAGATCAGCATACTACTCCTTCCTTACTTGTAAGAAATCGCTTTTTTTTTTAAGCCCATAGCAATGAAGACTGACACTTTCTTAGAAAGGCTTGGTCCTTTTGCCACAAATTAGCCCGTCAGCTTTTTACCAGTACCCCATACCTAACTGAACTCCTTCCTCTGCTCATCTGTTTTGGTTTTGTACCTTTGCATACAGCTGGTCTATTTTAACTCACTGCTTACTGAATTTGGTTTTCCTTCAAAAGAGAAATAGTTTGGAAAACAGTTTGGTGTGCATCTTGGGTCTAGTCAAAAATGGTAGATAACCTTTTAGTGTAAATAAGAAAAGAATAAACACATTATTGACCAAATTTGGATTAGGCTCCTTGGAAATATGTTTACCACTAAATTTCTGGGCTCAAGCAAGATTTTCTAGTCAAAACAAGAGGTATGTGAAAGAGGGGAAATGATGGAGCAGTTCCAGAAGAGGCAATATCCTGTGATTACTTTATTTATCTGGAAGGAGGTAGCTCAGGATCCTAATTTGGAACTAGAACTAGGTGGGAGCTACATATATTTATATGATTTCTGTAACTGATGATATACTTACCTCTTTCTTTCAATGGAGCTATTTAATTTTGCATATATATGTAAATATACATTGATCCAAAGACTGTAAATTACTCAGCTCTTTTCACAAAAAAAAAAAAAAAAAAAAAAAAAAAGAATAAAGAAAGAAATTTGTGATTCTTGTAGTTAGTTTTGATCTGCATTGCAACAAAAGCTAGCACTGAAAGGGTTAGGGGCAAATTACAAAAAGGCAATGGATGGTAGAAAAGCCTTAAAAAATACACTAGTCCCATGATTAGTGAGCTGACCTCAGATGTAGCCCAAATCCTAGGGAGCTTCCTAGCCACAAAATTCTTAGATATTCTGGTGTCTCTTTCTCTCATTCTGGTTTATCATTAAAAATTTTAAGCACCTTTGTTTCATCTTGATGCAAATGAAATTAAGTGCCAAGCCTTTTTTGTTTGTTTATTTAAATATAAATCTTTCTGACCACGCCTGCTCCTTCACATTAACTTCTAAACTCATCAGACTATTGGCTACAGTGCCAGAGACAGATTCTGGTTTTTCTAGTTTTTCTACCTCTGAAAAATCCTTTACACTTGAAGGGCTGCAAACCTTTTAATCCTCCTCCTGATGTTTGAAAGGTTTTATGTAATCTTTAATAAAAGTATGGCTATAGAAATCTGCATAATACTGCCTTGACTTGTGGGTGGTAGCTTGGACTAGGACTTCTTGTGTTTCTCATCTACCAGCAGATTTTATAAGTGAGGAGGAGTATCTCGGACTCTCGGCTCTCGTAGGGTATTCTTTGCAGTTCTCTGAGCAGAAGGGATTTGCCCCAGTTGTTTTGGGAACAGGAGGACACGAAACACGAGAAAGTCTATCACTGAGTATTTTGAAGCTGAGTCAGGCTCCATACTGCCTTACCACATGCCAGAGGGCAGGTAAATCCAGCCACTGATGGACACTTTTCTCAGATTTATCCATCATCCACACCATAACAAACTTGTGTTGTTAATGCATATGAATACTCTTTCACCCTGAAGACATCATGGAATAGCATACGGCAACCTGCTTAGGATGATGATTTTGAGGACTGTTACACCTGCAGAGATGGGATATTCCACTATGTGTTAGACCAATCTGTAAATTTTAATGTGTAGTGAGTTTTAATGATAGAAGTATAAGCTCACTTTAAAAAGTGTCAATTTTCACTGTGAGAACAAAGATAAAACAACAAATCTCACCCTATGATTATGCTTAACATTAAAATTTCTTTCCTCTTCTAACTCACTTTTCCCTTTTTTTTTTTTAAGCTAAAATCTCCACAGCATCAAGACATATAAGCCATAATCCAAAGCACAATGCTACTGAACATTATTGAAATATATTTTATTAAACTTCTCCTTCTGAGGAGTTCTCCCCAGGAGGAGAAATGCTTTTGAGAGAGGTCTCTTTGGGCACTGCAACCAACCTGCAGAAAAGTGGGACTTTTCACATCCACTCCACTGGAGTTCCTGTGAGCTTCTTAAGTACTTTCTGACAAGCATAACATTAATAGAGTGCAAGCTTTTGTCTGTTTACGATTCCCACCTGGAAAACAGAGGAAAACTCAATGGATAAATAAAATGTGTCTGAATGCAAAGATTCTTGCCAATTTGGCAAGATGGTTCATTGGTCAGGTTGTGACTAGGTTGTATTATAAAACAAGAAAAACTGAATGAGTCTAGATATATATTGTCTCCAGATGAATGTTGTCATTTAAAAACCCCTTGTGCACTAAAATCTATGCTGTCCTTTAATAGCACACATTATCTTTAATGATGCAGTCTTTTTAGCTGTAGAGCAATACTAGCAGCAGTTGGACAAGCTTAGTTGGCCTCAAATTTTACTGTTCTCTATGTTTCTTGTATTGCTCAGTGCAAAATCCTTTTTTACTTCTTGATAAACAGAAATGGCAGGGTGTGGAGAAGAGGCACTGTGGCTTTACTCCAGAGGACAGGAGCTGGGGCTGTTCTCCTTTTGACACACCATAAATTACTAGGAGCCCAGGAAAGAGATGAAAGCTACTTATAGTCCTCCTTGCATAGCTGAGAGAAGGTTTTGTTGTGTTGTGTTCTATTTTATTTTAATTTTTATACTTGGGGGCCCAGATTTGTCATCATAAAACTCACAGCACCTGGGTAGAGGGGATAAAGCCTGGATCTCATTAGGGTTTCTATACATGTATTTGCTAACACAATCTTAGGGATGTCTTCAGGACGGAGATCCATTCAGGGTTCCAGATCAGTTCATCTGGTGATTTCTTTGCATTTTTATTTTCCTTTGAGTTTTTAAATGAAAGCATTGTACTATTACTTGCCTCCTGATTGTAAGTGTATTTACTCAATATATAAAGACTTTTTAATTATTTTCATAAAGCTCACTCTCTGTGTGAGCCAAAATCAGACAACATGACAAGTTTGAAAGATAAATCCACATAGAACTTTCTGAAGAATAAAAAATATTAATTTCAATGTACTCTTATATTTTAAGATCATCTTAAAAAAAGAGAGATTAAAGACTACTTTAAGAAAGGTATTTATATCATATTGGCTTATACTGATGAGACTACATGGAGAAGTAAGAATTGTCAGACCATTTAAGTAGTCGTATAATTTGCCACAGATGGTTGCATTGTACTCGTTAAGTGTTATAGCTAGGATTAGGTAAATGTACAACAAGCTGAGTGTCAATTCTTTCCTATTTGATGAAAAGGGTAAAACTGAAAGACCTTGTGTCCATTCCCTTGCAGATGTCTCTGCCACAATCGGCATTTCCATTCCTGTTCTGCCATATTTTTTAATGTAGTAAAGCCAAACTACTTGCAGACGAAGGTAATCCTTGGTTGCTGGAAAGCTGCTAGAACAGCTTCTCAGAGAAGTGATGGAAACTTACTTGAAAACTCTGGGACTGAATGTTGTCATGGCAGCACAAGAGGCTCTAAGATCACAAAAAGTAGAGTTAAAATGCAGACACCAGTCCTGGGGATCTACCTGTTGGAAGCTTATGTAGCTTAAAAAGCAGGTCTGTTCAATTGAAACTAAACAGTATGAGGCAGAAATTGGACTTAGGTCTTCTGAGGACAGCAACTATTTTATCTACTGTCCTGCAAAGAGAAAGGGAAACTATGAATAAAAGTAAGGCTGGTGTTTATGAGCCTTGGAAATACTAGCTTCAGGGATTTTTGTCAGGAGGGTAAGATGCCAAAGCGTTGGCTTGCAACAAGCTTTCTTTCCAAAGTTCTGTGGGGCTAAGGAAAGTGCTTACGCTGAGCTGCAAGCACATGACTGATTTACCGTGGGAAAGGTTTTTCTCCTGAGTCACGTCTAGCACCAGGGAGATAAGGGCACAAAATAATTCATCCAACAGAAAAATGGATAGTATAGTAAATTGAATTTGGTTTGCCAGAACTGAGTTTAAGATGAACAAAGGAAAGCATGTGATCTGCCATTACTGATGCTTTCTGCTTTGCAGACAGGCAGGTAGGCAGGGGAAGGTCTGTCACTTGCTAGTGGCAGGGCAGTGACACTGGGATTGCTGCTTTGGGAGCCCAGCTGTGCTAAATGTAGGGGCTAGAGAGGCGAGGAAAAAAAAAAAAAAAAAATTATGCACAGCGGTCTTGCATCTGGGCCAGGAAATCCAGTCTCTTGGTATTTCAGAACTATGTCATAACCCCTTTCAGAAATTAACTGCTCTTCCTTCCAAAGGCATGTTTTTGGGTTTTTCACCTGTGTCAGCTGCAAAGCTTCTTCAGAATCATATTTCATTAATGGCAGGCATCTTGTTGATAATTCCTAATGGATAACTACTGGCTAACCTATATCTATTTGTTGTCATCTACTTCTGTTACCCTCCCTCAATCCCCAGTACATATTCCCCAGTATAATCAAAGAAAGTAATCCTCTCCTCACCCTTCCTTGTAAATCAGGCTCTCCCTTGGCCTAATCATCTCAGCAGTCTTTCTTCCCATCTGTTACAAATCACTGGTTTTAACATGTTTGTCAGGAGCAAGAGACAATAGAGGTCTTTTTTTTACAAAGGTTGGAGGAATCTATTTTCCTTGCTGCCACGTGAACTCACGTCTCAACTTATGGTATTAGAATCTGATTTTGAAGCTTTTTCATGCTGGGACTCTTCAAGTGGGTGTTCCTCAGCAAGCCAGGGATGTCACCCAGAAATATTTTCACTGAATTGCAAGGCTAAAACCTATGGGGTGTGCATCACTGAAACCACAGAACAGGACCTAGGGAATACAATCCCAGTTTGCAAACACTAATGAACCACTCTAGCTATAGTATTCATGTTCAGAGGTGCACAAACCCATATTAAAATGTTTCAAAAGTGCCTAAGTTGCCGAATCTCACTGTCTTGCAGCTGGACTTAGGTTCTTCCACCATTTATTTGCTTTTGGTATTACCTGAAGTTCTAAATTTCATGAATTTACAAGCTGCCATGGAAATTCACTTGGTCATAGGCTGAAAATAAGTAGCAGTTGCATGTACTCATAAACCCCTTTTATTGCCTTCCTACACTAATTTAATTTCAGTCCTTAAACTGAAATGTAAAACACAAGGAAGCACGGTTTAAGAAAACTAAACCCCCATGTTTCTGAAATGTGCAAATACAAACAAATGAATGCATTTCAGATTTCATTCTGTACCGATGTCTAAAATACAGCTTGACAAATCATATTAAGAATTGAATTGTTTCTTCCATTTTTTAACCAAAAAAAAATTAAAATGTCAAATCAGTTGCAATCCTTATTCTTTGAGCACAGAGAACACTTTTATCACCAAACTACTAAATATTTTCCCATGTGCATCATGCTCTCCATATGTGTAACTACAAAACAGATCAGAGTGAAATAGGAAAAGACAGAATCAGACAAATAAGACATATTTCTCCCTTCAAAATATAATCCTAAATGCAGAACCTGGAATAATTACCAGCCTTTTACACTCAGAAACAATTTAAATATAAATGATATTGTAACCTGGGGCCCAAGCCTGCAAACATTAAAGAATATGAGGTTATTTTATGCATGTGAGTAATTCCTCTTGAGAATATTTGTAAGATTGGAAACCAGAGTAATGTGATAAAATGGTATGAAAGGAGATTGCATTACATCTGTACAGGCTGTACCAGTTAGATACCACTAGCGTAGTCTATTTAATATTTGTAAACTCACTGGAGTCGTAAAGATGACAAGATCAGATATTTTAACAACACAAAATTAATGTATCTCTAGCACTATCAAGTTGGCACCTTTGATGGGGAAAGTCTAGCTAAAGACTCCATTTTGGGAAAAAAAAAAACATTATATATTCTTCAATATATATAAAGTAAGCTCTGAATATCATTATTGACGTAGAGAAAATATATTAATGGTATATACTGCACTGTACAGAGAAAGAGGTAGTATACCTACTTGATACCTGTTTAGAGTGGTCCAGCCCTGCTGCTATTGCATTTAACAGAAAAACTCCTGGGACCGTAGGAACCAAACCCTGCCTATATTGTCATTGCAGCTATGAGATAGCAGTGAGCCAGGGCCTTAGACAGCAGGGTTGTGTGCATCTGCATCAGCAAGTGATCTGGCCCTGTGCAAGTCTATAGGAAGATAATGTTCATTTTTTTATTATTCAAATATTTTAAAGGGAAATTTTACATGTACACTTTAAATGCTTTTCCTTGAGTTTTAAATGCGCAGTGATGTGCAACAGAATACTTCCAGAGTTCATTAAACTTCAGTGATATTGCTAGAAACACAGTCAATGTCATCAGAACTTATATTCCTTTCTGTACGAGAGGATTTCTGTACTTCATTATGTGGAGATAGAGAATCTGCTAGGGACCCTAAATGGTGGATGCATTTTTGCAAGTGTAAACAGTTTGACAGTAATTTCACTTTAATGTTACGTTAGCAGTTTGTATCTGTTTTGTTACAATCAGACCTTTGAGAAACGGTATTTACGTATCATTTTTGGCCAAAAACACTGGAGGAAGAAAAGTCTCTTTACAAGGCCAGAAAAGTGTTACCCATCGTACAGCCAAGTCCATCTGCTCTTCAGTCCTAAACTCTAAATATGTATCTTAATTGTATTCAGATTTTCTTGCTTGCACTAAATGAGAGCAAGAACCACCTTACTGAACTTGAATGATCTTCTGGGGTTTAGTCCAACTCCCACTTAGGTCAATGTCATACATTTAACGACTTCAGCAGAGCTTAAACAGAACAATTTTGTAGTTTAGGAGTCAAACCAATGTTTTCTAGAGACTTTTCTGATCCCACTGAGCTTTCTTCTGAGATAGCTCATTTAAGGTACAGAGAGAAATGCTTCATTGCAGAACGACTAGCCAAGGAACACTGAAGTCAGTGAAAGACTCAAATGCAGCCTGAGACAGTGGAGAAACTACAACAATTCAGGGAAAAAAGCCAAAAGGCGAAAGTAAATTCCAGTCCAAACACTTGCAAGGTCCTGAACAGCACAGATGCTTATTCTGTACCATGGTCCTTGCTGATCATAACAGTTCATCTGCTCAGGATTGCTATTTTCAAAAGATGTGAAATAGCAGACTTCATATTGCCTGATGAAGATATACAGTGTAAGATTTCATATAGTTCTAACAAGTTTTGGTTCCTGCTCAGTTGTTTTCTTCTGTAAAGAGGAAAATCTCTCTTATGTACTGTAGAAAGAACATATTAAGACTGGCTAACAAAATCTACTCTGTGTTATAAAATACTGAAATTATTACATATAGCCAGTGGTTGTCTAATAAGCAGTAGAAGTATTTTCCTATGATTATTTTTGTAGATGTGGTATTTTTGTGTGTGCAGTAATCAAGATCTGGAAAGTTTTCCTTAAGTCTCTTTATGAAAGGCTTTGTGGATATTAGTATTATATTTTAGGGGGAAACATTCTCTCCTTACGAACTACTCACTTATAGTACAGTCTAAATTCAATGAAAGCTGATCTTTGGAATTCACTGCTAACTCACGCCTATCTTTGTCCAGGATACACACTAAATTTGCAACTACCACCCCTTTCCTACTCAGAAAGCCCTGCCAAGTTAAAGTGGGAAGAAGAGCATACTGCAGAGACAGAGTTTCTTCTTTTGACCACCCTTCCCAGAGACTGAGGCCACACGTTGCTTCCAGTGATGAAAGCTGAGGGAGGCTCAGCATGTTTATATTCTTCTATCAAAAGGCTGCTCTGCCAAATCTATTTTGGACAGCTTTAGTTCAACGTGAGTTGTTTCTTAAAGTAAACTCAAACCTTTAAAGGTTGTAATAACTTTTCATAAAGTGAGAATTTTTTTTAAATGTTGCCACCTGTCCAGCTTTGTCTTGTAAGCTACTTCAACAAGACATTAAGCAAAGCAGTTGAAAGGCAGGCAAGTGTTGCTAATGTAATCTTATCTCTGTGACTGTACATAAAGACACAGGTTTATAACAGTCTTTTCAAAAACATTCCTGTTCCATTCAAGGTGAAATTAAACATCCGGTGTATCTTCTGAAATTCACCAATTGACAGTTTCATTTCCTGAATGATTTCTGTTGTGTACCATGGAAAATGTAGTTATAGGTGAGCTTAATTATTGTACTATGACCACTTGCATACAGGAAGTGTTAAATTTTGTCAAATTAGTGTTGGAAATGAGGTTTTGGTTCTTTATAGAATACTATACTATATAATAATACTATTAATAGATAAAAATATATCAATATTATTAGTATATAATAATACTATTCTCTTTTCTAAACAGAAGTTTCCTGTCCTTCAAAACTTAATGGTGAAGGGGTTCCTGTGGAGCTGTACTACAGAGCATATGCTACTACATCATACTGTAAGGTAAATCCGTCTCATCTGCATGAGGCCTTTCATTAATATTGTACATTTTATTAAAAAAGAGCATTTGCAAGAGTAAGTATTTTCCTCAGGAAAAAAAAAAAAAAGAAAAGGCAGATACAATTAATGATTTCTGAGTATTAATTTTAATTAGCATTTAGATGTATCACTGACTTTCCAGTTTGACTTCGCTTCCTGTCAGCTTTGTCATCAGTAAACAGCATTTACATCCATAGAAAAGACCAGGGCGGGTGGTTGTGAGGCTGTGTGGTGGGGGTGATAATGACAAGATTTCCAAAACCAAGAGTAACAGGCAGGGCTTTCTATACGTCTGCTATGTGCTTCCACATTTGTCAGGAGTGACTAGAAAAATTCAGGCACAACTCACATAGTCAGATTTTATGTGGAAAAAGTAATTGGCATGGAGATTAAGTGACACACACCAAAACACTGGACTCTTTCTATATGTTAATCAAACAGTGTGTGTGAGATGAATCAAAATGCATTTTCTGTAACATGTAACAAAGCAAAAATATCTTGTGTCATATGAAGACAAAAAAAAATGATAGCAAGTGCATGACCAAAAAGGTACCAAGTTCTTCAATAGATACGAAAGCCTGAACTTTGATAGGGACAACAGCAATCAATCGCAGTGTGTGGCAGACCATGAAAATCACTCCGGACTAGGCCAATGAATCAAAGTATTGCTGAAATTGCAAGTACAAATGCAACAGTCGAAGATTTAAAGTGATTAAATTCAGTGGTATTAAAGCAGTAAAATTCTACCAACATGGTAGTCCTGAGGCAAAGGGATGTCTTAATAACCTACAAATTGAATTTGCACTCTCTCCTCTGTCCTGAATCATAAATAAAAGTCCTTTCATGGTTAATTTGGCCTTTCAGGTTTCCCAGGCAGACACTGCTTTGTGGACAGCAGAGATTCCAATGCAATTTTTATAAGCATATATTGTGTCCTGATACCCATTAATAGACAAGTATTTTTTCTCCATGTTGGTGTACTGTGTTACACAATTGCCAGTTCCTCCTTAAATGTAACTGGACACATACATACCTTCAAGAGCAATTAGCTAGGTTATTACTTAAGTAAAATTCCTTTCAGTTTGGATTTACCATTTGCCTAATAATGTTAAAAGTACTTTGAGACCATTCTTGACCATATGCATGTGAAAACATGTACATAAATAAATGTTGTGGGTGTGTGATTTGTACTATCTGTGCATTAAAATAATGCACTAATTAGCACTGTTAGACTTCTGAAGATGTTATTGGGACGATGAAATTTTAGAAAACCGTGTTCCAATGTTTTCTATAGCATCGAAAGAATCTTATAGTCCCTCCTTGTGACTAAATTCATGTCAGCTGGATGTGAAGGAAAATACTACCTAGCTACAAGACCACTATGGACTGGTCCTGTTAACACAAGAACACCTATACGCCTGTATAGGTGCATACACAGGGAAAGTAATTTTCCAATAGAACTAAGATTTAACTTTACATACTGATAGAATTGTACAGAGACAAAGCTAGCCACAAAGCTAGCTGCAATCCACGTGTATTTTCATACTCTGATGGCTTTTTGGGTTTTGCACACCCAGTAACAAAGTGTTTAAGCTAAACCAAATCAAGATATTCTAGTGGGAAAAAAAAAAAGTCCACAAGAGAGATTCATGAGACTGACTTCTTGCACAACTGTAAACAGTGTCTCTTTCTCCGGAGGAGCTTGAGCTCAAAGCTTGCACCCAAACAGAAGCCTGAAAGAAAGTGAACATTCTGCTTTGAACCACTATTCTTCCTGCATTTTGCCTAGCTAATTACAGAGTATATCCTGTCTTATTTGCATTCCTTCCACTTGTGTCTAATGTCTAGAATTAAAGGGCCCTATGTTTGGCTGCCTGGTAAGACACTATCATAAAAAATTAAGACCTTATTAATTAATTTATAAAGAAATCTCATCCTCTTACTCAGTTATGGATTAACTTCTTACACAGTATGATCTCTCACCTAAAATAAACTATGCTTTCATTTTAAGGTAGCTTACACTACAGAGTGATTTCCATTTTCTCTTGGGCTGGTAATGCAACTACTTTCTAATTAAGACATACACTGTATCACTTGATTATTGATGACCCTTCAATAATAAATCTAGAGTGTCACAACACACACAAAAACCTGCAGGATGCGCTTGCTCCCAGAAGTCCTATTGACATATACTACAGCACATAGGACCAATATTTCATGTGGCATTAAAGTGCAGCTGGTAACATCTAGGCTAATTCATCAGTGAAAGTATAAGTAACTGGTAAAAATGTCACAAGCTTGACTGACACAGATAAATGGGTCTAAATTAATAATTTCATTATAGTTAGCAAAGTACATCGATTAAAGTTTAGTACTTAGAACTTTTGTGCTTCTCAGCCACTACTGTGCAAATACATTTACTTAGTCATTCAGGACGAGCACTCCCCACTCTGGGAATTGCTTCTGGGACCTGTTTTTCCTTCAAACACCAGGATAAGGATTTCCTGACTAGGATGGCACAAACAGTTTGTCATGTTAATACTGAACCTGTTGGTATCCACCTATGCTTTCATTTATTCCTGAGAAAAATATAGTATGCTATAGACTCAGCAGTTCATTCTCTTCTGGTAGGACAGGATTAGACTTCTGACTTACACAATGGCTAATTCTTCATTTTAAATACATTTTCTTATTTTTGAAAAAAAAATTTGCATTAAAATACCTCTGCCATAGCAATGCCTGGCTTTGTAACTTAGGACATCACTGCAAACATCTGGCAGTCCTGCAAAAATACAGCAGTGTGATTAAATGTTACCTCTGAAATGAAAAAGCAAGTGGGTATGCATAATTTTTCTTTTTATATATAACCCATAGCCTTATTTTCCTTTCCTCTGTTGGGGTCCTGCACTGACATTCTACTTCTTCCACGGGAATATGAGGCCTGTCATTCTTTGGTTCTCCTGGGGAACACAGACAAGGTATACATGACAAGTTTTAGCTTTTTTATTAGAATGAACAGCAATGTCAAATTTTATACCAAAGTTTTATTTCTCTCAGATATTTTTCAGTTGGTTGAGTTCCATAGGTGTTACAAAAAAATAAACACAGAACAAGCTGTCACTTCAACTGCTTCTTTTCCATTCTTTTGTAAGATTATAACCCCACTAGTTTTCCTGTACCCGCAGAACTTCCGGTGTAAAAAGACCTAGCTTTCTCAAATAAAAGATAATCAAAGTAAGTTCCCTGTTTGAAACAAAGAACAAACAAAATCAAGTAACTATTACACTATCAACATTCGTCATAGATCACAAATTAGAAACCCAAACTTTGTTGCATTTTTTTTTTCTGTAGGTATAAATCAGCACAAACTGCTGGAATGATACGGTTTAAGTGGACAGTGCTATGAAGTAGATAGTGGAAGCACTACATAAAATTTGCTTTTCAGATTTTTCTTATTCTCATAACATCATTGTCCAGTTCACTGGGTCCACAGGAAAGTTAAAGCAGCTGCTTTAACTTCGGAACCTTTAGTGTTTACCAAAGTCAGAATAACGTTACTTTAAACATGTATTCTTATCACACGTCTTTTCTTAAGATTTATGAAATATTGTTGAGCACCCTTTTTTTTTTTTTTTTTTTTTTCCATAGGCTCATCTGTCCAAAGTCAGAGCAGACTATTTTAAATTTCAATCATTTGTAACAGAATGGCAGTTCCTTCACCACTGTGATAGCAACATCTGGATTTTATTCCAGAAACATCCTATGGTTCCAGCTGCTAAAACACTTTTTCTCACTGGAAACTAGTCTGTGAGGATTTAATTTTGTTCACCTGCAAAATTCCATTCATATGACCTTTTCATTGCAATGCACACGCATCCTTCAAACTGAGAGGAACTGGCATTAAAATGAACAACAGAAGGGGGACAGTATATCACTGTCACATCAGCAGACACTTCTGAGACCTGCTGAAAACTATTCTCTTTCAAAGTAAAAAAAACACAAAACGCAGACAAAATCAAAGCCAAATATGAAGAGTTAAACCCTTAGAATTAAGAGTATATAAATACATGTCCCGAAGTAGTCTCCTACTCTTTTCCAGAAAAAGCTCAAAGTATGTCATACTTGCATATACATCGCTTTAATGCAGAAGGTACATGGAAGACATTAGCCCCACACATAGATTAAACGAGAAACGTAAAACACGCGCTTCACATTTCACGCAGGCAGAGCATCACTTTTACATGTATTCCATCTCCAGGGGCTCTCGGGGTGCACAGAGATACGCACTCCCTAAGTGCTGTTTTTAGTGTGTAAAGAGTTCTCAGTATTAAAAAAAAAAAAAAAAAAAAAAAAAAAAAGTACTTTCTAATGAATTTGCCATAATCTGGGGTGGTATTCGGAGCTCACAGAGCCAAGAGGACGCGGCGCCCGCTGGCCTCTACCGTGACTAAAGCCACCGCCGCGCCCAGAGCCGCCATGTCGCCCCTGTGGGTACAGCCCCGCCCCCCGCCGCCCTTCCGGCCGCGCCGCGTCACTTCCCGTGCGGGCCGCAGCGACGGAAGATGGCGGCGCTGGGCGAGCCGGTGCGGCTAGAGCGAGGTGAGGGCGGCCCGGGGACGGGCGCTCCTGGGCGAGCCGCGGCGGCGGAGCTGCTCTCCCAGCCTGGCCCAGGGGCACGTTGCCGGGGGTCTGGCCCGACACCTCGGGGCGGCCTTTCCCCTGCTCCCTCCCCAGGCCTGAGGCCGCGGGGGCGGGCGGCCATGGCGCTGCTGCCCTCGCCGGCCCGCCGGGCAGCGGCCGTGCCCGACCTGCTTTGAAAATGTTTTCCTTCGCTTCTGGTTGTTTTAGTGGGGTTTAGCTCCTCCGGTTTCCCGTTGTGCAGCCCCCGGCAGTTTGTCCCGCGTTTTAGTTTGTGGCGGGGTTTTCGGGGTGCCCTCGCCCCAGACCTTCTGTGGATGCGTCTGCTGCGCCTTCGCTATTTTCAGCGCTTCTGCCAGCTTTGTCCTCAGCCTGCTAACTCCTTGTTTCTGTTTCTCGCCTGGGAAAACTTGTTCTTCAACACAGCTGAATTCGTAGCTTTAAGTTCAGTCTGTAAGACTATGTTTTAGCAATAATAATTTACTTGCTTTTACAGGAAACAACTGACATATGGAGGGGTCCCTCTACGCTTGTTCATGGTTCTCGTTACCCTCTCACATTTATGTTTTCATCCCGATTTTCCAGTTCATTGTCTTAATTTGTATTGTTAGTACTGTGCAGCGTGTAACTAGAATTAGTAGGGAAACAGCTAAAATACCAAACCTGGTTGGGTATTTTTTCTGTAGGATGTTTAAGTCTTTTATCCAGGACTTCTGAGAAGCAATAATAAACTACTTTCAAGGTAGTTCTTCAGAACTGTGGCAGGTCCACAGTAAACATATGCTTGTACAACAATATATATGATTGGTTTATGAGCAAGTATTTAGGAAAATAGGGATCAGAAAATATAATTTAGATGGGAAGAGAATACTGAGAGCGAGATATCTGATTTTTAAAAAGGAAATTAATTAAGTGGAGTGTAACTGATTGAATGACAGTGGGAAAACAGGCAGTTCATTCCCATTGGGACCACTGCCTTTACTCACAGTGTTAGATGCTTTTTTTGTAGATGTATAACACACAGTTTATACCTGCTTTATTGTGTTTGGTACTGTCACGTGTTATCTACCGCAGACTTCAGTTTTCTGTTTGCCTAACCCTCCTTCCCATTCCACAAGTGAACCACTTGTGTGAGACAAGTCCTGTAAATAGTGACTTACGTAAGGACTCTACTTCCCACTCGGAAGCTCATCTACTCTCCCTACTCCAAAGCTTGTTAATTAGGGCAGCTACTTTGGCAGTGGATTAGTTGCTCTTGGTAGGTCTGTGTAGTTAAACCTCAGGCAGCATCCTTCTCCACCTCATTACCCTGCCACTATGCTCTATCCATGAAAACAAACAAATTTGAAGTTACTTAGGGATCAATGGAACAAAAGAGCTATTTAGTCTTCTGGCATATTGGTCTTTTTTAGAAAATAAGGAAAAGGGAGCACAGTATAATGGACCTACAAAAGCAAGAGCTTTATTTACAGAAATAAATAACTTCTGTTAATTTTATGGGGTTGACTGCAGATAACCTGATGATGAATCATCATCAGCTTGAAAGTGAACATCGCTAATGTTGTTGGCATATAGCATAAGAAAAGAGAGAATAGTGTAGAAAATGAGCTGATTTAAAATGGTTACCATATGCTTGCCATCAGAGCAATTGAAAGTTCTCCCCGTCTGTTCTCTTCTCCAAGCTGCATTGCAAACACCACCACCCAAATTCACTGGAGGGCAGGGATGTAACAACATATAACATTTTGAAGTTATTCTTATGGTTTGGTGGTGATGTGTGATACCTCTGCATACACCTTAGGAATCCAGACTATTTGAACATAAGCAGCGGAGGTGGTGAATCAGGAGTATCTATGAAGATGCTTCGTTTTTCCTCTTTCTCTGTTTTGTTCACACATATGCTTGGAGTGGTGGCATCTTGCTGGCTTTTTTTCCACATTCTTTTAGTTTAAATGTATCTTTTTTTTTTTTTCTCCCAGAAGTTGAATCTAGAATCCTGTGAGCGCAAAAAATGATTTGTGAAGAACAGGCAGCTGATATAAAAAGCATGAAAAGATTAAAAGAAAATCCATTTTTTAGTTGTGGGGAATCCATTTTACAATGAGTTTTGTGGCTTTTTTTAATCACCTACTTTGGGAGTTATTTCTGTATCGATCCTTGTTAAAATCTATCACTGAAACCGTTCTGTAGTGTTCGTTTCAATCTGCGGTGCTGAACAGTTGGCTAAGCTGTAGTGTTAATATTGTGAGGAAGACAGTTTTTAGCTGATCATATCCTGAGCAGTAGTTCAGGAGGAAGCAAACCACATCAGCAGAACAGTCAACAATATTTTCTTGAAAATGAAAGAAGGCATGTTTGTGTTTCGGCACTTATTCCCAGCCAAACTAGTTCTTTTCCAGAGCGGTATCCCTGGGGGAGATTGAATCTTCAGTTCTTGACTAAGAATGCCTAATGCAATTCAGAAGGAGAAAGTTATGCTCATTTTCACTTTTATATTGATGTAACGGGGTCCTATCAACAAGGTAAAAGAACTACTGTTGGGGGAAAGAATGTCCTGGTACCTGTATCTACCTGAGCAAGAGGTATAGTGTGATAAAAGGAGGCCTGTAGAGTGCTGAGGACCCAACTTTCGTACTGTGTTTGTCTGCTTTGGGCTTTTATCTTAGAGGAGCAGCTTGATCCTTTGATCTGGGAGCCTTTTTTTATTAAAATGCATCTTCTGCTTTAGTTTCATCTCAAACAAATCCATTTCAGTGTATCCCAGTCACTCTTTGACAACCTGATTCTGTCTTCTAAGTCAACACTTTATGAATGACACAGCTGGTTTCCAAAATAACCAATTTTACCTTGACTTCTAAAATGCTGTGTAGTTAAACATTTAGACTGGTAGAAGGTACAGGTAAGAAATAACATGTAGCTTATTGATGAAACACGGAGGTCAAAAAAAGAAGAAATTAGCAAATGGAGTCTTAATTTCTGCAGCTGCTCTTCAGATCAGTAGATTAGTCATCCTTCAGAATTTCTTGCAGTATCCTAATCAAACTGCTAGATAACAGGTTCATGCACCTTACGGCTTAACATGGTTCGTGGACCACAGACTCAAGAATGGCTGCATAGAACTGTACTCTTTATGTGCATGAAATAGTAATTTGTCTGTAAACATCTGCAAGTATTTGGCAGCTGTATTGTAATTTACATACTTACTAGACTTTTTTCATGAATATATGGAGTGTTGCAGGATTGGAAGTGCTGCTGTTGCTATTCGGTGATCATTCTACTTCAAGCTGTTCAGTGCGAGACTTCATGAAATTAAGATAATTTGTACTGCTGTTGCTGAACACAAGGATTACTAAGAATCTTTGCATCATAAAAAGATGAAAACATTACTAAACAATTGCATGTAGAATCTTTAATTTTGCCAACTATTTTGTATGTTAAATGAAATACAAAACGCGTGTTAGGAGATGAAAAGCTTTAGAAGCATTTTTTTCATTTTATAATTATACAAATAGCAAATATGCATGCTTATGTGAAATTAATTCTCTGTAGACTTGGGATTAGTAATAGATAAAATTGAGGTTTTGGTATTTCTTTGGTTTAGATAACTGATGTTCGTAAAGCTTGGAAATGCTTGCCAAAAAAGGCCAAGTTCTCATGGCACGTAGAAACCTTAATTGTTATCTGAAATAATGTCTTGTGGCTGTCATGATAATACTTGGATGTTTTTCCATGAAGGATTTGTTTCCAGTGTGTGAGGTTATGTTGTACCTTGTTTAATTGACTGCACCACCTGATCTCAGTGTAGCGGTTGATAAGATGTGTCTGAGTGATAGTTCACAGGAGTGGACAGAGTATCACTGCAGATTGTCTCTTGCCAGTGCATTTCATCTTAACTTCAGAACATACACCCCACTGTCTTTTCATCCTGTTACATAAATTCTCTCTTCTTGGCCTTTAGAAGAAGTTCATGGCTATTGCATGTCTTCTGTGCTGACATGATGCAATTGTGTAGATGTGCATTCACGTGGAAGATAAGTTTAATTACAGAAAAAAAGGAAGTAATGCATTTGGGATATAGCAGTGTCCCATACTTCATCCTTTCCTAAAATAATCTGTGCCTTATTTATATAGTAGATTAATCACTGCTTCTTTGCCTTTGTGGTAATGAAAGTAATCCTTTCTATCTACTTTTCTGAGACACTGTTCTACTTTATTCAAGGACTTGCGTGATTCAGAATCATCACTAATGTAACACTTGGGAATTACAAGTGAGGGATACGAATATGTTTGATTGTTGTAGAGTTGCCAGGAGCATGTCACATAGCATTTGATATCACATTTGATGCCTGTCTTGAGTTGTACTTGGTCTGGAATCAAATCTTTCACAGGGAGTTAAGTTTCACAAAGCAGCATCTGCATTTATAAGAATACGAGCAACATGAATTCTTACGAACAAATTTCTAGGAACTGGAACAATAAGTTTGGGGTTGAGGATTCTGGACTACAAAGATATTCTCTCTCAACTGAGAATATCAAAAGGAGTACAGTCATTTTTCTAAGCACTTTAGGGGAAAAAAAAAATAGGCCAGATAATTCTCTGCCAGTTATAGGGAAAGTATTGAGTGTACTCTTGTTGAGTTAATTTTTTGTATGTAAAAAGAATGTTAGGCAGCATATTTGATGATATTCTGGCTGGTTTTAACAAAACGTTATCCATGTAGTAGGTTAATTATGAGAGTACACACATAAAATGTTGATAGTATACATATCAGTGAAATATTTCAGTCTGATTTAAACTTCAAGGGGAAATGAGATTGTCTTTCCACTATGTGTATGGCGTTGATATCTCCAGTTATTTTACAGGATTGGGTTGCTGTGGTTGAATTAAAAATAGTCTGAAAGTTCAGTGTTTTATTGTAACATTTTGTAGATACATAGCTTTACCGGAGAAGTGAAACTAATACATAGTTTTAAGGTGTATGCAAGCGTACACACATACACACAGGCTGGTCCATTAATTTATTAAAAAAAAAAAAGGCAAAATTTAATTTCCTCAGGCATTCTTCATCACTTGTGCTTTATTTTTTCTGTAGACATCTGCAGAGCAATTGAGTTGCTGGAAAAATTACAGAGAAGTGGAGAAGTGCCACCACAAAAGTTACAGGCATTACAAAGGGTCCTTCAAAGTGAATTCTGTAATGCTGTAAGGGAGGTAAGTTAACTTGACGTAAGCAGTTACCTTGAGTTAAAAACCAATATGTTTTACTTTCTTCTTTCTGTGCTCAGTGCATTAGTCTGATTTTGTTCTTTCCAAGAGCTGAGTTTGATTTACAGAGCTTAATAGAACAAGACTTATTTGTTAAAGTTCAGAAGAAAATAATTTGGGATAGCATAGGTATATTAAATGATGGCTCAGGAGCAAAACACTTGTTAGAGGTTATTTTGAGAGCCTGTCCTTGCTGGGAGCTAGCAGACTGTTATCCTCCTGGAATGTAAGGATGGACAAAGTACCAGTTGCCTCTGTTTCTTTTAAAACAAATCCACATTCTGCAAGGCTCCATCTTCATTCCAGATACTATTTCAGAGATTTTTAGGTGATTGAATATGCCTTGCTATTGCTGTTGGTGCTACTACTGATGGTAACACCTGTAATGATTTAAAAGATCTGTTTGTAGACACAGATGTTGTCTTAATGTTTTCATCCTGTTGAGAACTGTGTTTATTGCTTAGCAAGTCCAAATGTTTCGCAGGTAGATGTGAGGATGTGGGCTAGCCCTCGGTGTAAGCACCTCCTTAGCATCAGTATTCTTATTGCTTCTGTGTTTTCAATACCATTTTTTTTCCTAAGGTATTCAATTAGTTGCATCATTTGAAGGAAAAACTGGGGGTTTACAGGGAGCAATGGGTTATCAGGAGAGCTTTGAAGAGCTGTCCTTGAGTGATTTTACATGCATCCTTATTGAAGAGTTCCAGCTTGAATTGAACAAGAGAAGGTAGTTATCTATGTCTCCAGTCAGGTGTTAGATTAGCCATAAGCATTTTGAAGTTCATGGTGAGGTCTGAATGCTGTGGAAGAAGGGAAGATTTAGGTTGAGACATAGATGTGCATGGATTAACTGAGCAATAAAGATGCAAGAGAGTTGTTTCTTCATAGTAGGGTAGATTGTCACTTGGCACCTTGTAGTGAATCAGAGAGTAACTTATTAGAGGTGTGTACATTTTAATTTACACAATTTTGAGCTCTACCCAGTATTTTTTTAATATATATTATCTAAGCAGAAAAAAAAATATCTGTTTTCCCCGTACTTAAATGATTTTGTCTCCAAAGGTGTATGAACATGTGTATGAAACTGTGGACATCAGCAGTAGCCCAGAAGTTAGAGCTAATGCAACAGCAAAGGTAAAAGTCAAACTATATCTTTTATAAAATATAGTAGTTTGTTACTTCAGAAGCACAAGATGATTATTTAAAACTCAGAAGGATATTATCTAGAAGTCTGATTAAAATGGATAAACTTAGTGGGTTATTAAAAGGTATAACAAAAGACTTGTTATTTTTAAGTTTTTTCCATTTTTATTCTTGGAGTTCTAAATTTTTCATACTGGTGTTGGTATCTATGGAATTAATCTCATTGTCTTAATATTTAAGCACTTTCAGATAAAAATACTTCTTCAGTCTGCTCACTGTGTCTAGCTAAGGGCTCTATATTTAATTTCTTATAAATAGGAAAATCTTGTTTCTTGTAGGCCACTGTAGCTGCATTTGCTGCTAGTGAAGGTCATTCCCATCCCAGAGTAGTTGAACTACCGAAAACTGAAGAAGGTCTTGGATTCAACATTATGGGCGGCAAAGAACAAAATTCTCCAATCTATATCTCTCGAATTATCCCTGGTGGTATAGCTGACAGACACGGAGGCCTGAAACGTGGAGACCAGCTGCTTTCTGTAAACGGAGTGGTAGGAATTTCCACTTTCTTTAGCAGTAACTACATGTTTCCACTTGGGGGCATACAGAGAATGTACATGACAGAAGCTCGGTGTTGTCTTTTAATCTTGGCAAAATAGTTTCTTCTTGTCCTTTCAAGAACAACTTGCTTAGGTTTCTATAGAGTTGTGTGCATTGAGAGTTCTAGGATTATGCTGTGGTTATCAATCTCAACTGGGAACTGTACTATTTATATCAGTGTTTTAGATTCTGAGGAGTTGTATAAATTTAGTCAGAGTTTTGTTTTGTGAAATAGTAACTGCCATTATGGCTTCCTCTTTCATCCAAGTTTCATGGTGCAGATTTTAATTAATATAGTTTTCTGCACCTTCTAAGGTAAGTTGTAAATTATGCTATGTTGTGTGAGAGTGACAAAAATCTCATTATCTGATGAAAATGCTACTGTATAATAAAAGCTGTAGTAAGATGGAACTACAAGGAGGTGTTATCTTCAGTTGTGTGGTATTTTTTTACCTTCCACTTAAGTGTACCAAGCTTCAAAAGCAGAGGCTTTTCAGCGTATGTTAAGGAGTATAAGTCTGAAGTGCTGTTGTGGATATTTATTTTTAATAAGTATCCTCTTCTGAAGATTTACAATACAGAAAGCAAAACACAGGCTGACTTGAAAGAGAAGGCTGTGGACAGGCTTTGACTTAAGGCAACTGCTAGCCAAATCCATGTAAATATCTCTGAAATGCTTGCTTTTATTTACAGAGAAGCTATATGCTTGCTTAAAAGTAATGTTTTTGTCATTACATCTGCAAACCCAATTTTATTTTAAGACAGCTCTGAACTAAATCCTGTGCTCTTTAACCCAAGTGGGTTTTTTGACACATGAAGTGGAGACTTACTGGGTGTCTGTACTCTGGGAAGTCCCTGCTGGCACAGATCACTGACATACTTGGCTCCTGACTGTTACCTGGGATCCAACTGTCCTTTTCAGGAGACATAAGAGAAATGGCCACAGTGACGCAACTGTTCTTGGGCTAGCCTTCCTGTTATTTTTGGAGCATTGAAGGATGGTTGTAGAATTGTCTTTAGATGAGATCTTCCTCACCCACAGACCCTCTTAAAGGAAACAAAACCACCACTTCACCCAAAAGCTGAACCAGATCATCAGATAGTTGGTACAGCTAGCGATGAGTGCTTGTGTGTGCATGCACATGTATGACTATATGTCACCATTGTAAGAATACAGTGAGTGAGTGCATAAAATACTGTTGAGAATGCTAGCATAGTCTCAGAAGAATTATCGTCTTCTGATGTTTACAGATGGAATCCTGTCATCTTAACACGACAGGCATTTTCTTCTAATTGTTATTTCTAATTTAATAACTAAAAAAAAAAAAATCGCTACTGCCAAGACTGGAGTAAATGTGCCTTAAAACAAGTTTATTTAGGCTGAGAGATTTTGAGTGTACTCCAGAATTGTGGGTGGATATAATTAAGCGTAGAACTTTACAAACATTTTATTGCCAGTTTGAAACAGAACAGCCTACACATCCACTTGAATAACAAAAATAAAAGCATTCAAATGTATGTGTTGTCTAAGTCTGATAGAAGAGAAATAACTTGGGTTTTTTTAACTGTTGTCTTTCTTTCTGTAAGTAACTTTATAGTAACGGGGAAACCCTCCAATCAACAGGTACATCACCTGCCTTCTAGCTTCTAATAGCACCAGTGGGAGGTAGGCTTGGGGTAGTCCCATCATTGTGTTTAATAAGTTTGGGAGAAATAAGTTTTGCTGATTAAATGTGTGCCGTCCAGGAATGTATATTTGGATGCAGTTGTTGAGAACTGTTGCTTAAAATTTGTAATTAGATGAGTCTAACATAACCCTAATAAATTTTGAGAGTTGTTTTAAGAAAGTATTTTTATTTGGTTGTTACTGAGTTGGGTTAGGCTACCTTGCCTTTACTGAGACACATGTGGAGCACTAAGATAAGCAGCACACTCTGTGCTAGCTGCTCTGTTGCAGGTGCCCAGTATGCACTGTTTTGCCTTGTCGTGACACAGGATAACATCAAGATGGCAGCTATCTTGCAGTTGTTTGTGGCCACTTACTAGGCAAATTAAGGGTGACTACTGAATTTAAAACATGCCAAAAGAACAACAACAAACTGGAATTTTAAGTAAGCGTCCTCTTGAAGTTGTTGGTTTTTACGTGTAATTTCATAATTGCCTAATGTTACCCTTATTTCATTTAGAATATGTAAATACAAAATCTAGTTGTTCAGCATAAACCTAACCAAAAGGTTTGCACTACTCTTTTGTTAATACTAAGTATATTTATCATCACCTCTTACTGATTGCTGAAGAATATATCCTGAACTTGGATCCCGTTGTCCTTGTGCTGTCTTCAAAGTAGAATACTTCAGTATTTGATCACATATAAGTTGTACAAAAAAATGAAAAAAATCTGTTTTCAGTGTGTGTCTTTACTAACACTATACTTAATGGTTTATGCTTTGCAGAGTGTCGAAGGTGAACAACATGAAAAGGCAGTAGAACTGCTGAAGGCAGCTCAAGGAAAAGTTAAATTAGTTGTGCGATACACACCAAAGGTCCTGGAAGAAATGGAGTCGAGATTTGAAAAAATGAGATCAGCAAAACGCAGGCAGCAAAATTAATATTGTATGCAGTAACTTAAAGAGAAAATATATTCCATTTACATTTTATAGTTTGCTTTGTGACTCAGTTGATCCAATGTCTGGGCTACAAAAGGTTATCCTTTTCATAGAATCACAGAATGATTGAGGTTGGAGGGACTCCTGGAGATAATCTACTCCAACGCCTCTGCTCAGAGGAGGGTTAGCTAGAGCAGGTTGCTCAGGACTCTGACCAGCTGCGTTTTTAAGCATCTCCAAGGATGGAGACTCAGAAGATCTCTGGGCAACCTGTTCTAGTGTTTTGCTTTCCCTCACACCATGAAGGTCCACTCTTAGGTTTAAACGGAGCTTCCTATATTTCCATTTGTGCTCATTACCTGTTGCCCAGTCACTGGATGCTGCTGAGAAGAGACTGGCTCTTCTTTTACTTGTCCTTATCAGACATTTACACACTTTGGTAAGATCACCCTGAGCCTTCTCTTCTCCAGACTAGACAATCCCAGTTCTCTCAGCTTCTCCTTGTGTGTCAGATGCTTCAATCACTTAATTACCTTTGTGGCCCTTCACCGAACCTGCTCTTGTGTGCCTGCTCTTGTCTGTGTTGAACGGGGGAGCCCAAAACAGGGCCCAGCACTTGCGTTGTATCTCACCAGGGCTGAGTGGAGGGGAAGAATCACCTCCCTCAGCTTGCTGGCCATGCTCTTCCCAGTGCAGACCAGGAGAGTTCTGGGCCGCTTTGCCACAGGGGTGCGGCACTGCCGCACAGTCAGCTTGGTTTCGTTCGGCGCAAGGCTGCTTTGCAGCTCCTCGGCCCCCCAGCCTGTACTGGCGCGTGGGGTTGTTCCTCTCCAGGTGTAGGACTTTGCACTTTCCTTTGCTGAACTTTATGATATTTTTGTTTGCCCATTTCTCCAGCCTGCTGAGGTTCCCTTGGAGGGCTCGCTGAGAGTGTGGTCTGCCCCCTCACCCCTGGTGTTAATGGGAATGTTAAACATTACGGATCCCAGTACAGACCCTGGGGTGCATCGGTCATGACTGGTATCCAGCAGGACTCTGTGCCACTGATCACAACAACCCTTGGCAGTTCAGCCATTTTTACAATGTTTTCAGTCTCCATGTGTTTCACAGTTTAAAAGAAATGTGTACTTTTAAAATGGTCTAAGATACCTTGAAAAAGCATGTATGTTGATATTTCTAATGATTTTTTTTTTATATGTCTCCTTCATGTCAGACCTTTAAGCATGAAAATGAATTTACAGATTTTTCAAAGGCATTTAATAAGTCATATTTGTATAATTGGCATTCCTCTTTTCCTGTTTTCTTTTGTCATTACTTAACATAGAAACTGCAGGTTTTTTTGCTGAATGATTTTGGAAAAAAAAGTTTCTTATGTAGCAGTATTTTGGCACTTTTCTTAAGAATACATTGTATATCAACTACAAAACCTAATCATGATCTACTATGTAGCTGATGATACCAGATTTTGTAATGTTTTGGCGAGTGCGTTATTTTTACACTTCTGCTAAATTGTAATTCGTTACTCTGGAAATGGTATTACCTCACCTGTAAATAATTTACAGTTGGCATTCTCATATAATGATTTTGTAATAGCCAACATTTACAAATTTGCAACAATCATTCCTGTAACTTAAATTATTTTGTACTAACTTTAAAGCAGTTAAGGGGAAAAAGTAGTTGTGTATGCAGTTCTGATTGACTCTCTAGATGTATTTTTATATTCAGAAACAGAAGATATATTAATGTAGTGCAAAAGAATTCCAGATGTTTCCCTGACTTTCTGCTGTTTAAAAGAAATACTCATCTTAATTTTCATACCTCTCTTGTGTTTTTAGTATGTTCTATTGTAGTCTTATCTACAGGTTGACTGTATTGATCTTGGAATAGTTAGTACTTAAATTATTGATTATAACTTTTATAAGAGTAAAATGTTCTGAGGCTTATATGCCAGGTTACCGTTACATGTGAATTTGTCTGGGGGTTTATTACTGACTGCTTCTGACTTGGAGGATTCTTGTTTGTACTACAGAACTACTACATCACCGTTGCTGTAGAACTTTATGTGGAACGGTGCTGTGGTGGTAATATGGAAATCTCCAGCTATAAGCAGTGATTAATGTCTTAAGCGTGGTTGATGGTGACACCTTTTTTTTGTGTGCCATTTTGAAGAAAGTTTCTGGACAAAGGTCCACTTCTTGGAATCTGCCAGGTTTGAGGACGTACTTGTGTAATTTAGGTTTGGAGGGAGGGGTTGTTTTATTGTGTTGGGTTTTTTTTTGTTTTTTTTTTTTTTTTTGTTAAAGCTTCACCTTTTGGTGTATATCTAGAATTAACTTGATTGTCTACTGGGTGTCTGTTCACTTGTATGGCAGCTATGAGTGCATCCTAATTGACTGTTAGTAATCTGATTCTTAGAAGCTTAAACTGAAAAGTGCAGTTCTTACTATGTGGCTAATCCCTAGTCTTTTCACATGGAGCAGTATGATCCATTGTGAAATAATGCAGTATGTGAAAGAAAGGAAAAGGTTAGTGATCTAAAAATGACAGCATGAAGTTTGTGCTTTGTCAGTTGATCTGTTGGAAAAGAAAAAATGTGATTGCTAGAGGCAAGTGATAAATGTGATTGCTTTCTGCATGTTTATAAGCATGGTAAGCCTGCAAACAGAAATTTGGATTTTAAAGATACTGATAGTTAGTTTGAAAATGCAGTATAAATATTTATCAGTTAGATGATATTGAGCACTGAATTGCATGGTTGATTATGTGTCATAGGCCTCTTTCAAAAGGCCTCATGTTACTGATACAACCATGTTGTTGGATCGTATATTTTTATGGAACAACTGATGTTTAAAGTATTGAGACCAAAATCACTAGTTAGACCAATTGTGGATGTGTTTTAATTTAATTGTAAAATAGTAGAGATTTGTTTTAGAGCTATATATAAATATATATATTAAAGAAAGGTATGGATACAAGATAGAAATGAGCATTTTAAAACCTGTATCCCTTGTGTTACTGAACAAAGAAGTGTGTTTTGTTACTCTATGGAAATATTTACTCTAGTGCAGCTGGAGTTGGTAAATGCAGTAGCGTTTTCATTCTGAATTGTAGCGTTTGGATACAGTTTGTCAACTACTACAAAACGTGGGGAGGTGTATCTGGGCATATAAATTGTACATCTAGAGTTTAATAAAAAGCTTTTAAATGCAGTGAAAAAAATCCAATAAACTCATCAACAGTCATCTTTAATATTATGAAAACCCTAGAATGTTACAGAAAAGGTGGATTAAAAGATGCCAAGAAACTTGATCTCTGTTACTACTGAGCAGTGCCTGTACTGTGTTAATATGCAGTCCCTCCGCACTTGGCATACATGGGTATGCAAACAGATTAAGAAGAGGTGTCATTTCTGCAGATAACTTCTGCATCTATTGCTGCTGTGAGGGATCTTTGGGTTTTATCAACAGAAAAATAAAAGTTAAATTTCATGTGCGTTGTGTTTGTGCATTTTTCTGCCGACTTTCCATTTTGAGTAGTTTTCAGACTGCTATAATTGGGTGTTTATAATCTCTAGGGCATAACATAAACACCCTGCATCTAGGTGGGTATCCGAAGAGAAAAAACTTTAAATCTGTTGTTAGTTTGTTCTCCTAATGGCTTATGGATCTTCCCTTTTCTACCCTAATGTTTTGTGATTTGTTGGAGAAATTTTGCTATTAAGTATCTGCAATACCTTGGACTCCTGCCTTTCTGAGACCTCTTTAGTCTCAGTTGTATAAACTCAAAGGATGTATATTATTCTGAGTCTGATACTAGCTCTTCATTGTTTGAAGCAAGTATCTCAAGTTATGAGATGTTGAATTTCTGTAGTTCCTTTATTAAAGGCCATGAAAGTTTCTTCAGAAAAAGGCACCTGGAGTTACGAACTGAGCTGAAGGTAGGAGAAAATGCTTCAGTTCTGAATGTAGAAGTGTGCCTCAGGATAAAATTGGTAGCTAGTTCTAATCATAATAAAACCAACCAACCAAACAACAACAACAACAACAAAAAAACAAACAAACAAACAAAAAAAAAAAACACCACCCAAACCAAGAAAACAGCAATAAAAGTTCCAGGGAAGCCTTCTAAAATTAAGTTAGCGTTGAATGTTAAGTCTTGATGTGCTACTATTTCTTGTTGTTTTAGAGACCCATTTTAGGTCTAGAGCAACAAAATCATGAAAAGCAAAACAAACTCTTCCTCCCTCACCTTTGTTTGTTGGGGTTTTTGTTTGTTTGTTTGTTTTTTTTTTTAAGTAAATTGGGTATTCTATTGGTAACAAAGGCTTGAAAGGGTTACAGTCTTCTGCTCAGACATATGCTCATAATTTCTTCTCCCTTCCTGAAAGAAAAATGGAGACTTGTTATATGTTGCAAGATATAGGAAACTGGATCTATTAATTCCAAACTAAACCATCCTCGGATGCCTATTTGACCTTTGTATCTGTTTAATTGTATAGCTCAATGTATTGATAAATCTTGCCTATATGGAAAGGCTTCTGTTATATAAAATCTGGAGTAAGATGGATACATTCCAATATTGCTGGGCATGCATGTTCAGTCTTATAAAACCTTATGTTGAAATTATGTGTCCTGCTGAGAAATGGTGATATTTAAACAGTTGTTTTTTCCCTCTAGAGTAAATTTTCCAGTGTGCTTTCCTTTTTTTTTTTTTTTTTTTTTTTTTTATTTTATTTTATTTATTTAAATAGTGTGTTTTCCTGGCTGGTTAATCTGATTGGGTAACATAGAAATTAAACGTGGCTATCCAAAAGTTAATCAGGTTTTAATGTGAAGCTACTGGATTTTTTTCCATCATATCATCTGGTTTAGGCACTCAGACATATGTTCCATGTTTCTTTGATTTCTCCTTGACTGTCTAGAAAATAGATCTGTAGAGGGGAATAAAAACACTGCCACCAAAAAGTCATCTTCCTGAACAGTGCAAGACTGAGTTGTGTACTTCCAAAGGTAAGTAAAACCACCTGTACCTGGTTCTTATCTAATCGCAGCTCCGCTTCTCTGCCCCAGCAGTACAGTAGCATTGTCTGAATAAAATCTAATCTGTATTGGAGACTGGATGGCTAACAGCAGGGAAATAAGTCATCAGGCCTTTCACCTACTTCAAGTGGCTGTAAGTAAAAGGCAAAAGTTAGTGATTTATTGTATTACTGGCATTGCAGCAGCGCCTAGAAGTCCCGGGTTTGAATCAGGATCTTACTTGTTCTGTGTTTGTACACTGCAAAATACTAGTTTGGCTCCAGAGAGCCTCGATCTATCGCTAAGAAATCATAAGGTTTGTGGCTGGTATTGTAAAATAAGTGTTTCTGAGAAGTGGGTGGGGGGAAGAAAAGTAGAAAATGAAATAAATATTTCTCCTCTGCGATTTCATTTGGGGCACACTTATTTTATTGTTTTTCCCCCCCCCCGAGGACTACAAGAGTGAACCTGTCCCTCAGCACGAGCAGACTGCTTGAAATGTAGATACCTGCTGTGGTACATGTACTAAAACGTGCTATTTTTCTGTCAGACTCCTGACTAATCTTACTGAAGCCAAAAGCCTGCATTAGCTGTGCTCTTTTTCAGTCGTCTCCATGATAAATGTGGAGTCCCTAAGAAATCGTATTGTGTTGCTGTTTTGTGACAGTATTAAATGTATGTAATGTGTCTGAGCTGCTGCTGCTGGCATTAGGCATGGGTCACACTGCAATGTAACCACTTACAGTGCCAGCTTTAGACAAATGTGAGAACATGTTCAAATGAAATAGCAGGTTTAATTCTAATTAGACAAGCAGACTGCAACTAGGTAAGTTAAAAAAAAAAAAAAGGATTGTGAAGGTAAAAGATTGCAGTTACTTATGAAAAGTGATGGTTGTGTCTTTTGAAGTTTCTGTCATCTCTTAAGAATTGGAAATAGGTTGGTTTGTTGCTTCGTCCTAAGTGTCCCCCAAAGTTTTCACATTCATTTCCATGTCCTGTCTGATAGGCTAGGCACTAATACCATGTTGTTTAGGTCATTCTTGGTGTGGTGGCCAGTGGCTATATGTCCCAAAGAATGATTAATCAGTGGCAGGTATGTTTGATCCCCTCCACCAAAAGTATCTTTGAAAAGTGCCTGGCCCTCTTGGAGAGCACCAGTGTTGGCATGTGTCAGTCCTTGAATCGGCACTAGCCCCTCTGCAGTAGAAATACATACTGTGACTTTCAGCCTTGGTTGTGATTTCAAAACTGGATGAATTTGTTTCAGCTTTTCTATACCCTACTCAATATCTCATGACAGAAAAGATGACATAAAAATATTTCCAGAAATTTGTTGGCTGCCTCCAAGCAAGCTGATCCGCAAGGTGGAGAAAGGCTTGTGGCTTTTAAGTGCTTTATTTGTGTGGATTTTGTTCTGCAGCATAAGCCCCATCTGCAAATACTGAAGGCAAGCTTTGGGTTAAGCCCAGTGTGGCAATGGGTGCCACCTGGCAAAAGAACTGTAACAATCCGTCTTCTGCAAGTTAAAAGCAGAACTGTTCTCTGGGCAAACAATAGTGCTTTGACATCTGTAGCTTTTCACTTTGTTTTGCAGGTGCAGTCATTTTTGCATTAACCTCGCACTACAGAACAAAACTTGAACCTCTCTTCATGGCAAGCCAGACAGAAATTATGGGAAATGGCTTAGCGCTGAGCAAAAAAGGCAAGGATGAAAACGTGGCAGGGAGGATAAAATAGGCCCGAAATGACTAGTGTTACGCTTATGCCTCAGGTTTTGAAGATAGCTTAGTATCTGATAGCTCAGCTGGATGATAAATCTTGGTTACAGTTCACTTCCCTTCCTACCCCCAAGATTCAAGCTACTTAAAAAAAGGCTGGGATTCCCCGGTTACTTTGGTAATAAGGACTCTGCCAAAGCCTGTGGAGTCAGTTGCCTTGCAACTATAAGAGCTTTTCAGAAGAACAATCTGAAGTCAATCCTACAGAAACAAAAGCACCCCACCCACAGATTAGTAATGTTTATACTGCTTCAAAATATGAATAAAATTTTTGTTCCACTGCAGCGTTTGAGTGAGAGACAAAGAACAATGTAGTCCAAGTGTCAGATAGTGATGAGGAATCAATCATGTGCTATAACAAAACCAAACCAACGTTTCTGTTCATCCTCAAGGCTCCGCGTACAGGAAGAAATCAGTCTCATGCAGTCACCTAGACATGTCAGAGAACATGCCAAAGTAAGGTGTCTGGCACATGTGCAACAGGTTTTAAATCAATACATTGCATCCAGGAATGTTATTGGTTTAATTTATATTGACAGAAAATTCAACTCAAAACCTATGGGGAGTGTATCCCCTTGGTCTTCATCAGGGATATTCTCATATCTATGACTTAAAAGAAATAATTTCTTAGCACTGCACTGAAAATTGTTACCAAATGACTGCATTATGATTAATCATTCCCTCATAAGATCCCGTGTATTTCTTCATGTTTTTTTCTTTTTCCCAGAGCATTTGGGTTATTTGGTGGTGATAGGAAATGTATCGAATCGAGTTTTGTTTGGTAAAGAACTTAAAAGGGTTTTATTCTCTCTAATGCAGGAGCTTTAATAATACTTCGTTAAACAGTTTAGGATTGTGGGCTTGTTCTGGGAATAATTTATCACTGAAGTTAAATTTACTCCTTTACATTACTTAGGCTCCACTATAATTCTTCAAAATAGGGTTTAAGTAGGTTTTAAAGCTATATAATCCTTAAACTGATCTTCTGCAAGGGCAGATTTCACCCTTAAAGCACTGCTTTGTTTAGGTTTCTTAATTCTTAGTATAACGTCTTGCCTTAAATTTTATACTGGTCTGTGTTTCAGTGGCTTATAAAAAAAGAAAAAGTTTTAAATAGTCTGTGTGATTTAAATTCTTGTCGTTTCTTACGGAGGATCTCAGGAAAAGGGGTATCAGCAGGGCAGTAGCTGGTCCCTGTGCAGCAGGCCAGGCTGGGCGAGCTCTCAGCTGCTGGGGCTCCCTGCCTGCCCCCCTCACCTCAAGTGCTCCTCTCACTACTTCTCAGTTGGCCACGTATCATGAAATATGCCAAAATGCATAAAATACACATCAGTGGATGTGGACGCTGCCTTTTCAGCAGTTGAATTAGTCTGTAGGCTTGGCTTTGAGCCATTAGGCTTTGCTCTTGCAGGTTTTTTCCCTGTTCAGCTCTTAGTAACAGTGGCTCTGTCTTCACTGAATTACATGTGCTTCTTTGTGACCCCTTCCCAGCAATGTATTTGCTTGTCATATATAAACTGTCTGCTCATGAGCTGATTTCACTTTAGTTATAGTTTGATTTGTCTTGATGTTAAAAGTACTTTGTGCTAGGATGGCTGTGGAAAATCTTGATTGTGCTGTCCTTGTAATGAATATTTTATAGAAGAAAATAAACCATTAAAACTAGAACCACCTGCATTTTAGCACCCATCATACCCATCTCTTTAAAATGAGTGAGTGTCCATTAGCTCAGCCTAACTCAGAAGTTTGTTGAATTAGAGCAAAACACATACAAATTTAAGAGATGCTCAAATCTAAACCACTGTAGAGGGGAGGAGATGAGGAGAGGTGCATGGGGTCTGCCCCATTGGGGTGTTCTGCCAGAGGCCTGCAGTTTGAGGGGATTTGCCTGAAAGCAGGAGGAGTGGGGATCCTGCCCCCAGGATCAGGCTGCCCCTCGCTGCTCCAGGCTGGGTGGGAGTGAGCAGGGGGTGAAGGTGCCCGAGGAGCAGGTACTTGATGATTACTGCCCCACACCTACTTTCACACAGTAAGACAAAGATGTGCTGTACCCTCTGCTCACAGTGGAATATAATACTGCCTTTAGCAGAAGATGCACAATATAAATTAAAGCCTGGTTTAGCATCTTTTATTACAACTTTCTAGGTGGAATACAGATTGACAAGAATATTAGGATAAACCCTAACCTTAATTCCTAGTTAATTTACTCTAAATTGATTTCTCATTCCTTTATAGTTCCCTATTTTCCAGCTGATCATTGGGTAAGAGAGCTAAGATAAAATTAATTTGTTATGATGCTATTACATTATTGTGGGAACTGTTCTCCCTTTTATTTCAAGGGAAATAAATAGGACTGGAGAATCTCCAGAGTGCTAATTGTAGACAGCAGAGAAGCTGACACTTCTAGGCTGAATAAGCTGCCTGGTGTTATTCTCTTGTATTTATGGTGTAACATCCCTTTTCAATTCATAGCCTGGCTCACTGCATTCTGGAGGCAGCTTTTGGGATAACTGAGCAAGGATAGATTCACCAGGCCAGACTGCAAAATAAATTATACTCCTGACTATTGAGGCAATCCATATACAGAAAGCGTGTTAGAGGTACTGTGTCATTGGAATTTAATTATTGTTTGCATATAAAGATAATATTTAGTTATAAGGATTTTTTAGATTATTTTTCTCTCTTGATTTTATTCAATATTTAAGTTGTATATTTTTCTCCTTTACTCTCCATGAGCTGTTTTTAAACTATGCATCTTAGTGATCTTGCTTGTTTTCAGTAGTTTTTCTTGTGCTACAGAGTCATAAAGTAGGTATTGATAAAGTAATTTTCTGGGCAAGCTTTTGGCCCTACCAAAATAATTCTCAAATTTTTTTCAATCCAATCATCTTTTTGATGTCTCTTTTTCTGATGTCTTAAATTGTTTCTGCGTTTCTGTTATACCAAGGTTTGGATCTTTACCTTGGTTTTCTTAACAAAACTCTGAACTCGGTTTAGCCTCTCTCATTTGACACTGGTTTCCTGAAGTGCTATTCAGTTCTACTTCAATTGAGTAGAAATTCCAGCCTTTTTTTCTGGGAAGAAATATACTTTTGTTCTTAAGAGAATTTGCTTTGTCAGTGCAGATATTCCAGACTTTGTACTTTTCCTACTCACAGCAGCTCCATGTGATGTTTTCCAGCATACTGTTCATTTCCATGGAACTGGGATCAAAGTGTTAATTGAGTTTCCTAAGAGCATGGAGCTCAAATATCTTCATCAGCAGCTTTTGCTGATGATGCTTCAGCACAGTAGGCTTCGGATAAATCCTTCAGATCCACCTCTAGCCTACTGGAGCGTAAACCTTAATCAGTAGACAAAGTAAAACTTAAAGCTGTTCTAAACTTCATCCATTGGTGTGTTTACATATGCACGCTACCTGGGGCCTGGGCAATCCTCAGGGAGGGGAACAGCCTTTCAAGCCCATCTCTCCACGTCAGCCTTTCCGAGAGCAAATGACTTGGGCCTGTGTGAAACCAGTGGTGATACTGGGGATGGAGCAGCTCATGGTGTAGGACCAACACACCAACAGCATTTTACCCCAACATACAAATGGAAACCTCCACGCAAGTCCCGTTGGTTGGCTTTTCAGGTTGGGTTTGGCAGTGAGCACAGATGCTGAAGGTGAGAAAGCTGGCAGTGGTTTTGCCTGTGTCAAGTCATGGGCAGGATCGTTATCCCAAGGGTCAGCATCAGTCCTTATCTCCCTCTGCCAGACCTCTCACCCCCTTCGGACCAATATTCCCATTAATGATTTGCACAATTCCATCTTAAATCAGCGCTGCTTTCATGGCATCAATTGGCAAAAGCAATGCTGGAAAAAAAAAAAAAATATGATCATGTTGCTGGTCCAGTACTGGTGAGCTTACCTGTTTTATGAAATCTAACCACTTCTTAAAGCAACACAATGTTTTTATCGTGACTGTGAGCTTTACGTTTTTGTTCACCTACCATCCTCCCATGGCACAGCTCCAGCTTCACAGAGTTCTGCTGCTTCAGTCAAAATTCAAATTGTTTTTATTTTTGTGTCTGTGCTTCGGATCTTAATCTGCAAATCCAAATGAATTTGTATCTTTGAAGTGGGATTTTGTCAGAAGTGGTTATGTTGCTAGACAGTTTTGTGGCAATAGCAGAAAAAATCCAATGTCCAGATTTTTTGCAGTTTTTCCCTATGTCTTTCAAGATTTCCTAACGCCTTTTCAGCAAATGCCTGACAAAAGTTCACAAACACCTGCCTATACATCAGGCTCTAATTCCAGAAGATCTTACACAGCAATAGACTGATTTATGGTGCTTTCCAGTTTCCCTGAAAAAGAGCAGAGCATAGTTTCTCTATAGCTCAACCAAAGTGAATCTTTCATTGATAATTTTTTTTTACTTGGTTTTTAGATCCTCATGTCCTTCACCTGGTTTAAAAAACATCTTGGGAATATTCTCTCCTTTGCAGGTTTTTTATTTGGTTGTTTTGTGGGTTTTTTGGTTTGTTTTTGTTTTTTAATGGAACAAGCCGATTGCTGCCCTATGCTCTATTTTGGGGATGCTTCTTGGAATTTGTGGCATTGAGGATTGTTTCAGACCAGATTTTTAAACTATGATAATTTCAAAGCCCGTGGGTAACATTTTTAGTTAAATAGGTAATTTAATAAAATGTACCCATTATTTTTTTCAGCTTAGAAGTACATTAGCATGTAAATCTTTGTTAGGGTAATAAACCAGCTTTGCAATTAACGTTAGGGTCTTCCTTATAAAGGAAAATAAAACCAATAAATGCTTGCAAACAGGTGGCTGAATAAGGAAAGAGAGAAATGTGGGCTGTTGATGGAGAGGAGAGCGCAGTGCTCCAACGATGCTAACAAGGGAGAGGCAGAGGTTGAAAGAACAAGGAATGTATTGAAGTTAATTTGCCAGAATGAGTTCTGGGCTAGCTGGAAGCAGCAAAACAGCACCATTTGAACAGGAAGGACAAGGGGATTTGCTCTTAGGACAGGAGTTTGGAAGATGGAGACTTGAGATTGCTCTACTAAGGGAAAAACACCTGAAGTGATGCTGAGAAAAGATTGAAACCCAACAAGGATTGAGAGGAAAAGTTAAACTCTTCCAGTGTTTTGAAGGATAAAAAAAAAAAAAAAAAAAAAAAAGTGCTCCATTCTTCTGCTTTTACTAGAAATCTTTTATCCTTTTTTTCCAGAAGATAAGTTTTGCAGGTGTTGCAGGTCACCACTACTGCAATACAAAGTATGCTCCATGCTACTATTCATCTTGCAAATGCTGTGCAGCCACTGAAGGCCTTTTCTGTTCCCTTTATCTTTGGGTAGTGAAGTGAGACTATTTGCAGAGTCAGTATAAGCACTTTGCTATTTTTCATTGTCCGTTGGGGAAAAATAAGTCACTTTTCCTTACCTGGATTGGTTTGGGTCTGTTTTGTAGAAGTATGTTTAAAAAATAATTCCTCAACTTTTTTCCCCTGCTATTCTGGTTGCTACTTCTCCATTGCTGTCCCTGAGCACAGGCACAGAGAGAGTGACATGAATGTGCAGTGTCTTTGGCCCTGACAGTTGTTAGAACAACACAGTTTTGACTTGACATGTTTCCCATGCCAAGATCAACCAGGGAGAAGGACAAGAGATAACCATGTGTGTGGCAAAGCTTTATCATACATCGGTAAATTCAGCTTTGGTGACAACTTGGTTTTGCTCACAAGGTATAGGACAAGCACCCAGTGAGTTATTAAAATGACCTTATTTTTGCAGTGATAAGTGATGATGTTCATACAAAATCAGTGCATCAGGAACGGGATTTCCAGTATGGAACAGAACAATATTTTTAGTAACTAGGTAACACAGTGTTAATACTTTTAGAAGGGAATTAACAGTTGAAAAACTTAGGAGGAGAGGTGGAGGTGGTATCTGGAAAACCTACATTTCTACAGTCTTCAGTGTGTACTCTACCTTCTTGAGTACAGATTTTAAATCTTCACGTCTCCACTCTTCATATGTCTGAATTGTAAATTTTACCACACGACCAGTTTTATGCTGACACTTTTCTTTTCCCCCACCTCAGTCAGCGCAAGGAAGGTGTGATTAGCCCAGACCTCAGGCTGGCACGGAGAGCATCCTCTGCGATGTCCCTGTTGGTAAGGGCAGCCCTGGATAAGGTGAAGTGTAAGGTTTGGGCCTCTCCACTCCTGACCCCTGCATGTGTACCAGAGCACCAGTGCTCTGGCTTACTGGGAATGCTGCCTCTGCACTGCATGTCTGCTGGGAGCAAGCGTGCCAATGTGTCTGACTCGCCGTGCATGTGTGGATATTTGGGATTTTTTTGGATGTGATTGCAGCAACTTGAAGTCAGGGCTGCCGCGCCGTGGGAAACCCTCGCACGGCTGCTCTTGCTTTGTACTGAGGGTTCGGTCACGGTCACAAACCTGCTCCTGGCTTCGGGGAGGTCGGCGGAGCTCGGTGTGGGAGCAGCGCTGTGGTTTGTTTCCACCTCAGTGGAGGTTTCTGTGCTCCCTCATCTATCCACAAAACGAACGGGGAAACACCTACCTACACAGCAGCCGAAGGGCCCCGGAAAGCCCGGGTCCGTAGCGGGCTCTCGGGGTAGCTGTGCTGCTCAGGTTGGGCTGCCAGGCGTCTGCCTGGGCTCAGGCTGCAGCTGGGGGCTGTGCCGGCGGCGGGTTCAGAGCATCCAAACGAGACAGGGAAAATAGATGGTGTGAGTGTTCGCCACCGCGGCAGGCTCCGGTGCCTTCCCAGTGCTCGCTTCAGCACTGAACCAGAGGGGGACCAACAGTGAGAGGTCCCGAGTGGTGCTAGCTGAGTGGTGCTGTGAGATCCCCGGTCCCACACAGCGACTGCACGGAGCGCGGCGTGCAGCAGGCTCCTCGCCGGTGGTGGGTGCAGGGTAGAAGCTTCCAAAAGAAAGCATTTCAGAAACCCCCACACCTTGGTTAAAGAGAAAAGCGGCGCACATATTGGTGATGCAGGGTCCTAACCACAAAGGTAAGTGGGGTTTCTGAGTTTCTTCTTTTTACTTTTTTAAGGTGGTAGGGAAAAGAGGACACCAGCTGGCTGCCGGCACAAGTTTGGTTACGATGTATGGGTTCTATGAAAGCCAGAGAGCATAGGAGGTGTTTTGTGCGCCAGAGAAACGGTTCTTTTAAAGTAAAATGGTTGGGAGAAGAGTCTGTGCTGCTCCTGGTCTGGCAAGAGGAGTGCGGAATGCCGAGGGTCGCCGGTGTGACTCCGGGACGGGGGGCGTGCGGTGCCCCCGGGCTCCGCTTCTGCCGATCCTGCCCGGGAACCGGCTGCCGCCTCTCGCTGCGGGTCCCCCCGGTCCTTTGGGGGGGACCGGGGGAGTAAAGAGTGGGGCGGGAAACGGTGCCCTGGGCAGGGGGGCGGCCCGGCCCGGCCCGGTAGGTCGTTCAGCCGCTTTTCCGCAGCCGAGAGCTCCCGGTGAGGTGGGGAGGCGGAGGGACCCGGGGACGCGAAGGGGGCGGCCCCCGCCGCCGACTAGCCCCGCCTCCCTCCCACGCCCGTTGGCTGTAGCCGAGCCCCGCTTCGCCTCTTCCCCCGCCCCCGCGCCCCTATTGGCTCAGACCGTCCGCCTCATTAGCATACTCACCTCGGCGCTGGGCGCAGAGCAGCCGCCGCCGCGGCTCGCAGCGAGCGAGGGCCGGGAGGGGCGGGCGGGCAGCCCCGCCGCAGGCAGCCGCGGGGGCCGGGGCGCTCCCTGGGGACCGCCACCCGCCGGCCATGGCCGCCCCCGCGCGGGACCTGCTGGGCTGAGGGGATGAGCGGCTGCGGGCGTTGGATGGGGCGGGCGGGCGGCGGAGGGCTGGCTTCCCGGGCGCGCCGCTGAGGCAGCCCCAGGGCCGCGCCGGCTGGAGGCGCCTTTTTATTTTTATTTTTTCGCCGTTGTTGTTACTTTTTTATTATTTTTTATATATATATAGATTTTTTTTTTTTTTTTTTTTCCGCCAGCCGGTGGAGGGGCGGCGGGGCTCGCTGAGCGGAGTGCGGCAGGCCGAGCCGAGCCGAGCCGAGCCGGGGGAGGCTGGCCCGGCGGCGGGGGCCGGCGATGCGGTGCCTCGCTCTGCTCGGCCTCGTCGCCTGGGGCCTGGGGAGCTGGGCCGGGCCCAGCGGCGGGGCGTCCCCCCAGCCCTGCCCGGCCTCCTGCAGCTGCGACGGCGACCGCGGCGTGGACTGCTCCGGGCGGGGGCTGGCCGCCGTGCCCCCGGGACTCAGCGCCTTCACGCACGCCCTGTGAGTCGGGGCGGGAGCTGGGCCGGGACGGGCAGGTAGCCGCGGTGGGGCTGGGTACTTCGTCCCCCTTTTATTTAGGGAAAAAAAAAAAAAAAACAACAAACAACTAAACCCTAAGCTGTCTGAGAATTGCGTGTTTATGGTTTTGTTGTCGCGGGGGGCGGCCTGTGAGCAGGGGCAGGTGAGGGCGGGGGGGGCCCGGGCTGGCGGGCGGAGGTGAACCGGCCGGGCAGACTGCCCCGAAACCCCGAAGGGTTCGGCCTCGGAGGTGTAGAAGGCCGGGAGGGTTAGCGGGGTGAGTCGGGGTGGGGGGAGCTGCTTCTCGGGTGCTGGGGCAGCGAGTGGGGGCGATCCCGGTGGGGGCCGGGCCGGTTCTGGTGCCGTCCTGAGGCGCGGGGGGGGTCCGCTGCCTGCACGTGTATGCGCCTCTCCCCCGAGCCCTTTTCTCTTCAGTTTTTTCCCCAAACAAGTTCCTGGGTTAGCCGATTTTCTCCCAGAAGTCGAGGCGTTTTCAGTCCGCAGGATGCGTGAATCCAATTAAATAAACATGCATTCACTTTTGCAAAATTTCTTAGTATGGGATACACAGCTGAACCTTGGGAAAACAAACAAACAAACAAACAAAAAACAACAGCATAAGTAAGCCTCGGGAGCTATGTCGAGTTTTGTTTGTGGATGGAGAAAAATGCAAATTCTTAAAACGCTTTCTCTGTTATTCTGTGATGGTGTTCTAAAGCAGGCACAAACTGGTGGATCTTGTGTTGAGTTTTGGTAACTTTAATAATAAAATTTTAATTGAGGAACGAACACTCTGTTCTGTAGAGACATGACCGAAGAGGGATTTGCAGCTTTCAATATGGTAGTTTTGCTAATCCACAAACCTGTTAAGTTTCACAATAAAACCTGTCAGTCTTGCCCCACTTCTCAGCAAAGATTTCACAGGCTGGAGTGAGGTCTTGTATGGGCCAGTGGTCAGGTCTGCTATTACTAAAGCTTCGCTGCTTTTACAACATTGAATACAGAGCGCAGTACAGCAAATTACGGCGCGTGGTTTCAGATCGGTACTCAACTGCTGCGTTGTCAAAATACAGTAGTGGTGTGTGCTTTCAAAAATGTCACTTTTTTTCCCCTCTTTGTTTGCTTACACTTAATATGCAAAGGGAGTCTGATTCTTAGTTACTGGAGGTTTTGTTTACTGAGCAGGTTTCCAGTTTCTCCTACCTGTTTGCATTATTTTTTTCTTTCAGTTGTTCAAGCTGGGTGGAGAAAGATTACTGGGCCTTTTACTTGTGTAGTACTTGATGAATGGCAAATGTTACAGGTCTCTGTTGTTAACTATACTTAAATATTTTTATTCCTATTTGTGTTTGTACGGTGCTAGTGGGAGCTAACTTTGTGGTTTTTCTGTGGCAGAAATGGTGTTTTGTGAGTGTTTGGGGTAGGGAGTGAGGAGCTGCTGTCATGAAGCCTTGAACTCACTGGTAAACTGTCTTCTCTTTGCTCCGCAGATAAAACAGGGAAATTATGCAATTTCGTAAAGTACTTGAAGTCTGTCTGGTAAAAGCCACATTTAAACGCTAGGTTTTATGGCTACAATGTTGTCTGGCTGTCTTGTAAAATGGGCTTGGTACAGCCCTGCGTGTCTGCAACATGGCATGTGTTGTCTAATGAGTGCAAGTCGTCACAGCCAACACCCATTAGAGATAAGCTTGCCAAAGAGCTTCAGTTTGTAAGTTCCTCCTTCCTGTGCAGGGAAATTTCCAGAAGCCAACTCAACGCATATGACAAAAGTGAGAGGAGACTTGCACCCACTTCAGCATGTTTTGGGATGAGGTTGTGTCGCTGTTGGTTTTACGTTCTTGAAACTCAAGCAGAAACTTTTAACTATCTTGCTCTGTGGCAGTGAAGGATACTCTTGGTCCCCATTTGTGTTTAGTTCCTGTTTCCTTATTTACAGAAGGAAAAAAATGGGTGGCTTCTTGGCACTTCTGTTGTAGGGAGGCAAGTGGAATTTTAGGGTATGTAGAAAACAGTTTTGTAATCAATAGAAAACTTATTTCTGACTGCTTGGGCTGTGCAATGTATACTTTTGACGGAGAAGTGGAGTTGGCTTGTCTGGAGTTAGGAAAAAAAAAAAAAATTCACGCCCCTTAGCTGACATGTTTGTGTCATGGCAAAGCATCTTAGCTACATGAAGAGAAGAAAGCTTTTCTGTGCTTCATGTCAGGCAGCATAACTATGCCAGGAAATCCCCTTAGCATTGCTACAGGGCTTTTTTTGATTATAGCCATAGCAGCAGAGAGTCCGTAGCACAGAAGTGGCTGAAAGAGTGTTACAAGTGATGTTCTGTGATACTAAAGCAAAGTTGTGCCTACCTTTTGGCTTTGTCCAGGAGAGAGCAACTGAATTAAAGTTGCTCACAATTAACCCATGTTGTCAGTGCATGAGTTTCAAGGCAGTTGAGAACTGTGGAAGGGGGTTGGTATTTTATTTTCACTACTGTTTTCCTGCAGTCTTAATTTCTTTGCATTAATTTTAATAATTTAACATAACTTCCAAGATGTATTTTTTAAATACAGCCATGTTTCTTGGGCTACCGCAAATGGTCAGGCAGTGATTTCTGTAGAGCCTCAAAAGCATGTCCTTTCAGATTGTCCTTCTCTTTCCTTGTTTTTGTTTCTTAGCTCTTGATTGATCTGCTGCTTATTCCGTCCTTACTGTGGTGGTTAGAAAGCTCCTCCAAACACAGCAGATATTTTTGTGTAATGTGCATTGAATAGATACTCCATTGCACTCACACCTGGCTAAATGTGTGACAGCCATAATGCTGGGGTGCAGAGAGAGAATGGGGGTCATAGCAGGGGGTTTGTATGGTTACTGAAGTACACTGTAGTCACGTGAGGGTAGTTGCATCAGACTGAGCAGCTTGGAAAGAGAGAGTATCTGCTCATTACTTTTGAGTCATCAGTATGCTTGGAGAGATGGAATGTGAATAAAGAAAGGTGAGTACGTCGTCCCAACCACAGTCGTCTCGGTGAAGAGATTTTTGGGAGATATACAAGGGCTGGGAAAGAGAGAGGTGGCAGCACTAGATCCAGACTCTGAGGGGCGGGAGGGGATGGGATGGATGGGAAGGAACGCAGAAGGAGTCAGGAGGACATGACCAGGGATAATTACTTGATACTTTTACTGTAGGCGGCCATTTGTTCCGTATAATTTAGGTAGGTGTTTATGTAACTCTTAATTACCAGCTGCCTGTTTTTCTGTTTATGAAGGTTGTGATTTTGCTTTGTTGCAAAATAACTGTTGTCTAGCAAGTTGAGATGCCTATGCATGAATGTGAAAATGTTTGTTTGGGTTTCTTAATCAATGCAGTATGTTCTTGATCTTTGCTATGGTATAGCACATGCCATGTGCTAGAAAACATCTATTCTAGTGGAAGAAAGTTATGGTAGGGCATACTTGTACTTGTGTTTCTCATGGGTGTCAGTTTGAGAGCTCACATCCCAGTTTCAGAGGTATAATATTTGTGTGAGTCTTGTTCAGGAGACGGAAATCAGATAATTCTAGATAACGACTTCGTAGACATCTTACGTGGGGCTTGCCTGACAACCGTGAGGAATGTAGTCCCTTCTCAGTGCCTGCTGTTATATTTTGGGCACTTGAAATACGGAAACATTACAGATGTTTTTCCTTCCAGTGCTTCTTGCTTGTATTTTCAGGGAATGGCAAGGTCCTCAGCTATAATTTCACTTTCTTCAAGTTGTGAAAGGAGGGCTTGCAAGCCCCAGCTGCCCTAGAGGATGGACCTTCAGGATGAAACAGTAATCTTAGTCTATTGGTTTTTGCTACTCATTTAACCTGTTACTGGCTGTCTTTATGTGTGCTGTGTTATGTACTGGCTTCATAAGATCAAGATGTGACTGTTGGGAAGGATCCTTTTTTCACACGTTTCATACCACAGGTTGCTTCAGCAATTGCAGAGAGTTGATTATCTTCTTTTCAGTATGCAGACTATCTGGAAGTGCCTACACTGGCTCACGTTTGAATTACATAAATGGAGCAGGGCACCTATAAACAGCAAAATGATGCAGTTCTATTTGGATTCATCAGAGCTTGCACATTGTTTTGACATTTCTTCTGGCATTTTTATTTTTTTGTAGAATGGTGATGAAACACAGTAGGTAGGTGTGAGATGTCTTCTTTTAATACGTCCGGTAACAAACACTCAGATATTCATCATCCCCCTATGGTCAGATAAGCACAGTAAGGGCCTGGCTGAGGTTTTGTGAATGCTGTCTAGAAGAGTTGTTATGGTGAAAAGTAAAGATGTCCAGACATGACCTTGAGTCTGGAAAATGTAGCATAATTGCAGTCCTCCTGAGATAGAAAAGCCTTATCTAATTAGAGGTTTGAAGGTTTTACAGTTACACCGTTTAGTTTTTCACTTACCTATGCCACATGCTGGTGATGTGATGGCAAGTAATAAAAGGCTTATTTTATCTTTTTAAAAGTGTGCTTTCCATACGTCTTTTGGAAAGACATGGTCATGTCATTTTAGTATGAATATCCCTATTAGTCAGCAGAAATGTTGTTACATTTGTACAGGCCTGTGAAATCCCAGGGGCAGGAGGGGGTCTAGAGTTTGCTGGGGCAGCATCCTGTGCCTGGTGGCTGGCCCAGAGCCCAAGGGCTCCAGTGGCAGCCTCTCCAGCAGATTTCACCTAAGGATTGGAGTCTTTATGATTCATTTTAAATTGGCTGATTTGTCTGTCGGTCTTGTAAAAAAAGTAGACGCTCTTAAGAAGCACGCAGAAAAGTGAAGCTGTTGTTTCAAAGTTAGTTAAATACTTGTTACCCTTTTTATGTTCTCAATTGGTGGCAAATTTAGTGTTTTCTTTTCTTCCTTGTATTCCTCTCTCCTCTCCCTCCCCCCAAAACCCAGTGCCCTGCCATAGCATGTCAGGTATTTGACATATATTTTACATGTTGAGCTTATTTGTATCAGCAATATGTCATTTCTTGTTTGATGCTTACTGATGGAGGCTTGTAAATGTGACTTTGGGGAAAAAATACGAAGATAAGTCTGCGACGTGGAAAAAAGTTAGACTTCAGTGTAAGCAAGTTTATGCTAGTAAATAATTACCTTTTAAGTTCTTGAGAGGAATTTACTAGTAACTCTCTGCTTGAGATGGAAAGTATGGAGGCTGTAATGTAAGGACTGAAAAACAAAACAAAACCCAAAGAAACCTCCTCCGCAAGGATCTTTATTTGTTTTGTATTCTACATCTAAGCCAGCAATTTTTGCAGAACACAAGCTCTTATTTACCCAGAGAAAATTACTGGCCTAGATTTCAGAAGGGCTGAGCACCCATATCTCTCATTTTAGAGAGCATGGGAGCTGCAGAGCTCTGTGAGTGTCTCTGAATGTCAGAGACTCTTCTCTCCCTTCTCTCCTCTCGGCCACCCTTGCGCTCTTCCTAAAAGCTTGTTCCTAAAGATGGTCCTCTTGTTGGGAATGAGCAGGAGCTGATGTTGTGTTTATGTTCTGGAGGATTTGCCAACAACTCAGGTTTGCCTGCTCCTTGTTTTGCAAACAAGGGAGGGACTGAAATGGATGGGGCTGGTTAGCTTCTGCATGGCCACATGGGACTTCATGGCCAGCAGTTATTCTATTAAGGGATGAATGTGTTGCAGGCAGCAGCTATGTGCTGCCAAGTTGTGGGTTTGGGGCTCTTTACGGAAGAAGCACAAAGTCAAAAATAGCTTGAGGAAGAATTGGAGAGCTCTGTATGATCCTAGAAATGAGAGACAAAGGTGGGAGAGGGTACGTAAGAGAGGATAAGAGGAGAAGAAGCCATGCCTATTTGAAGAAACCTGTAAATTGAGGCAAAAGAGATTTAAATGTTACGAGACCTTTGTTAACAGAGGTGTCAACAACATTTCATGGGTTAGAGGTCCCTGGCCATCCTCCGCACCTAGTAGACTCACCCTTGGCTGCAGTGGTGAGCTAGGATTTTGCTGTAGGGAAATACTCCACTGTAGCTTTTCATACCTGCCTTTCAGGTACCACTGCAGTTTTCCGATAAGATGTTCTCAAACTTTGGTCTGAAAAGGGATTTCTGGTCATGTGATGTTGATTCTTAATGCTCTCCCACTGCCAGCTTGCCCTGCACAGCCCTTTTGGAAATGTGGAGGTAGCTGTTGGTATTTCCTTTTCTGGTAGATGGGCAACTGTTTCAGGTGATGTAGGATTGCACGCAGCGATGGGTGTCACAGTAGCTCACAGGGGAGAGGAAGATCTTGGCATTACTATATAAATACTGTCCTCACTATACATGTGTTTAAAAGCTTTTGCTCAGAATCAGGCTCACATTTATTCAATTTTGTGTTCGAAATAAAGCTAGTGTGTCCTAATGGGAAACATCTAGCATTAGATGTATGGGTGCCTGGAAAGCATAATTAAATCATGCAGAAATGGCATGTGATCTACCTGGCAAAACAGTTGACCTTTTTGCCTTTTCTTTTTTTTTTTTTTTTTTTTTAAGTGCAGAGTTACTGCAGCTGTCAGTGAGTTTCACTGAAGTTGCAAGTTTCCAATATTTTCAAATCATATGTCATTTATTTTAAAATACATAGTTGAAATAGCAGAATGCGTTTTATTTTACTGTTGAATGAGTTAACTGTTACAGCATTGACAAGGTCAGAACTTCCCACTTCCCAGAAACATATTACTGGCGCTGAAAGATTATGAGAAATCTGTATTTCAGCTTCACCCTGAATTTGAAAGAACATTCTGCATACAGCCAGTCAACTTAAATTATTAATGATATACATCTTCTATAAAACAAGAGAGGACTGTAGTGATCTTAAAAATAATGGTTTAACATAAGGGTCTGAAAACTGTTGTTGAATTTGAATATATAATAGCTGATGGCATTATACATAATGGCAGTCAATATGATAACATGTTTTAAAAAATGCAGATATTTTTGAACAGGTGATATCAATATATATTCCCTGGTGGACTGGGGTCTGACATCTGTGAAGGATGTGTTTGTTTTTGGGAAGTAAGAATATCACTTCATGAATTTTTGTCAGCCTCTTTTTCCTGGTGTGCTTTTTATAGTTGCTGTTTATACTGACTGAGTTATAGGAAAGTCATATTTTTCTTAGCTGGCCTGTTTCAGTCATAGAGTGTGTTTTGGAGTTAGTAAAACTTGATTGGCTAAGCTTTGGACATTAATTTTTTTTAAACCTAGTGAAAAGCATATTATTAAATAAATACTGTTGAGTTTGATGTCTTTTCAAAGGAAGAATGGTCTTCATAGAATGGCAGAAATAAAAATTAATTCCTTAGTCTTCCTGTGTGTGCTTTTTGCATTTCTATTTGACAAATACAATTCAGTAAGGGAATCTGTAAAGTAATGAGCATGTGGAAGATAAGAGCAATACATATTTTCACTATTGAAAAAGGTTTATCACGTTTCTCAGATGATAGCAGTTTTAAATGTGGCCATGAGATAACTCTAAAAGGTGTAAGGTCTGTTGCTGAAATTTGATGATCGATGTGCATCAGTATTCTATGTGTTTTATGATGTTCAAATCTAATATTGATAAATATACATGTAATTAAAAATCTTGGTTTATAACTTTGTTACCTCTTGGTAATTCAGGCAATAGTTGGTGATTTTTGACAACTCAATCTCAGTATTTTGGCACAGTAAAGCTATAATTGAAGTAATTTTCAAATTTGATTTTTTTGGATGGTATTTTTTGATCTGAAGTTAAGAAAATATTAAAGTTAATTATTTTATTTTCTTTAGGGGTGGGAAGACTATTATAAAGTTTAAGAACTCATCACTTTGTAAAAATGTAGTAACTAATTCCTGTAAGCTTTGCATGAAAAATGCAGAACCCTCAAGTCATCAGTGTGGTCTGGAAGAAGGGATGGAAGTTACACAGAAGGTAATGTCTTTGGGGCAGGAAAAAGGATTTTTTTTTTTGCCTCTCCAAGAGAGAAAGTGCTAATTCTTAATATTGAGGAAAAGATGAAGAAAAATCCACAGTCAGGTGGAGCTGTTGAGAGCATTCTGAAGAGCACCCTGAGGAGTCAGGCCCTCAGAGAGTAAACAGCTGTCTTCACAGCTCTTAGTGGAGTATTTTCTTACTAAAATACAAAAGCTTTTTTTTTTTTTTAAGTGGTGTACCTCCTCCTCCTCTGTCCCCAACCAATCCTGGAAGAATGTTAGGTCTTGCAAGGACTTTTTTCACTCTAAAATTCTTGAGCAAATATGTTTGGACTTTTAAATGGTACACAATTAGCAATGAATCATAAATGGATGTGCAATTTCTGAGGTATGCAGGGGAGGCCTAAACCTGTTTAATTTAGCTTAATAATGCTGCAGATGCAGTTGTGTATTTTATAACCTTGTTCTGTGATAATGTGTTTTTGTTTGGGAGTTTTCCCATTACTTTCTTGACATCCGCATGGTTACAGATGAATAGCCTGACCCAGTGCCCCAGCGGGGAGAGCGGTGTGGCTGCGCTTTCAATAGGCATGTCACTGACAAAGGAAGCATATGGAACATTTCATTCCCATCTTTGCAAGTGGTGTACGGGGCTGTAAGGGCAGAGGGCTTCAAACTTCATGGTAGATTGGTAAGCTAGCCACCAGGTTTGCTGTGAGCCGTCAAAATGCTCTTGCTGAAGGTGTCTGTACTTTGTGTGGTGCTGTGTTTTGCCGTGGGACCAGAACCCCAGATGTAGAGCAAAGCTGTTCTGGCATTGCAATATTAATGTGATGATGCAGTAGAGTTCACTGTGGTCGCGTTTCATTCTTCCCGATATGTGATACTAAGTGATGTTTTTTCTCAACCATTTGGGCACCGTGGTGGTTGATATTTGGTGTTCCATAGGTGCGGAAGACGTGAGCACAGATGAGAAGGTCCTGCTGGAATGTGTCTTGGGGTCTGTCTCCCCCTATGCCCACTACTTCCCCTTTCAGACTGCAAAATGGGACCAACTGTTCCCTGTCGTCCAAAAAGGACACTGCAGTTTGTTAGCTTGTAAAGTGAGAATTTGTTTTGCCTGCACTCAGGGATTTGGGGCTACGGCAGGAAAGCAGGGATGGTTTGCTCTTGTTGCAGCACCACTTGGGAGGAGATGATGGTGTAAGTCAGGAGAGGCCATTTGGGGAAGCTTGCTGTTCCGCATCTGTTAAAAGGACTTGGTGGTATCTAGCTTTGATACTTTCTTAGTTACTAAAATTTCATGTAAGGGGTGTCCTGACTGTCCTTTTAAAATTAAGTATGTTTTTTAAAAGAACTCTTACTTCAGAAGTTTTCTTGCTGTTTTTCTAAATGCTGATCTGGAACACTAGTGGACATAGTTGGTTCATCTGGAAAAGTGAAGGGACTCTAAAGCCTGTGACTTTGGTGTGCAGGCCTCTCTGGGGCAGCAGGTCTCTCTGTGGAAACCTGCCTGGTGTTCTGCACTTGGCAGAACTGGTGGATCTGGTCTTTACTCAATTCTTGCTCATAAAAGCTGTGAAGGAGCGATCTTCTTTTTCAGGTGCTATGGTTGAAAGCCCTCGAATTGTGTTGTTTTTTTAACTAGGGGGAACCTTGCCCAGACTGGGAAGACATGCTTGTAGCACTCTCAGCAGTTCTCTGAGCTGCTTCTGCAAATTAGGAGCCCTTGAGCCTACTGAACAAAGTCCCATACTATTTGAAAGATTCATCTGTTTAGGCCCAGACTTACATGTTCTTTAAGGGGATTTTGCAAAGCTGCTGCCAGCAGCAATCTACAGACTCCTTGTTCCTTTCGTTTAGTTGCAGTTTCACTCAAGCGGCTGCCCGCTCGGGGAACTAAATGCTCAGGACTGCGTATCACCTTGAGGTCTTGGTGATCTTCGTGGAATTAGGGCTGGAAAGCTGAGCTGGAAAAGGACGTGGTCCTGTGTAATGGGCCCTGCTCTGAGAATATAGTTACTGGTGGTTTGGACTTGGACAGGCTTCTGACTTTTGGTACTTTTTTTATTGCTGTTGGTTTTAACACTTGGGGGTTTTTTGTGTTTTTTTTTGTTTTTTTTTTTTTTTAAAAAAAGAAGAAAACAAGAAAAAAAAGTATGTGCTAATATTGACCAAACTGTTAATATTTTACAGAACTAATGTGACTCTAGCTAGGTGTAGAAAATCTGTATTTTCCAAGGGCAGATCTGCTGGCTTTGTGCTGAGTGTTTAGTGGAGGCATTAAATTTCTCCAATATCCAAGTCAATTAATTGTTTATTTAGAATTGACTTGCTCTTGCTTGACATCTTGTTTTCAGAATTTTCCAACCAGTTTGTTTACATGTTTTTTTTTATTTTAACCTATTTCCTGCAAAGACAGTGGGTCTCTAGTTTCCAGACCAAAAATGTACAGTGCATCGATGTTCAGGAGTTTTAAGCAGGGGTTTTATTTGTATTGAGGATAATAAGTGGCAGTCATTTATTTCTTCAGCAGAAGCCTCTTCAACTATGCAGCAAGGCCAGTTTTTCCTTCTTCAAAAACTCTTTCAGCTTTCTTAATTGTGCTAGTAAAATAAATCTACAATGTGTTCAGAAGGGAAGGATGTTGTTTAAACAATAATATGTCAGAAATTCTGCGTAAATGTAGGACTGCTTGCACTTGCCTTGTCTCTTTACTCAAATAAGATTTTTTTTGCTATGTGTCAGTGGGTGAAATTCTGTTACATCAGCTTGATGCATATTCCCAAATACCCTGGATATTTATCTCACCAAGTAGAGTCTCCATTTCCTTCAGGCAAGATGCATTACCTGGTCTCAGTTGATTCAGTGCCATCAAGAATAGAGAATAGTGGAATAATAACATAAGCACAAAAAAGTATTCCTTCTTAATGCCATTTTTCATTAAAGTGGGCTCAGTGATTTTTGGCATCCGGTCTGATTTATTTTACTGTAAAAGGGTCAGATTGCTATGATAGGCCACTTGGCTCTGCAAATTGCTCTGCCCACCGCTTTGTCCTTTGGCACCTTCAGTGGGGACAGACAGCTCCTCTTTCATCTCGCGGGCAGGAGACACAGCTCCGGGCTTGCTCCTTGCTCGCCGTTTGTGTGGAGCTGCTGAGGCCCTTTGGGCTTTTCTGTATAAGCTATTTGGGAGGGCTGGGCTCTGTGCAGTTTGATCCTTGACTGATTGCTGTCTTAATGTCCATGCCAGGCTAATAATTTTTTGCCCATGTAAGCTTTGCTAACATAATAACTATAATAGAAACATGTGCTTAAAACCGTAAGGAATGTTACGTGCAAGTAATCACCGAGTTGAGAAATTCTGCCACACCATGGCAGTATGAAATCTTCCTCCATGAACTTCAGTTGTGCCAGCAGAGAATGCGTAGCTATAAATGTCCCACAGTATTGGAAGGGCAATGTTTAGTTCGGGTGCTTTGTTTCCTGGTGACTGAGGAATGTGTAGTTCAACATCATGCCTGTGCTGTCCAACAACCTGCTTGGCCAGAATACACATACTGCCATGGGTTCCCTGTGCCCTTCTTGTTTGGGGCTGTTTTATAAAGTACTGTGCATATTGGCAAACATCTGTGGATGTCTCTGTTTTGCTATGTCTGATAAAACCACGTTACACTCACTGGAGTTGTGTGTCCCCCCTTGCCATTTGTTGAGTACAGCACTTACAATCTTTTTTTTTCTATAACCTTGGAGTAATAAATACTAGACACGGCAAAAATGGCTGTGAAGTCATGTATATGGTGTTCGATCTGTTGAATGGCTAAACAAGCAACAGGTTCTATTCTGAACTTAAGCTGGCTTTTTAAAATAAGAGCTTCTGCCTTTGTTCCCTGCCCTGTTTGTGTATGGTGACATTCAGGACTGATGGCATCACCAAGGAGTGATCCCTGTTCCAGAGTACTACTACTCAGAAGGCGCTGGTTGAACATAGCAGTTTCACTGATAGCTGCTGCGCAACCAGTCCCTGCTTGGTTTTTCACAACTTAGAGGTACTGGGGGAACAGGATTCTATGCAGTGTTTACAGACGTACATTTTTAAACCTCCCCACTTCTTTCAAAAGATGATAACATTAGTTGCGTTGTGCTGTTAGAGAGAAAAAGGACAAGCATGTAGTGCCCACAGTGGCTGGCCCGATGTGCTAAGCAAATTTTAATTGTTGGTTCCCTTCTTAAACTGCAATGTCAAATTGAAAAGTAGCTTCCGATTTTAAGAGAACAGGTGAATCACTGTGTGAATTAACAGTGAAAATGCAGAGGTATTTCTACATATGACTGTTTTCAGTATTACAAAAGTCCTTTGCATCTCTGATTTAAAGAAACAAACCGCATTGAGTAGTAGCACCCTGCTTCAGGATTTGAGCCCTGCCTGTATGTTTGCATTGCTGTGCAAGCCTTACATATGATCATGGTAGTTTGGTGTGTTACGTATGATAGTATGTAGTTATGTATGATAGTAGTAGTTTGGTAAAGGAGATGGAAGGGTTCTCACAGCAGAAGAGTGCTAGCAGGTGCTTCTTCTGAGGTTGATAGCTGATCTCTTAACAATTAATATCTGCAAAATTATTGGGAAAGCCTTAAGGTCTGTCTATGTTACACATTTTGCTTCTTTCCATTTGAAGCTTGAACACACAAGTATGGTCTTAAATGGGATTGCTTTTTAACCTGTCATTATGAAATAGTCTCTTTTTGGTTGAGATTTCCCTGAAGTGCATAGGATGATAGAAATATGGAGTATTGCCTCATATTGCTTTACATTTTAAAAGCAGTTAGCACTTAGTATATTTTCAGACAATATATGCAGATCATCCAAGAATATAACAAGCAAATAACAGCCAAGAGCGCATGTGATTAACAACGCAAACAATGTCTGTTTTGCTGCCACCTTGTCAGCAGCAACAGTGCACTGCTGATGTCTTAGAAAGGCTCTTGTCCCCATATATGCAACTCAGAAGCTCAGGAGGAGGAGATTCTGTTACAGCTTTTCTTCACCAGCTTTTCAGAGTTGTGCAAATGACTTTCATTAAGTTTTCACACAGTAGCCCAAGGCATTTGAGGAAGGACTAGACTAGAAACTCATCACACTTATTCCCATATGTTGCATTCATTTAGACTGGGCGGTTTCCAAAACACCGTGGTGGTTGAAGCATAAGAGGCATTTTAAACATTGAAAATCTTGGTCATATTTTAAGCATTTTTAACTGTTAAAAAGGTAGTATCTGTGGGGAGATTAATGAGCAATACGTAAACTATGTTGGATCCAGGCTTGCAGAATGCAGTTAACCTGCTTTAGGTTTCAGCACACTCATTTAATTACTGGGTTACTGAAGATTTTCTCCACTGGGGGTGTGGGGTATGTGTGTGCATGAGTAGGGGAAACGTGTACATTTATACAAAGAACTGTGAATGAAGTTTGGGAATACTGCCTTCGTGTTGCCTAAACAATCCTGTTTTAGATTACCCCCTGCCTTAATTTCCTTTCAAGAAGATTGTAGATAGGTTTTGCTATCGCTTACACTGGATTACTTCAGTGTTCACTGCCCCTATGTGATTTAATGTGCACAAGCTTTAATTATTCTTTTATGGCCTAGGGAGAGATTTCCTTCCAATAATTACCTCCACTGCCCTTTACCCTTCTGCACATTAGTTTGTTTGGAGAAACGTAGTTGCTTGGCAAGCAACTCCAAAGAAGGCAGTGCCTGGAGCTGTCTTAGAAACATAATTTATACCTTTTACACAGCATGTTAAGCTTCAGTTTGCTGAAACTCAACTACTAGATATACTGAATTAGCAAATTCTAAACATTTATTCTTGAATGAAAGGTGGTACGAGTTCAGCAGAAAAGCACCAGTTTACACTGAACTTTGATACTGTACTGTGGTGATACAGGTAAAAAGGAAAGGGCATTTAAGTTAGCAGATAACATCCATTAATTCAACCATTTCTTTCTACTAGCAGCTGTTGTTTAGTCATATGCTATTTAAATGTCAAAAGAGAATGACTCCTTATGAGATTAATGTGATGCAATGCTGCCAGACTGATTGCTCCCATGATAGTGAAGAATTACATATTTAATCTTGTGAAAATTTCTCAGGATGATATTCTTCGGATTGCTCCTCATGCAGCCCTTCCTAATATATAGTATGGAGGAAAGAAAAGAAAATACAAATAGTAAAGACCAACAGGAATAAAGTGGATAAATTCTTTGTTAAAACCTTTTAAGTTGATAGTAGTTGTAGGTGGTATGACTGTCATTTCTTAGAAATGGACGGTACAGAATTAATTCAAAAAGCTTTGTCTTCTGCAACTTGTATAGCATACAGGTTAATATAAAAGAGAATTTGATATGTCAAAGGTATGGGGATGCTTCCTTCTCTGCAATGTTATCTGTAAATAGTCCTGACATTATTATAACTATCTTGTGGTAGATACAATGAAAAGTGGCAAAAGGTTCCATTTGTCTTGGACCTCTGAATATTTTGTGCTCTTACTAAAATGGAATAATTATTTAACTCTACTATTAATTACACAGTAAGTAAATATATTTCTAAAACTGACTGTCTTTATGTATGTGGAAAAAATAAACTACTTCAAACGTGACCAAGGTATGTGTGTTTTTAAATTACACTGCTTTCTTCATCATATCCCGATGTTTGTTTAAACACAGACAAAAAGTGATAATGTTTTGAATATTTTCTCGCCTTTTGTTTTAAGGTAGTCTCTTAAAGCTCTAAACTCTGATCTGGGGGATTGCTTGTCCCTCAACTAAAAGTTAAAATAAATTACTACAGTTGCTTTACACTTTTCAGATTTGGTAGCAAATATAAGATGTGTTGGTATTTATTGTGGGATCTGACACCATAATTGCAGAGCAGTACTTAATTTTTGGTACTGTAAATATTGATGTTAATATGTGTATTGTTATTAAAAATAGAAAGAGGTTATGGTTTGCCAGTTTGAATAAAAACCTTTTCACCTTCTCATGTTTCAGGTGGTTAACTTTTTTTTAAATAGTGTCTTCACAGTTTTTCAGGTGATATATTGGAAAAATTGATGTAATGGTAATAAATGATGAAATTGGTAATAGGGAAAACAGGGTGTCAATAGCACAGATGTGTCTGTATTAGGGGCAGGTTTCGAGCTGCATGGCAAGTTTTACTGGTCCCAGTTTACTGATTCAGTAAAACTCATGGTCTTTTAAGGTAGAAGAAACCAGACGTCTTTGAAACAAGGGAGAACAAGTAAAACCAGATCTTTTTATTAATGGAGCTTGAGAGGGGTATTCTTTGTCCACCTTGCATCCATTATAGTTGTCTTCAATGCAACATAGGTTTATACATAAAAAAGGAGTTGACATTGACCGGTGGCCTTTGGGTGAGAGCTAGAGTGTATTTCCTTGCCTATAGGATAACTATGATGAAGTAAAAATATGCCCCATGTTTGTTGTGTGGAGATAGTCGAGGAGACAAGGCTTCATAAGCCCAATTTTCTTGGTGTTCATCTGTAAAATACATATTACTGGAAAGATGCATGTGCTATTTCTGTCTACAACCAGGCTAGAAATACAGATGGATTACTTGATTGCCTGTTGTGGGTCACTTGCTTTTCTATCACACATGCGTTAGATGTGTTTATATAAAAAATTGATTCTGTGTACATGATTAAACTTGACAAGCCTTAATCTCTGTTGCTAAGAGTGTAGGCTGGATAGTTAATGTGGTAGGTCTTTGTTTTTCATGTAAATACTTGTAATGTTCTGTTTGCATTAAGTATACTGTTTTTTCTTGACAGTTTGGTGATTAAAATCTACTTAGTTTTAAATAGGTGTAGTCATGTAAATACTGGGAACAGAGCTCAACTGAAGAGAGAACTTAACCTTTTCAAGAAAATTACTAGTAGTAAGTGCTTCTTTGGCCTTTTATTTATAATGGCAAGTGATGGCTATCAGTTTTTTTTTGGCTGAGAGTTTATGTGAAAGATTTTATTTGCTTGTGTACATTTTTCTTAAAAATTAGAAAATATGCTAATTTTTTAGTGGTTTATATTTTTGGGTCAGCAATGGTAACTATTACTATTTTCGTTCATGTTAGGGTGGAATCCAGAAGTCCAGAGCTGTACTACTAAATTTGGTTAGCACAACTACGCAGTTTGGGATGCGATTCCTAACCAACAGAGTTGTGCTGGTGAGCGCCTCTGATGTTGGGACAGTTGTTTGAGGTTGTTTGTTTTATTGGGTTTGGGTTTTTTGTTTGTTTTTTTTTTGTTTGGTTGGTTATTGTTTAAGACCATAGCAGTTTAGGTACTGAGATCCCCCTGTCCTGGATGCTGAGCCATGCAACCAGTGAGAGGCAAGCCTTACACTTCAGGTGTGCTGCTTGGAGCTGTGTCTGGGGCTTTGGTGAGCATGGGAGGGACTGGGTCTTGTTTTGACTTTTTTACATTATGTCACAGTGGCATATTTTCACATTATATTGCAGTTTTATCAGAGACTCTTGTGAGATTTTTATCAGCACAATATAAATTTGTATTGTAGCTGATGTATTGCATGCACTAAGGATGACATTTCATGCTTGTTTTCAGAATTTAAATTACTTTTGTTGCTCTTTGCTGCTAAGAGGATTCTCTCCAGTTACCCACTGCTGTGGTAAATAATCACAGAAATTGTCAATAATGTAGCAGAACTTGAGAGCAAGCTCCTGCTTGATCGATGTTGAAGCTCTGTCAAGGTCAGTGATACAACACGTTCTGATAAAGGCTTGTGAACAGGCTTTCCAAAAATGTGTGCTTGGAGTTAGGCCTTCAAAATGAAGTCATGTAGACATTGTCTTTTTTTTTTTTTTTTTTTTTCCTTTCTTCTTTAATTACAGTTATATTTTCTTGTAGCAGGAGGAAACAGGAACACCATGTAGGACAAGTGATAGTCATGTATTATTTGTTGGGCCTTTAATTCAGCAGTCTAAAACTTGAAGAGATTTTGACGTATAATACCTGAATAAGCAGTCTGATTTTTGAAAATCAAAATCACTGAGCGCGGCTGCTAGAATACCATTCCTGAAAGGCAAGTTACTTCCTTGTCTATGTGAATACAGATACAAGCAGTTCACTCTTTGGTATATTGAAAAAAAAAAAAAAAAAAGTTCTAAGCTGATATATACCCAGTTGCATTTTGTCTATATGCATGCAAGTGATGCTTGTCAAAGAATGCTTGCTGGATACGTAGGTAGAGAGGAGGATTTTAAACCATTGCTTTTTGTGTTCGCTCAGACTGGTGTTAGTAATAAAAATGTCTTTGTTCTGTTCTCTCTTCATATTGTGTGGGGTTTCTGTCAGTCATAAAAAAGCTATTCCCTTTTTCTTGCAGGGGAGAGAGTGTTTTGGAGATTACCAGAGCCTCAGGCTGTAGTTCTTTGACATGAAAAACACCCTCTGCTAATGATTTTGGTAGTTTTTGGTTGCATCTTCTATTGCTGTGCAGTCTCCTGCGAGGAAGCTGAGGAAGCTGCCCATATGCCGCCTTTCACAGGAGAAGGGCATTTACAAGACAATGAGAGAGACGGCAGCACACTGTAGGGGCTGGACCGTCCCTGGCCGCTGATGTCTTTGTTAGGTGGTGGTTGTACCTGATGCTCTGCACCCCTGGCACCCCTCACCGCACTGGGTGCCCCATGGAAACCAGCGGCCACGTTGCGCAGCTGCTCGGGCTGCTTTGGAGTGGGGAAGGACTGGATGACTAAGTTTCTCCAAAAACTAGCCTGCACCTTACAAGGATGGTATTTCAGTGGTGTTTTCTTAAAACTGTTTTATTTCCTATTCGTGGCTGGGGGAGAAGTCCTTCAAGAAAAGAGTTGCTGTTTGCTCAAATATTGCAAGTTTCGACAGCATTTCTGTTAAGTGGAGACCTGTGCTGCTCAAAAGCAGAGGTAGTCCTCAAATGTCCTGTTTAATATACAAACATTGGTATTACATCAGTTTGGTCATAAATAATGGAGTATAGATTACCTTCATGTATATTAAATACAAGCAGATATTTGATGGTATCACTCAAGCCAGCAGGGTATGTACCTTAGCCTTCACAAGCTCTGATTTTCAGACAATGCCAGTGTGTCATGTGCAGTCTCAACAAATTAATTCCCTGCGTTACCCGGTCCTTTCTCAGCTCTCTGCTTCAGGATGTCCAGGGATGTTTCATGAAAATGCGTTGTTCTGCTTGCCTTCATTTTGGGACCTGCTGGCCTGCAATGAATTTGGGCGAGCTGTTGCAGTTATGCCAGATTTATGACCGCCTGTATTTATTTATTTTTTTATCTTGACAGCAAGGGATGTACAGCAAAAAGTGGGCAGAGTAAGCTTGAAATTCTTTTTATTGACGATAATATTTAAAAGCTAAAATGTAACAGTATTTCACTTGTGAATACATGGAAATTGTGTGTACTGCTTAATGTGTTTCAGAAATCCCTGTTACTTTTCTTCCTTAAATACAAGAAAACAGGCGTGTAATGCCTCATTGAAAGAAGCCTGTAGGGGTTCTTTATGAGGGTCTTAATTAAGGGCTTTGAAAGACTAAACAAAAGGAAAAAGAAAATGCTACAGGGTTATTGTTATTCCAGCCCATTGGCTCAGCGAGCTGACCATCCATTGGTGCCTTCTGTCCATTTGGGAGCTGAATGACACTTTTGTTCGTGGTTAACAGAGGTGAAAGAAGCCAATTATTGGCTGTCTTTTCCACAGGGCAGCTGCAGACGGATTTCACTGCAGGCAAATATGGACTTTTCTGCCACAAGGATGGTTGTGATGACAGTTATTTTTGTGGAGTTGTATGAAAGAAAACAGATAATTTATTTTCTCCCCCCCCCCCCCCAGTGACTTGTGTAGATGTTTATTGAAAACTACTGTGAATATGCTGGCGTGGAATGGGAATGTGTAAAGGGCTGGATTCCCCACACTGACAGTGCACTCAGCTTTTTCTCTGGGCATGTGAGAGACTGAGGTTTTTTGGGTTTCTTTTTCTTGCCTTCTTTTCTTTTTTTTTTTTTTTTTTCTTTGCAATTGCAGTTAATTTTGACTACAGGTTTTTTCTAATTGGTGTGCAGTGTTCATTAACCCTCTTATGGCTGCCTGCTCAGACTGCGCTGGCTGCTTTGTGTGCTGCGGTGACAGAGGGAGAACCTCTGCAGGTTAGCAGGAAGTCTTGCAATAGCAAAACAAATGTCTGCATGCCATTAGAGACCTTAGAAAGTGTCTCTTTGCTTGAAACTTGCCACTCCTCCTCCCACATCACTTATCAGTTGGACTGGTACATCATAAAATCTTGCCCACAACTCTTGCTTTCGGAATTTTTTTTTCTTCCCTGCTCCCTGATTTTGTTTGTTTGAACCTCTAGTTTTAGTTTAAACTAATGAAAAGACTTGGTTGATGAAGGATCAGGTTCACTGACTCTTGATTCTGGAGAAGTCCCCTCCACTTGGGAGCAAGTTTTGAATAAGGGCCCATGTCTCAGTCAGAGTTGGTTCATCTTTGTTACGCTGAAAGCTCAGGAGGCCTGTTGGTGGTTGTGCTACATTGCTTGTGGTGGCCTCTTTGTATAGCCATCTAAAATTTGCATTTAGGCATAGGCCATAATAATAGCACTAAAAAAAAAACCAAAAGTGAGAAAGGTGGTGTTCCTCATCTTATGTGGCTTTCCACTGGGGGTGGAAGGAGAGTCTGCCTTTTGTCCTCCAGCCTTTGGAGGTGGAACAGCTATGAGGACATTCCTCCTTCATCCCTTGGTGCACAAAGAGGAGTTTTTTGTATTTTTGATTGATTTCTTTTCCTTCAGACTGATTATTTTCCTTTACAGAATTTTTTACCGGATGGCTTGTTTACCTGCAGATGTGACTGCTCCTGCCAGATTCCACTACATAGCCAGCCCACGGCCTCCATGAGCTGAACATGGTGCAGGCAGCTTTGCTCGAGGCTGTCAAAGTGTTGGAGGATGCAGTTTTGTCCGAGGGTTGCTTGCAGAAATAGAACTAGTCTGTCCAAATTCTGGGAGAGAGGACCAGTTGGTGACCAGTTTTGAATAGCAGTAATGACTTGTTGTCTTTTTTTTTTTTTTTTTTTTTTTCCCTCCCCCCTCCCCCCTTCCTCAAATGCTCATAACACTAGCTAGTTTTTTACTACAGACTTTGGGGGGAGAAAACCCACTGTTACGTACGTGTACACCACAGGTGCTACTGTCACTGTGGATCCTGAATTTTGATGCATATTGTGTTGCTTTAAGATGACAACAAATGCAGTTTGGAGGGTGGGGAGAGGGATAAAATCTGCACAGCTTCAACCACCAAGGAAAGAGTTGCGTTTTTTCACAAGGCGCAAAGCGTTAGTGAAGTTTTGCTTCTTGAAGTAATTAGCTCTGTGATAAGTCAGAGAAGAACAAGAGAATTCCTGATACTCTCATTATATAGGAAGAAATAAAATTGGTTTTGGTTACTTCCGTGATGTCTGTTGTTCAGTCCTGTACTGTTGAAGTAGAAGCTGAACCTGTAGCTCTTTTCTAAGAGTGACCTGGAAGACATTTTGGGGAGATTTTATTTTGATGTCCAAGTTCACTTGAAGGTATGGTGAATGCTCAACTCATGTCTTCATATATGTAAGGCACTTGATCATCCATCTCAAATAAATCAAAAAGAGGAATGTAGCTGAAACCAGCATAACTCAAAAGGTCAGGAAGCTTGGACAAAGCTTCGGAGGCTATTTGGATGCTTGTATTTAGTTACACGTCAATAGGCAGCAACCCTTGCTTTGCCATTCATTGAAGATGCCATTTCCCGAGTGAAACACAAGGGTTGTATGTTAGCATGCGTGAACACTGCCACGCTGGGAACTTCAGGAGACTTCAGGAAGCCTCTACTCCTTCAAATGTCATAAAGTGGAAATTACTCTTCTGTTAAAGTACTGCACAATCATTGATGGTCAAGAATTTCCAAAAGTTGTTTTATATCGTATCAAAACCGCTTGTACTTTGTCAGCTACTTTAAGGTGCCTTGAAAATTGCTATGTAAAAGCATGTTTCATTTCTGACTCTATAAAGGCCATTCCAGGTGTTGCCACGAGATCTATGTTGACACTAGGAAGCTGTACTGTGCCCTTTCAGTTTCCCCACAGTATATAGATAATTATAGTGCTGTACTGCAGAAAAAGATTTTTTTTTTTTCCAGAAATAATTTTTAGTTACGTGTAAGTGAAAAAAATTCTTACATGCTAAAGCTGTTGTATATAGGCTTGGACTGATTGAGATGTTTACATTTTGTCTTCTGGCTTCGTTGCATCAGTGACTGTGTTGTTCATACACCAGTTCCGTTTTGCTTTTAGTCTTCTAAAAATGTAGGACTTACCCAGACTTTTGAGGCTGAGGTTGCTTTCTAAACATTGGGTGGGACAGTCTAGGAGACCAAAATAAACCAGAAGAAAATGAATAAAATTCAAAGTACTTAGAGTTACTAAAGTTGGCGTTTTTGTGAATTTGGATTTGTAGCTGTTTGTGTTCTCCTTTTGCAACAGAGCAAAAGCACAGAGTGAAAATGCAACACAAGATTTTTATATGAATATATGTGTGTAATGATAGAACTGCTTTTCTATCAGTGTAAACAGATCTAAGTGCTGGGCTCTGTCTGGACAGCTCAGAAACATCGGTAGCTTTATCCTCCCCCTTCCTCGCAGAGATGCAGAAAAGATTATTCTCCTTTGAACCTGGGGTTTGGAAAGGGGAAGCAACCTGTCCAAACCCACAAAATCAGTCTCTGCAAGGGCAAGGCACTGAATCTCACCAGTTTATGTCCGGAGTTGTAACCAGGAGCTTTTAGTGTGAAATGTTTGTTGTAGTAAATACTGTGTTGCTAGGTGGAGAGAGATGTGGTGTCCTTGGAGTCCAAAGGGTGAGTGTGGCTCCCTGTGCTCCTGTTGAGGCAGTTTAAGTTTCATGGAATTGCCCTTGAAGCTGTTAAATGGAACGAAACGTGCCTTGTAGGTGTTTGTGGTTATGCAGCAGGGACCTGAGACTGAAGGGGGGGCAGAAGACCCAGGTCTCATTAAACTGGTTAGATTACATAGTTTGGTGATGTTCCTAGTGTTTCAGCATTGGTTGTTCACAGAAGTTTTCGATAAGGAAAAAATGCTTGAGAACTTCCTCAATAGTAATGAACAAAACCTTAGCTTGGTCATGCGTGAAGTGCCTGTGTCGGGTTTAGCAATATGTGCTTTACATTAAACTCAGATATGGGTCTAACCTGGGGCTGACTTAACTCATTAAAGAAAAATCAAAGCTAGAGTAATTAAAAAAATTACATAGTTACCGTGGTGGTTGATGGTTCAATATGACTCTGTGATGGTAGGGACAATTGTTTCAATGGGCAATGCTGCCCTATTTTAACTTGGTTGCAAACAATGTTAATCTTTATTTACATAAAACATGACAAGCATCTTTCTGTAAAACTCCTTTAGGGAATCTGGTGTTGATTTCATTGCAGGCATAGCTATATGCTATGTTTTCTTTTAGTGTGAAGTTCTCACTGTCTCCTTCAGTGTCTTTTCTCTTTCCTACTACTGTAGGAGTCTACTGCTCCGTCGTTGTGCTGATATAGCTCTCTGAGCCCATGCTATATAGAAGATAGCTAACCCCATCTAATTTTTTTTTTTTTAAAAAAAGGCCAAAACCCATAAATGTTTTTCTTTAAATCCAGATTATTATTATGCTCTGATTATAGAATGCAGCCCGTAAACAGTTCCACCACCGTGGAGGTGGAAAGAAATGGGAATTATAAGCCAATTTCCTTCGTCAGAAAGAAAACACATTGTGCAGGTACACCCCTGGAGGGTGTAGTAGGCTGAATAAGCATGTAGCCTGTCACTGCATTCACCTTTTCCCTTGATGTGTGGAGACCTATGGATTAAAAAAAATAAAATCCTTCTGCTTACCTTTACTGGCTTTTATGAATAATCTCAAGGCTTGCCAAAACACAAGTGGTTGTAATGAATAGTTTAGATGCATGTGTTTTTGGCTCAGTTGATCCCAGCTTCAAGCCTCTTACTTGGACAGTTGTTATTCCAGCCGGTTTACTGGGACTGTAGTTAAATGAAGTGAAGGTGTTAATAGTTTTCCATATCTGGAAGACATGTTAGTGAAATAGAAAAGTATCGCTAATAGGAGGACAGCATTTTCAATACTTGCACCCAAAGGCTCCACCACCAGGTTTACATCTTGCCATGGCTTCATGCGTAGCCTGGGCTGTGCTGTCTGGAGACAGGAGACAAGCTGGATAAAGTGCAGAAGACATGCCATCAGGATAAAATAATTACATTGCTTAGATTTGATTACCCTCAACAACTGCTGTGCTAGTTGCAGGGCATGATGAGTCTACCTGGCAAAGATGCTTTGCAGTGGTCCTTTGAAAAATGTTGGTCCTTATAGATTTTAACAGCTCTGCTGCTCTCCTGAAGTCCTCCTGTAGTTTGTATTACAAGTAGCTGTGAATCTGAGGGGATTATCGCCAAATACTTCTAATGACTTTTCTGACATTGTAATTTGTAGTTACTCTTGGAGTCTTGGACAACCACGTTACTTATTTATAAATGATTTTTAAAAACTTCCAAGTCACAGGATAGCTATGATATAACCGTGCTGAGAGCTTCCCTACCTGGAGTTAAGGTGGTAGCAGGACATGGGAGGTTGGTTACAGATCAGGCGTGTGGATGGTCCAAATTCCCACTTTTTTTTGACCATGCACTTCTTCGTGGTCTTGCACAGGTTGGTTATTTGCACTTTGTGATGGATAATCTTAGGTACAGGAGGAGTATCTTGGCACAGGCTTGTTCTCAGACTGCTTGACTAATGTGCCTGTCACACTCATGGCCTCCTTTTTTTTTTGTACTCAATTCCCTGGTGTTACTGTATTCCGGAGAGTAAATAATTATAAAACCATGAATAATGCATAATTTTACTCTCTGCTATAAATAATCTCTAACTATATTAGGGAAATACTCTTGCATTGAAAGGCATTTTATTTTCTCCTTCAGTTTATGATAAGCCCTTCCTTCAGCCCGTAATCTGCACCGAACGTGTGGCTCTTAAAAATTAACCGAAGAGCATGTTAAGTTGCTCTATATTCCTATTCCAAGATACGATCTCTTTCATAATAATGCAGTGGAATTTTTTTCTGGGTTAATTCCCCACCATGTGTCAACATAGACCATTAACCGTATGTGTGATTGCTTAATGGCTGGCCTGCAGTGACTCAAATACCAGTTCAAAATAGGTCTTTGCATACAAGTATTGTTCTCTCTAAGATCTTGATGATGGCTTGATTGGCACATGAATAGGGTACATTAGAGCTAGTTACTGTGTCTGAAAGAAAGCTAAGACATCATGTTGGAAGAAAAAAAAATCAGGTTGATGTGACATGGGAAGGAGGAGGCAGGAGGAAAAACTTAAAAATATGGTGGCGGAAAAATGGGGATATTACTTCTCTTGCAGGAGCAGACCTGTCTGAATTTTTTAGCATTTCTGTGGCTGTCTGTGAAAATGTTGTAGGTCCTGCTTCAGCAAAATGCTAAAAGCTTACTGAAATCAACAGGATTTGTATGATTTTTTTTGTACTTGTACTGAAAAAGGGCTCCATGTATAGTAGGTAGCCTGAAGTTTGATTGCTTCCATGAAAAACGGGTTAAATGCTTCATCTGCAAGTGAGCAGTCACACAAACGTTCCAGTTAGTTTGAGCCACGGAGAAGTGGATGGAAACATCACATAGAAGCTGCTTCATAGCTGTTGAAGTGTAACTTCTTTCTGCTGATACCAAATGGAGTGAAGCTATATGTCTAGTAAACAAGAAACTTTCAGAAGAGTCTCCTGTCCTGTTTGCCTGCTGAAAAAAAAAAGGGGGGGGGAAATAAAGGTAATTAATTATTTTTGAAAACAACATGGTGGACTGTAGCTGGGCATAGCACATGAGAGCAGCATTGGGCAACTGGAAGGGGCTTCAGGCGCTGCTGGTGACTTTGGGCGGCTGACTTCACCTCTGCGTGCCTGTTTTCCGTTCCATGCTGTTTGTCTTGTCCATTTAAGCAGCAAACTCTTCTGTGTGAGGAGTGTCTCCAACTGTGTATTTGCACAGCACCAATCACGTTGACATGTTGAACTAGGGCCCTTAGCTTCTTGATGCAATACAAATAACAGATGATAAGACGCTGCGGTCATTAGGGAGATAGCATGGGTACTTAGGAAATGGCAAGTGTATTTGCTGGGTGGGAATGCAACTTGTGTCTGATTTAGCCAGTCACAGCAGATGTTGACTAAGGCTTTAAGTATTTGGATGTTTCCTTTCTTACAAGAATGTTTCCTAGAAGAAGTGGAAAAGGAAATGTGCTCATAAGTGAAAAAATATCATGGCTGATAGGCTTTTTGTGACTGAAAAATGGGCTGTGAATGCAGAACAGGTTTTGGTCCTTTTGAAGTGTTGGAGCTCTCTGATCACGTTAGAGACAGTAGGACCATTCTAAAGGTTGTTGGGGAGAGATGGTATCACCAGGAGAAAAATTGACATTAATTCAAAAATTGGTTTCAGATCTTCCATTTTATTTTGTCATTAGCAACTTTGTCCATGTCAAAAGGAACAGTAAATGAAGAACAGGAGGAGAAAAACGTGTTGGAACCACAGCAGTAAAGGTTGGAGGATATGAGATAGTTAATACTGCAGAGTCCTGGCTGTTGGCATACCCAGAGGTGCCCTCAAGCTGGGCCCTTCCCTCTGGGAGATGGGTGCTGGTGGTTGTGCAGACCTTGTCAGAAATTGGGAGGATGTAAATTTTAAATGTAATACCAGTCTAGCATATTGGGGCATCGGTGTGCTATTACCATTTGAATGTTAGCTAATAGTATAAGCTGAGGTAGCCAAACCTTGCTGTAATAAAAGTAGGTAGTATATAAAAGGTAAAAAATTTATTACCCGGTGTATTACTTAAGCATTTTTTTTTAAACTCTAACACCATTGCAAGCTCAAACACTTTCCAAGTGCAGGCTCCTCTGTAAACATCATCTTTCATTTGCCTGATATTTGTTTGCCTCCTGGTTATGATTTCTAGCTTTTGGGGTTGGCATGTTTGTGTGTAACATATGTCCTTGAATTCTAGCTGCATTCACTGGATCCACAGTGTGGGCAATTACTGTTCAAAGCAGTAGCTGTGAGGTGGTGCTTCTGGAAGAGAATTATTCACTGCTTGTTATCAGGAAGATACAGACCAAAAAAAAAAATCAAGCTTTTTTCTTTTTAATTGAATGAATTTAATTAGAATTTACTTGCTGATCCTCTAGGCTTTCTGTGCTTTTATTACATACCAAATATGATTAAGACATGGGACATATTAATGCAAACTCACTTATTCTGTCCCTTCACTGGTTTTATGTTCATCCCAAAGGAACTGGCTAAATGGGAAAGTAAATTTAAACCAGGGATGTAATTCAGCTCCCTTGGGACTGGCTGCTGAGGTGTGTGATTTGGTTGAAAATTACATTGATTTTCATCATGTAAGCATGTTCCTACAAGGTGTTCAGCACCAAATGTGTTTCTTCAAGACTGTATCACCACAGCACAACTTAGATTGGTCTAACCTTGAGTTTCCCTGATTTATTCTCCCCACTGCCCACCCTCCGCTCCAGCTCTTCTGCCTCTCCCTGCTGCCGTACCACCAGGCAGTTCTGGCTAATGCAGCTGTGACCTGCACCAAATTCAAAGCACTGACCACCACCATACAGCTGCATCTACTTCTGTCCCCTTTTTTGGGATAATTGGCAAAAAATTGTTGGTCTTCTATACTCAGAAAAATTACTGTTGCTTTGTCTAGTTGATCTTCACCAATGTTAATGTAATCGGGACGTTATCCACTTATCAGTGATCCCAGTGGTAGTGGGTGGCTAATTGTTGCTGAGTATTTTCTAGCATCATGTTGACTTCCATTTGCAATAACCTGGCTTATTTAACGTAGTATCTAAAAATATTAACAGCTTCAGCTTTTTCCAGTACTACTCAAGCTGGAGCAGGGTTACTACCTGGGGAACTTTACATAAGATTAAGACCTTTTACCTAATGCTTTTGTACAAGTAGGTAGGAGGGCTTTATTCAAATACAGATAGCTCTGCCTAAATCATTTTGTGTTGTAATTAAATAACTCAGTGGCAGAGGGCCCAGACCTTGGAAAAGACTGAATGGAGCCTACAGTATTACATGCTATTATCTATCAGCAAACAGGTTAAGCTTGCTCAGAGGGAGTATTTTATAGGATTTTGAAGGTGCCTTGTTGAAACATGATCTGCTTTCCTTCAACAAACACTCGCGCCTCCCCTCTTCCCTCTTCCCCTTCCCTTCTAAACTTCACAAAAGATAGAGGTTAGGTGGAGAGCCAGAAAGAAGTTATCTGTTAATGAAGTGCAGGGGAGCACAGGGGAGATTTTTGATTTTATTTTTTAGAGCAGCCAATCTTGATTGAGTTTGGCTGAGATCTAATGTTCCCTTTCTGTAGCTAGATATTTCATGTTTTTTTGGCTTCAGATCTTTTTTACCAAATGGGGTATTTTAGGTTGTTAGCATGCCTTTGGATGCAGTGCACGAATGTGGTAGGAAGGTGCGTGTGCCCCAAGTTCAATGCCAATCCAAGTGCTGCCAGCCGAGGCTGCAACGCAGGATAGCAAGTGTAGCACCAGCATCTCCTATGAATTTTAGGAGACATGCCAGCACATTGCAGCTGGATAGTGAGGAAGGTTTATTTGCCTAAAATATGTACACCTTTTGGCTGGGGAGATGCAGTGAAGAATGGTAGGTATTGTCAAAAAAAAAAAAAATAAAAAAAGAAAAGAAAAAGGCTGTTGCAGCTTTATGTCCCTCAGTCCAGAGAGACGAGCATCGTTTTCCTTTTCAATGCCCATCAGTTATTGTGGGTCGTTAGCTTTCATTCTCTGCTTATATCTTGGGCTAATTTATTTATCATTTCTTCCTGTCCTTTTTGTAGCCCTCGACAGAAAGTCTGTGGCTGTCACTTTATGATCCCTCTTTGCTGTTGCAGCTTTTCTTCTTTTTCAAGAGTTACTGACCCCCTCCTCCATTTCCATCATCTCTAGTCAGCCGTCCTTTCTAGCCACAATCCCTCTTTGGCAATTGGTGAGAAAGGTGTTTGGGGTAAATCTAACAAGAGTCAGGCTACTTTACGGTAGAGGCAGTACGTTCAAATGAGAGAGAAAGCGATCTGTGCCCTGCCAGACACTGAAATACTGTGCATTTTATCTAACTCTCTTTTGCGTGATACCACTGATAAAACCTGTGACTTAAGCCACTTTCTAAAGATAATTAAGAGTATCTTTTTTTTAAAATGTGAGAGAATTATTAAGTTTCTCTTCAAGTTATGAAGTATTTCTACTCATTCTGAAGCCTGGGGAAGTTTGACTTCAGACAGTGTTAGAATAAAGAATCCTTAAAAAACCCTAACCAACCAAAACTTTCCATCAGGATCTGGAATTCTTGCACAGAAAGAGTATTTTAAGTTCATTATATTGCCTCATTCACGTTTCTAAAATTTCCACTCCTGGTCACTTTAAGAGTAGTTTAAATCTCCTGCTTTATGTAGAGAGGAGATATGGTGCTGTGTGTTTTTGCTGTGTACAGCAAAAGTGCTGTCTTCTCCCAAGTTAATTTACCTCATTTGATGCCTATTTTCAACAGAGAGAGGTTTTTACAGCATCTTGCATTCTTGCTGGTTGGTATACGTACAAATATTTTTAAAGACTTCACAGTGTTTCTGTGTTGGGTGAAAGCAGGAGACTTTGCTAAACTAAGCTGGAGATCAAGATTAAAGTAGCTGTCAGAATAACCTGAAGGGATCTACTGAAGCAGGCTGAAGACAGCAAATGACTGTTGGAGTACTGTGGCTTGATTTTCACCTTTGGCCTGTAAAAATTAGTCTCTGCAGTACCTGGGATGGTAAAATAACATTTTCAGTAGGTTTCTTCATGCTACTCATTTCAGTTATTTTGTGGTTTGCCTTTTTTTTTTTTTCTCCCCTCCCCCCAGCCCCTTTCTCTAGTAACTTTCTGGAAGAAGGACAAAACTTCTGACTTGAGTGTGAGAGCCTTACTTATCGTTCACAACTGCAGCCACAGCAGCAATAGCACTGTAGGAGAGAGCACGGTTGTGTTTATATTCTGGCGTTATATCTCTCCTACTTGAAATGGCGAAACTAATTGTAACTGTAAGGCTGTGATTCATGTTATCCCCAAGATGCAGCCGCCTCTTGCTAAAGAGGTTACCACCTTCGGCTGCTCATCATTTTATTTTCGATGCCAGCTCCTTGCCTGATCACGCCCTGACCTGCCTTGGTTAAAGTTGGTTAGTGAGCGAAGATTGAGCCTGGCTGCTTAGTAGAGATAAGCCTGGTTAATGGCTAACTGCTGAAAGGTATAGGCCTACCCCTGGCTTCTCCTTCGTTTTCCTGATGAAGCGACAGTGTAAACCCCGGCAGCGTTCTCCTCATCTTTTCCCTCTTAAAGCTGTTGTGTCTGTTTTGCACTTCCCAGGGAAAACGTCCTTGGTGTGGGCATCCCAAGTGTGGGGCTGAATTTAATTTCAAGACAGAGCTGTAGGTTGCTGGGGTTGACAGATCACACTGTGAAGTGATGAAAGAACAAGAAATTTAAGATAAGCCTTTCAGATACTGAGTCTGAACTTCAATGTAGCAGTAAAATTTAGGTCAACTGTGGGTTGTTTTTTTTTGTTGTTGTTTTGGGATTTGGGTTTCTATTTTTTTTGATGGCAATCAAATGGTTTGTAGGTGTTGAGCTGTGTTTGGGCGACTTATGTCTGGATGTAATAAGCCCATCCAGAACGGGTGCTTCAGCTTAGTTCTGCTGAAATGGGGCATTAGGCAACTGCTGATGTAATCCTTCTGTTGTGTGATAGCATTATTCCCGTGGACACTGCTAGAGGTTGGGAAAGTACTATTAGGTATTCATTTTATTTGTTCTTAGAACTTATTTTATATATTAGGACCTTAAATGAGGTCTGGGCTCATAGGCCTACGGTCTTCCTAGTAGAGGTGAAGGAATCAGGTGGTGTAGGGCAGCTTCTTACTGGAGATGTCTTTGACATATCTAAGGCCTCTACTAATATTTTATCTTTTTCACATGGACAGCCTCCATGATTCTGCATAGACCTGATTTATTTCTTGAAATTTTAGGAACAGTAAAATGAATCTTTTCTAAAATAAAAGCAGTAGGAACTTGGCAAGGGCTATTTTTGTTTTGGACAGTGTTTTTTTGGGGGAATATTTACCATTATTTTGTTATAATATATGGTGCTAGTCCATTTTTGCTGTAATTCTTCTATAAAGCGTGTTTTATTAAAAGTATCTTCCAAATTAACTAGGCAGACTTTTTAGAGAGTTGTTATTAAGACATCTGATTTTACTGATATGAATGTTATGGATGTTTGCTAATATTGTTTGCGAATTCTTGCATTGAAGCTCATGAACTACGTAATATTTTATTACCAGCAGATAGTGTCCACGAACTCATTCTTTGACTGAGGATATTCTGTAGAGTGAAATGAAGAGAAAAATAAAAAATTAGATACTTTTTTTTTTATATATATATATATATATAAAGAAAAAACCACAGCAAGTGTCTCATTTTGGCTTCTAGAATTCCTTGTGTTTTTTCCCTTCTGTATTGGTTACTTTTTTGCTGATAGGGCACTTCAGATAAGATTAGTGTGTTTTCACCTTCTTAGCTGTTGAAATTTCATTTTTTTTCTAGCAGTTTTTAAAGGGTGGTTCAACCATGTCTGTTGATTGGTGAGTTGTTGTCAATCACTCTGTGATTCTGTACCAAAACTGCTTTTAAATAATGATTTTAATTAAACAAAAAATGGTTTAGAACTTGTGTGGTGATCATTAAGAAACTTCGAAAGTTCGTGTCTTGATGTTCCCCAAAGTCTGTGAATCAGTGCTATAACGATTGGCTTATTTACTGAGTAGGAGTTACTATCACATGTAATGAAGTCAAATACAGAAACTTTGTCGTAATTCCAGCTTTTTAGCAAGATGGCATGATAAGCAGTCCTTGAAGATTCACACGATGATGATTGACAGGTTTGCCAGTGCAATTTTGTGCGTACTAAATTTCAGTAGAATTCAAGGATATTTTTGGTGCTTCTCAAATATTCATTATTAAGGTGTTCTATTTTATGCTTACATCCAAAGAATCAGCTCCCTGTATTAAAATTGTAGATGCTGACACTTGGAGCTACAGGAAAAAAACATTCTTTGCTAATTTCAGATCCCAGAGAAGGCTGAAATTACGTAGAATTTGGATGTCAGCCATGCTGTAGGTCTGCACAGTTTCCATTTACTTTGTTTAGGGTTGCATATGACATTTCTGAAAATCAGGTGTTCATAGCTCTGAAAACTTCAAGACCATTGCTTTCAGATGGATGTGATTGCTTACTTCTGTCCTAAAGAGCTATAAAGTAGTGCAACGAATATCATTGCAGTCAAAATCCTTCACAAAGCAATGTACAGCCATTCATAAAGTGCTTTCTCATGATATGTGCTGCTAACTTAGTTTTACTGCCACCATTTAATATGGTATATATGATAGTATGATTTTATATAACTTCAACAGTCTCTTGAGAGTTGCGATTTTCTTGCACAGGTTACTATTTCTTTGGATTCATGCAGGGACTCCACTCCTTCTTACCCATCTGCCCTATTCATAAATGGTTCCCAGTTGATCCTGGAAGGGGATGTGTAGTCCTCTGGAAATGAGAGGACTAGCCTGGATGTGTGAAACGCATGTACTCATGACAATTTGAAAAATGTACATGGGGGGTCGGGAGAATAAAAGTTGCAGTCTCCTGTGGAGCAGACAGCTGGCGGAGTCATGTATCTGATACTTTTATTTACTTTCCTGCATGAGAAGAAAAATGTCCCCCGCAGCAACTGCAGGATCTCATGGTACCCAAGCTGCTGCTGAGACACAAAGCACCTCTTAAAGCACACGGGCTGTAGAGTTCAGAAATAAATCATCTGCAGTTCAGTTCCCTCTGGAGCTTAGTGAAGGATTCTCTTCTGCCATAGTGGATTTTCTTGGTCTTCTCTCACAGTTGGGTTTGTTTTGTATGTGCTGAACCTTATTTTGATGGCTCTTGCTCTGGCGTTAGGTTAGTATACTTTTAATAGCTGCTGAGGAATAACTCTTGGTTTACACTGGGCTATGAGGAATGAAGTTTTGGCCTGCTATTTAATAAACATTTAGTTTAAAGAGGCAGTTGCATCTAGATTTAATGTAAGAGTGCAGTGTTCACGTAGGTGGTGGCTGAAGGCCTATGCTGCTCAATCAGGGGCAGCAGACCAGTTCCCACTGTCGTGGTTTGGGCCTGATTAGCAGCCAACCACAACGCAGCAGCTCTCTCTCCCTTCTCTTCTGGCAATAAGAAGGGACAGAGAGCCAGGCTTGGGGTTCGAGATACACCCTTTATGGGCACGAGCAAAAGGCAGACTCATTAGGGGAAGGAAAAAAGAACATACATTTATTACAGACACTAACAACACATAACAGAGTAGGACAGTGAGAAGCATTGTCGCATCTTGAGAACACCTTCCCCCCACCCCTCCCTTCTTCCCGGGCTCAGTTCTGCTCCCGATATCTCTACCTCCTCCCCCAGTGGCGCAGGGGCAGGGAATGGGGGGTGCAGACAGTGCTGCTACTTCCTTCATCTTCGGTGAGGGGAGTTTCCGGAACTTGTTCCTCCTGCTCCATCGTGGTCCCCCTCTCACAGGAGACAGTCCTCCACAAACTTTCTCCCACATGAATTCCTCCCACAGGCCGCAGCGTTCCCCACACTGCTCCGTCACGGGTCACTAACTTCCTCCGACTGGATTCCCTCCCACGGCTGCAGCCCTTCCCGAGCTGCTCCAGCGTGGGACTCCCCCGCATGCTGCAATCCTCCCAGCACTGAATTACAGCAGCGGGGCTGCCTTTTCCCATGAGACCCCGGCCTTCTTCGGGCACAGCACCTTGATCAACGAAGCAGAAGCCATGGGCCACAAATCAATGTCTGCTCCACCGTAGATCTTCATGGGTGGCAGGGGGGGCCGCCCTGCCATCTCCCCACAGGATACAGGGGGGTCTCTGCTCCGGCATACTTCCCCCCTCCTTTCTTCCTCCGTTCCTCCACTGACCTTGGTGTTCATGCAGCTGCAGCAACTCCTCCTCCCAAGTCCAACTGCACATCACCACGTTGCTTCTTAAATACGTTATCGCAGAGGTGCAGCTGATTGGCTCAGTTTCCAAACAGAAGTGGAGCTGACTTGGAGCTGGGGGAGCTTCGAGAAGCTTCTCACAGGGCGCCACCCCTATAGCCCCCTCCCCTGCCACCAAAAAGACTCTACCACTCACTCACCCCAGGACAGCCAGTTACTTGTTAATCTCAACATAAATTCACTGACATCAGCTGACAGTATCTACGGGGGGGGTTTATACAGTGCATTCTATTGTCATTATAAATAAGGAAGCTTTTTAAAATGTGCTATGTTAGACATTATAGTCTGACAACTGGAAGAATAACATGGGCACTCTTTGCAAAAAGTGGTTTAATTAGCTGCTGCAACATTTTTGGTAGGTCATGTGGTACTGACATGGCATTTGGTTTCTCACAGCATGAGAGAAGGCACAAATGTCCTGAGACACCATTTCCCCAGAAGCGGCACCAACGCTTCCGTATGGTCATTGCTCCGTTTAAGGGCCTGACGCTGAACCCCCTAAGGTCAACACCCAGTCCTCTCATAGGTGGGAGCCATGGAAGATATCCTGAATGTGAAACTTCTTAATTTCTCAAGGGGGTTGTTTTTACTCCTACAAAACAGTTCTTCAGGGATTTGTGTCCTTCCAGTATAGGACGAGGAGTCTAAATTGACCGTTCTCTGCCTCATCAGAAGAAGTGGTAATTCAAGTTGAGGCGGATGTTTAAAAAATGGTGGTGGCTATGGATGGGTTGAGAATGTCTGCCCGAGTAGTAGGCAAGGGCTGGTACGTTATTCCAAGGTCAAACTTTTTAGGTGGCAAACGAAATCTGCTGTTCTGCATGCGTTCACCAGCCCTTTGGGTCTTCATACAGGAGCTTCAGTGGCACTTGTTGGCTATCAGTGAGATAGAAGGGGTGGTTTGGTTTTGTTTGTTTGCTTCTTACCCGGAATACATGGGGAGGTGGAATGTAGATACTAGAGAACAGTGTGTAGAAGACAGCAGGCAGAAGGAAGCTGGGAGGGCTGTACTAATGAGTCTTACTGATTTGCTCGTTAAACTACATATTTAAACTAAAGGAAGCAGTAACCAAGTGGAAAGCAAGAACTTGGGTTATGCCATGAATTGTTAGGCAGTTACTACTTTAATTATCAAACTGAATTATTTTCATGCTACTTTTACTCACATTGAGTAATAACTTGCTTAAGGACTGGATTATCTGTGATGGTTATGTAGGTGTGAACTGAGGTGATGGCACTAAGTTTGCCACTTACTGCTCCTTCGGAAACAAAAAAGCTGAGTACGTCTGCATACCTATCATGTAAGCACTTGCTGCCGGCCTGTCTCTGTTCACGAACTGAGAATGAAATCTGCTTAAAACTATTACCTCGAGGACTTCTATAAGTTTTGCAGAAAAAAAAAATGACTGTGGTAGAGCTAAGACTTGTTTCTGCTATTCTTGTCAGTTGTTCCAGAAGCCATGTTTGCCAGAAGCTCTATATTAAGTCCCAATGCATGTATGATTTTTTTTTTTTGAAGACATTGTTGGATGAAAATTTGCGTGGTGGGTGGTCACAATCCTTTTTACCTTTTTTTTTTTTTTCCCAAATGTCTTCATATGCTGTGGTTTTAGAGCAGTCTTAATCATCTATGTTAAAATTGTATGCATGTGTAAATTGGTAAAAATTAGCACAAGAATAGCAGTACTGTAGAGCCTCTTCCATACATGCATCATGCCCTGTACTTTCAAAGTGGTATTTTTTTTGTTGTTGTTGTTGTTGTTGTTGTTTGCTTAGAGGTGTCAGAAGACTTTATCAGCTTACCTTTATATATGTCTTTGCTGCAACTGGATTTGAAAGTTTAGAATGTAAATTTCTAGAAACATATATTACTGTGTGATGTTACAGTATTTTTTTCTGTTACCATGCCATCTAATTAGGCTTTCTTTTTCTCCTCCTTTTTCTAGAGTGTAAAAGTCCCTTACTTTTTATTGATAAATCTGTATTTCTTCTTCTCCAGAGATATCAGCATGAATAATATCACAAGGCTACCAGAGGATGCATTCAAGAACTTTCCCTACTTGGAAGAGCTGTAAGTATTTCACACACACTAAAGTTCTGCTACATCAGATGGCTGTGTGAAGTGGAAGGTGGGTGGGAAAGTAGTGTTGACTTGAGCTGTGAACAGAGAAAGCAATTATACTTTTTAAAAAAAAAAAAAAGTCCTGTACATGTTTGGAAACCGGAACAGTAAATGCTACTTACAAGGGACTTTTTACGGTAATTATTTTAATCATGGCTAGAGTGATGACACATATTAATTACAGTGTTATCCAAAGATAACATGAGGTGTGTAATTACCACTGTTTCCGAAGGAGCTACAGTATAGCTGTTGCATAAGTTCCATAAAATATACGTTGTTTCATTTACTGAGCAGCTTGTTCCCATTGCCCCTGTAGGCTGCAGATGCACAAGCCCATCCTGGCCTGCATCAGAAATTCAAGCTCTGTGGCACCGGAATTCTTGTTCTTAGTTTCTCTAGCAGAAATTCTTTCTTCAATTCCCATCTCTCTCTTGTTCTGCTATTTTTTAGCCTTCTTTTTAGGTTTTACTTAAGCAATATTTGCACTTCTGAATCCTCAAGCTGCACTAAGGCTCATGTGCCTGGTGTTTTGTTGAACTGAGGTCTTAACTGAGGTGCCTTTGCAAAGTTGAAGCACCCTTTCACAGCATGGCCCTAAATTAGGCTGGGTTTCAGAGTCAATAAACAGGGAGAAGGCTTTGACTTTCAATTACTGCTTTAGTAATTATGTGACTTTACTGTTACGCGACAAGTGACTTCTGTGTGCCTTAGTTTCCTTATCTATGAGGAGAGGGTAATGGTTCAACCTTTGCCAGAGAACGTTGAGAACTTCCAGTAATAAGCAACAGATAAGACAAAACCACTGCAATTTGCTTTGCTACTCTTCCATTTTCAGTCTAAGTAGCATTTCTCATATCAGGGACCATTTAAAATACAAAGTAAGGCCATCCTTATTTATGACTTTGACTAGACTGAAGCTATGAATGCTATGTTGAGAGATTTTTCAATAAATGCACCTTAGGGAAAGAACAGCTCATTTCCCCAAAGAGACAAACCCTTATGAAGCGGGCAAGCATTCTTCTGACTTTACAGATGAGGAAACAGAAGCAAAGAATGAAAGCCATTTGTAGAGAGCAACAGGGTAAATTAACCCCATAGCAAAACTGCAGATAAAGCCCAGAACCTTTTGACTGGTTATCTGCTATGACCAGTACACCCGCTGCGCTTCACTGGAACAAAGATATTGAGAAATTGCCAGGAGATGGATCACTTGCTCCTGAAGAAAGGCTTGTGTTCCTGAAAGCTTCTCTGTTTTTCTTCATTGCACCCCAGCTGCGCTGGTTGGTCTAATAAGGTGTTCTACCTCTCCTTACAGTTTTGGTGTCTCATATCCTGATAATGTAGCAGCTACCATTACTAATACACTTAAATAACTCAATTTTCCCTGGTTCTTAAGTACTTTTGATTTGGGTCAGTACAATTGTGAAGTGCCTTTGAGCTTATTGATGTCAGCTGAATTGTGTGTAGTATCTTATTTCATGCTTAACAGGTTCTGGCTTATTCCCTCTGATTTTAGGTATTGCTTAAATTTGCAATATAGCTGAGAATATCTCACAAAGGAAAATAGATTTACCAGGATTTCAGATAGCGCATGTGTGTAATTGACACAATTTAGGAAAGGCTTTATGGGATGAATAGTCAATATAAAAAAAAAATTAGAAGCTTGGGAAGGCTTTCTTGGCTTAGAGTATATACTAGCAGCATCCCCTACGTGTTTCATAATGTGCGCTGCTGTATGTCTATGTTTTCTTAGACTACATTGTAGTCCAGGTTTTTTTCAAGTTCTTTATAGTTCCACTTCACACCAAAAGTTGAAAAAACCAAACAATTCTGTTTTCACAACTTTGGATGACTGTGGGAGACTTAATTTTTTCCTTATAAGTAATTAAACAATAAAACCTAACTGGTGGGTGTGCATATTGTGTAACTTCCATAAACCCTGGGGTGTGTCAGGAGGTAAAGAGAAAAGGCAGAGCCTTCAGCCATCATCTGTTGTGTTTATTGCCTAAGAGCCATCTGCTACGTGTACCTCATTGTCCCCTAAATTCCAGCATTTTGGCTTGCAAAAACAGGCTAGCATTAAGCTCAGAATTATATGTGAACACCCAGAAGCTTTAAATCATTCCTAGCATGCTTACTTGATATGAAGGCAACTTCGGGGGGGAGGGGGAATCAAAATCAAAGCCCAAATAACAACTTTACAGGAAAAATTTTACTTGCCAAGTGTTTGGACATATTCAGATCAACCATAGTTCCTTAGTACGATAGATAAAAAAATTACATTTTCCATTTTATGTTTGAGTTACCTCCTACAGCTTCAGAGGTAGAAGACTCTCCAGAAAGATTAAAAAGAAAAACTTTCTCCAATTCAGCAGCTGTCGTGGATGCATAAAGACAGGAAAATGACCATGAGAGCAGAGTCATAAGTAGGCAGTATCTGTGTACAGTACTGAAAACTATTAACTGAGACTTGTGAGTTGGTAGTAATGTTTTGCATCAGCAGCTGGCTTTGAATTCAAAGCTTATTTGCAGACACTCTGGCCATGCCCACCAGCAGTGAAATGAAGATCACTTCTTTCTTTTCTCTAAAGACCTGGTTGTGGTGTGGTCATCTGTGCACAAGTCAACTCCAGGTTCCCTTGCTTCAGTTCATGTTCTTCCTGAAGGGAATATAATAGATTCAAACAAAAGCAGCTTTCTTCCTTAATAGAAATGAGAAGCATCAGAGATGACATGTTTTTGCTTTTTCTCTATGGGACAGGGTACAGAAATTTTTTGGCCTTTATTTTTGCTGGTTGTGAACAGAAAAAAAACTGTTGTACTTCCCACTGCATAACCACAATTTTCCTTCTCCACTAAGATGATTTTCAAACTTTCTTCCTGGCTTTTATTTATAGATAAACAGATCCAAATTCTGACTGCCAGGCACTAGCAAAGTTGCTTTTTCAGCACAGAAACTTGGGTGTGAGTCTCCATGCCAAAGAAAAAGAAACAGACTTAAAGCAAAGTGGTTTGTACTAGAAGTGACTTTTCCATTTAGAACTTCTCCCAAGAATTACATCTCTAAAGTAAACGAAAATCCCACAAACTAAGGAGAATTCAGTAAGTACCCATATCACCATGGACTCCAGTAGCTCTTCATCTAGGATACAGCCCCAGACACCTTTCTCTTTACACCATGTGTTAGCCCTGTCATTTGTAAAAATGCTCTGGGAGATTAGCCCCTGACAGAGTTAATTAATATTGCAAAATAGTATCACAGAATTTAATTGAATGTAAATGGGAGGCAATTAGATATATTACATTGGCAGCTGAGTCTTACACAGAACATGTATGAAGAGGATGGGATTAAAAAATGCAGTAGAAGCCATTTAAAATGGGGGTTGTCATTTCCTTAACGCAATGAATTATTTGGTAGTCTGGAGAGACTTCAGAGGATCATTTTCCAAATCCTAAAATGAACACTAACAAATAAAAGTGAAAGAAGCAGCATACCAGACTTGTAAAAGCTGTCTCCTCGATTAATATGTGCCTTCTGTGTCACCGAAGGGGGAGTGACCTGTATGTTTTGATGCATGCATCCCGTGCTGGTTTTAGGTGTGCTGGGTTATCCAAAACGCCTGCACAAGACTGGCTGATCTGGTGCAGATGGGAGACCAATGAGGACATCTGAAGTGGCACTAAATGGTCATCTTTAGGGATCTGACTCCCCTGCAAAATATCAAGTTTGTAGGTATAATCTGAGTTTTTGTACCTTTGAGATAGTGTCCCACCTGAGAATTACTCACAGGTACAAGCAAAGGGAAAGAAGGACATAGACCCTCTTGAGTGGGTCCAGAGGAGGCCACGAAGATGCTCAGGGGGCTGGAGCAGCTCCCCTGGGAGGCCGGGCTGAGAGAGTTGGGGGTGTTCAGCCTGGAGAAGGGAAGGCTTCAGGGAGACTTTAGAGCAGCCTCCCAGTGCTGAAAGGGGGGACAGGAAAGGTGGGGAGGGACTCTTTATCAGGGAGTGTAGAGATAGGATGAGGGGTAATGGCTTTAAACTGCAAGAGGGTAGAGTTAGATGAGCTATAAGGAAGAAATTCTTTCCTGTGAGGGTGGTGAGGCACTGGCACAGGGCACACAGAGCAGCTGTGGCTGCCCCCTCCCTGGAAGGGTTCAAGGCCAGGTTGGACGGGGCTTGGAGCAACCTGGTCTGGTGGAAGGTGTCCCTGCCTGTGGCAGAGGATTGGAACTAGGCAATCTTTAAGGTTCCTTCCAACCTAAACCACCCTATGATTCTATAATTCCATCTTGTTTGTGGGCAGAATCTGCCTGTTGGGTTATGTGCTCTGTGTGCCCCTGTTCACAGCGTCATTGTGTGTGTCACTGCACAGCACACTTATATGTCTGTAGGATTCTTGCACTGTTTATAAATGTTATAAAAATTCTTCATCTCTGTGTAACTGATACCCATCTGGAAGTAATTTACAAATGATTAAAACAGCAATGGTCAGAGTCAGCGAGGAGCAGACCACCAAGGGTTTTGCCACAGCAGTTAATGAAGTGTATTCTCTAGAAAATGTTAATGTAAATATGCTGCAGCCCTGAACTTGATATGGAAACTAAAAATCCTTGAAGAACTTGGCCACAGTTTTCTAACCACACCTTGAAGTATTTATAGAAGGCTAGAAGAGGGATATATAGTTAGATAGTGCAGTGTTTTTAGAAAGCAGAAACAGTTTTCCAGTGTGAATTTTTAACTAGAAGAGCCAGGCTATGTTATGTTTTGATGCTCTTCTAAGCAGTTGCATTTCCTTCTGATATTTAAAGTTATCTAAAGTAGTTTGAAGAATTTTAACTATATGATTTCCATTCACTATATTTGTGAACGATCTGATGGATTAATTAAAAGGCACTCTCTCATCAAGGAAGGCAAATCAGAGTGATTGTTATTCTTGTCCAGTTTTGCAGTCTGGCTTCAGAAACTTGAACCATTCTAATAAAGCAAAAGTCTTCTTGACTGTATGACCTTTTAATGTTGCTTTGATTTCCACTCTTAACTCTTTAAAATGTTGTTGTCTTATTTGCCCTGCACTGATGGATAAGGTTTAGATAATAAGGTTTTGGCTGGCTGCTGGTCCATGTGGGAGGCAGTGGGGAGGTAGAGAACAGCAAGCTGTCCTGCTGTCCGTCTGTAGGTTGCCTGTGGCACAAGCACATGGTTGTCTGAAGGGGAGCACCGGTCACCTCCCAACCAGTCAGCCTCGGGGAAGGGCTCCGACCTTCAACAAGGCTTAGGGAGGATGCACTCTGACTCTTGTGGGTTTGAAGATCATATTGTGCCCCGTAACACTGCAAGGAAAATAATCCCTTCTGAAAGCACCGAGACAGCAGTGCTCAATTGCCTTCCAGATGTGTGCTGATGCCAAGGTCTGTTGTGTTTCTGGTTTTTGTTCATATATGATATGAAACAGTCTCTCTTCTGTGACACTACCTTCAAATATATTTTGTTGTCAGTCAAGGGCAAAACTTTATTAAGGTTTTTATTTAATGGCTGATGAAAATGATTAGGGAAATAAAGCGATAAAAGAAAGATTCATAACAACAAAAGTTTTCCATTTTCTGAAAGACAATGCTAATCTGCTTTTTGAGAGATGGAAAAACAGCGAGCAGGAGACTACATGCAACTTGAATTTTTCAGGAAAATAAATAGTACAACTAGGTATTTGCTTGAATATTTAATTATATCCATGCTGATAACAGCACTAAGAGATCTTGCCTAAACATCTCAACTCCTCTCCCTCACTCCCATCCTCAGCCAATCTCTGATCATGGCTTTTAATTGACAAAGTATATTTTAAGAACATAAGGATTAATTAAAATGCATATTGGCAGTAAAAATTAGGTGGTTTTGCCATAAGGTTGTGATCAGGAAGTATCAGCAAGAGAAATGTCTAGAGTTATTTTTCCTCTTGACTGCAGCTGAAGATGACCACCTGGCTGAAATGTCACAGCTGCTTGCTTTTGTAGTATCTATTTCAGTGTGTAATTTAGATGGTCCCCTTCCTTCTAATTTCTGCATTGGCACCAAGTTGTATTATCCTTGGGGAGGGAGGGGGGGGAGTGTCTGTCTTTTTTATTACTTTGGTTTTATGAATAAGACATGTGTTGGAGTCATGCCAAGGCCACCAAGGCTGAGCTGCTAGTTTGGGATGCAGTGTCTTTCCTCACCTGGCTGCAGAGCATTTGGTGGAAGGAGGTTTTTTGTCTGTCAGTGTTAGGTCTTTTAAAGTAGTATTTTCAAGGTAGCATGCAAATGATGGGGTGGTGCTATTCCTCTCCCTTTCAGAAACGTGAGTTGAGTAGTCCCAGGATTTGTAGTGGGGAAGCTGGAGACAAAAGGCTTGTTTCAAGTAGAAAAGGTGAGGACAAATCTTCAAGAGAAGAGTTGTCCTGATGCCTTGTGTTAGATGATGTGTGGTAACTGAGGCTGCGGTTAAACATCCTCTTGTGAAACTAGCTGGTACAGTTAGAGACGTTACCACCCCGCATCTGTCCATTCGTCCCCATCAGCAGAGACTGAGGAACGAGTCTAGAGCTCCCTTCAGCTGCTTGGTTATATAGGCAGCCAGTGTAGACATCCTGTGATGGTATTTCAAAAATAGCCAACTGACATGGGGTTGGAAGACGATGAGTGCTCTTCATCCATCTGCCAGCTACAAATATTTGAACAGCTGGAGGAGGTAATTTCCTCAGTTGCTCCAGCCTGAATTCCAGGAGGTAAAGTTCTACTGAAGAAAATGCAACGTTTAGGTTTCACGTGTGGTAGCAAGTTAAGAGCCTAAGCTTCAACTTGACCAGCTAGCATACATTAGAAATGTTTGCTGCCTTGTGTGCGCTGGAGCTTTACGAAGTGGGTTGGCGTGTTGTAGCTTGCACTTTCAAATTCTAGTCAAGACAAACCTTTAGGCAAAGACTCCCAAGTAGAATTAACCACAGTCAGCTAAGATATTTTTAAACATCACCTACTTGGTCTGCACTAGATGCTAAATGCTGTTTAAAAACATGTTGGCCAACCTGTGTTTAATTAATGTTTTCTTATCTGTGTGAGTCCTAAATGAGTTTGATTCTGGGTGAGTATCAATCCTGCTGATACAGGAATAATATTTCTGTAGCTTAGAAGGTTCTTGCTGTGCTTAACAGTTGCATATTTTTCCTGTTTGTGGAGACAGATGCTAGTAGGTTGAGTAAATTCCATTGTTTTTAGAAGATGAAGAACTTTCTTTTCAGTTTCTGTTTCTACGTGTTAATTCCAAAAGTTGGCATGATTGTACATAAGGATCCCAAGACTGGTTATTCTGCTGCAAGTACTTTTAGAGGGAAACAGAACTTTTTCCTTATCTGTTGTCTTCAAGTTTCAGTGTTCAGCATTATTTTCACATGCGCACAAACACAGAAGCTGGCTTAGCTAAATGGCCTGGAGGCTGAACTTTGTGGTGTTATGCTTCAAGACCCGTCTTACGAGCCTGAATTTATTATGCTACCTGAGCTGCCAGGTTGGGGCTGTCTGAACATACAAACCAGATAAGAAACTTCTGGAGGCCGAGCGGTAGCCTCAGAAACTCTCAGGCTGGGTCTCTCCAGGTGGAATCCTCTAAACAGTGCTTGTACCATGCAGTCTACCTCCTTGTTTTGGTTTCAGGAATTGGAGGGTGGGACAAAAGATGTACATGTGCAAGCAAGCAGATAGACAGTTTGAGGCTCAAGCCTCAAGAAGTGTTGCAGGTGGTTCTGCAAAAACCTTAGATAATCAGGCAGAAAAGCAGAGAAAACCAAATGCTGTTTGTCGGGGGTAAATGCATTAACCTTGTACTCTGAGAAAGTAATTGAACGTATTCTGTCATCACAGTGTTGTTGCACGACACTGTGTGTTACCATAAAAAGATGTGGTGTGGAATTAAGTCATTGTTTTACCTCCTTTCTTCTCCTCCTCTTGGGTGGTTGTAGTTCAGTATATTTTTTTGTGAGTACTGAGGTACTCTTGCCTAATTAGCATTGGCAGATCTTATCCTGGCACAGAAGTACTAACCAGTACTCATGTAAAGTTCTTTTCCTGCCCTTCCTGTATCAAAAGTAAAATTCTAGATGATTCTGATAAAATACTTGCCTTTTTTGTCAGCTGGGAGAAAGTTAACCGTTGACCTAATTTTGAAACAAAGAATCCTATTGGAAATTACTCCCATTTATCTCATTCATTCATTGTGAAGGTATCTACAAAACCCGGGTCTTGTATTTACCCAGTATGTATCTGAAGTGGTTAGAAAACTGGTAACAGGGGTTTAATTGCCAAATATATATATATTTAATACACTTGCACATGTTGCAGGTCACTTACTAGATGTGTGGTCATTCAAAAGATCCCATGCCTGAAAAGTGAATAAATGCCAGGGCAAGAGACAGGCTATATGGACAGATTGAAGCAACTTTGAGGATTTACTATCTCAACAGTTATTTTTTCACTCTCTCATGTCTAGCCATCAATGTATTTCATGATCTTGGAAACCTTCTGAGCATTCACATAGCCCTGTCTGCTAAAACCACAAATCTGTAGATGATTCAGTTGTTGCATTCCCATTTGATCAAAATGGAGCTTTGTTACTTTCATCTCTGTGTCTCTGCTTAACAGACTAGATAAGTGAAGTATGTTTATAGCTGGGAAGGAGCGTGTTGATACTGGAAGAGCTCCCATAAGTTCAGTGCAGCAGCTCATCTGCTGAGCCCATGGGCAGCAGAGAGCCCATCTCCCGTTCATGCTGTGCTTTGCACTGGCCCGTGATGAAGTTGGTACCAAATTCACAGATCCCTCTTGGAGTCCTCTGAACCGGAGCTGTCAACCACAAATCCACCCCTGTGTCCTCAGCAGCCAGCCCATTGCTATGGAAGTCATTCCCATAGCACAGCTAAGTGTCCCTAACCTCTCAGCTTCTACAGCAAAAAGTTTAATATTAGACATGGCTTTCTGAGGGGACAGGAAGAATAAATAAAATAATGAAAACCACCCAGCTCCCCCCTACTCTGCCACTGAAGTATTTAAGTTTGGGCATCATGGTAAGGAAGGTGGAATATTTGTCTTGGGTAGCTCCTTCTTGAGTAAACATGATGGTGCCTGTAATGATTGCTATTTGTGCAGTGAGAAATTAGAGGGAAATAGAAATCCAGAGTGGCAGAACCTGGATCAGCATACACAGTCTCACCCGAGTACCTTGAGAGAGCTATCGAGGGAAATGCCTACCTGGTCTGTGGTGGAGCAAAGGAAAATTATCACGAGACAGTGCAAGATGTGCAAAGGCAATTAGGGAGCATTTTATAAGATGTATTCTGCTTTCTGCTTTGGAGGTAAGAGGTATCAAAGTTGCTTGCTGTAGACTAGTTGTTATGAATTTTCAGGACAACATGATATTGTTGCTTATGTTTAAGACATGTCCATGTTAGAAAATTCGTGTATACATCTGTTTCTTTGCTGAAGAATACTAGATGAGACTACAAAGGCAACTTGCTTCAACAGCTGATATTGTATAATAATTGTTTTAGGTTATATGTATTTCCTTCAGTGCACGTGTTACAGCCTGTGGGCTCTACCTCAAGGAGGTCTTGCCCCAATACGGATACTGCTTGCAAATTGAGTGATAGAGCATATTTTGCACGGATGGGAATGCTTGCTTTCTTCAAAATCTATTATGATTTATTTTCTTGTTAACAAGAAAAAATATAATAGTAAATTTTCTTTGATAGTCTATAAAAAGCAATATCATGGAGCCATATTTTATCTTGCTGGTGACTTTTAATGACAATTTAGCAGTAGAATTGATGGACAACCTTTAGACTTACTCTAATCAATTGTTTTAGTTTACCTAGACATTTTAAATTTTTAGACCAGGAGTGCATTTTGAAAACAAGCCATTATCTTGAAGTTCAGTATAACTTTGAGAAAGGTGTAAATGCTAGAAAGGGAAAGCTCAGAATGAGAAGTGCCTACTTAACTGGAAAGAGCTGGTGCAGTTTCAGTGCTGGTTGTAGTTACAGGCTTCCTTTTTCAGTCCTGATGTTTCTTGGCTTACATCCTCATGATTTTTTGTAAGTAGCGGATGAGGTTGTATAATGCTGAAACTACTGCAGGAAAAGGGGAAGGGGACAAATGCGTTTTCCATTAGCAGCAGCAGAATAAAGCATTCATTTAGTTATGCTAAATTGGCGTGGAAGAATTGGGAGTAATCTGTAGGTTATTGATTGGCTTCACAGCAGTGCAGCAGGCTGCAGCTGACCAGAAGTCGCAAAGGGGCTGTTTGCTAATCGCAGATAAGCAAAGTGAAGTTTAGGCCAGGGATACAGGTTCCATTTACCAGCCTGTCCCCATCTGCAGCTGCCCAGCTTGGATAGGAGCTGTCTGCACAGGCGTGTGCCCTTGCTTGGCAGGGGATTTCTGCTCGTATGTTCCTGCAAATGGTTGTATCTCTTGTGTAAAGTTTCAACTGTGATGGATAAATTGTAGTACATAACTACGCATTATCTGTTAAGATGACTGAATTCTGTTCCAGAGTGTCTGTGTTCCTGGAATACGTGGAGCCTGAAGGTCTTTTCATGAGAAAATTTAATCCATGATACCTAGCAAGTGTGTCTATAAGACATTTTACAAAGGTTATTCCTGTTACTGGAGAACATGAAGTAAAATTCAAGTTGGTGTGGGAAACACAAAGAACCCTGAAAAAATTGATCTTAGGGACAGGCATGTAAGGATGGCAGAATAGTTTGATGTAGGACAGCAAAAAAGTAAAGAAATTGCAGAAGCGCAAGTGGGGAAGCAATGGAATATTTTCCAATGGGATGAAAATAGGTAGGTAAAAGGTGGAGAGCTAAAAGGAGATGTTGTGTGGGAAGAGGGGCAGTGAAGTCAGTGTAAGGGATGTGGAAGGTCAAGCTTTGACTAGATCTTGAATTAGGAGTCTTGAGTCTTACCAGAAAGCAGCTAATCTCGAAATCATAAATCAGATGACATATGACATGTCAGGATTGTAGTCTGTGTCACTATTTGAATTTTCAGTGGGGAAGTAAGATTACAGTTGATCCACGGATAAACTAGCCAGTGTATTGTTATCAGTCAAGATGGACAGATAAGGTTTGGAGGTTACCAGAATATTGCCAAAGGAAAAAAAAAAAAAGCTCACAGCAGAAACAGTTTGTGTATGTGCATGAGATCTGCAGAAGGACAGAAGGAGGTCTAATTCTTTGCTCAAGTATCCTGAGGTTCACCACGGTCTGGGAGGCAAGACAAGCAGACAGGTTTCCAAGAAGTTTGTATTGCATTCTGTCAAAATGAGAGCGATGGTTTTAATTGTTGCAGGCCAAAATGTATCCCTGGGACATCCTCCCTGATTTTGGAGTGACACCAGTGATTAACTTGGCTCAGTTAATGTGGAGCCACGTTGCCAGACTCATAATTGCAGAAGTTTTAATTTCCCAAAAGAGAGAGAACAGTTATTGCTTTTTTTTTCCGAAGTTTCAGTGCAAGAAGCTATGCTTGCTGTGTACTCTAGGAATGATATACCATGGAATATTATTCCCCAGCCAGATTGTATCCTGATTGCTGTAATAACAAGGTGTCCTCTGCATCTGGAGATCATTTACTGTGTCACTTAAAAGAATGATTAGGGGCTTTTGCTCACCTATATATGACAGGATAGCAAAAGTATTTGGTCCTCCGTACGTCCTACTTAATTATCCTGTTATGCTGAAATTGATTTTGTCTGTTTGAATTTGTTTAAATTTGCAGAAATTTTGTCCCTTTGAAACACTCAATTGTTTTTTAAAGTAAAAAACAGAGGACTACAGTTTTCAATACCAAGCAATTAGGAGGAGATTGCCAACCTAGAAGAAAGATAGTAATGTGTTCATACGTTACAACTGTGATTCTACTGCAGAAGCCTCCAAGTTGTAACTCGGCTGGCCTAATTTAGGATACCTGCAGTCCTGGTCAGAGTTTCCAAACAAGGGAAGCTGTGATCGAGTAAGCAGGAAAACTCTTGGTCAGTGTGATAGATGTTTACATACCGCTTCAGATGATGCCAGCTGCTGACTTTGTGTACCTCAAGAACTAAAAGAGAGCAAATTGAATTTTTGTAGCCTGTAGCATAGCAGGTCACTTTACAGTTGTCTATTAAATTAAGTCTTTACTCTCTTTGTGAATGAATCTGTTTCACATTCCCTTGCCTTTTGGAGAAAGAGCTCTAAATAATGGTGATGTGCCTTGACTCAGTAGGTATAGATGGACTTTCAGACCAGGTCTCAGAGACTCCACTCAAACTAACAGGGAAGGATGGGAACTCAGCTCTCCGTAGCATAAATGTAGGGCTGCCTTCAGGTAACTTGATAGCAGTGTAGGGTTGTCCCACCATGGGCTGGTCCCATGCGGATTAGAGAGCATTGTTGCAAGGAGATGAAGTTTCCTTCGTTTCTGTTGTACTGGAGTTAGGGGCTTGGTAAAGCTGTGATTTTCCTTCGCCCTTTTACTGTGTGTGAGAGAGACAAACAGAGGTGCTTTTTAAATACTTAACTGTTTTAAACATTATATTTGAAAATCTGAATGTGACTGGTTTTGAGACAGCTGAAAGGAAGTAAGGTGGAAAACCTGACTGGATGGTTTCAGTGATGTCTTAATTTATATCCTGTACGTGCACTATATTTCTAGCCTATCAATTTTTTATTTCTCTCTTTAAAACAAGCCTGGTTATGTAAAGAGAAATCTTCCTGTCCTTCCAGCTGCTGCATGCTGCAGCAGAGGGAAGCATGTTTAGAGCAGTGTGTGATACGTTGGTCTTTGCCTGCTGGAGAGCTGCAATTGAAACCTCCTAACGAGCAGCCACCCTCCCCAGGGCTAGGATGTGAATGATAAATGTGTATTTGGCAATCTGATTAGTAAAGCCTTTGCACACTTGGCTAGTTGTATCCTGTTTCCTGGAAGATTGCCAGATGGAGGAGAAACGGAAATGTAATGGATTGCAAGGGTTTTTTTTTCCTGTTGGTTGCAAAAAGGCTGAATAAACAGGAGTTGCCTTGAGGTAAGCGAAGGCTTGCTATTTGAAGTCACGCAAGCCTTGCTCTGGCTCAGCTGTATTTTGTTTCTAGTGCTCTGTAGGTTGTGTTAGTGACACTCAGTGAGCTTGGGGGAGGCTATTCAACTGGATTTAGTTTAGCTTTTTTAAAACAAATCGTAATCCCCAGGCTCTTAGCGGGGAGGGAGAAGTTACAGCAAATGCCTGAGGAGCAGCACACCAGCCCGATGAACAGGGATCTTGGGCAGAGCTGTAGCCAGAGCTGCTCAACAAACATGTACCAGGGCTGCTGCTTTTTGATGCATGTGGTAGGTAATCAGCATCAACTAGTAGTGTTTAAGCGCCAAAATAAATTGATGCTACAGCCTCAGTTAATTTTTGCTTGATGTAAGGATTTCTGTTTTGATGTTTTGAACACTTTTAAAAATAAAGATGTTTTGCAGATCACCAGCTCTGCTGTAGAGACCCAGCATATTTCATCAATATTTCTTTCTCTTTACAGTGAACTTTTTACAAAACTGTTAAAAAGTGAGTGATGAAATACTGTAAACCTCCCTCCATGTCCCCCCCAGCTAAAGTTAATACAGTTGAACTGGACAGCTACTGATAAGAAAATTAATTTTAGGGGAGTGTTTAGTTGCCATCTGGAATTTTTCATTTATGTTAAAAATTTAAAGTATTTGAAAAACAATGTCACAGCTTTGAAATACTGAGGTTATTTGCAGATAGGAGATGTCAAGGGCGAGTATACATTGATCCTTCTTATTTTGCTTTTGGTTTCAGAGCTGTTTGGTTATACACAAGCCACTCAGACTAACTTTTCTCAGCAGTCAGGAGATGTCTTTTTTTTTTTTTTTTTTTTTCCTTTTTTAAGACAGAAAAAGCTGAGATATAAGCGTGCTTGTAAGGATGTCAGAGCCATCGCTATGATGATTGAGATGTGTGTGAGAACACAGGGACTAAATACCAAGGTCTAAGTTAACAAACAATAGTAAGACAGTTTTTTTAGAAAATCAAGCAGTATCTGCTGCTGCTGTCTCCCTCCTGTTCATGAGAAGCTGTCCTCTTCTCCTTTGGTTTATACATAAAATCGTCTACTTTTGTCAAGTGTTTGATAAACATAACTAACATCCTCTCTATCAGGCAGCATTTTATTAAGTCATTAATTCTGTTGCAAGCAGATTTATGTAGGTATCAAATGCTTCAGGTAATCTCTTTTATGTAGTTAGAAATAGAGATAAAAATGTAAGAACGTTGGTATGTTCTGGCAAGCTGATACTTTAGATGATGCTCTTGTTATTTCCTTCATTTACTGCTTTGAAATTGTATTTTCCCCTTAGTGTAGCTAGCTTGCTTCACAGTTCCCTGTAACAGCAGAGGTGGGTTTTGATGTTCTGTAACCTTTGTTAAAGCACATTGACTGTTTTTTAATTATTAACACTTACTGCATTGTACATAGTATTTCCACCAGATTATTTTATTGTACAGACTTCTCCAACATTGTTTTTGCTTAGCTTGGATATGAAACCAAGTCTGAAAGCAAATACTTTGGCTGAAATGATGGCAGCTTTTGGCATCTATGGATTACCAGGTGTTTTGCATTAATATCTTTTACCCTTAATAAAATACCTTGTGTCACAACTATTAGCAGCTCAACAAAGGTTGGACCACACAGGGTCTGCTGGTCAGGATAGAGGTAAAAAGTGAAGGAAAAAAAGGAGTGGGGGAAGGGGGAATGAACTATTTGGAAGCATCTGTTTTGGTTGCTGTTTCTGCTTTCCTGCCTTGTGTTCTGCAGTGTCTCATATATTTATTACTTTTAATATCATGGTGGTTTTCACAATTTACTTTGTGTTAGTGTCTAGCAGTCCAAGTTTGAAACCAGTCACATCTTAAGAGGCAGTGAGTACAGCTGAGGTTCCTGTTCCCTTTCTCCCTTTACCGGAACAGTTTTCTTTCCTGAAAAGTTTGTCCAGGTAGCTGACCAAAAAGATGAAATATTACTAAGCTTATGTTTTGGTAATGTCAGCAGGCAGCCTGTCAATTGTCAGCACTGTGAACATAACCGCCTGCTTGCCAATATTGTCTTCACATTTGGGATTCTCGTAGGAACTTTTCCCTGCTTTTTGCTAGCATCTAGCTATTTTTACTTAACTGCATAGTTTCTTCAGAAACTGCTGTATAGATTAAAAACACATGGGTACCAGAGTATGTGTTCTAGCAGAGCAATGCTGAAAGCTGGAGGATCCTGTTAATAGTTGGTAAATGCACTTTTCAAACCTAGTACCATAAGAAGATCATTTATCATTTTGGGGTGTGTTTTTTCTAGCATGTTTGCAAAAGTATATCCATGAGGCTGAGTAATGCATTCTCACTGCTAAAAATGTACAATGACTAACGTAACTGTTGCAAACTTGAAAGATCATGAATATGGCATGATCGAATGCAAAATGCGTAATTGCTTGCAAGATTCGATGTATTGGTCATTTTACTTGTTAGATGGTTGTAGAAGTACTGTATTTTGTGACTGAAATTATTATTGCAATTTTTTTCCAGGCGACTGGCTGGCAATGACCTTTCTTTTATCCATCCAAAGGCCTTGTCTGGGTTGAAAGAACTCAAAGTTCTGTAAGTAATCGGGTTTTAGAACTTGATAGCTAGCCGTATGCTTTCTTAGTGCACAGCCAGCCTGTTTACTGGTAGGCTGGAGGAAATTTTTTTGCGCACTCCCCTACACCCCCCATTATAGCTCTCCTAATTTTTTTTTTTTTAGAAGCCTTTTGTAAGTGGTGATGATGACCAGTGAACTTGACTGAACTGTCATTACTTCATTTAATTAGAACACTTAGTTTCTTCTGAAGTATATCTTCTAGCAGAAGAATCCCAAGAAAGAAAAATCCTAAAAAGAACATGTAAAGCTTTCTGTTGTTCTCTACCCCTTCAATTTGCTCTGTCAGGTGCCCTGACATTATCAGGTAGTACTAGTATTTACAGAGATTCAAAACACTGTTTGACCTTTGAATTGTCCCCTGCTGGTGACAGAAATAATATCTATAGTTTGATGCTTCTTTAGATGAAAATGACTTCCTAATAGAAAAAAAGTTTTGATTAAAAAAAAATGAGAATTGTGTGCCCCGTTTTCCATATCTTGTTTTCCTTTCTGCAATAAGAATATTAATTTCAACTGTTTTTCTGTAGCTAAGGATAAAAAGAGCTTTCTGTTGTTTGGAATTTTAAAAACCTGCATCCAGAAATTGTAGCGTTTATGCTGATGTAAATATTTCCGATTGCTAATAGGGTAATATGTAGTTAATTAAACAGATACTTTAAAAAAAAAAGTGGAAAAGGTCCCTGAGACTGTAAAGAAAGAATCATGAACAGACAGTGTGAGCAGGGTACAGATTAGGAAATTGCCCATCTGCAATACAATTTAATATGATGTTTTGTAAATTGAATGTAGTGTCAAGGCCCTTGAAAGTTTCTCCATAAGGATACTCAGTGCTGGAAGTGCCCAAAATTCTATCAGTTCTCAAAAAATTTGGGACTTGGATATTAATTAACAGTTAGCTTGTCCACTTGAGTTTTACCCCAGTATGCACCAAAATGTAGTAAGATTTTATGAAGTGTAAGAGATCTCAGATATTTACATTCTCTTTTTAGAAGAACTCATCATGCAGTAATATGTTGTCTCATAAGAGAAGTTCTTAAAAAAAGACTGGTATAACTTAATTCAGCTTGACTCTAGTTTATTTCTGTGTCTTTTTAATGTTGTGCCCAGAGGTGCTTTGTTGTGAACACACTTTGCAAATTAGACTGTCTTAAAGCTGCATGTATTGATGCAGCTTTAAGAAAAATTAGAGGTTTCTGTATCTTGCAGCATGTATAGGATGATTTCCCAAGAAAATAATAAAATTCTGTTCGTAGTAGCAAATCTATTCCGGTGTTAAGTTGTTCCAACCTCTTCAGTAAGTTCCCAGGGGAATTTCAGTGTATTATGTCTGAGTCGTCTTCTCTGCAAATGAATGCAGTTAATTAATGAATTGTAAATAAAACTGAAATAGACCATTTTCTTGTTTCATCATCGGCATTGGGTATCTGGTCTTGCTAATTCTACATGCTTTCACGAACACTAGAAATCTGTGAAACTAATGGGACTGTGGGCTCTTCTGTCTGTCACCTCTACTGTTGATAAAGATTATTGTCAAGTTTTGCTTTACTAACACAGTGGCTTTTTACAGAACCTTACAGAACAATCAGCTGAAGACTGTACCTAATGAGGCCATCAGAGGATTAAGTGGTTTACAGTCCCTGTAAGTTTTCTTACTTTGCTTTTGTTCTTGTGTTGTTCTCCAAGTTCCACTTTCAGTCACATTGTACACGTTTCCTTCATTCTATGGAGTATAAGTATAATCATGTATATGTAATAACATACTTGGGCTTTCTGATATTGCAATTTCAACTGGAGCGAAGTTTCCCAAGTGAAGTTTCTAAGGAATTTTATGTATCATCTTTGGTGGGGTGACACAAATCCAAGCTCTTTCAAAACCCAAATGCAGGTACAAGATTACTGTATAAATGCAGTGATGGTGGAGTTTAAACATTTATCATCCTTCTTGCATGTCCTAAGGTCTTTAAGCAATTTTAAAATGTTGTGCAAAGTAAATCATGCCTCAGTCTTTTGTATCTGGAGGTGGGAAAGGGGTTTCTGGGAAGGAGTATTGCTTGAGACATGCATACTGTTGGTTTTACTGGAAGGTGTTGAAATCACAGACAGTTATGAACACCCCAGCCATTATTGCTAGTTGTTTATAAGATATTTCATATGTGCTCACACTGTCTCATGGCTTATTATGTTTTATAAAGCATCTTAATCAGACCTTAATAGTTAGTTACAGCTCTCTAGGTGGTAGATGCTTATCACTGTGATGAGGAGGCGGAAGGGGGAAGGGCTTCAAAATTTTTTCCTTCTTTCTGCTTACCTACAGAGGGAGAGGGCATATTATCTATTCCCTCTGAGCCAAAATTCAGGTTTCTGGCCCAAGATCCTGTTCCTCTCAGTGTTGCATCAGATTATGGAATAGTTTTGCGAAAAAAAAAAAAAAAAAAAGTTTTGCGAAATAGCTTTGCAAACTATTCTGCAAGTTTTGCGAAGGTGCTTTCTGCATTGCCTAAACTTGGATCTTGGCCACTACCTTCTCATAGTTGCTCGGGTTTTCCCACCTTTTCCATCAGAAGGAAGCCCGGGGAGCAGCAGTACACGGCTGCAGGTGCTGCCGCTGGGGAGCGGGAGCCTGGGCAGTGCAGGGCTGTGCCCCAGCGCTCGTGGGGGACGGGGGGGCACGCAGCTCACAGCAGGACCCAGCAGCGAGCTCTGATGCCACGAGTTGGCCTGGACTCTTCCACGGCTCCGGATCCCAGGGTAGGACAGACGCAGGTTTCCGTTTGCAGCCACTTTGCACATTCAGTGTCCACGTTTCCCTCATGTTCTAGTGTGCCTTGGATTCTCAGAGAATGCCTTGGTCTGAGGGCCACAGTCTGCCTTGTGCAAATACTATGTAATAAAAATCCTTCAAATTACGTGATGTGAATAACCCTTTAGTAATTATTTAAAAGAACAAAACAAGACTCCTTCCTGGCTTCCAGCGTTTTCTGTGACGCCACAAAAAGAAGCTACTCTAGTAAATACCTTTGTTGTCTGCAAATCATCTATTTAATTTTCAGTGAACATGCTTTTTTCTCTACTTATTTAGAGTAATGTTTGTTCTCTAATTAAAGTTTAAAATATTAAATCTCCAGTTTCTGGTTTGATGATAATTTCATGTGTGAAAGGGGAAAGGACAAAATTAAGGGAAAAATAATGAATGTATAAATTAAGCCAGCATCTCTCTTTTTTTAAATTCATATATCTTTCATATGATACGAAAGAAGATGATGGCAGAGCCATTTAAAAGAAAAGCAGACATTTTAGTTTTTGAAAAAAAATAATGGAATGATTATGTGATATTGTGTAGTGTAACCAGTACAATCGCTTGACATAACATAGAATCATAGAACCATTCAGGTTGGAAAAGACCTTTAATATCGAGTCCAACTGTTAACCTAGCACTTCCAAGTCCACCACTAAACCATGTCCCTAAGAGCCACATCACATCATCATAGTCAAAATGTAATAGTAACAGTTTAAAGTGCGGTGAGGTTTCCCTTTCTGGGAGCTTCATTCTTCATAGGCAAATGATAAACTGTATCAATTTTAGGAAGGTGAAAAGGGAGGAAATTGGGCTAATAAGTACCAAGCTAGTTGTTACTTCTTTTTCTGAGGAAAGCCAAACTGAGATTTCAGAATAGCTGGTAGAAATACTGTGGGCAAACCCAGCCTGTAAATCATCAGTGTCAGAAGCTCAGATTTTTTTTTTTCCCCCCCCCCCTCACTGCTGTGGACCGGGTTTTGGGTTGTCCCTCACTCTGTTCTGGAGAAGGATACCAGCATACATTGCAAGATCACCGTAGTTTGTTAGAATTGGCAGAAATTTGAGAATAAATTGTTTTTTGAGACAAGTGTAGTGAAAAATGTAAAGCGTTTTTCCTATGCAATTTGTTTACTTCACCAAAATGCATTTCTGTCATTTTAATGAATTTCAGGAAAACTTTCAGTTTATTGCATCACTCAAAATTACAGTGTAATTACACATACTCCCTACTAATATAGTGAGCACCTTCTGGCAAAGGAATGTAGGACTGGTGCTCTGCATTTTGTGTGTGAGCATGGAAACATAAGTGTCAGCATGCTGCCTTATTAATAAAAAAAAGGGGGGGGGGGGGGGGAAGAAGTGATTACCACCCCATCCCCTGCCAAAGGAATTTGTGTCAAAAAAGAATTTAAAGCTCCTGAGCTGCTGTGACCTTCTTCTAAAACAAATAACTCTTCTCAGAATATAGGCTAGAAAACCTGCTTCTACCTTTTATATATATGTAATCTCCATCCAAAACCTGCAAGTTTAAACAACACTTAACTGACTCTCTTTTGGCAGTTTCCCAGTTTGCTCTGAAGTAGGCTTTAGGAGGACTTTTTTCTTGGTGAAGACACAAATTACTTGCTCATAAAACTTTATAGTATATTGATAATCATTTGGTTTGCAACTCCTCTAGAACTATCCAATTTCTCTCTTAATGCGCTCCAATTTCTGACTGTGTAGGAAGACAGTTGCCACACTGTATGTATTAACAAGCCCAGTAAACATACCTGGGTGGAAATAAAGAAGATGGTTACAGGAGCTTCATGATTTCTAATGTTTATGCTATAGTTGGCAAGTAGCCAGAATACTAAACGACAGTTCTATTTTCTGTTTACATTGGATATTTTCCCAGCTCTGGCCTCCAAAAAAGAGTTAGACTCCTTATTTATGGAGGTGAAATTCAGCAAAATCAAAGAGTTGTACTGAGTGGAAACTTGCTTTCTAGCACCCCTGAAAAGTTTATCTGGCGGGGTGTATTCTCACAGTGCAAGACGCTGTGATACCTGGGACCGTGGGACTGCACTACCAAGGCAGAAAGCACTAGTTGCCCAGCTTGTGCCCGCGGCTTTTGGTAGCAGAAAAACCTGACAAATAAGGAGCTTCGCAAATGTAAACAATAATCTTGATGCTTTTAAATTACTGTGAAGGATCAACAATGTGTTTTTGTTGTCGGAAGGTAATGAAGTGGTGTACTTTGTGCTTTAGATCTGGAAGTGGTGTCGATGACGTTTATTGGCGATCTAAGGGTCATGCAGTGAGCCAGAAGCAGCAAAGCAGTGTGCTGCTCTGACAGCCTGGGCAGAGCCTGAAGGGACCGGGGAGCCGTTTCAGGGGGTCACTTCTTGAAGTGCCTTAGCAGATTTGATAGTGATGACTTATTTTGGTAACACTGCTTATTCTGAGCTTTGACCCAGAATGTGGGGATTTGTAAAATGGTTCTGTAACTACAGCAACTTCTAGAGTCGCTCTCATTCACCCCAGAAACCCAGCTACATATGAATTTTAAGTCATAGTCCAGAATATTCTAGTATAATCCTCCATGTGTGATGAATACTGGAACTATGGTTTTTAAATAAAGGCTTTCAGATGCTCTGGAAAGGAGAACTGTGTTACACTTAAACTCAGAAAACCTTGATTGCTGCTAATTTTTAGTTGCCATTTGCCATCAAATCTAGAAATCCTTTTTGAAAGCTTGTTGATAGCTTCTAACATATCAGAGATGATTTAGTGTAGCTGTAGTTCAGGAATCATCAAGTTGCTATCCCTGCACATGTGCACACATGCCCACTTGCAGGGAATATCAGAGCATTCTGCAGCAATAGTTCAAAGCACTGCAGCTACGCTGTTATGCCAGATTCCCAAATTGTGGGTATTGGGCTTCTGCCAGTGTGGTACTCAACTGTGATAGCTCCTGCCTTTCTCTTTGTGTGGGTGTTCACCTGAGCTGCAGGGTAAGTATCTTCATGCATGTGGTCAGCAGTAATTTTCTGTGGTGCCTGGTAGCAGTTCTGGCTCCCTTGCCTGGTCTGCTTGCAGCCTCCGTTACAGGATCATAACCAGTTTTGCAGTCTGCCTTCCTATCTCAGAGGCTGGAGCAGGCTTCAGGCAGGAGGCGTGGACATGCTGAACTGGGATGTGATTATATTTTCTGGGAGAGGGAATCAGTTTGGCCCAAGCAGGAAAGAATGAAGTCCTAGTGTGGGATTGAAAGAAATGAGAGCAGGATCTTGTTTTGCAGGGTAAAGATGTAGCACATACCTGCTCCAGCCTTGCATTTCTGTTTTTTTCTTATTTTAGGAAGGATTCCTTATACAGATCAAGTTAGATCTGTATTTATAAAAAATTTAAACCCCAGATCAAATCTAGAAACATTCTGCTGGTATCATAATGAAACCTCACAGCTTTAACTCGTAGTTCCCATTGGTGACAATTTTAGTAATGTAAACAATAAGCACGTTGAAAGGTGTCAGAAGGAAGAATCCCTGAATTTGGAGAGGACAATGCAAACTCTGTCTTGTATCAAAAAAACCACAGTTCTATTTGAAATCTGCTATTTTCTTCTTAGAGTGTTTTATGGCTTCCATTGATAATTTTGTGACTCTGGATTATAGAGTTTTCAAGGACAGGTGTATCTGTAAGGATAGTCTTGTCTGGGAGGCTGTGGGAGATGTTCAGTAACAGCAGTGACTAGATGAAGTTAAGTGCGTATGCACCTTTAACAGTGGCAGGTGGTTTTTCAACTAACTAACTTATAAAGAGTTGTTTTCAGAGTTTTTTTTAGTTCCCTGCTTTGCTGTCATTAAAGGGCTAAAGGGGACCAGCCCTCAAGTGAGTCTGTTAAGCTGTAGGATTAAACTATCAGCACCAGAATGGAAAAAGAAGAAATTCACACACATTTTCTTTTTAACCTGCAAAAATAATACAAACTTAAATATGCTGAAAATGCTTTTCTCCCTCTCATTTTTATAAAGAATGTGCAAGAGCTCTACTGAGCATGTTTGATTGTGTTGAAAAATCTTTAAAAATGCAGCAGTTTAAATACACAGCTTTGTGAACCTTACATACTTTGCTGAATGACAAGAATGTAATTTTTCTATGCCATGTTCAGCTTTAGAAACTGTTCTGGTTTTCTTGAAAATGAGGTATGGGTATTTCTTGTGAGCTTCAGGAATCTCTGGGATTTTTGTAGAGCTTTTTTTTTTTTTTTTTTTAACTGTCTGGGCTTGCTTAAGGAATTGCTAATGTCGAAGTTAAAATCAGGAAATTATTTAGAAATGGAATGATCAGAAACTTAACTGGGATGGTGGAAATTACACAGCATGTAGGCAGCTGATTCCTCTGAGTAATTTGCAGCAAACTTTGTATGATCTCTGACTGGTGTCATCTTAAACATTTAGATGGAAGAAATAGATGTGCTGGCACATCAGTACTGGTGGCTGAAATAGCTTTGGCATGTATCATTAGTTTCTGAGAGCTGCTGTAAATTTGTCTCCGAATAAAGGAAATCCTTGTATTGATGTTCTCAACACATAAGGTACAGAGAGCTGCCGCTTGATACAGTGAGCAAACGCGCTGAGTATTTTAAAGTACCTCTGTTAACATGGTGGGTTTATCGCTTTGCATTGTAGCAGAATTTCATAGGTACCACGCTTATCAGTACTTACCTTCAAAACCTAAAAATCTACTCCAGTGTTATTTGAGTGATTTCTTTGTGGTTTTTGAAGGAGCACTTTAAAGAGCAAAGTTCTTTAATGACTGCCATTGAGCAGAAGTGGTTTAACACAGGAGTCAGGAGTGATTATCCTTTTATTAACATCAGCGTTAAACTCCTGCTATTAGTACAAAGCTGTTAAAATTTCTCAGTCGCTAAAGCCTGGGAGGCCGAGTGCAGTCACAGATGAGAGCTGCTGAGGCTGGGATAGTAGCTGCAAACAAATCTGCGATGGTCTCCTCTTCCCAGGCAAATAGTGTTAACAAAATGTGTGGCAGTACATTCATAATGGGTATTATTACTGAGATGATGTTTTTGAGATGTATCTTGCATCCGCAACATCCAGGTGGGCTTTGTGGTGAGGAGCATGGCTGGCTCCTCAGGGAACATCTACAGCGATGGCCCCTGGCACGCTGTTGGTGGGTGAGAGTTGACCATAACATGCCTGGAGAGACTACAGGATGAGAGCAAAACACAACTGCGTATTTTTCTCCCCTGCTGAGCATCGTGCCCAGCTCTCACCCTTGCGTTGGTCATCCCTCCGGGCTGGCTGGGATCACGCAAAGCTGCAGATTTTGCAGCCTGGCTGCAGTGCGACCCTGCCTGCGTGCCGAGGGATGCTCTGCCTTGCCTTCCTTGGGTCCGGCGGGGAGGCAGCCTCGCTGCCCAGCGCCTGGCGGCTCTCGGGGATGGGAAGCAGCACTGGAGGAACTGGGTAGCCAGAGGAGATGTGCGTGAGTGGTCCCGGAGGCCTCCCTGGCACTCCCCACCAGGGAGACGGGCTGTAGGCTGCTTGCCCTTGGCAGTGCTGCTGGCCAGCCCAAACAGGGCCATGAGTATCCTTTCCTCCGTGGCAACCTCGCCTTTTCGCCTTTGCAACCCTGCAAGCAGGCGCTGTGCCCAGGAGCAGGGCTGCCGTGCCCTCTGCACTGGCACAAACCTGCTTCTGTGCAGGTGTCTGGCACAGAAGTTCCTGCTGCGGGTCGCTGTGGTGCAGGGGCACTTCCGAGACCAGGGGAGGAGGGGGCTTGCCTGGTGCCTGGGACAACCCGAGGAAACACTGAGGGCATGTGGTGATCTTATTTTTTTTTTCTTAAGATACCAGTGGTCCAGAAATGAATAAATTTATCAACGTTTTCACCTACCTTTTTCATCCCCCCCTTCTCCCACTGTAGTGTATTAAAAAGACTGGATATCATGCCATGCCAGCTCCTAGGTAATCTGCTCTTCATACCCAGGCATACCTCTGGCAAGCATAGCCTAAAATTTGTAGTGAAAAGCTTTATGAGAATTTGAAATATACTGGAGTCAGAATGGTATTTTTGTGCATGTTTATATTGCTATATAAATATTAAGAATTCATGTATATGTGTGTGTGTAAGACTTTGGAACTTTTATTTGTTTGAGTTGGAGTTCATATTAGTTTTACAGTTTCCTTAAAGCTGAGTTAATTGTTTGAAGACTTTTAAGTTGCCATGTCCTTTACTTGTTTTAACTATACGTCAATTGCCGATATAAGAGCTGCTGAATATATAAGTTTCTACCATCCTCCTGCTCTTTCTTCTTGTAGAGTTGGAGTTTGTGTGAGGAGGGAACCTGACGGGTAATAAAGTGAAGATGACAGCTCTGCAAGTGAACTCTGGATTTATAGGCTAAAATGTAAAGGTCTCTCACAAGCCAATGCCTATAGGGAAACTGGAATTGGAGTAGCTTCTGAAAGATTAAGGAATTTAAGTACATGCTGCAAGCTCTAATTTAAAGAACATAGTCTTATCTTTAACACTTTAATGGAAAAGGACAGTCTTTTTAAAAGTTCCATCCAAGCGAAGAATATTACTCATACTTTGGTAGCCATTGGAGCTAGTGAAGACTCCCTTATCCCATCTTAAAGAAAAGGTATGGTCCTTACTTGTAATATTTTGTGGAAGTTGTCAAATATTTTAGGTTTGGTTTTCAGTTGTTTCACAAAGTACTCCATTATGTGCATTTCACACTAAATAGAAGCATTTCAGCTGTGTTTTGTGCATTGAACATAATGTGGATAAGCTCTGACTGACTGGAAGAGGAAAGGAAAAAAAAAAAAAGAAAAAATAACTGTGGCACATCAGGTTTACACTAAGAGGCATGAAGGAACACAAAAATGTGGATGAGACAGAATTGCTTGACTTGGTTAAAAACAAGTCTTGAGGTATGACAACTAAAAACAGAAATCTAGCAGCAATAAGTATTTTTCGTGTAATCATAATAATAACCCCTTTGGTTCTTTTGATGCTGTGCTTGTTGTTATAATATTGGTAAATCACAGGTTTTCCCTTTAAAACTGTAACTGCAGCTCAGTGAAAACTCTGGGCAAACCGTCCGTTTTCAACTATTTTATTGATATATCCGTTGGCCTCTGGCAGAACCTTGGGCTAACACAGTGATCTTCAGGCTTGGAGATGGGAAGTTGCTATGGAAATGGGGAGTGAGAGACACGCAAATAATCACAGCAACATGTCCTGTGTTTCTGCTTGACTTGGACTTTATGATTTGGCATAGCTAATTACTTTCAGCTCTATTCAGACATTGTGTGTGTTAAGATGATGCCAGATGTTTGCAGAGAAGTGATGGGGAGCCAGAAAAGTGCCCTGTCACCTTCCAAACCTCCCTGTGCAGAGGCAGTGGTGGGTGGTGTTCTCTGCTTCACTGCTGTGGGCAGGAGAAGATGAACACAACAGGCCTGGATGGCTGTGGAGGGGCATTCGTTTAAATGCAGAGTGACTTGGGTACTTGATCAGCCTGCACGGGGGGACAGAGGTCTTGGCAAAGCAAGTCAGGGATGAGGGTCCATCATTATCTCCATGACCCTCTTTGTTCTCCCTGGCTGAGAGTTCAACTCCCTCGTTGCGTGTGTCCGTCCTTCTTCTGGTCATCTTCTGCTTGAGCCGAGGGAGAGGAGGAGCAGGGCTTGGGCCTTCACTGTCTGGTTTTGTTTTCCAGAGTCTGCTAGAGGAAGTGGAATTTAGCAAGGAACATAGTGGAAGTACAAACAGTAGGCATAGACAAGTAGTCATAAAGACTAAAGCCCGCCTCTTGAGTGTGCTGCTTTGCAAAAAAAAAACCCCAACCCAAAAAAACAAACTAAAAACAACCCCCAAACCCAACAAACTAACACAAAGGAGGGGGGGGGGGGGCTGAAGGGAGAAATTAGTTGGCAAAGACTTGGATATGTTTATTCCACTGGAAAACAATTCTTTTGATCTTCAGGGAGGTGTGTGAATTTAGGAGAGAGAAGAAAGACAGGTAATTTCTAGTTTGTTTTTTTGTTTTGTTTCTTTTTTGGTTTTTTGTTTTGTTTTGTGTTTTTTTTTTTCTTTTGTTTTTTTTTTTTTTTTCTGAGGCAGAGCCACAGGCTTTTTTCTTCTTTACTCCCCCCCTCCCCCCCTCATTTTTTTCTTTATTATCATCAGACATTTAATTTCTCTGAAACGTTCCAGTCTCAGTGCAGCCTAAAAGCATTCAAACAGAACAGCGTACACACCTGTCAGACCATGGGGTAAATGATAAGGGGATGCAAGTATATGAACCAATAGGAATTAGCTCTTTGATGGATAGCTTTAGAGCTAATGGCACCTCGCTCATCTTAGGAGAGAGCCTTTGACTGCAGACAGTTGTGTAAGTTCCCACTTGTATTGGTGTATTTGTTGCTTAATTTGATGTATTTCTTGACGTTTTATTACATGGAAATTCAGCTGCTGATTTATTTTGTTTTGTTTTGTTTTTTCCTAATAATTTGAAATATGTAAACCATGTACATCACAACAACAAAACTCTCTTTTACAGAAATAGATTAATTGCATTAATTCTTGATCAAGCTTGTCTTCTGCCTTTGAATTCAGCACATCCTTTAAGTGCTGGGGTCCAGAAGCACTTTCACTACTATTTAAGCAGTTGTGACTGTGCCCAGGGTCAAATGCAGCACAGTCACTTGGTCCACTCTGCCAGCTCCGAGAGGGAGGGGATGAATGACAGGAGACAGTGACTTCTTAAACTAACCCAGCTAGACTTTCAAGAGCATGTCTGATCATGGCTTTAGAAACACACTGAATGCTTAATGTAACTCAAAACCTGTCTTGATTTGTATTGTAATGAACACCAATGCTAATGGAGGAGGGTATAAGTGTTTTGTCTCCCCAGAGAGCAGCATATATACTGTGCTGCTACCCCAGTCATTTCAAAGCAGTTATGCAAGGTGTTTTCTTCCATGTTTGTGGCGAAGTCACCACGGTTCAGCAGTGTGTTGACCCAGAGAAGACAGCCTCTAGGTCAGAGGACAGTCAAACACTGCCTGTTGCTCTCAGCCCTACGCTGGCTCAGATTGGTTACAGTCCATTTTTTTCATTTCATGGGCAATGACTGCTGTCCTTTCCTCTTACCCTTGTATGAAGAATAGCACTTTATTGATGTTTTCTTGCTTCTTGGGTCATCCTTCACTGCTGCCCATTCCTGGGGCTTTCAACTGTGTAAATCCAAGCTTAGGCTTTTCGTATGAGTGGTTTTCTGCTTTAGTCCTGGACGCATCTGGTTACATGGTGTAGTGTAGACAAATCTGAATTGGTCCCCATCTGTGCCTTTTGCCTACCCTGGTTGCCAGTGATCTATCCAAGTAAACTACACTGCTAGTGTAGGAAGATGAAAAAACAGAATTGTTTCGGAGCGTATTGCGTGAAGAAAAAGTACATGTCATTTTGCTTCAGAGTTTCTGTTGTCACTGCCAAAGCCATCAGGCAATGGGTTGCAGTATCAGGTTTGTCAGTTGTCATGGATCAGGATTCTGGGTGAGACTGGCAGTAACACCTGCACCTCCCGTCGTGAGGGCTTCACATCTGGAGCTGGAGAGGAGGATGTGCATTTTAGCCTCCTAGGTTTCCAGGTGTGGGTTTGTTTTTTTTTGTTTGGTTTTTTTTTTTTTTTTTTGATGCTTTGAAACCTGAAGAAGCAGTGAAACCCCATAGCATAGGTGAGCTGGTAACTGTAGCAGAACTAGTTGTCGCACGTGGTTTGACTTTCTGTATGAAAGATGGTTAAGTCGCTCTCTGCATGTGTTACTATTGCTAACGTTTGCATTCATGGTTCATTTGGGGAGAAAGTGTGATGGCAAATCCAGTAATATACAGTAGTCAACAGTGCTAATGTGCTATTTTGTATTTTGTTGTAGAGAATGTTAGAAGGGATCAGATGCGAGAGTGAAAGAAATTTCTCCGTTTTAGTTGATGATATAATGTTTTATTTGTCAGGACAGTTCATAACCAACACTGTTCAAGAACTGCTTTTAATAATCTCTTTCTCTAAAGTAGTTGTTTAAGGTGTATAACAGCACCATAAAACAAAGCATATAACAGTATACAACATTATTGACAATGTAGCTATAGAGATAATCAGCTCAAATGAGTAAATGCCTCTGCAATCTTTGAAACACTATCAAGCTACCATGTTAAAGACTTGTTCTGGTATTAGTAGCTGGGGTTTTGCGGAGGGAAGAAGTCTGTAGAGTTGCCAATTCACTTTGTTAACCTGGTTATAAGCATGTGTATTTGTTAAAATGTTTTATTAAAAACGTCTGAGAAGTTTTTTATGAAGCTTTCTTTTATGGGTTCTTAATTTGTCTTGAAGGGGTGCTCATGCATCATTCAGTAAACCTCCAAACTTTCCAATATTAAATTACTTCAGCAAAGCATATTTACACTTGAAAAAAAATTCAGAAGGAATAGGGCTTTAATTGGTACTTTTACTTACCTGTAGTTTGTGAGTTTACTATGTGAATTCTTTCTCTTTTACTGTAGGCGTTTAGATGCTAACCATATTACTGCCATACCAGAAGACAGTTTTGAGGGTCTGGTGCAGCTGCGTCACCTTTGGTTGGATGACAACAGTTTGACAGAAGTTCCCATCTATCCGCTCAGCAATCTGCCCTCATTGCAGGCATTAACGCTGGCTCTCAACAAAATAACGCACATTCCTGACTACGCATTTACAAACCTTTCAAGTCTTGTTGTTCTGTGAGTATTTATAACTGTATTTCATAGGTCACTTTGATTCTCTCAGTTACAATTCTGATTAAACTAGGATAGCACTGAAAAAGGTATTTTGCTATGTGTTACCTCAGTTGTCCAGTAGCAGCCCATACCATCAACACAAGATGATCCCATGTATACTGGACAATCTAGTGAAGGTTTGCTAAAGACTTTCTCCTGAATACAAAGTAAAATGGGCTATGGGTAATGAGATAGACGTATCTTTTGCTGACATCTCATTTTAGTAATGAATATTTCAAACCAGTGGTTGTCAGAGAAAGCTTTCAGAAATATTAAAAGAAGAAAATACTATCTGCCACAGACCTGTTTCTGTGTATTCTTAAATGTCTCCAAGGATGGATATGAAAAATCAGTTTATTTATATGCTTAAATCGTATTTTTATCACACCTGGATAGTGAGTAAAAGTAGGTTGTCTTGACTGTGGGCAATCTATTTTGTTCCCATATGAGGACGAAATATTTCTGTCTGGAAGTGAAAGATATTCTTATGCATAATCTACCCCGTGCAATGTTTTTTCTAAACCATTTAGTTGTTTTGATTTCATAGAAATATCTGTTGATTTGTTAACTTAGATGAAAATATTCACTTGTTTTCATACTTCTTTTGGTTTTGCTTTTTAGACATCTTCATAATAATAAAATAAAAACTATAGGAAAACACTGTTTTGATGGGTTAGACAACCTTGAAACCTTGTAAGTATGCTTCTTAAAATAATTTATTGTTCAGTGTTTGTCTCATTCTGAGCTTAATCAAGGTTACCTTACTGGTGTGGTGAAGATTTTGCAAATCAGGCATGTATGCACCGTGCAACTTGTAACACCGACACTTGGGTCCAGTGTGAGGTTCAGAACTGAAGGCTAGTATCAGTGCAGTGCTCCACCAAAACTAATTAACTGTGTTGAGAAGCAGGTAAATATTAGCCTGGGTGAAATCCCATGCTGGATGGTGTGGCTCTAATGTTTCTAACCCTGATCTAGCTGGTGTGTCTTTGCATAGCACTCCACTGAGTCAAGTGGATCTATCAGAATTGTTTGAGTGGCCCTGTGGGTGATAAGGGACAAATGTTTGTTTCTCTGATTTACTGTAGAATTAAACATATTTAAGATACACTGCCAGAACTGTTGTGTGACAATACAAGGCTTCTCAGAGGGTCCCAGCAGGATGTTTCTCCGCTCCTCTTGCATTACTGGATGGGCACCACTGCCTGCCGAGGAGACTGCCGCTCATGCATCCCTGCAGCTCCTGAAGCCATCCTCTGCAGGCTGGTAGAAAACAGCCCAGCTCCTGGTTCCCAGCCTCTCATACAAGAGATTCACCTGAGTTCACTTAAAATACTGGCAAATATTAAGATGATGGACTGGTTTATCTGAAACAGTGAGCCTTATGTTCCTTAGGATAGAAACAGGAGATGGGGACAGGACGCACCACCTTCCCCTCGCCCCAGTGTCTGTTGTCCCTGCTGACAGTTTGTGCTTCCCTGGGACTGGGTGTCCGCAGTGGCCAGATTCTAGCTCCGTGTACTCCTCAGCCTCCAGAGTGCCTCCTTGACAAGGAATGGCTTTCAGCTCTGTGGGTTACATTGCCTATTTCCCTTCAGCTCACTTAGTGAATGTCTAATAAGTGCTATCTCCTTCAGCGCTGCATTTGATGGAATCACACAATCACTTAGGTTGGAAAAGACCCTTAAGGCCTTAGAGTCCAACTGTTAACCCAACACTGCCAAGTCCACCACTAAACCATGTCCCTAAGCGCCACGTCTGCACATCTCAAATACCTCCATGGATGGTGACTCAACCACTTCCCTGGGCAGCCTGTTCCAATGCTTGATAACCCTTTTGGTGAAATATTTTTCCTAAAACCCACCCTAAACCTGCCCTGGCACAACTTCAGGCCATTTCCTCTCATCCTATCACTTGTTACTTGGGAGAAGAGACTGACTTCCACCTCGCTACCGCCTCCTTTCAGGTACTTGTAGAGATGGATAAGGTCTCCCTTCAGCTTTCTGTTCTCCAGACTGAACAACCCCAGTTCCCTCAGCTGCTTCTCATCAGATTTGTGCTCCAGACCCTTCCCCAGCTTTGTTGCCGCTCTTTGGACACGCTCCAGCCCCTCAGTGTCTGTCTTGTAGCGAGGGGCCCAAAAGTGAACCCAGTGTTGGAGGTGCAGCCTCCCCAGTGCCGAGTACAGGGGCACGATCACTGCCCTAGTCCTGCTGGCCACACTGTTGCTGATACAAGCCAGGATGCTCTTGGCCTTCTTATTATGGAGAGATTATTATTATATAGGAGAAAGCTAAATAAATAGAACAGATGAAGGAGAACAAGGGCAAACCAGTGGCAACCTCTGTTAACATGAGGCATTTGGATGAGTCCAGGAGCGTTGCTTACTCCAACTATCTTGTCATTCTCGTAGAACCTCAATTAAGTAATAATAAGATGCTATGTAAATATGCACAGCTGATATAAGACTTTTAAAATGTTTCTGCTGCTCACAAGGAGTCCCTTTTGCAGAGAAACCACTGTAGCAGGTCCTGACTTTACTGCTAGAATGGTGACAAGTTAACTGAGATTTCAGCAGATCCCCTGTCACTGATATGTACTGATGCAGTGTGATGAGATTTTCCTGTGCTTCTGTTCAGTATTTATAGTTGTTTTTCCTACAAGGTCTGCTATTACCTAATGGCTTATTTACTGTTTGTTTCATAAAACCTGAAAGAAAAGTTTTTGCGGTAAGCTAATAAAGGGTAGTCATTTGTATCTACTTCTGTTTTAAAAACTTTGAAATCTTAGTTCATTTCCATGTAAATTCTGTTGAAGAAAAACCTGTGAGGTGTTGAAAAATACTGAGCTTCACTGTAAGGAAGTGTTACTTGACTTAATATGAATAATTCTGTGGATAATATTAAATATATTATTAGCTGATTATAAAGCATATAAAACATCAGAAGACTAAATCCAAGTTAAAGTTATTCTATGGTCTAGTTAAAGATGTTCTGAGAACTCTCTACTTTCATTGAATTGTCTTAAAAACTGTTTTGACAACTCATGACCACTATTAAGAATTTCATCATTTTCCTGCTTTGTTTCTTCTAGGGATTTAAACTACAATAACATGGTAGAATTCCCTGAAGCCATAAAAGCACTCCCAAGTCTAAAGGAGTTGTGAGTATTACTTATTCTCCTTTTTTACCAGTTTTCTTTCTCCTTTCTATAAACAAAAAGAGAAAAGTAATTCCTGGATTTAAGAATGCTTGTCTCATTATGCAGCAACCTAAATCAGATTAAGCTATGCTAAGTGAGGCTATAATTAAAGGAAAATATAATCATCAGCTAGAGAAGGAACTTACTGAAAATTATTTTGGAGTTATATAAGCAAGCAATTTATTCAGGAGAACCATTAGCATAGATCCTAATCGTGAGCTGCTTTTGGCCTCCAGTAGCAGAATTAAGTATTCACTGATCACATGTTTTCCTTGTCCCCTCCTTAAGAGAGGAGGAAGAAGAGAGAAAGCACAGGATCACGTTTTGTTCAGAATAGTTTCTTTCTAATGAAATATTTTCACTTTAACTGATGTGCAGTAGACAGAACTTATACCTTCAACGGTATTCCTACAGTTTGACTTACTCCTATTTAACTGCAATCCTATTTTTGGCAGGATTGGGAATTGAGTAGGTGTGAAGAAAATGGCTATTGGTTGAATATACTAGTAGTATATTTTTAAATATTGGGTTTCTTCTTTGCTAATATCTTTAGGGGATTTCACAGTAACTACATTTCCATAATTCCTGATGGTGCATTTGCAGGAAACCCCCTTCTAAGAACGATGTAAGTAATTTTCATGCATCTATTTTTAGTCTTTAGCAGACAGTGACTGCAAGAACAATGATTGAAACATGTTTTTCACTTCCCAGACATTTGTATGATAATCCTTTGTCTTTTGTGGGGAACTCAGCATTTCAGAATCTGTCAGATCTGCATTCCCTGTAAGTATCCTCTCAACTATATAGTACAATAAATGGATATGAAATATTGCGTCTAAGAACCCAACTAAATTTTGTGACTGCCACTTGCGTTATAATTTTTTTGCAGTAATCTTTAATAAGCATTGTTATTGTTGAGAATATCTAGTATCCCTAAGAAGCTGTAGTAAATGTGCTCTACAACTTGGTGGGTTTTATTTTTCTGTGGGGTTTTTTTTGTGTTTTTTTTTTTTTTTTTAAGTCTTTATTACCTTGCGTAAGACACATAACCTCAGGCCAAATGCTCAGGTTCTTACTTAAACAAACTGCAATATGTCCTCGGTGGTTTTTGAACAGGGGTGTACATTGTGAGAATGTTTTGCAGGTTAGTGCATGCATGCTTTCAAACGATATCAGTTCTGGGGGTGACGAGTAAGCAAAATGCAGTGAGATTTCAAACTTTGAACTACAAACCACCAATGAGTTTATGCCATTTTCATATGTGTATTGATATGACTTTTCAGCTTAATGAATTCCATTTGTTTGCTAATGGCGGAGTAATTTGTTAAGCAAATTACTAGTATAAGAAGCAGTGAAAAAACTATCTTTTACATGCTCTTCATGTGTAAAATTTAAACAAAAGCAATATGAATGTTAGAATGTCTCCTTAGTGAAAATATCTACCCGATAGCAGGATTGAATGTCACAATTCATTTGTGTAATAGTTTACAGCTAATTTTTGTGGGGATTTTTTTTAGGGTCATTCGAGGTGCCAGCATGGTGCAGTGGTTTCCTAATTTGACAGGAACCGTCAATCTGGAGAGTTTGTAAGTATCTTCCACAGAAATAATTTCTTGGTGTTGCCTCTTGTGAAGTGATTAAATATTATTAGTGGATCTGGAGAGCATCCTGTCAATAAATGTAATGATACAGCTTTCCTTACTGTGTTACCTGGCTGCCTCTGAAATAATATTTTTTTAATAGGGTAAACTGACAACAGCCTATGAAAAGGCCACTTATACTAAGCCCCCTCTCACAGAACTGGAAAACAGAAAAGTTGGCCTCTTCCAAAAAAAAACCAAACAAAACCGTTTTTTTGTGTATGAATCTAGCACCCCAATATATGAGACACCATCCTTATTCTGCTTTTACATATGCTTGTTATACCATCCACCATCAACATTGCAAACATTTATATACGTGGGGTTTTTTTCACAGAACTCTAACAGGGACCAAGATAAACAGTATTCCTGTTAATTTATGCCAAGAGCAAAAGGTGCTACGAGCTTTGTGAGTATACACATTGTGCTCCTATTTTCATCTTCGTCAGAATGTTTTAAAAGAAACTTAAATTGGATTTAAAGCAGAAATATTGCTTAGAATTGCTCATCCTAGTAGTTCTATCAAAGTTGGAAATCTGATTCTAATTTCTTGATTCTTCAAATCAAGACGCATGGCAGAGTTGATGTAATGCCTTATGTTCCTAAAACAGGGTTCCCTTTATAGAGATGCACTGTATTTCTTTCATAAGTTATAAAAGATATATGAGGTGGTGCTGCAGAACAGTCTGTGCATCTTCAAATTCACTCTGCCACCATTCATTCTTAACACAACAGTAATCATCTATAGTCAGAGGTTCAGGAAGAGTTTAGTTATAGTGCTTTGAATTTCTGAGTTTGGGAACACAGGAGACAGCATCAAGAACCAAGAGAAACGGAGATGAGGATTAGGAAGAGGATAGTATTACAAAGGCAAGACAGAAAAAACAGTAAGGATGTATTAAAATAAATGCAAAAAAACCCCAACTGGTAAGTTAAACCATTGGGAGAGGAGAGGTAAAGCCATGCTTACAAAGGATACACGCAGGAAAACTTGGAACAGTGCTGAAAAATAGAGGAGGAAAATATTTTCTGTTTTATAGAAGAAAAACTGGGGAAAAAGAATGACAAGGTAGGATTTATTTTCAAACGGTAGTTTATCATTTGAACAGAAATTTGAAGATTGTTTTCAAGTCTTCAGTGTCCTTTTTTGCTGCATAGTTTCACAGAAGATTCTGAACTTTCCTAGCTTTGCTTAGGGAGGTACCATCACACTAAATCAAAATTTGCACCAAATTCCTGCATTCCATACCATCCATCCAGTTTATTCTTAAAAAAAAACAGATTATCAAGAAACCTTTTCAGATTACAACTCTGAGAATTCAGGAAATTTGTACAGTATGGTTTTAGGGAATGTGTATATACCAATGCAGAGCTGAAAGCAGTGAAATAAAATATAGAATATACATAGAAATAGAACGTAGAATCGAAAATATTGGTTGGGAGGGATCTTGTGAGCTGTTAAAGCCACTACAAAGGCATAGTCTGTTTCTCTTACTTTTCAGTTACAGAGCACTGGTTTCAGTTTGTCAGAGAGTTTTGGGATGTAATCTTTTTAATGCTTTCTTGCTTTATATCAGTGGTTGAATATTTCAGGAAAGTAAAAAAAAAAAAAGAAAAAAAACAACAGCAAAACAGTTCACTGAATTCAGAGAGAAGAAGTGGGAGAGAGAAATGTAGTTTTAAAAAGGTTACACGAATAGAATGAATGTAAGGCAATGAATCAACACCTTACAGAGTTGTATAGACAGCCTTATTTCTGCTGTTTGCTGACTGTTGCAGGCCTAACACAGCAGTTCCATCTTTGGGTGTATATATGTATAATTGAAGTGCATAGTGGGGCTAGTTAGGATGATTGTGGAGAGATCACACTTGCTATTCTCTTCATGATTTCTCTCTAAACTGCCCTTAGTTTTTCCTCAGAATGTTACTAATGGGAAGATTTTCCTGCCAATCCATTTAATGGTTACAAGTGATGAGATGTTTCCAGTGGAAGAGTTGAACACCTTCCTCCCGTTTTCTCCCATGTTGTTTGTTTTTTTTTTTTTTTGAAGGGACTTGTCTTACAACAATATAAAGGACCTCCCAAGTTTTAAGGGCTGCCACTCCTTGGAAGAAATGTAAGTAGAAATACACATTGTTTATCTTTATTACCTCCTTAGTATGCTGAGTCCAAGTCTAGAAACGTTTTTGGCTTCATATTTGATCAGACATTTCTAAGATTAAGGACCAAGAGATCTAATACGACCTTCTCGTGAGGAGTATTCTGGACAGAGAATTCAACTGCTCGTGTTTTCTTCAATTAGCTAAGGTTTAGTTGTTCCTATGGCACAAAAAAGAATAAAGGACACCTTAATCCTGCATTTCATAGAAGCGTTGCTACATGCATAAATGGTATGAGCATTTATGTGTTTTCCTTCCAGCCTCTTATCTCTTGTGCTCTTCTTCAGTTCCCTCCAACCATCAGCCGATGCTTGTGTAAAATGTTTCTTCCTCTAGTCCCTGTAGACACATTCAAAACCCATCTTTCCTTTTCCTTACTTCATTGCTTTAAAGCTTCTTAAGCTTAATTTACATACCCTACACAACTTTTCCACCTGCACATATTCCTACTTATCCTTCTACCTCTACTGCACTCAAGAGTCTTTCCTCTTAACCATAGTGGAGCTAATAGACTTCTCACGGGCTTTTGCTGTTATGCTCTTGACATCTTTGGGCTCATTGTACACATTGTTATTGAAAAGGGAGCAAGTGAACTGGAAGTATAATTTGCCTGTTAGCTCTTGAGGCGTTTCTCCACATTTTCATTTCATAAATGCATATTTTGAGAAACGAAAGTGCAACCAGGGTTAGAATATGCCAAAAGATTCCTTGCAGAATGAAGTACATTTCTTTTAAATCTCAGCATGACTCTTCAGAGTTCACAGAGTGTTACTTCTAGCTTGGAAGTAATTCAGTCCACACTTAACAGTCTCTTCTAAATTAAATGAGTTGTTAATTGGGATTGGGCAGAGGTACCACAAAAGAGCTTCATGGTTGTATTAACATCGCTAATGCAAAATACTTAAACAGTTTGCCTGCAAGGGGAAACGAGAGAAATTTTGCTATTGGTAAGGCTAAATTTGTGTATTAGCAGGCATTGAGTTATCCCTTGGTTTGAAGTCAGCCCAGTTAGCCAATAAAATTCTGTTTCTACTTCTTCACTTTGCAGTTCCTTACAGCATAATCAAATTCATGAAATCACAGAGGATACCTTTCAAGGACTGTCCTCCCTTCGTATCCTGTAAGTGCACATAGCTGCATACTGAGTAAAACAAGATAATGTTTTTGATTCGGATGTAAACTGATGTCAGATTTTGATGTTAAAAATCTGATTGATGGCAAAAGGCCAGGTATGCTGGATCCTAAGGTGGAGCAAACCACATACAAGAGATACTGGCAACAGCTGGTTTCAGTCCCATTCTTTCTATTCTCCATTTTGTTTTTCTAGCCTAGGAAGATTTTTTTTTTTTTTTATATATATATATATAGAGAGAGAGAGAGAGAGAGAAAAAAGGAGATGGTTATTTTTGGTAGTCCCCTATTTTGCATTATATTATTACTAGATTATTTTATTATATAGTATTTACTGGAGAGATCCTATCTGTTTTCCTCAGAAGGATCAGATCATTAAACAAAATTATCCCTTCCCCTTACATCTCTATGTATATGAAGATTATATAGGTACATGGAAATTATCAGAAAAAAAAAATCCACAAACTGACAGGTGTTTTCCAAGGACTGTCATAATATAAGTCATGGTGGTCCAGCAGGAGCTGGATCTGATTTTGAAATCCAACAAAGCAGATGACCTTCTGTGTGCTCTTTTGTCTTCCCCCACCTGGGCTGCAGGTGTGCTGGTCACCGAAGGGATCATCTTGGCACCATCAGCCCGGTCATGGGTGGTGCCAGAGCCAGCCTCTGCCTTGGCAGCACAGGCTGAGCTGCTAGCGCCAGGGAGGAAAGGAAAGGGGGAGGAATAAAAGATGGGTTCTACTTTGGGGATGAGGTGAAGCAGGATACAGCTGCATTACTGAGGGATGTGGCTGCTACTGCACCTGGCTGACTGGGGAAATGGGAGGGTGTTTCAGCTTCTGTGACAAAAGCATAATGTATTTGTCACCTTAGCTTTTTTCTCAGTATACTGGCTGTTACAAAGTGTTGATGAAACTGCTAAAATAATCTCATTTGGCATTCATTGTAGCGACCTCAGTAGAAATCGGATCCATCACATCCACAAGGAAGCTTTTGCCACTGTTGGAGCTATTGTTAACCTGTAAGTAGGCTATTCTGTGCAGCAACCTCCTGTTTCTATTGTTAAACTGCTGAGATAGTAAATATTTTTAGCTTAAAATTGATGTGTGCCCATTGCACGTTTCATCTCTGTGAATCTTGAAACCTCTCACTTGCTGAACATATTCAAGGCACACTTCTTTAAAGTGCCTGCTGCACTGACAGGCATTTGCCAGACCGCAGCCTCAGTATGAGACTTTAAAAATCCTTCCTACTTCAATGAAATGTATGCTATAGGATCTTCAGACTTACTCCATTGTAACACTGTCTTAATATTCACATTTCAGAGATCTAAGTTTCAATGAACTCACTTCAGTTCCAACCGAAGGATTAAATGGACTGAACCAGCTTAAACTTGCAGGCAATTCCGAGTTGAAAGAAGCTTTGGCAGCAAAGAACTTTGCAAAGCTTCGGTACGTTGGTACATAGCACCACAGAGTGCCTCGCTTACTTTGACAGTAACAAGCTATGTGACAATAAATGATGCTAGTAGATAATACTCATGACAAATGATCAGGCCCTTTGAGTCCTGTAGTGCCTTAATGTTGGCATATATGAAAGGGCATCTGACTATTCTGGTATGGAAGTCATTTTCAGGCAGTTTTCTTGGAACCTTTTCTATTTTTCCTCCACCACTTTTCAGGCAGATATCATCTGACTTCGGAGTAGTGGTTTGAGTGGCTTCCATTTGTTATTGAACTGAGCACATCTGTCATTCAGAGTGTGGAAGACAGGAGCAGACGTGCAGGTGTCTGATTCCTTAATCACCATGCTGTATACATATGCTGCTTATTCTTGGAGGCAAATAATAAGAGTAGCAGTAATCATTCATATGGAACTGAGTGGAACCTGGTACTCATTGCAGTGGGAGGTGCATCAGACAGTGATTAACTGCTTTGCATTTTCAGAGATCTTCCTGCACACTAAGAAGCAGCACTTAAAAGTTGTTTCCCATACTGTCCAGTGGAAAAAATGGAGATCAAGGTACTTTATCTAAGGCCAGCAAAGGAATCCATGTCACTTGTAGAATCAGGCCTCAGCAGTCCTGTGGAAACAACGGATTGGTTTCTAGGTTTTGGTCTGTGTTTGAGAACTAATGCATTGTGGGATCCTTTAGACTGATGTTCCTCCTAAATATTTACAAGAACAGTATTCAGGAACAATACTGCAGATAGTTGATACTGTAGCCTTGAGTCAGAAAAATCATCTTCTAGTTCTGCTATTATCTCCTTGTTTATGTGGACTTTTTAAAACTCTGTATGCAGCTGTACTTCTTCTCTACCAGGACTAATAGTATGTACCATTTCTGTCAAACAAAAAAAAAAAAAGTAGCAAAAAAAAAATCTTATTTTGGGGCCAATGAAGAGTGAGAAGGAAAGATGTGATTTTTAACATTGTGGTCATCTAGGAATTAACTTTCTTACAAAAGAGTTACTCTTTAATTACCTTGCTTAATTAGTTTTATGTTTAATTTGTACAGCAACTCCACAAACACTGATCAGAATTTGGTTTATATATGGAGTAGAATGGGTAGTGAAGAGAGCTAAACGACACAGAATTTTCTTTGTACTCCTTGCAGGAGACAAGACTTGGATGCATCACCTATCCTTTATCTCAGTGCAAAAGTTCATCGGAAATTATTACAACTGATCCAGTTTGAAATAGTTTTTTGTTAGCGACCATGACAAAAAGAAGCTTCAGTTTTAGCACTGAAGTGTGCCACTTAAATATTAATAGATGGTGATCTTAACTTTGGTTACAGTGGGTAACACTGCTGTTCTGCCTGTATTTCAGGTCACTCTCTGTACCGTACGCTTACCAGTGCTGTGCATTTTGGGGTTGTGATTCTTATTTGAACTCTAATGCTGAAGATTCCAGTCACCAAGATCAAGGTGCCTTGATGGATCGTGAGAAAGGTAAGTGTTTCATTGTACTAAACCGGCAGTATTATTTTGGGCCAGACTAGACTGAATAACGGTGTATGTTGTTTTTGAATAAGGAAATTTGGAAAATGTAGATCTTTACAGGGATACAAAAGCTGTTTCTGAAAGTGCTTAGCAGTTGCTTACAGATTGGCAGTGCCATGCTGCTTCTGAATCTGTGAAATGGATTTATCTGACAGTGTAAGATTTGCCTGTTTAAAAAAAAAAAATATTCTAAACTGCCAGTATTGTTTCTGTCACTTTCTGCTAAAGCAGAAAATGTTTCAGGGTTCTCAGTATTTCAACTTTCTGGTTTAGAAAGGGCTTGTCCTTTCACCGTCTACTTCAAGGCCCAGTGATGAAGGATATTGCTGCTTTGTTACAAAGCATTGTGAGTACCTGGGTCAGGCAGCGGTAACTCAAACTGTTGCAGTGATTTCTGCACTGAGCATTAGACCTTACGTGGCAAACCTGAACAGCTCCACTTGTTAAAAGCTTGAACATTGGTGAAGTGCTAGGACTTTGATCTTTCAACGGACTCCTTCCATCCTCAGCAGCTTCATTGCATTTCACTTTTTTGTCTTCTTTCTGCAACTAACCTGTTTTTCATTTTTACTTGATTTACAGCTGATGCAGATGTTCTAAGAAATGAGGAAAATGAGGAACTGGGACAGACTATTATTCACTGTACACCAGCAACAGGTAAAACTTACAATGTGCTGTAGCCACACTGCAAACTTGAGGCATGATGTTATGCAAATAGCTGTCTGCAGAATTGCATGTTTCATTCCTCGTAGTCATTCTGTACACCGAAGATTAAATTCTACAGTGCTTGGGTGAAATTTCATTTGATGTTGCTTTGGATGAGCAGTCACAAAGATTTGGCTCAGCTTTAGACATATAGCACTACATTGGAGAATTATGCTAGGAGAAAACCAGAAGTTTGTTTCCATAAGCAGAACAATCAAGACTGTAATAGTTCTATTTGGAGCCTGCTATGTTTAATGCACTGCCCTCTAATTCTGTGTTACTCTTGCCAAAGAAATGTCTGTGGAGCAGACCATGAATGCTCATCTGTTTCAGTGAGAAGTCAGGCTGTGCTTTAAAAGCTTAACTCAAACTGCTGTCATTGGTTTTAACTAAGTTTGATGTCTTTGCAGGAGAGAGGATGAGGAATGTTCACATGATCTGTTCCCCAGCCCTGCTATAGACTCATTAACTGACAGTAGAGGGCTGTTACAAGTAGCTGGAGCAGGTAGTAGCATCTTAAACTGCCACAGATAATTGTGCATTGAGTAGACTTATTGACATACCAGAACTACTCCAATTCAGGCTTGAACAGTCCAGGAGTGTTGAAAGTCTTTGATCTTGCAAACAAATACTTTAATTCTAGGAAGCTTCACTGCTGTCTTTCTGCTTATATTCCTTGAACTGCAAACTTCCACACATGGTTCCTCTTGGCTGCTAGTGGTGCCTCCTACTTCCTTGACTTTGACACGGGCTCTCCAGAGGATTCCTTCTGTACATCTTGTACCCTCCTGCTTGCATAAACAGGAACACATAGGTGGGGGGAACAGTATGCTTCCAGTGAAGTTACTTTGGAATGAGCAGGGGTTTTCCAAGTCTTGGTTCATTCTCTTCTCCTAAACTGATATTTTACATCCATTATGAAAACTTGTTCGCTCTTCATCTTTTGGGCTAGCTCCAGCTTTTGTATACAGACAATCACAAGGATTTCTTGATCACAGTCCAAAAAAATTGTGGTCAGAAAGTCTAATATATTATAAATGTAACTGTACATGATCTGGGAATTAATTTGACCAATTCTGCTTATTTGCTGTTGATCTCCTGTTCACAGAATGAGAATTCAGATGGTGTGTTACATGGGTTCAATCTTTAAAGCTTTTAGCTCTCTTCTTTTTGCCCATGCCAGAGATGCTGTAGCTCTAAAAGGAATGAAGAGCTTGTTTTACAAGTTCACAATTTGCCTTGTTTTTCACCAGTCCCTCCCATACTAACAACTTGTTTTCTATGCCATGCTGTCATCTGGTCATAAGTAGGACACTCCACCCACCATGTAAGTTCTGAATCATCGCTCATCTCGTAGATCCACTTTCCGCTTTGCCTAATGGCAGGAATGGATTGCTGAACAGTGACACTCAAGTAGCGTGGCACTGAAAGGCGTAAAACTTACCCTTGTGAGTGTGAATTTCCCTCAGTGGTCCAGGAATATTAGCGAGAGAGAAGGGTAACTTTTAACTCTAAGGATAGCTAGACCTTGGGAGAAAGACAGGGAAGTGTGGTGGGTTTTGTTTGTCTAAAGATACCTCACTGTACAGCTACTAAAAAGCAGACTAAAAATTGATTTGGGGAGCACAGCACTGACATTTTAAAATTTCCTAAGCAGGAAGTTGTTTTTATCTTTAAGTAGACTGAGCTTAGTAGGTATTGTTGCATCATGTGAATGTACTGTAAAAATAGTTATTCTGGTGTGGATGTCTTAGGAATACTTGCAAAAAAAGGGATTTTATTGCTGATTTTACTGGTCTGGTAATATAGTTAGGACCATTATTTCTTGCCCAGAAATGAAGCTTGCTCATTTAAACAACCAAAAAGATTCTTTTTTGACTTGTCAGTTCAGTAATTAATTGCTGGATGTTGCTTTTGGCCTTGGGAGGTTTTTGCACTGACATCTAATCATTCTCTGCAGTTGCTCCAGCCACGTTAGGGATGGGTCGTACTTACATTTCACCTGCCTCAGGGGAGGGCAAGAGCTGTGCAGAGCTGGGAGTTGCGGGCTGAGTCCGGCCCAGAAGCTCCAGCCCGAGGTGGCAGCACAGTCTGGCATTTTTCTGCTCAGCCTTCAGCTCCCAGAGAGCCCAACTGCAGGGGGAGATCCCCAGCTATTGTGCTTTGGACAATTAGCAGTGCCTAATGGGGATGTAGGAAAGGTTAAACTCTTCTAATTGTTACTTAAAATCAGTAGGATTTCCCTATGGAATAAATAGCGATTAGAAGGGTAAGCAGCAGTACTGACCTTTTTTCCTTGTCTCGCCTCCTATTATTTTCCCTGTTGGACTTCTTCATTATTTAAGCTTTTTTAAGTGGCAAAAGAAGAAGAAAAACAATAATCATTTCCCTGGTATGACTTTCCAAGCTCACAGTGTGTTTCAGTGACAAGGGTGGCAGAAAGAGCTTGTGGTGAATAGGCCTGTCCCTGTTAAAGCTGATTATATTGAATTTGTCAGCTGTTTTACAGATGTTTCCTTGTGACCAAAAGCTACTCCAGAAGGCGTGTTTGTGAATCATTTTTTAAAGAGAACATGTTACTTCTAAAAAATTCTTTCCCCTTACAAGTCAGTTGTGAACATTTGCTTTTATTTTGTTACCAACTTTTCTTATGAAGTATGGAATCTAAAGAAAATAAAAAGTATTTAGGTGGCACTAAGAAAAGCTCTTTTGAGGAGCTAAAAGGTAATTAAATTTGTTTAGCTGGCTTGTTTATACAAAGTATTCTCAAGTGACCATTCCTCACAGTAATTATTATTTCAGGCATAATTAATTAGTAAATAGCTTCAGCAGAATAGTTTACTTTCAACTGACCTATTTAGCAGTTCAGCCGTGTACTCTATTCATGAATTAATGAGGAGTGCTCCTGTAATACCTTTTGAAAATCTTGCTTATTAAGGCACTATTTTTTTCCTAAATTGGTTGTCTTTCTGTTTTTTTTTTTTTTTTTTTCCTTCTAGGTGCTTTTAAGCCTTGTGAATATTTATTGGGCAGCTGGATGATTCGACTTACTGTCTGGTTTATTTTTTTGGTTGCTTTGTTCTTCAACCTGCTTGTCATGTTAACAATATTTGCATCCTGTACTCCATTGCCATCTTCCAAACTGTTTATAGGCCTGATTTCTGTCTCTAACTTATTTATGGGAGTCTATACTGGCATTTTAACTTTCTTGGATGCTGTGTCTTGGGGAAGATTTGCTGAATTTGGCATATGGTGGGAAACTGGCAGTGGTTGCAGAGTTGCTGGGTTTCTTGCAGTCTTTTCATCAGAAAGTGCCATTTTTTTCCTGATGTTGGCGGCTGTTGAACGGAGCTTCTCTGCGAAGGAGATCATTAAAAAGGGGAAAAGCAATCGCCAAAAACAATTTCAAATTGCGGCAGTTTTTGCTTTCCTGTGCGCTGTGGTAGCGGGATGCTTACCACTTGTTTATAAAGCGGAGTACTCGGCATCGCCCCTTTGCTTGCCCTTCCCCACTGGAGAAACACCTTCACTAGGTTTCACAGTAACTTTAGTGCTTCTGAATTCATTAGCGTTTTTGCTAATGGCTGTTATTTACACTAAACTGTATTGCAACTTGGAAAAAGAGGACCTCTCCGAAAACTCACAGTCCAGCATGATTAAGCATGTTGCTTGGCTAATCTTCACGAACTGCATCTTTTTCTGCCCTGTTGCGTTTTTCTCATTTGCACCGTTGATCACTGCGATTTCTATCAGCCCTGAAATCATGAAGTCTGTTACCTTGATATTTTTCCCATTACCTGCTTGCCTGAATCCAGTTCTGTACGTCTTCTTCAACCCGAAGTTCAAGGAAGACTGGAAGTTGCTCAGGCGCCATATGACGAGGAAGAGCGGAGCGGTAGCAATTGCCGTCAACGCGCAAGGGGGCTGCGTGACACAGGATTTTTACTATGACTGTGGCGTGTACACCCATTTGCAGGGTAACATCGCCGTGTGCGAATGTTGCGAATCGCTCCTTCTATCCAAGCCCATGCCCTGTAAACATTTGATAAAATCACACAGCTGCCCCGCGCTGGCGGTGGTGCCTTGCCAAAGGCCGGAGGGCTACTGGTCGGACTGCGGCACCCAGTCAGCCCACTCTGACTACGCCGACGAGGACGACTCCTTCGTGTCGGACAGCTCAGACCAAGTGCAGGCCTGCGGCCGTGCCTGTTTCTACCAAAGCCGAGGATTCCCTTTGGTTCGTTATGCCTACAACATACCGAGAATTAAAGACTGAAAAGGCTTTTTGCCATCAGCTGTTCTAATAAAGAGGTATAATGCTTTGTAGACTGTTGCCTGTTTTGACCTTTCGAGCAGGAAGCACTTTTGTAATCATCGTTTAGTGTCATTTGTAAAGAAGGGAAGCGGGCAGTAACTTCTTGAGCCATACATTTAAAAGTAATTAAACAAAGAAATCGGTTGCCCTGACTGTAAATAATTGGTAAACCAAATCTGTTACCCAATATTTTTACTCTTTCCACACAGTAGTGGTTCCTTTTATACAGTTTTTTACATGCTAATGGTGTGTTTCCACTTTGTACTCCAGTTGTACTTTGCTTCTGCTGTTGGCGAGGTAAGTTCTGTTGATCTTTTTTTTTTCTGCCAAAGCACAATATAAAGGACAGCTGTTTAATATTAAAGAAATTATTTTTAAATGTGATTTTTCTATAATTAAGCAAAAAACTCTCTTGCTAGCTTTGTATAGTGTATTCAGCATTGAATCTCAGGATGAATTTTACTGCAGGGCCAAAAAAGGGATTAATTCTCCCATATGTAACTGTGACACCAATATAGGAATACCATGTTTGTTTTTTATTTCAATCCAACGTTCAATTTTTAAATGAGGTTTTGTTACAATAAAGCACTTGTAATCCACAATATCTGTAGACTATGAAATAAGAATATTAACAGCTGTCAGGAATAATAGGGTTAAACACATTTTTCCAGTGATGATGCATTACTTTGGGTGAACCACAGCAACTTTCTTCAGTATTACGCAGTCGGGTCACACTGTTGGAAGGAATATCGATGCATCGGGGGGTGTTAGCAGTGCTGTCAGTGTATACAGCTCACATCTTTGCGGAAAGACTGGCTAATACTCTGCAGCCTGTTGAATGTTACAGCACCCCAATAATATCTATGAATAGACTGAGATTTTAGCAAATGGAGGGAAAACAGAAAGCAGTTTTGCAATAAATAAAACCATTTTTCCAATTACTTTACTGAGAGTGAAGTACACTGTGCAAAGTCACTGATTTTCATGTAAATCAGTGCAGTATTTTTAAACCATTCAAGTCCTGAGACCCAAATGATTTAAGTACAATCAGTGATCCATTTATCTATATTTAGTTTGAAAAATGATTGATATAAAGTTATGAATGCATGATTAAATAATTAGGTGTGTTTCTTGAACAATACACTAAATCAAGAGCAAATCCACTGCCATCCCAGTTACTCTGGAGACATTCTCATTAAGATTTAAAGCTAGATTGCTGTTTTGAGAAATAAACTGTATATACTGTTCATACAATGAATTTTTATCTTTGTATTGTAAATTATTTGATAGAACACATGATGGGAAATGCGGCTTCAGTTCATTTTGTTAATTAAAGCTACCTCCTAAACAATAGTGGCTGCCAGTAGCAGATTGTTTAAAATGTGGTTTATATACTTTTTGCATTGTAAATAGACATGGTTGTATATTGTCACTGTAATAAAACCAGAATCCTTGTATATCAAAATCATGTAGTTTGTACAAAATATGGGAGGATTATTTACGGTATGCTGTTAATTTTATAAGCCAAAATATTCACATGTAAAAACAACAGAGGCAGAAACCTAACCAGAGTTGTTAATTCTTCTATTTACATTCATGAATATTACATCTGCAATTAGCATGGAATGTTACACTGAAAGAAAATAAAGGGTACATGAATATTGATTGTTATTTATCTCTGTTTTTCAAAAGCTAAGGCTGAAAATGGTGCACTTGTAAGTTTATTGAGCATAAATAATGTGTCATCTGCTCTCTGCCTCATGTGGTGAGAGTTTCAGGAAAGAATTGCCAGAAAAATAAGGAAGTTGCCAATTTACAAGTGGGTTTACAGTCTCAGACTAATATTGACTTTTGGCATGCATAAGGTTAAAATCTTCAGGGAAGGGTTTGCCCTCTTACAAAGCAATCTCTTCATTAAAGACATTATACATTGTGTTTGAGTTGAAAAGTTTTTATTATGGCTTGGAAACTCTTACAGATGGTGATTTCGGTTTTGATACGATTTCTATGCTGAGAGTTGTGGGGTTTTTTAAGCCATAGTTTTGTAAGAGTCTCAGCGTCTTCCACACCCCCTCTGCCAACCAGTCGCAGGTAATGAGAATACTTCTAACAAGAATTCTTTGCAAAACAGACAATAAATGTCAGCTACCATTTCATAATTAGTAGGGAAGGAAATCCAACCATCAAGCTTCTAGAAAGCTTGTTGTATTTTCAAACAATGTTCTTGAGTATGAATTTATTTCTTTTTCTGTTCTACAAATGAGTCTTCACTGAAATGCTATTAAAATATTCAGATGTGTGAGCCATTCGGAGTTCTAGTATTTCATTGTAAATCAATGTTTTTGGAGTTAGTTACGCTAATGGTTAACTTTTAATGCAGTCAGTCATGTGTCTTCCAACACACGCAGGTTTTATCTACTGGTAGAAGTGAAAGAATATAGACAGTAGCTACTAAGATGAACCTGTCAAGACACAGTGCTGCTAAACGTGCGTGTCTCGACATCACCACGTGCCTGATACCTATGGACATAAGGAGAACCCAGAGGAACCCAGCCACCAGGTAGTTAATGCCTCCTTTGTTGTGTCTTTGCTGGACAAGCTGATCTCGGTAGCAGGGCATAACGTAATGTTCAGATGTTCACAGCTGCAATAGGAAAGCCATCCACTGAGAACTGGCTGCCTCTCTTCCCCACTCCAAAGCTGTGTCAAACAGGTGGGGACAACTTGCAGTAAAGCTGTGCTGCATTAGTAATGTGGGGGTTTTCAGATACCTCTGTACAAGGGGCTTTCACAGCTGTCACCCAGGCAGCCTCCACAGTTAGGCAAAGCTTCCTAATTTCAGTTTGGAGACTCAAAACAACTGAAATCTCACAAGTTTACTCCCTTTTGGGATGTCCCAGGAAATAAATCCTCTGGTATCCTAGACTCTGAAGCTAGCTGAAGCTGTTCTTACAGTGACCATGTCACATACCCTGCTTCTAAAGCCCTCTAAATAACTGTTGTATTGAGCTCTGATGCTGGATTTAGCAGACAAAAAGATGTTGCTGTTGACTTTAAATAAAGGAGAACTTAGGGCAAGGACAGCATTTTTTTGTTCCTGTTCTTCCTCATCTTCTGCTCTTGTGAGGAAGCAGCTTTCTGCAGGAGGACAGTCACAAATAGAATTGCCAAAATTGTTGCTAAGGTATTCCCTACCTTTCTCCCCATTAAGAGTAATTTCTTACAGACAGCTATTAGCTGTTAAGCCTGCTCTGTGGCAGTATGCTGGTGAGATCTCTTAATTTGAAACAGAGCCTTTTTATTCTTTTACAAAAATAACGCATCTACTTGGCAACTTTTTGGTCTAGATTCCTTTTGCCCTTTTGCATTTCTTTCCAGTAGGATTTCCTGTGTTTAATCATAAATTTATTTAGAAATTTCAAAGCTATAGAAAGATACTTTTCTCCAATAATTCTTTTCACTTTGATTATTATTTTTGACCCTTCAGTTTTAATTTGCAGGGTAATATTTTTAATTAAAAGCACAATGCAAAGTTTGTTTCATACATACTCTCAGTTTAATAATTTTTAATTGCGTGGATGCTTTTGATCTTTAACTGCTAGCATGTTTATTTTTAGAAAGAGATTTTTTTAATATTACCTTTCACATGTTGTACAGTAGAATCTGACCGATTTAGTCTCAGCGCTAGAGTTCAGTTGAACATGATTCAGCAAATAAAGAAGTGAAATCTGAAATGGGATAATACATCACAAATTATTGTTTTCTTTGCTGTTGTATACTATAAGAACTTGGAGGGTGAATGGGCACATTTCATGTGTTGTATACATGGCACTACACTACTATAAAATACCATTTAGGCCTTACCTAAGAAATACTAGTTAATGATCGTGGTGGCATATACTATAGGGAAATTATTTAGATTTGAGGGTAGAAAAATATGAAGTGTCTCAGTGTCTTGAAAATTTCAGCCCAAAAATGAGCAAATAAACCTGCTACTAACTAATGCTTTGAAAGAGACAAAAACTTTGTACAGAAGTGTAAACTAGCTAAAGAAGCAAAGGCTGTTCAAAAGCAGGAGGCTGTGATCTCCAACTAACATAAAACAACTGTGTTGAGTGGGAATCCTGCCATTGATTCAGAAAGATGGGATTTTAATATAAACATGTTTCATAGAGTGCTTGCACATTTCCCTAAATGAGTGAAATGCTCATCTCAAGGCTGCACTCCTTGAAAGTAGACGGCTCCACAGCTGCAATCAGCCAAAGCAGGACTGGGACTAGCAGCAGGTACAGTGTATTGCAAAGATGAGAATATACCATACTATGAAGGAAAACTGAAGCAATCCAAGACCTCAGATTTCACAGCTTCTAGTCAAGCAGCACTAAAAATGCAGGCACAAAACCAGCCAGTAGATGAGTGTAGACAGTGCTCGTTCAGCTCTGGCACACTGTGTGGAGCCAAGTAGCTTGCTTTCTCCCGTGCCTGCTGCACTGTTTTTCCCCACACTGGAAAGTCTGAAGACATGGGAAGACTTCTTAAATTCAACCATGTTTTGTTCAAATATTCTATTTTTTTTTTCTTTCTTCCAGGTTGTGAGTAAAATTAAAAGAGACATTCTTCTAAACTGAAGGAATGTTGTCTATGCCTTAGTTTGTGCCTAAATTTAGTAAGGTTTATTTTCAGTAGGATTATTTTTATGCTTTTTCTCTGTTTCTGAATGCAAGTGTGGAACTAGACATTACATCTGACAGCAATCTTATCTGATGCTTTTCATTAAATCTGGCTAGTATGAAGTTGAACTGAGAGGTTTCCTTTTGATTGCTCATGTTTTTGGAGAGTAAGATGATCAGATTACCGCTGAATTTCTAAAATAGAACTACTTCATAATGAAGAGTTGGCAAATTCAAATATTTCAAAGAGTAGTTAGGGTAGTTAGTGATTCAGGGTAGTTGATTTATGCCTAGAATTTAATTCAGTTCTATGTTTATTACCTGTAAAATTGCTTTCTTGACATGATTTTCTACGTAAAATGGCTTTTCAAATACTGTGGATAGCAATTAGGGATTACTTGCGAGCAATTTGTCAGGAGCATTTGAATGTTCAGACACGCTGATTGGCATGACTGAACAGACAGAAAGTATAGGTCTGTGACTATATCAGTTGGTATTTACTCTGAATATAACTCCTTGTTGCTAGACAGTTTAAAGTACTTATTCCATAGTCTGATGGTGGTGGTTCAGTTAGCACTGAAGACTGAATGTAGTTTTTATAATTTCTTTGGTGAGAAATTAGGCCGATTTTTCACAATCACACCACCCATAGGGGCGTGTGTATATATACTCACTACACTCAGCTGTTTGTGGCGACGTCTGTGCTTGGTTGTGTCAGTTTGAGCTTGCCTGTAGGCTTTAGCAATGTTGGCACTTCATTCCTGCCAGGGCAGATGCTCTTTAGAGGCAGTCTTTCCTATTATGGCACTAAATTCACAAAATTAAGTTTTTGCCACAAAGCATGTACTTGTAATGTGCCATTTGTCTGCTTGTCAGTCCTTCTGTGGCCATAGGAGTTGTGTACCTTAACCTGCAGGACTGTTGTTTCAATCCTTAGTGTTTTACAAAATGACATTGTTTGGGCGCTTGCCTTGCCTGTATTAACTAGGGCATGGTGGCCGTGGAGCTGGCTTGACAAGTTGGACAGAACGGTAAGAGGGATGACGATGCTATTCTATACTTTCACTTCTCTTCAAAGTTGGGTGCTTCTGCCATCCCAATAATGATGCTTTAATTCCCCAAAACCTGAACTGGATTTTGCCACCCTCTGTATAGGCAATCTTAATACATCCACTCTGGTACCTTGTCACAATACTAAGGTTTGTTAATATAAGCTATTTTCCCAGTTCCTGTTCTTGAATCTGCAAGGAATTATCTGATTCTGTATAATAATATACGGAGGGAAAAGAAAGACTCAAATGTTGTGTCTTTGGCAAGATAGCAGCTGGCTGCTGCCTTGGCTTGATACATCCATTTTGTAATTTCTGGCCATCTCAGGGGCACGGTTGTGGGGCTTTATCAGAAGCATGAGATGCCCAGTGCAGTGAGTCCAGAATTCCTCAATTCAATGAGACCAGACTTTTTTTATCCATTTTTTTCTATTCAAGATGGTTGCCATTCTTCACTATGAGATGAATAAGGTCAGTGGAGGTTTTCAAGCCTTCCTAAGATGTTTTGAAACGACCTTGGTCTGCAGCCTGTTGAAATACCTGAAGTTTTCATGCCTGCCATGACATGGAGCGTTGATCACAGTGCTTGTTTAGCCACATAGTAAACAACTTCTTTAATTCTTTTACTTCTTAGCTGCATGCAGCACATACACAGACGTTCATGTGGAGCCATAGGTGGTTTGTGTTTAACAAAGCTGAGGCATTGCCCAGTGCACCTTGTGTCCTAAGAATTTAGTCTGATTTTAAATGTTTAATTTTTTTCTTCTTGTAACTTTACTTGACATGAAATTAGGTACTAGTGATAGTCTGTTGTCTCCAATACTTGAATCCTCATCTTAAATTATTTTAACAGGTATAATTTGTTGTCTGTTAGACACTGTAGCTAGTAATACTTGATGATCAGCTCAGCAATCTACCACATGTGACTAGAGTTATTTTAAGATCATGACTGTCAATTGTTGCATAGTGATACAGTCAGTGTTATAGGAGTGCTTAGATCAGAGATGAATTCAGGCCTTTTTTTGCATTTTTCTGCTTTCTGGAAACCTGTTCCAGATCATCAGCTGATTATTAGCACATATTATCAGCTCTAGGGTAACATTTGTTTTTTTCCTTACAGGAACCATGATGATATTTCTCCAAGCTGCCAAAACTGTAGTTTCTATGAGAAGGTAAGCCAAATTAAGAAGCTCCACCACTGAAAGGGGGAAATCCCTCACAGCTCACCTCTGCCTCTCCCTTTCTTTCGCTCTGTGGCCTTGTCCTGCTGCTTGTCAGACGTCTCCCAGAGCTTTAACTTGCTCAGACCACACATTGCTTGGCCAAAGAATTGGGATGGTTTTCTACTTCATTAAGTAATGTGGCTCAGTGAAGGGTCTGAAGGGAGAAGTATATGCTCCTGACAGACAGGAGAGATGCAGCCCTTTCAGTAGAGAAACGTTGGACTCGGGTGCCTGTGAATCTGTAGCCCAAGCACCAAACTGCCCCTCTTAAAATTTGTGGGTATGATCATTTGGGCATTCTTTAGGACCATTAATGATGGCATTGAAATGTCTCCCACCTCATGGCATTCATTTTTGGTGGCACTCATAATGGTTGTGTAGGTTTGATAGCCTTTTTGTATTGAGCCAGTGAAATTCAATTTTTACAGCATACAGTTGCCTCAAATGTCACAAATTACTCTCCCATTTAAGACAAAGAATTTTTAATACTGTTGCTTACTTTTCAACTTGTTTATCCAACTAAAAATCTACTTGTTAAACTCTCTTACCTTGATGATCTTGGTAAGAACAGTTATGTCAACACAGCAACCAAATTTACGAACAAGTTTCTGTATCTCATGGTAATATCAGTAGTACTTCTGAGCCACAGCAAAATGACTCAAGATATGAAAAGCTGGCTGCTGCTAGTCCGTGGTTAACTCCTTGGTAGATGAGATTTGAAGGCAACAGAAAGCTTTGGTGATACATAGGATTTTAGCCAAATCCTTAATCGGGGTCATCAACAGAGGTGGTCAAGTTGGCCCCATATTGGCGGTGGGGAGCTGCGTTCCTGGGATTTGGAACCACCATGGAATATTGACAAAGTATCTAGTGGCAAACAAGGACAGGAATGTATTAAAAAACAAACAAAACTGTTTTGTTTAGAACAAATTGTTGTAGTCTCAATGGAAAATTAACTGATAGGAGGGAAGGGAAAGGACACCATTAGCCTAGCAGAAGTATATGAAACGAGTCTTTAGAATTTTGTCAGAAACAAGATTCTAATTGTGGAGACTGAAATGGGATGTTGCAGTTTAATGTAAGGATAGATTACAAACCTTGACTTGGCTGTTAGAAAATTATAAGCTACCTCCTTCTGATGTATTGGAATCCACATCTGTGGATGAGGTTGCTGGTTCCTGTTCTGGTAAATGCGCAGAAGTGTTAGTAAGAAAGAACAGGTGGAAAGAGTTCATATACATTAGCCTGCGGAGAACCGTCTGTGATCACTGTGGAGAAACGAGCAGGGCCAGGCAGGCGGCGGCGGGGCCTGCTGCCTTTCCCGGGAGAGCGTGTGCTGGCAGGGCTTCACTGCAGGACGCAAAACCCAGCGGCCGCCGGCCCCGGCCCCGTGTTTTGGCGGCGGGAAGGGCCGGGGCCGCGCGCTCCCCCTCAGGCGGCGGAGGCGCGCGGGGATTGGCGGCGCGGTTGCCATGGCAGCGGCGGGGAAGCCGCGGGGGCCGCCGGGAGCTCAGTGTGGGCTGCGCCGGGCGGAGGCCGCCGCGCCGTGGTCCCGGGCGGGCGGGAGGCGGCCGTTAGTCGCTTTCAGCCGGCGTTAACCGCCGCCCTCCCCCCCCGGTGCTACCCGGCGGCATGAGCAGCGGCGCCCGGACCCGCGGCAGGAGGAGGAGGGCCGCCCGTCTCAGCCCGCCGTCCTCCGCCAGCTCCGAGGGCGAGGAGCCCCTGAGTCCCTCCGGCTGCTCCCCGCTCTCCCCCGCGTCCCGCCCCAGCTCCCCGAGCGGCGAGGAGGAGGAGCGGGTGGCGGCCTCCCGGAGCCGACAAGGCGATAGGTAACCCCTGCGTCTGGCCCCAGGGTCGAGCAGGCAGCTCGGGGCTTCTCCTGGCGTGAGGGGCTCCGCTCCCGCACTCGCCTGCTTCCACTCGAGGCCTTTGTTGGGGACGGAAGATTATTTCACATAAATACAGATTCGTTTGCATAGATAAGTGATTTCGTCCCCTCATTCCCTTTTCACGATATATTTGGAAGTCAAAGGTTATGGCAGCCTTTTCTACGAGCAGTTGAGTATTTTCATGGGCTTGTAAAATACCTATAAGCTGTTGACCTGAGCCTCAGGGCCTTTGCACGTTGAAAAGGTACAGCCTTTCCTGTCATCCTTTTAAACGTTCTTGGAGACTAAAAGGCTATTTTGCCCAGCGTGTAGCTAGAGTCAGTTTCATGTGTATGCAATGCACAGTTTTTGTTCCTATGGCTTAACTTAATTCCCTTTTAATTATATGCAAACTTAATACGTTGTCTTTCCCTCAGGATCTCCCCTGCTTGACAGTAGAATAAACAATACTTATTCCTCCCTTTAAAATAGAAGGGGAAAGAGCAGGGAGTGGCTGGAATACAACCTTCACAATGGAAACTTTGCAGATCTGTGCAGTAACTGATGATGGATGTAACTAGCAAGACTGAATTGAGATAAAAGTGCCCGTGGGAAGAGGGGAAGCCACCTGAGCTTCACAGGAGTGAGGGGTTCCAGTATGGCTTTCAAACTCCCATAGACAGCAGCGCACACCTCCCAGGTGCACTGAAGGACTATGAGCCACACTGAACCTTTTTTATAAGCACGTCTTGAAAAAGGTGCTAAAAATCCAGGGGAAGTGTTCAAATGTAGTCAGAAATAGTAGCTTCAGAGTGAAAAAGATAGTAGCCTGTTTATGGGCCCTCATGTTTCAGGTTTTCTGTTGCCTCTTTTTATTCCTTCCCAATAAGCAATTTAGTTTACATACCTTGAAGTTCTGTAGCACTCAGTTCAAACTACTACATGTCTTTGCAGCTTATGATGCTACTTGAAACAGCTCTCCATTTTTGGGTCTGTTGCTGCCGTATTCCCTGGTAGTGGTAAGGTGCAACTGAAGACAACCTCTGTTAGGCTCTGAGTTGGAGCAATCTCATTAAACTTCAGGCACAGTATGTACTTCATTCATGCAGATGCTACATCTGAATAATACTGCTGCTGCGTTGTAATAATTGTCTACCAAATGTTCATATAGCAGTTTCCATCTATAACTGCCAAGATTTAAAAAGTATAATAGTGAAAAACACTTCTTACACAGTTACTACCCCCCTACATACGCACACACTTTCTCAGACAGTCTTTTTGTTGTTGTTGTCCTCTTGAAACTACACAAAAATTAGCTGGAGGCAGACATTTAACGTGGGAAATACAGTATTTGCAAAAGAGAAAGGCTGAAAACCAGGTCTTGTGAAATGGTGTTAGGCATTTCCATACTTTCATTATGGATCAGTGTTATGTTTAATGGAGTAACTTAAGTGAATATATGGTAAATGATAATCACAGTGTTTTCTATTAACCAGACTTCAGTTCTAATGCCAAATGTATCTAATTTGATTTAAGATATTTAAAAACAAATGTGCACTTGAGAATGCAGTACTTTAAGAAGTCTGTTACTTGAATTATTCTGAGGAAGGTCATAGCTGGGAACATGCTAGCATTTCAGATGGTCCCATGAAATTCAAGGTCTGTGTGCCTCTAAGTAAGTAATCAGTGTGCCAGGGAGAGTGTGACCGGTGGCTGCGATGCACAGGAGAAGGATTGGGTTCCAGGCTGTGCTCCGGTGCAATCTGAGAGATTTAGGCCTGTGACTGCAGAAGAGGAGAAATGTTTCTGCTATGAGTTCTTCACAATGAGCCTGTGTTGTCCTCTGTTTAAACTTCATTTTCTCTTATTTCTTACTTGTATACAGTAAGTTTTTAATTTACTAGTGTGAATTTTTTTTTTGAGAAGTTAACAGCTTGAACTTTATAATTACTGATCCAAGAGAACACATAGTAAATATAATTTTTCTTAAATTATTCCTTCTACTAGTGCTTTTTCTCAGGTTGGTCTAATATGTCAGCATTATTCTAGTTCAAGGTGCCATAATGCAAATCATGCACAGCAAAAGAATGTATTTGAGGAAGTATCCCTGCCCAAAATGTCAAGTCTGGACACAGTTGCGTTGGTTTCCTGAATTTGAATGCATAATACATTTATCCTTATCTTTAATAAACTTCCAGAGAGTTATTTTCTAACAAAATGTGTTATTATGCATTCTTAAGTTACAGCCCTTATTATAAGTACCTATTTAAAAACTGTCTCTGTTAACGCTGTAACATAAAAGCCCTGGGGTGCGGCAGAATGTGTTGGACAACACTGGGCTTGGGAGTGCTTGGCCTGTGCTGCTGCTGTTCACGTGCTGTCTGTTTGTCAGGGTGTCCTCTCAGTTCTGTTGTGCTGTATCTCTGTGGCAACACTGTATAAAGAGGGTTGGGGGCTGACTCTGAGTGGGGAAAACCACCCTTTTCCAGGGTAGTTTCAGTGTGACTCGGTTCCCCTAGACGTGTCACGGCTTGACTAGTGCATGGTCATGTTACTGCTCGCACATGTGGGTAACAACAATGGAGAAGAGTAGAACAAAAGTCCTTAGCAGTGATGTCCCCAAAGGCTTTGTATTGCAGATATATATTCTAAAGCTTACTAGGATGTAAAATGTTTTGCAACAGAGTATTGCTGTTCCCTGTGACTACATAATGCTTTTACATTGATAAAAGCCAGATAGCTTATGCTTAAAACATTTATTTCAGGAGCATTAACATAATATGCTTGCTTGGATGCCTCTTCTGTAGCTTGAATTCAGCAACCAGAATTACTCACTGTAGTGAAGTATGTATGTAGGTAGGTGTTTCCAGAGCTTGTATGTCCATATAAAATACTAAAGCGAAGTCTAGTTTCACTGCTTTGTTGTTAAGAAAAAATTCCTTATAGGAAAGAATAAATCTTATGAAGAAATCTATTGGCATGTTTTCAATTTTCATTGACTTAGAGCCTAATATACTGTCTTACTTATGAGATACAGAATCTATAGAATATTATAAAAGATATTTCTGGCCTGGGGCTAGGATTGCTGCATTATTTATGAGTAAAAAAGTTATGAGTGAGTTATGCAAGGTAACCTATTAAAAGTCTATAAGAGCCTTGTATAATATCATCTAGCATTGTATGCAAGCCGTATTTCTTAAGTATGTTACCTGTGAAAGCTTTTTAGGATGGAAAATGGAAATGGAAAAAAACATTAGAAGGAATGGGTTCTGAATGCTGAGGTTGCTTGATATCATGAATCCAATTCTATAGGACTTGAAAGAAGAAAAATATTCTTGATTATCCTTTGCTCATAGTAAAGGTGACTTGATACATGGAGCCTCTCTCTGACCAAAGACAAAATGTTAATGTTAAATCTCTGATTTCCCTTGGTTTCCATATGTGAGAAGGAGAGTGACACTGACGTGTCTGGTATGAGTTTTTGTTTAGTTTGTAAAAGGTAATGCTTTAATCTATTCCACAGTTTGGAACAGGGGGGGAAAAAAAAATTAACTAACAAGATAGAATTTAATAAGTAGAACATAAGCGGGATGTTCAGAGGTGCACTATAAATGCCATTTATCTGTTCTGGAGATTACTAAGCAGGTAGAAAAGTTATATCATTGTTGTCTTGTTATGCCATAAAAGAAATGCCAATTTTTAAGGCAGTAGTACTGCTTAAATTTCAATCAAATATGTTACAGATAATATTCTTTTACATTTCTAATTTTTAATTCAGGAAGGCTGAAGACTCTGAAATAGCAGTCAGAGAAAAGGAGTCACCTTTGAAAGATAATCTCTCACCATGGGAAGAATGGTTCATTGGCAAAGAGAAGGAGCTACGTGCCCGCTTACAGGCTAGAGCTGTGGAGGTAAATAGATCCATTTGGTTTGATGTTAATAGAAGATAGCAAGCACTGGACTTTTTTTTTTTTTTTTTTTTCTTTTGGTTGTGGAAACACAAGTAGTTTTGTCCATTATTTTTTAGTATCTTGAGCCTCCATAAGTGTTTGTGTTGGACAGTGGTGATATGATTCACGCTACATGCATTCTCTTTTGCTAAATGTTTTGCTGCATTGAAACAGTGCTGTACAATATTTTGCTTATCCAACTGTCAGGTAATGATTTGAGTTTAAAGGATTAAAACATATAATTGGTACCTTGATTTTCATCATGGGTACATACGCCTGCATGTAGGTAGTAAAGCACAGCAGGGCGTGTTCTGGGTGTAAGTATGCCAAGCTACTTAGATATAAGGCACAGTGTTGTTACCCACTTACAGTTTAATTATACAACTGTTTGGTGTCCTTTCCCAGGATAGGTTTTCCTGTCCCAGCGTTTTTTTTCCCTCCTATCTTTTGCCCCCTTGCAAATGAACTGTTTGTGAATACTGGGTCAGAATTAAGTGAGAGCGCTATATCTTTTCTTGATTAATATGTTTGTAGTTGCAGTTGATTAAATGATACTGTTGTTTAAAATCAAATTGGAAGTATTGGGTAGTGGTTAGAACAATCACATCAAAGTTAGATCATTTCTCACTTTAGTTACTGATTTACTGTTTGACCTTGAGCAGTGTCCTAACTTTTCTGTGATTCACTTTATCTGTGAAGTGAATATAACATATGGCTATTTTATGTGGGCTACCTCATGTTTTTTATAAAACATGAACCACTGGAAGGTTCTGGAACAGTCTTTTAGAGGTCATCATAACACCAAAATAGTTTGTTAAACTTGAGGTATATATTCTGATCCATTAATATTAACCACACATTTCATGAATTCCCCTTTAGATTACAGTTTGGTAATCGTCTCTCCCTATTTTGATTTTTAAGGACAAAAAATGAGCCAAAGTAATTTCTGGTGTCATGCAGAAAATGTGGTTTCGATATGGACTTCTCATGTGGCCTTGATGAGGAACCAAAGCAATTTATTACATAATTTACATTACCAAAGCAATTTATTACATTAATACAGTCTCTCAACTATATATTAATAGCAGTCATAGGACAAGCATTACTTAAGGCCATGTAGAAATCAATGGAATAGGTAAAGGTTTTATTTTTAATCTGTAAGATTTTGAAAACATTAGATATTAAACTGCAGCGTAGGCAACTCAAATAGCTTATATCAGGGGAAAAAATACAATCAACCTTTTTGTAAGATGCCATAAGAGGACAAAATATGTGATTGTGATATAAAAATGTATTATTACATTTGCATATAAAAACTATTCTAAACTGATATCCTAAGAAACTATTGTGAAGTCCCAGATCTTTTCCTGACAGCAGCACTGAGTCTGCCCTGAATGTTGGAAATGGGGATAAAAGTTTGGATAGTGGATGCGGTCTTCTAAGGTACTTAAAGTGCCATCACCTTTTACAGAAGCCAGGATTCCTGCCATACAGATGTCAAGGTGTACAGAATTTAAAGGAGGTGTTAGTAACTTTGCCTCAATACAGCAACAGCTGTATTTTCAGACTTTGTATTGTGAGTGTTTTCTTTGAGATCTCTGTAGGCTCCTATTTTTTCTTGATGTCTTACTAAATTTAAATCAGTGTCGTAAGAAGAGTGGATTCTACTCTGAAACTGAGTTCAGCGGAGGGACCATAAAATGAGTTTCATGGAAATAATTCCATCTATGTTTGAAAGCTCGAATTCTCATTGAAAAACAGCACTTTGTGCTAATGCTACTTTTAGGGAAGGAAGGCATCTCAAATTATCATCTTAGTCATGTTTTTTCTTTATCAATTAATTTCCTTGGAGAGATAGAAGTGATTGCATATATATTGTGTGTCCTATAAAGATAGAATTTCTTCTCTCATCTTCAAAATAAAGCTTCTATTTCAGTTTGCTAAAATCTTCAATAATTTTGGCTTTAATAAGCTTTGGGATAATCCCTAAGATTCTTGTAGTTCTGGTACTAAACATCACAAATGAGTAATATTTCACTTTTACCTTTTGATGCCTTCCTGTAGGCAGAGCAGTACACCATGTGAATCTGTAGGATTGTAGGAATGTATTGCTGCAAATTAAGATTCTACTGACTAAAAAGGCATTTAAATAGGCTGAGGAGGATTTGGTATGTTGAATTGTTTCCAAAGCCTAATTAAAATATGTATTTCCAGTTCATATTCTAAAAATTATACGTTTCCAGTGGTTGTATTTCATAGTATTTCTGTGTTGACTGTCATCCGTCTTTTCCAAAACCTTAATAAAGGAAAAATGTAAAAATCTATTACTTAGCTTGTTTTAACTTCAGCGTTATTTTCAGTATTGAGTGTACTGATGTAGGTGGTCATCACAGATTTAAGATGTGTATTTTTTCTTTAATTAGGAAATGAATATACAGCTTGAGAAGATGAAGCAAAAGCAAGAATGTGAAAGGAGGAAAAGGATAGCTGAAGAGAAGCACAAGGAATGGGTCCAAAAAAAAAGAGAAGAGGTAAATTTAAAATTATAAAACTTATGCCGACACAGTTAAACATTTTTCCAAGACTGATTTCTTTTTTTTTTTGTTTCCATGAGGTATAAAGAGATTTGTTTTCTGAGTAATCAGATAACTGACAATTGGCCTACATCTCGTGCAGTAGCTTTCTGCTAATTATAGCTGGGTTTCTGGTCTTCAATATACCCTGCTCTTTCTGACTTCCTAGGTTCAATGCCCAAACATTTTGGGTAAAGCGTGCATCTTAACTGTCTGCAACGTCTTGTACACCAAGTAGAGCCAGAAGAAGGATTTAGTTAAGTACCATTGTGGACAGGCAAATAGTATGGTAGAGTTTAGAGGAATAATTGAGGTGTGAGGCCAGATTCAGGAAATTCTCAGTAGACCACAGTTAGCAATTGGGAATTCCTTCATCCAAGAAGTCATTTCTGAGTGGGATCAGAAATTTTTTTAAGGGGGATGCCTAAGTCCAGCGTCAGAAGCAGACAGAATCCCAACCTCAGTGGGGCACTTGTACAGCTCCGTGTCACACAAAGCAGGCGTGTGTACCAGGTGGCAAAAATGAGAACATTTGGGAGATTTGGGCATGTTCAGCCCCTGGTAGTTCATGGGCATATGCATTCATTGTCTTACAGGCTGCATCAATGCCACTTGCTTACCATTTTGTACTTCTGGTTCTGAGTAAAATCAGATGAAAAATGATTAAAAATATCATAATGGCAACTAGGTGGGCTAGATATCCAGACCTCATAAATTTGTCTTTACCATTTCAGTTCTCCAGGTTCAATCTATAACCAAATAGAATAACCTGTGTTTGAATCTAACCTAATTACTCTTAGTCTCAGTGCTGACTGGATGATTGACATAAACCTGCCCCAAAACCAATCCTGCTCTGTTTGTTATGATGTAGAAAGGGTCCCCCCTTACTAAAGTACAGAACAAAAAGTAAATTTATTAATCAGCACAAACAATGCCATTTTCCTCTTCTAAAATGCAGATTAAATTATATGTGTCTGTAACTATTTATTAGTTTGAAAGAGCTTGTGCTGCCTGATAAAATTGTTCACAGTTCAAAACACTGAAAGTTCTCGTTCTCCCTCTTCCCCTCTCCTTTCCATGTCTGCCCTCCCCTCCCCCCTTAAACTTCTGCAAACTTCTACCTATTTGGGTCTTCAGAAGTCCTTTTTCTTTGTGGATTTGCTGATCAACTTCTTTTCTATTGTCAGTGGGAATAGGAAGTCTGTTTTATGGTAGTCACATCAGCCCAGAGGACAGGGGAAAAAACATACTTGTGTCTGGACTATAGCATACTGTATTTTGGAAGGATAAGGTCATCCTTAGGCCATGTCCCAAGCTTTTACCAAAAGTAATCTGATTTTCATTTAAATCAGATGATTCATTGGTCAGTCTTTTCCATAAACCACACTCAATTCAAGAACAAACTGAACTTAAAAGCTTAGCTGTCTTTATGCAGCACAAATATTAATAACCTAGACATTACCACTTCAAGATGCTACAAGATTATATGTGGATCTGGACACAGACTGAGGGATAAATACATAAATTTAGTGACTAAGAAGGTATTTAAAATGGTGTGAAGATTTCACTTGAAGTTTAAAGTTAGATTCATGAGCACTGACAGTTGCTATGATTTTCTTGGGGAGGATGTATATATCCTATGTTTGGGAAAGCTCGCTTCATTTCCTCCTAGAAGCATCAAAAGGTGCTCCTTGAGGCAAAACTTGCAGTATTCTTCACTGAAATATGCGTTAAACACTCAACTTTTTCATATCCAGTTACTGATTTTGAGCCCCTTTGTGCAGACTGCAGAAAATGCTTTACTTAACAGGAGGCAGTACTTCGGGGGTGTTACCTCTGTGATTTCCACAAGTCTGTATCCTTTCCCATGGCTGAATACGCTACTGTTGAAGGATGTGAGGGATGGTTGAGCACACATGAAATTTCTGCCTTCATCTCAAGCATTCAGCAACAGGAAAGACTACTAGAAAAATCTTCATAGCGTGAATGCAAGATACATTTATGTCAGAAGTAGAATATTTGTATGTGTGTAGAAGAATTTTGCTGGGTTTTTTTATGCCAAGTCAGTTTTCTTACATTTTGTTGCATGCCGATATCAGTTGTGATGCTCTGAGGGTTAAATATAGCCCTTTAGGGTCAGGTTAAAAAGCAAAGCTCGAGTACTATTTTTGTTCACTGGCAGTTTCATTTTTTATTGTTTAATATATATTTAAAACTATATGAGGTTTTTTTTCTATGCTTCCAGTCATTTTGCGTGAACAAGTCTTGAATATAAAGGAATCATAACCATTTAATATTCTTCTATGGAAATAGCTTTCGTGATTTTAAAGGTTGTAAATGAACTGGAAGTAATATATTGAAATATGAGCTATCAAAGAACATTCTAAGCTGTGATATGTGTTTATGCAAATACAGCAAAATTTTGCAGCTTACTGGGACTTAAAAGCTTACTAAAATCAACTGTCAGGTGCTATCCTGGTTGTACTAATGTCTTTACAATTTTCAGTAAGATGCTAGGTCTCTGCTGGACAAAAATAGTCTTGCTTTCCCTTTCCTAAGGTTGAGTCATTTGTGGGCAAACAGTAAATTGCCTATTTTGACTTGTTTTGTTTTAGATGTAATAGAACTCTATTTTTAACAAGTCACAGGAATATCAGTCAAAATGTTGTAACTGTAAAATACCTCCAGTCATGCTTTTGATTCCAATAGAAAATTTACTTGAACCCAACAATTTCTGAGTTACTGTTAGATTTATTGATAAAAAATGAGGAGGACGTGATTATAAAGCTGATGAAGCAAAGGTGGTGTTCAGTGTCAAGTTTTCATTGTTAAAGTAGCCTTGATTTGAGTGGTATGTTGAACTGGACATAGATCAGCAAAGCCATTAGAATCTGTCTTAATCTTTCTGGTACATTGTTTGCTTGATTGCTAATTGCTGGTTTCAGACTCCAGTTTGGTAAGGAGCTCTCTGTAGATAACTCACAGCTGAACTGTGAAGTTTAGAAAGAAAGGAGCCAATGCCCTTGATCCCCATCTCTTCACAGAACTACATTTTACATAGATATTTAAAACTAACTACTGTCTCATTTCTTCAGATTAGAATTAATGCTTGTGAAAGCTTATTTTCTCCATGTCTGTTCATTCTGATACTTAATGTGGTTTTTTTCTTAATTTTTTTTTTTTAAATGATGCTAATCACAAATGGACAAATCTGTAAACATTATGTGGAGGAGTAAAGCTGTTAAGAGCTGGAACTGACCTATATATGTATTGTTTATTTTGGATTGAAACAGTGCAGCTCTGTTGAAAGCTTATAATTCATTATGCCAAATATAAATTTCATTAAATTTTAAATACAAAGTTGTATTTTTGTGAGGTAGTGTAGAACCTGAGCTACTTTCAAGCTGGGATATGGTAGGTATATATTTATGTAGTTGTATTGGCTCCTAAATCAATTCAAATTCGTATTGATTCTGTCAACTTTTTCTTACTTATGGTGCTATTTTTAAAGTCAGCCACTGCTTTCTTACATGTACTCCCATATTTGTATACATAAAGAGAGCTCATTTGCCTACTCTTTTACATTAATAAGTAAGGTGTTATTTTCCATTGTTATCTTCTATTTTGTCAGTAAAATCTTGTAAAACTATTAGTATCCTTCTAATAGCTCATTATTACCTCAGGGAAAAAGGTTTTTTCCTTTAGGGAAAAATTACTGGATTTCACTGACACGCCACATTCTTCCAGGTTCTTTGAAAATACATGATTCTTCTGTTCAAATTCAAGAACTATTTAAGAGGCAGTAGTCAGAACTAAACTCATACTTTTAAAATGCTAGGAATTTTAGATGAAACCTTTGAAAAATCTCTAAAACATTAGATTGTAAAATAATCAGTATTGCACTGATTTTGAAAATTCATTTGTATGTAGCTCCTTTTGACATTGTCTACAATGATTTTGTAGCTGAATGTTGTCTTAAAAGTTGGAAATATTTAGTGTAACTATGTTATTTAATATGTTAGGTAAACACTAAACCTGAACAGTTTTTAGAAGCATTTTGAACTAATACACAGCACCCATGTAGTAATAACAGACAAAAAGATAAAGTACTTGAAGGGCCAAGGAACGACCCGTTCTTAGTGGAATTAAGTTTTTTATTGAAAATCAAACCAAGAGGTAAAGAATGGCTAGAATTTATCATTTTAAAAAGAGAGACTTTCAGAGTCTATCATTTATGTTTATATGCTGACTCCCTGTAGATACTGAATGGATCAGTTAATTCAGTAATTTTCTCCACTGTTGAATAAATTTTTTAAAAAAACAACCAACACCATCCTCACCACACACTCCCACCCCAAGTGTATCTTGGAATTATTTGGATCAGGGAACTTACATGTGTGATACATTTTGAAAATCTCCTCTCCATAGTGGCATCTTTGTGATTTGTGTCTTGTCAAATGTGTTCTTGCTTTGGCTTAACAGGCTGTAGATGATACTAAGACGGTTTACAGACTTGAGTAAATAACAGTTTAAGAAGGAAGATAAAAAGTACTGGTTACCATCTTCAAAAAATTTGGGAATCCCATTTTTGGTACCTTACAAGGATTTTTCTCTCATCTAAATTCTGGTGGTTTAATATGTGATGACAAAACTCTGGCTGGGTATAAAATATGGAAAAAAATACGATAGGTGAGGTCATAGATGTTCAGAGCTGATCACTCGTTCATACTTCTTTTTTTGTGCTATCTCTGAAGACAATCACTATTCAGAATTTGTCCAGTGTGGTTCAATTCCAAGTTCTTTCACAGTGTGACCAGGCACTGATTCTGCTGCCTGGTAACTTATGTGTTCAACTTAGTGGAAGTTTCTGGAGATGCTAGTGAAAAGTTTCTCTTCTGTTTTGGAAAATATGTAAGCTGTTATCTGCAGCCAGTTCATTTTTTTTGCCTTCATTTGCCCTTGAATTAATTAATTCAAGACATATGTAGCCTTCTTCCAGGAAGAACACTTTACTCTGACAACCTCATCTCCCAGGAATGAGGTGCAGTATGGAGAACTCCTCATTAGATTTTGGTTTATAAAACCTTTGTCTTTCCAGACTCCCTCTCTTCCTTATTCTCTGTCCTCTTGCTGCTATTTGTCTAAAGAACTGAGGATGGCTTTGACTGGACCTTTCTGTAGTCTTGTGAAATGTTATTGTCATGTAAACAGGGACCCAGCCTCTGCTTTTATAGTTTGTAAGCATAATCTTGGTTTAAGACTTGCCCACCTGTCAAGACTGCTGTGTTTACAAGACTGTATCTGAACAACCTCAGTTATATGACTGACTTCCTAATGTTTTGCGGTATAAGGAAACTTGTTGACACCAGCAAGTTTCTTTTTCTTTTCCTGTTTTACGTGAACTTTTGATCCTGAGATGTGGAGTCTCTTTTATTTCATACAATAACTGTGGGATTGAACACTTAAGTCAGGTACATGTAATTGGCAAATTCCTGATTAAATGCCTTCAAATCTAAGTGCCAAAAGCTTTGAGAAATGCATTGTGGATGCATAAACTGTAAAGTGTCTGTAAATTGATGTGACCGTTTAATTCTTTAGAACATTGTCGTAACAGTCAGAACCTTTTATGAATAGATGCTGAATAAAATATTAGGATTAAAGGTCAGGCCTAATGACAACAGCTTTTTGATTAAGTATTTAAAAAACTAACACTGCAGTGCACTCCATCCTCTACACTTCGTTTAATATGGTATCTTCCAGTCATATTTAATCCACCTTTATTGACTCTGCAAAACTACTTTGTTCTTAGAATGCCTATAAAATATGAACTTAGAAATACCTAGAGTATTCAATTTATGTATATGCATGTGTGTACATATAAATATTTTTATTGTACATTGCTGTGGGTTAGCCCTGGTAGGCAGCTAAGGCCCACGCAGCCGCTCTTTTACTCTCCTGCAGATGGGGAAGAGAATCTGAAGGGTAAAAGTGGGAAAACTCATGAGCTTAGATAACAGTTTAATAGGTAAAGCAAAAACAATGTGCACAAGCAAAGCAAAATAATTCATTCATTGCTTCCCATGGGCAGGCAGGTGCTCAGCCATCCCCAGGAAAGCAGGGCTTCGTCTCTCATCACAGTTATTCTTGGCAAGACAACCTCCATAATTCCTAACATGCTCCTGCTCCCTCCTTCCCCCAGCTTTTATTGCTGAGCAATGCCATATGGTTTGGGATGTCCCCTCGGTCAGTTGGGGTCAGGTGTCCCAGCTTTCTCCCCTCCCAACTGCTTGTGCCCCCTCAGCCTGCTTGTTGTGGGACAGAGTGAGAAACAGAAAAGGCCTCGAAGCTGTCTAAGCCTGCTCAGCAATAACTAAACCACTGCTGTCAATGCTGTTTTGGTCACAAATCCAAAACATAGCACCACAGGAGCAGCTATGAAGGAAATTAACTGTATCCCAGCCAAAACCCAATACATTTATGTAATATGTATATTTGCAACAATAATTGAAATCTCAAAAGTGGAATGCTTCCATCCCAGAATAACTAATTCTGAAACTCATGTTGTTAACATCCTTGTCTTTAGTCTTTAAATTACATCTAATACTTTACGCTGTATTAATGTGATATCTAGCAAAGTTGTAAGAGCACAAGTAGTGAAGTTTCATATTTTACATTGGAAAATTAATTATTCTAATACCAATGTTAATTTGACTGTAGCATTTCAAATACTTTCTGCATTGTTAAATAGAGATTATGGTGTTGCTTTTTATTTTTTCTTCTTAGTAAATATGAGCAAAGCAGGTGTTAATCATAGATCTTTGATGTTCAACTTTTTTATTGTTCATTTTTTCTTTTAATAACTGAAAAAAATAATTTTAATGGAAAACAGGTACAGCATGAGAAGATTCTGTTTTGAAGCTTTTTAATTGAAAATTTTGTTCTTACGATTTAATTTGCTGACAGTCTTTATAAGAAGGAAAAAGCAGTAAGAAATACGAAAGCCTAGAGTCAACACACTGTAAAATAATGAATGACAGTGTTCTTGGAATAGAATTCCTTTAGAGTGCTACTTGATTCCTCCTGGAAGAAAGACTTAGATTCTAACTCCAAAGACTGCTTAATGCATAATTTATCTCACCATTGCTAATACAGAGCATGGATTGTTCAGCAGCTTGAGCATGACTTTCAAGTTAAAAATCATGCTCACTCATGCTGCCTTTCATCCAATGAATTGTTAATTATTTTGTGAGGAGTGGTACTGCTTCAGCAGAAGGGGTGGAGCATCCTGTCATCGAAGCCTGCAGCCTGGTAGATGGAGTCTTCTCCCTGCAGTGGGACACGTTAGTCTGAATTCCCTCAGGCAGAGAGGTAATGAAATCCCGATCTTCTCTGTTCTAGGTTAATGTTCTAACAGATGAACTATTGTTTTGAGTCAAAGCTGTGGTTGCTGCTACATTTCAAATAGAGCCTCATGTGCTATGGTTTTTGCTGACAGTTTAGACTTGAAAGAGATGGTGAGATGTTCACCTTTTTCAAGACTGAAGCCTTTCAAGAAGTGTATTTGTGAGGGAAGCTTAAATATCTAGCATAAATGCCTTCCGACCTTGAGAACCAGCATCATTTAAGAATTTAATTTTTTTGTTTAGGTGCCCAAGTCTGTCTTTACATATCTAAACTTTTTTTTGGTAACTCCGGGCTTAATTTCTTAAGTTTGTTTTTTTTTTTTTTTTCTCTGCACATTGTTGCTTTTTCAGCATCTAGACCTGGAGTTGGGGTTTTTTGATTTTTTTTTTTTTTTTAAGCACAGTATTGATGTGTCTTTACACAAACTTTTCTAAGCAGTCATGTGTGGCCAATGCCATGGGTATAATTTTAGTATGCACCTGCATGTTAATTGTGTCCAGACTTACCTTTAGATTTCTGTAACTAGAATGAACTAATTCCTCATGGTTGGTGGTAGGATGAGTTTTAGATAGACTTTTGGAAAAGGAATTCAGTGTAGCAGATGATTAAAATATGAGTGCTCATGTATTTCAGCAGCATTTGTGAAGTCTGAGTTCTGAAGACCTTGAGAGTTTTCAGGGACCAAGTACACAAAGACTTTCTGCTTTGTCACAGATATTGGGTACCCACATGAAAGAAACACAGTTTGGGAGAAAGATCCACGTATCCATCTTAAATTTCTCCAGTTACTGGACTACAGTGGGGTCTGAGTTGACTTTGTGTGAACTTGAGCAGAACCTGCCTGTCAGTAGAGAATTGCAGCTCAGTGTTGGTTCACCATCCTCCTTTCTAGCCTCTTGTTTTTTTCACATACCGGTTCTGGAGACATTAAAGAAGTATTTCTGTGGGCTAGGCTTGGTTGGCTGAGTTGAGTAATAGGACTAAATTAAAAAGATAATAACAACTGGCTGAACAACCCAGACTTCTGAGGCTGCTAAATGTGATTGACATTGAGCATTATTATGAGGATAAATCAGGAAATTTGGATATGTTTTGATGTTGGCAGTGTGGACTTCTCCTATATTTTGCCATCAGGCAACACAAAATGATGCTACAATATGGTAGCTAAGATGTCAGAGCAAGCAGCTGTGAAATAGAGCCATCAGTTATCTATGAAAAGAAAAATATTGTCATGTTGTGCAGACCAGAAAATGGGAAAGGACTGCTGTAAGAAGTATCTTAAAAATATAAACCACAACATTAATTTATGGAAATATTCCTATTCAGTGACATTCTACATAGAAAATGCAGAACAGAAAGCAGCTCTGTACTTTACCCTTTCCAGCGTCTCATTTAACCATTGATATGAAAATACACAAAGATGTATTTTATTAATTTTCTTTCAGCTGGATATGTCTCTGTTTCAGTGGTAATTAGGCTTTTTTCTGCATGGAAAATTATTTAATAATTCTGCCTTCTGTCAGAAAGGAGGTGGGGGGTGCTGCTTCAAATTTTTAATTCCTTTGACAATTCTCCACATACACATAAATCTTATATTTCTTGAAAAGTTAGTAATTCTGCTGATGAGCCACTGGTTTGGTACTGACTAAGAGATAGACATGCTGCCTACTGAGTCACCATCACTGCTTTGTGGGATGGCTGGATTTGTTTTGGGTGGGGGATTTCCAAGTACTGACCTAGCCCAGGCTTCATTAGGTTCTGAGGCTTGATAGGATCACAGCCCAGAGCAGTGAACCCGCAGGCCAGATTTGTATTCTTTTTCTCCTTAATAATGTGCTTGGGTGGAGTGGCGGGAGAACAAGCCTTTCTTGCAATGAGTAATTGGATGTTTTACAATCAATACCTTAATTTATGTAATGCCTGTCATCATATTTTAAAGTGTATGTAAATTTGCTAGTGGTTTAGTGAATAGATCATGTCTGTTTTGAACCCAAGATCAAAGAGAATTTTTAAAACCCAATCTGACAACACCAGGAATAAACAAATTATATCATTTCCCTCCCTCCGTATATGTGGAAGGAGAGTGAAGGGTGGATTGAAGAACATGTACATTAATATGCAAATTCCTAGCATTTTTTATAGACTTGTATAAGGGAAAGTAATGAGGCTGGGAGTAAGCTGGGAAGGCCGGGGTGACAGGAGCTTGACATGAAACAGGTTATTAAAGCAGCTGGGAATGTGGTATACACTAACTTTATGAACAAAAAGCTGTTCTGTGCATGAGAGAAAGGGGAAGCATTTCTGATTTGTCTGCAGAGTGATTTCTAGGCATCTACAAAGTCTTCAGTTCTGGAGGGAGTCCGCCCATCTTAAAGATGTCTCACTGAAAGTAAAACTTAGCAATAGTTGTGGCTTTCATGGTAGTGTGTGTGGCATATCATTGTTTACATAGGACCTAATTTAACTTTGGGTCAGCCTAGATAGTGGTTAAACTCATTTGAAGTATTGTGATTAAAGATACATAATTTAAGAAGCTTCCCCACCTTTTAATTACAGTATTTAGAAAGGCTTTTAGTCTATTTTCTGCTTATAATTGTTGTTAATTATTCAACAATTCCCATAGGTATGAAAAGGCCCCATTTTTTTCATTTTTTCCTACATTTATTTTCATACTTTTTATATGATAAAGACCCTTAGCTGAAGACTCTAGTTTTCCAACATCCTTACTTTTGTAACTTCCTTATAAGCCAGCTAATAACAAAAGATTTTAAATCTTTGAAAGCCTCCATCACCAATGGTTTTAACTCATTGTTTTAGCATGTATTTCTGTCCTGGGTTGAGTGAGTGGTGGAGTTTTTTGGTGGCAGGGGAGGGGGCTATCGGGGCGGCCCCCTGTGAGAAGCTTCTCGAAGCTCCCCCAGCTCCAAGTCAGCTCCACTTCTGTTTGGAAACTGAGCCAATCGGCTGCGCCTCTGCGATAACGTATTTAAGAAGGGACGTGGTGACGTGCAGTCGGACTTGGGAGGAGGAGTTGCTGCAGCTGCATGAACACCAAGGTCAGTGGAGGGATGGAGGAAGAAAGGAGGGGGGAGGTGTGCCAGAGCAGAGACCCCCCTGTATCCTGTGGGGAGACGGCAGGGCGGCCCCCCCCTGCCACCCATGAAGATCTACAGTGGAGCAGACATTGATTTATGGCCTGTGTTCTTCTGCCTGGTTGATCAAGGTGCTGTGCCCGAAGAAGGCCGGGGTCTCATGGGAAAAGGCAGCCCCGCTGCTGTAATTCAGCGCTGGGAGGATTGCAGCATGCGGGGGAGTCCCACGCCGGAGCAGCTCGGGAAGGGCTGCAGCCGTGGGAGGGAATCCAGTCGGAGGAAGTTAGTGACCCGTGACGGAGCAGTGTGGGGAACGCTGCGGCCCGTGGGAGGAATTCAAGTCGGAGAAAGTTTGTGGAGGACTGTCTCCTGTGAGAGGGGGACCATGATGGAGCAGGAGGAACAAGTTCCAGAAGCTCCCCCCACTGAAGATGAAGAAAATGGCAGCACTTACTGCACCCCCCATTCCCTGCCCCTGCGCCACTGGGGGAGGAGGTAGAGATATCGGGAGCAGAACTGAGCCCGGGAAGAAGGGAGGGGTGGGGGGAAGGTGTTCTCAGGATGCGGCAATGCTTCTCACTGTCTTACTCTGTTATGTGTTGTTAGTGTCTGTAATAAATGTATGTTCTTTTTTCCTTCCCCTAACGAGTCTGCCTTTTGCTCGTGCCCATAAAGGGTGTATCTCGAACCCCAAGCCTGGCTCTCTGTCCCTTCTTATTGCCAGAAGAGAAGGGAGAGAGAGCTGCTGCGTTGTGGTTGGCTGCTGACCAGGACCAAACCACAATTTCTCATCTATATTAATGCTTTTTATGTGTCTCAGACTATCACTGTCTCAAAACAGGAGTTGTTGAGAGATGCATGTGGGGAATATTTAGTAATAAAGGGACAGAAGAACAGGTCTGAATAAAAGAGATTAAGATGAATTTTAGAAGGAGGAGGAGAAGCTTAGACAATTGGTTATTTATTTTTTTTTTATCACTTAGTTGTAAATAATATTTTTTATCACATTTACAGGCCTTACAGAGACTGTGGTGAAATCATATTAAGACTTCCATTATTTTGTAGTTGTATCAAGTTCTGCATTCCAGAATATGCATTGAAATTGGAGTGTATTAATACCTGACCATTTTCCCTGTGCTTCAGAACGGATTCAGCTGATGTTTGCTAGGATGTTTTAGAAGTTAAATGATTAAAAAAAAACCAAACCCACAACCAAGAAAATACAGTTAATAGTTAATTGTTTTGTGAAATTGTGTGCAGTGTGTACACAAATAACTCTTTGATGTCCGATTAGAATATTTGAAGAGCATACCAGAACAGTGGTAAAGTATCATCATGGTGTAGGTGAAGAAACATCTACCTGAGAGATGATGGTAAATACAGTTTTTTATAAGGCATAGTTTGTCAAAGGAGGAGAAAAAACCCAGAGTTAAGGCATAATTTCGCTGCTGATGTTAAAATTGTAATGCTTCTAGTGTTGGCAAACACAGAGAGGAGCACACTAGCTCATGCAATTCCGTAAACTGGCTGTTTCTGGTAAGAAGTCTGCAGTTTAGTGTTATGACATGCTCAGAAAAAATTAATTCCAAGAGCAAGCTAAGGTTATCCTTACAATGATTTCCTATTGAGACAATTTCATGTAGTGTGGATATGAAAGCTTTTATTATCCAGTACTGTGTCTTAAAAAATTTGGTAAATGTTTTAACCAGAAAGCAGTGCATTTTATCTTTATTGGCCCTGTTTTTGCACCTCATCATCTCATCCAGTAAATTGCAAAAATGGGTTAGTGTTTTGCAGAGCAATATAAACTAAAGTTTTTATTCTGTATGATGCTACTATATTGGATTACTGATAAATTTTGGTATGGAGGTTAGGAATTGAACCATCAGATAGCCTGTTTAGACCAGACAGAGAATTGTGTCCCCAGCTCCAATATTATGGCTTCTGCTTCCTTATGCATAACTTGGTTTTCCAAAAATGCAATAAATCTAGAAAAAAAGGAGGGGAAAGGGACCCACAGGGGTAGCAGGGTGGAACTCTAGCTTTCTGCCTCTTTGTGCTTATAAGAGGTAAAATGGGAAGGGAAGTGTATTTCTTGCTCTTCTTGTAAATGTGTTTTTCCTCTTTTCCATAGAATGACAGACCCAGTTTATTGTATTTTGCAGTTGTAGTTTTAGGCATTTGATATCCATATTGCCAGCTGTAATAATTCTGAGTTAGCATTCCTGCTAAACTACACATCTCCTTTGTTTAAGAGGAGTGTGCAGGGAAGCATACAATAAAAAGATTTCTTAAAAGCAAAACAACATTTTTATTCAGCAGTTCTTTCCTGTGTAGTGGAAACTGTTTTATGTCAAGTCTTCTGCCTTTCTTCCAAGTCATGTGCACTACTTGTCTGGTAAAGATTTTTACCTCTGTGTGTGTATGCAGGTTCTTCAGAGCTAAGCAAGCTACGCAACTAAGCAGAAGTACTGAATCAGTAGAATCCCAGGCATTTAATAAAGGTTACATAGAAGGGAAGCGAAAGCTGTTGTAAGTCTTCAAATGAAGACTTCTCCTTCTCCAAATCAAGAAAAGGCTGTCAATATGTGCTTGTTAGCTTAGAGAATGGTCCCCTAAACATTGTTGTGTACTGTTAGATACACACACCCCAAAAAGACGTAGCAGTGAATGACACCTGTGTACTGTACCTCCCAAATTATACAGGTAGCAGTTTCAGTTCACACTCAGTTCACACTTTTTGTGTACCTTAGAATGTGTTTTCTCTTTTTCCCTTTCATCGTTAGAAGAAGAGAAATGTATAGATTGATTTATAAAGTAATTCCAAATGTGAATAAAATAAAGAATATAAAAACTAGAAAATGCCGTGAAACATCAACTGGATTCTCATGTGAACTTCTTGTTTTCATATCAGTTTATGCTTCAGTGTGCTGAACAGTCTCCCTATCTCAATGACTCTTAGAAGGGGGCAGTTTGCTTGGCTTCCATTTGGAATTTTAGTTTGCTCTGGATTTACTGAAAAGTAAAATTAACACAGCATTGTCAAGAATTGCAACATATATTTCTTGCCCAGAAATATTGAGAAATGTCTGAAGTGTTTTAAAAAAGTGACAATAAATGAAACAAGAGTAGTAAACATAATGGCGTGAGGAGTGCTGAAAGTAAATATTTTTTTATCATGTTTTCTGACAAGTTTATATGTTTAAAACTTTTGTCTGGAACCTAGCGATGAATAGGTTCTGTGTTGAAAAAGCATGCAATATGATTTTTTTTTTCTGGGTTACAATAATTTTATTTGTAATAATATAACAAAGTTAACGGTATCCCTCAAAAGAATTGCTGACCAAAATGTACTGAGAAGTTTCTATTCTGTTTCTTTGATCTGTTTCATGTAGGAAAGAAGGGAAAGGGAACGAAAGCTGAGCAAAGAAATGTCAGAAAAAGCCACAAAGGAACTAGAAAAAATGCAGTTACAAGAAAAGGCCGAATTAAAGTATAAAGAATGGTTAAAGAAGAAGAGAACTGAAGAAGCAGAAAAGAAGAGGAAGGAGAAGGTATTAATAAACTAATGATTTATTTGGATGGGGTTACCTAATCTGTAACTTATATTAAATATATTGGGTGATTGATTTTATTGGAATTTATTGAATGGCAGTGTTGTACATGAAAAAAACTTTCAAAAGTTGTTATGTTAGTGCATTGAAGACATTAAGGCATGGTCAGCAAAGCAACATGCATATTGAATCATCTTTTTGAATCAGTCTTTGCAAACCTATTGGAATTGTGATATGACAAGGGAGAGAAATGCAAGCCACATGGTGTACCTTTATCACTCAGACCATTGCAGGGAGACCCAGGCAGAAAATAGGTGGCATTCGGGGCATTTTTCTCCCAGCACCACTATTATCATTATACTTGCATATATTTCTAGTTAATGCATTTTTTCTTCATATCTGTACGAATCTGATGCAAGGAGTTCTAATTTTAATCTTCTTTCATATTAATCACCTATGTATTTGTGTAGTGAGCTTCAGAACACCTCTTACTTCTTGTAAGCTTCCTAAAGTACGGACTTTGAGGTCCTCTAGTTCACTAGAACAAAAGCTCTAACAAGGCTGTGCTTGCAGGAATCATCTAGAATTCCCCTGAAATATCACATATTGATAATGATTATGTCTGAAAACTATGAAATATTTGACCAGATGTCTTATCTGTGAAGTTGATTGGTTGTATTTTAATTTAATATTACAGTATAATTTTTCAGTAGAATACGTAATATAGGAGTACTACCCTACTCCTATATTGTCGGTTACTATTGTAGGTGAGTGTGGGGGAGGATTGTGGTGAGAAGAATTTATATTCCCCCTGTAATTACAGCAGTTCTTAAAGTACAGAACACATTTGTAAATATTTCACAAGTACATATCATTAGTTTATTTGGATTAATTTTAGCACAAGGACCTTAAAACCCAAGAAAATGAAAGTCCTCAGACAGATTTAAACCACATGCATTCTTTCAGTCATGTCTCCATTACATAGGTTCTTAAAAGCCATGTTCACAATATCACTTAAACTTAGTTGAAATCCATATTCCATGCCTAAACATACTGGTTTTACTCCTTCTTCTGATGGATGGTTCCCCCCACCTGCTCCAGGCTTGGAAGTGACCCAGTTGTGGCTGATACAGGGCTGGACCAATGTGGGTAAATGAGAAGAGTGGATGGCTGTCCCACATGCAACAGCCTCTTCAGGCTAACTGCAGCACAGTAGCCCTCAGTCATCTGCCCTTTACATTCAGAATATCTTCTGCATGTAGTCTTCCAAAAGGTTTCAGAGAACTTTTTCTCAGACAAACACTGGATTAACATGGAGGGTCATGTTTGGTTTTTTTTTTTTTTCTTCCCCAGACTTAAAGGAAAAAAAAAATTAAACTTTTCACTTGTCAGCATAATGTATTTGTATTTGAAAACATACTTGGAAATATATTCAGTAGTCTGGGAACTTGCAAAAATTTATTTACCATTTTGTGCATATTGTACAGGGCTTTGTCTATCAGTATCTTAGATTTATTTTTCTTATTTTTAGGAAAAAGAAAAAGAAAGGGAAGCAGAGCTACAGGAGAAGAAAACAAGATCAGAGAAGATCTTTAAGGAATGGCTACATAATGCTAGAAATAAACCGCGCCCTGTTTTAAATGGTTATGGCTTCCCACGTGGGAAGTCTACAGGTTTGTACTTCCACTACACATATGTAGTGACTTAGGTTTGTGGTTCCTTCCCTCTAATCTTTTAATGTAAAATGAAGCTTGTTAAAGATTTTAATCCAGTAGCTAATTTTGGCACATGGGAATTAATATCTCATATGGTATAAGTCAGAGAAGCTTTTACTCTGAGACTCTGTGCATTTTTCATAGCCATTCATGATATTTGTGAGGAAAACGATATTATTTGAGGGAATAATGTGGCATACCAAATTATAACTGATTTTGATCTCATTTTCCTTATCAGGCATAGGAATCACTAGAGTCAATTACTGGTTCCTGTGAAGCAGATCAATTATGTTGCAGTCACTTGTTTAAGTGATTTTTAAAAAATATTTCTCTACTCAGTTGTGTTCATGCAATAGAATATATTACAGACCTTGTTTTACCCAACCACATGATGTATGCACTGAAATTTCACTACAAACAGATGACTGGTAGGGCAACATGTTCCTTCTGCTGCATTTTAGGTTTTCCAATACTGCTTTATGGGACCTGCGTTATTCATTGCAAATTATTAATGTATATGTGGATATTTAGTGTATTTTTCTCATCAATAAAATGAGTAACAGTTAAGAAAAGATGAAAAAAATGTGAGCTTTGCCTGTGCGGTGACAGAAAGTTTTATTTAGAAATGCTTTGAAATAATGCGAAGTAGCCAATTTGTAGACATTTACTGCTGTTAAATACACAAAGGACTGAGCATTCTGAATGTTACACAGCATTCGACCTGCTTATTTTTTTAAATAGAGATGAAGAGTACGCCAGTTATTTGTTAAAAAAAAAAAAAAAAGTGGAAGACTTATTACTTAGTCATTTAAACTATGTGATGTTCTTATGCCATCTATGCCTCTGGTGACACTGTTGTGTCTTTGTTCGTCCAGGTGATTATTATAACTGCTTACATTGTAAAGCTTGTAGTATAAATACTCCTTTTTAGTTATGTGTATTTTCTAAACATTTTAGGGTGTGCTGATGGAAGTTTGTATCCAGCTCCAGCGTACTGTAACCCCATTCCTTGGAAACCTGTACATGTTCCTCCTCCAAAGGAAGACAATGTTCTTAGCATGAAGAAGAGTAAGAGACCTGTATCTTGCCGGTCACATGCGTCTTTGGTAATTTATAAGCCCAAGAACAACCCTTGTATTGGATCCTTGTGCAGAAAGCAGTTATAGTACTGAAAACAAAACTATTCCTATGATCTTGAGTGAACTGGGCCATAAATATGAAGTTATATGTAGTTATATGTCCAAAACAGGCTGCTTTCTGCTTTTTTTTTTTTTTTTAATTTTTGTGAACAGGTGTTGTATTTACAGCTGACCAATCAGTTTTTTATATATGGTTTTTTATATGTTGCATTTTAGTAACAAAAAAAAAAAAAAAGTAATATTTAGCCAATTCTAATGACACTGTACCTCAATACCAATAAAATTCACAGGATTGTTTTTTCCTTTCCTCTTCTGTTGCTGAGGGATTTCTTCTGTGTATGTGATTTATTCGTTTGGGCAACAGTATTACTGGGTTATTTTGAAGATGCTAATTATAACAGACTTTAACACAATTCTTGGCTTAATGCGGAAGGAATTCAAGGCCTGCATGCATTTGCAGAGCTATGATGTCATTGGGATTGCAGAGAAGTGGTGGGATAGTTTACCTAGCTGGAGTGAGTGCTGCAGTGGATGGATGCAGGCTCTTTAGGAAGCATGGGCTGGCATGGCGAGAAGGAGGAGAGAGAGCGGGAGGAACTCATTAAGTTTTGCCTGAGGACGGATGATTAGCCAGCTGAGACCTAATGAGTTAAGATTAAAAAGGGAAACTAAGGTGGGCAATGCAGTGGGCATCTGCTACAGACCAGTTGATCACAAGAAGTGGGTGACATTCTTCAGGCATTTGGAAGAAGCCTTATGCTTGCAGTCCCTGGTCTCACAGGGAGACTTGAATCATCCTGAAATGTGATGGAGGAGCAACACAGCAGGGTGCAAGCAGTCAAGGGAGCTTCTGGAGGGCATCGGTAATTTCATTAATTTCCTGACATAGCTGGTAGAGGAGCTTACAAGGGGAGGCTCTTTGCTGGACCTGATATGTACAAACAAGGGACAACTGGTCAGGGATGTGAAGGCTGGGGGCAGCTTTGCCTGAAGTGACCGTGGAAGGGTGGAGTTCAGGATCCTGAGAGATGGGAACAAATAGCAGGATCACAACCTTGAACTTCAGGAGAGCAGGTTTTGTTGTGTTCAGGAACTTGCTCCGAAAAATCCCATGGAATATGGTCATGGAGAGAAGAGGGGCCCAGGACAGTGAGTGATTTTCAGGGATTGCTTCCTCCAAGCTCAAGGATGGTCCAACCCAGTGAACAGAAAGTCGAGCAGAAGCGGCGGAAAGCCTGCATATATGAACAAGGAATCCCTGATAAAATTAAATACAGAAAGGAAGCATGCAGGAAGGGACAGCAGGAACAGGGGACCCTGGTGGAATATAGAAACGCTGACCAGATGTGCAGTTTAGGGAATATCAGGAGAAACTGGACATACACAAGCCTATGGGATCTGATAGGATGTACCTGCAAATGCTGAGGGAGGTGGCAAATATCACTGTAAGGGCACTCTCAATTGTTTTTGAGAGGTCCTGGTGATCAGGGAAGATTCCTGAGGACTAGAAGAAATTACAATAGTTAATAGAGTATTTGATTTGTGTTTGCCAGTAATTTATGATGTGAATTAGTGTGAGGTCTCATAAGTAGACTTTCTCAATATACTTCACATTCACCTATTGTTAAAGCAGTGCAAAGGACATAATGCAACTAAGTTGAATTTTTCATTTTGCACTGTGAAGTCATGAACATAAAACTATTAATCAGAATGAAAAGAAAGAAAAAATGCTTTAAAGAGCAATGTATGAATCTTTTTTAAGTCAATTCTATCATTTTAATTTAGTAGTTGCTAAAAGTAACTAAAACTGGGACCACTGTGTACTACAGTTTTAAATACAAGTGGAAACCCATTTTAATACTTGAAGGTGCATCATTTAAGCTGACAAAATCAACAAAAGCTACTACGAGTATATGAGTGTATTCATCAGTTTATCACGTAGGGTGGGAGCACAAGCTGATCTGATACGTTTCATTTCTTCTATCACTAAGATATTTAGGCTTCACAGTGTCTGTGATGGGTCTTTTCTTGGTACTTCTGTAACTGTGTATGTAAATCAAGTGCCAAACGTTTATGAATATGTAATATATAATATGGATTATCATATTAGTTAGTGAATAACTGTTAAGAGTACTTGTCTTTCTACAGTCTAATATTTGTCATAGGTTATACAGAGTAAAAACTGTTAATTTTTAATGATGAATTTATTTAACAGTTTATTTTCCTATTTATTCCAATACGTAGATAGACCAAAGACACCTAATGCAGCTCTCATGAAAGACAATAAAAGCTCCTAGCAGGGCCACTGCCGTGACTTACTAAAATGTTCACTTAATGCTGTTTATAGGTTATTCCTGTATTCTACAGTATGTAAAGCTTTTGGCTCACTGCAGGTTTGGTTTTTTTTTGTTTAAAGGCAGAAAATAATTTTAATGGCTCATGCACTATTCTCTTCTGTGTGTTTATTTGATATTAATTTCAGTACACACATTTAGGAGAAGTCTGGACTTCATAAAATATGCAGAGCATCAAACTGTGTTTCTGTTAAGTAGGAGGAAGTGGGCTTCATGGAAGATGTTTGCACATTAGCTTCAGTATGTAGAACTCTGCGCTCGGCTTTTTCTATAAGGCCCTGCAGGATTGATTGGTATGAAACTAGTGGATTAATGGATTAGTTGTTAATCTCTCCAGATGACCTTGTTGTGTAGAGATGTCTTATGAGAGAAGTTTGACAATTGTGTAAACTATGAGAAGCTCATTTGTATTTAGATGGAGGAACAGCATTTTACTGTAATGTAAATGATTAATTTTGGATTAGTTCACAGAGGTTTCTTGGGATTCTGGTTAGTTAAGAGCTGTATACTATCATGTTAGTTTTTTTCCCTAGCAGTTTTTCTGAAATAGCATGTGGCCACCAGTAAGGTGTGTTGATGTAATTACCTGAGTGTATATTTATGACTTGGTATTTGTTTTAGCATTTATTTCCTTGTAGTGACATTAAATGGCCCATTGTATGATGGTAGGCACTGATAGCATTTATATTAATAGAGTATGAAAGAACCTATGGCTCGATTCTGCTGTAGCACATCATTGACAAGATTTCTGTTGGCTTGAACTGTGACAAATGGCAAGTTATCAGGGGTTCTTATGCTAACCCAAATAGAGTTGTCCTTCAGGATTACATGTCTGCACCCAGGGTGAAGGGCTAAATAAATCTTAAATGTGTATTTGATTCAGGAATAGGAATAGAGCAGTAAATGTTGAAGTCTAGTAGTTTTCTTCCAGGTGCCTCAGCCGGAATAATTGAACTGAGTACTTACTAGAATTCTGGATTAGAGATTTTAGAAAATACTAATAAATATCTAAAGCAATTATTCTTTTGATCTACCAACCAAAGATAGCATTTATTTTCCTCTGCCAACTTTTCTGTGGAACGGTTTATCCTGTCTTCAGAATCAGAACAATGTTTCATTCAGAGACAGCCAGCTTTAAGTGCACTTACAGCCCCTAAAATAGCAACTTTAACATGAGGCCCTTGCTGTAGCTTATCTGTAGCTTTGTAAATGCAGTTCTGTCCTAACTAAATTACAAATAAGGTTAAGGCAAGATGCCTTATGAGTATACATATTGGCTCTGGTTCAGTCAACATAATGGTTTTGCTAAGCAAAAAAGAGAATTATTGTTTGGATTTTTTCCAACAGGATATCAACCACACAATAAAATGGTCTGGCCTTGTAGCAGAACTTAAAATTGTATGCTGCAGAAAGCTATAATTTCATGATGTTGCAGCAAATAATTAATTTACACCATTCTTTCTCAGATGTTAGAAAGATAAAATCTTAAGACTTTGTTGTTGCTCAAACAGCCTTCTGTACTCTCTTATGAAGTTCTCTCCTGGATTTCTCTGCTCATGAAATTTCACAGCAGATGAAGTTGCAGAATCTCATATTACCCACTAGAAACAATCTGATGATCTTGCATCTTGATGTCTGTGCTGCTAAAATAATATGACACTCAGCCTCAGCTTATTTTAATCCCCTTGTTTTTGCAGAATTTCTGGTTGTAAGAATTCATAAAGTACTTCAAAATCCTGGCTACTGCATCCTTCTAGGATTCACAACCTTTCCTCCTCTCCATCTGTCAGTTGTAAATAGACTGCCACATTCAACCTCACTAAGAAGGATTACATCTCCTATGAGCTTGTATTGTTTTTGAAAATTGCTGTGTAGGTGCTCCATAAAGTCACACAACTTTCCAGTAATTGACAGTGGATCTTCACGCAGATGTTTCAGTGTTGAAAGTCTACAAGCAGTAAAGTGGATCAAAAGAAGTCACAGAAGAGCATACGATGAGTAAGAGGTCACTATTATTGCAGGCAGCCTTGCATTCTTAGGAAGTAGTGGGGTTAATGTAGCATAATGCAATTTCAATGGAAGTTTTGTTACTGGTTCTATTGTGGAGCCAAGGCTTCACCTGAACCCAATAATTGCATCAGATAGCAATAACGTCCTTGCCAGTGTAATGTTTAATTGTAAAATTAATTTATTAATTTATCATTTGAAAACCAGATTGAAGAGCAGTCAATAGTCCTAATGTAATTTTCACTGGGAGATTCTTGTGAGTAAATGTGGAAGATTTCACACTTTATTGCTGTGGTCAAAAGGTGAGTGTTCTGGACTGCTGTCCTCTGGGCAACATCATGAGCTGTGTTTAAACTCAGTAATGAATAGGAAATCTGAGCGCCTTGATCTAGTAAAGCATATAAACACTTGATTAACTTGAAATATGTTATGGAGATCATTGATAAAACAGGGCTAAAGCAGTTATGCTTTCCTGGATTTGAGGCCTAGGACCTAAAGCCTATTAGCGTAGCCTCTATTTCATATAAAATGTTTTGTCCATGTTTTCACATGTGTAACTCATTTTATAATGACTTATTAGACAGTTCTCTAAAACTGTACTTAAATGAGAGTAAATTTTTGCAAAATGTGAAGACTTACTTAATATATGGACTTAAATGTTTGCTTGGTCTAACTTAGTGACTTAAGCAGGGACTGCAAATATTTAATTCACAGGAAAGTTTGAATTTACAGAAAATTGTTAGAGTGGGTGATTTGAAAAGTGAGATATTTGAAGCTTTTAATACCAAAATCTATTGAACTTAGCTGTGGCTGGATGCAAGGGTGGATTCAATTATGTTAATGATATTGTTACAAAGGACTCAGACTTTGATTTCTTTTACTGAAGTCACAACTGAAGTTATTTCAGTATTAGCACTAAACAATGAGAAGTGGTTAATCCAGCTAGACAAATACCATAATAGGGGCTTTTGCGTATAGGTTCTGTGGAAGATGGGTGTCCGACTTTCACAGGTATTTCATTAAAAAAAGGCAAGGTTGCGTGTTTTGGGGTTAAGGCAACAAGTTAACAAGTAATCTAGCAATGCCAAAATATTAATAGATGCTAGAACGTTTTCTCCGTAACCTGAGTCTGACTAAAACCAAAAAAACTCCTACAAGTTTTATTATACAGTATCACCATATATGGTTGTACAGGGATGAAACCCATAATGTATAGGCTGTTTTTGTTAAGGTGATGATCAGGGTAAGAAAAAAGCTCTTCAATTTCCCCATTACATTGGCACGTGTGCATCCATCTTTAAATAACAGTTACTGAAAGCTATGTAGAATATTTATCAGTACCCAGAAGGAAAGTGAGATGACTGTGGTATGCCTGAGTTCAAAGAGCCCTTCAGAGATACCAATATAAATCCACACTTCAGCCTTTGCTAACAAAATTGTGATCAAGTTATAGAGGATGGATCCTAGGAATTCCTGTGTTGTTCTTGCTAAATGAGTGCACTAGTTTAAAGGGCTAACACCAATGGTTTTATTTCCACTGTTGCGGAGTGATTTCTCTCTGTGTTTGTTAGGATGTCTGTTCTAGTTGAGCATAGCTCATAACATGTTGAGTTAAGCAATGACAAATGTATAAAAGGACATGTGAGATTTGCAAAAACAATTTCCATACCAGATGTAACTGCCAGGGATGCCGGAAACAAAGATGAAAGACAGATGGCAGCTGAGGCTACAGCTGTGAATGGGCAGAATATGTTCTATGTTGCATTATTATCTACGTTGCATTATTAGTACCTATGTTGCATTATTTATGTCTCATGACATAGAAATACATGCAATGTTGAAGTGGAACAAGTGAATTATTGTGCTCGTCCAGCACTTTTTTCTATGCCACCCTATGCACAGTTTATCAAAGGTGTATCAGAATTATCCCAAGCCAAGTGTGAATGACAGCATCTTGGAGTCCAGATTCATCAGTAGAATCTGGATAGTGTGATATTTATTAAACTAAGTGCCAAAGTTTCTGCATTGATACACACTTGAACATCAAAACTTTTGGCTAACATTTGTTTATAATGTTCCAGGCTATTGCAGCTGACAAACTGTACAAAGCTTCTTGTTTTCTTGTGTGTACTTCATCCTCAAATGGATTTTCAGAACTTGGTACTGTTTCATACCCAAATTCTTGTACTCCTCAGGAAGGAAAATGTGAGGGTAACTCTGTTTAAGTGTACCCAAGATTCTTGGTGTAGGGGAAGTGGGTAATATGACCCCAATGATTTTAGCGAGGAAAATATTCTCATATTGGTTTAATCTGCTAGTAATAGAAAAAGTTACAGAAACTATAATTTGAAGAAACTCTAGGATCCAGGTGCTGCTGATGTTTTTTTCTCTTTTTCTTTCCTTTTTTCTTTTTTTTTTTTTTTCCTTATTGTTTTTAGGCCAAAGTTGTTAGTGAACTATTTGTAAAGTCAATGCTTAAATGCTGACCATGGAACTATTTTCACTCTTGCATTGGTTAAGCTGAATAGCTTTGAAAATTGGTAAGATTTTATGTAATCTCCTGAATGTAGTGGATATGCTGGTCACGTTTCATGAGATTCCAATACAAACAAAGCTTTGAAAAAAAACTCCCTATTTTTTGTTATTTCAGGTGGTCTGGGTGTGTTGCTCATACATAAAATTGTTAGGGTTCTTCTAAGACGGCTTCAGAGAGATAATATTTCAGGATTAAAATGCTTAAATGGGAGTAAGGCAACTAAGCTTCAACATTACGCCTTTTAAAACTATTGAAAAGTGGCAATGAACCTTCCAACTTACCCTTAAGCCTTTGATACTTTTAAAGCATAACTTTCTTGTAAAGCATTTCAGATGTTTGATATAGTCACTTAAATTATTAATCTACCTCATTCCTACTTCAGTGTTTTGAATGGTGATTTATTATTAATTTGCTATTCTTGCCAGTAAATTTATAGAATTTTACCTCCTTCAGACATTGCTGTTGAAACTGTTGTGGTTTTTATAGAATAATTTACAAGTAACGATTCCAGAGCCACTGGCCTAGATAATAAGATATGTAAATCTCAGTCTCTGATCCATGAATTCATATATATATATATAATGTTAATATATATATATATATATATATTGGTAATATATTGTTATCTGGCCACTAGGTCACTCACCTGAATACCCATGGGAGAAAAGAATGGAAATCACTGGTAAGTGTTGACTATTTGGAAAGTGCAGTGTTTTTTTTACAGAAGTTTTGGGAAAAATCTTTTAATCATCTTATATTTTATTTATAGTAACAAATAAAAATTGTTTTATGTCAAAAGTTTAACAGTGTGTGAACAATGCTTTAGGCTTTTGATCTTGATAAGGACAGTTTTAGGTTGTGTTTGGATGAATTTTGCGTAATATTTTAGGGAAAGGATTGAGGTGGGAAAATGTAGCTCCTCTACTGATGATAAAACACTAATTATTTTTACAGCTGTGTCCCTTAGCATCTAAGTTACAGTTAGGGTTTTGCTGCACACAGCCAGTTGGCAGGATACAAATGCATGGATGGTGAGTCTTATTTGTGCGCTACAGCTTGTTTCCCTGTGTGGTCAACAGAGATGCTAGCTAGGAAGAGAAATAGGATTAATTAGCATTTTTACTTTATTTGTAATATAGGTATTGCAATACTATTTACTTTTAATTTTGCATGTATTCAATCATAAATTATGTTTAAGTCCTATATGAAGAGAGTTTGCCATCTAGACTTGCTAGACCAAATCACTGGTAAACAAAAGACACCTCACAAGTAAGTGATATGATCTACAAGGTATATCCAGGGGTTGGTTTGTTTTCTTCCTTCTAATACAGTGAAGCATTTTTCATTCTGTTTTATCTTGGGACACTTTCAAGAGTAGAAACATGTATGAAACTATATTTTTATTTGCATAAAGATTTCATATGTACTCCTCTTGGAGTCTTAATATATATAATATGTGTGTTTTTGTATATGTGAAAAACATTTGGCTAAGTTGTAGTGTTGCTTCAGTTTCTTAACACAAAAGGGAAGTAAAATGAATAACCATAAGCTTTTGAATCATGATCTCAAAAAATAATTCTTGTCTAGCTGTGTATAGTTTGTAGAATTACACAGTATACTCTTTAATTAACATTGAGACAATATACAGTGGGTAAAGAATGCTGTCTTGTGATGAAATCAAAGAACTTGATTTAAAGCTCCTGACTTAGATAGCTGACTCTGCCTCTGACTCTTTGTTAGATCTAGGACAAGCTAAGTAACTTCTCTTGCCAAAGTTAGAGCATGTCTGAAAGCTACTAGCTTTCATAAATTAGCACTTTTGATTGCCAGGTAGAAAACGCATATATGAAACAGGGTGTAGGAGGCTCGGTTACACTGAATAGGTGAGAGATAAGGGAAACTAAATTATCTGGCTTTTTTGTAGTAGTTAGCATGTACAGTATTACTTTAAGTGCACTGATGATCCATTGCTATAAGAGGCACTGTCTCAAACAGATGCAATTAAATGTTATCTAGAAACCAGATCACTACATGTTTTCCACGACTGTTTTAATTTTGTTTCTGTCTTTGTTGCCACATTGTTGTTCTTGATTATGAGTTAAAGGCGTGCTCTGCCAGGCAACTAAATGCACTTTGGCAATATGAACATTTTAAAAAGCTAAAAAATGTAATAAAAGCTTTCTGATAGAGCACAAACCAAGCTCAAAGAATGTCTGGAACTAACATTGTAAGCCAGAAGTTCTTGCCCTTTCAATAAAAAAAAAAAAAAAAAAAGTGTTGGCAAAAAAGATTATAACCAATTGTAATGTCCAATACCACACAAGTACGTACTATGTACAGAGCAGTTATTACTCAGTAAAAGTTTTCCTCTCTCTTACCAGTTATAAAACATGATAACTTTTCTACACTTTAAATCTACCCTAAATCCCTTTGGTAGTTTTTTAGGGGAAGAAAAAACAAAAACCACAAGGCAAAAAAGAAAGAACTGCTCATTCAATCCCATATGAAACCTTGACTCACTGCAGCCTGAGGCATAGTTCAGAATCCAGTTTTTTGGAAAGACGAGTTCTTCCTGTTGCTGGAGAAGGGAGGGGAGGGATGAAAGTCTCTGTCATGGATTTCAAATGCAACTTAATTTGCAACATCAAGAATTGGTTGCAGTGCTGTGTACTTTCAAGAGTGGTTTTAAGTGCTATTTTTTTTCCTTAGGTGACCAATTTTTGATATGCCTCAAAGTGGGTCAATTTTGAGAAATTGCGCATGAGTTTAAATCAGATATAACTTTCCTAAAATTTATCTCAAATAATTGGAGACAAACAGTAAAAATCACTTGCGTTCAGTTCCATCTCACCTAACTTTAGACACCTACCTTGCAAACTACTACTATCTTCTTTTATATCAATGAATACATATTAGCATGCTCAAGATGCAGCAGTGGCCTTTGAAAAAGGCAATTTAAACTCTAGACGTGGGTGTTCTTTCTGTTGTATATAACTGCTGTCTTGGAGGGTATGTACTGTGCCGGTCTCTGCTGCTTGTTCAGATTTATCCGGTCTGTGCTATTTCAGTTCACAGCTTTTGTAGAATTGGCTGTGTCTTGAGATAAATTGTGTCTATTATTATTGTCACTGTCACAATTTTATTTGGAGTCTTGTATTTGCTATTTTTTCATTAAAATCCTGGATTGAATGATAATCTCCCTTTCATTAAAAAAACCCAACAACTCAAAATACTATGAAAACAGAGAAAGCTTAGTGCTTTGATCTGTAAGCTAATGCCCCATTACTGAGAATCAACTCGTGCTTTTTGGTGAGCAACATTCATGGTCAATCCAAACTAAATTTCTATTTGTTTGGATTCCAGTTCCTTTCAGACATAAATTGCACATGTCTTAGATTTTAGCTGTTACTGTGTTTCATAATTTTTACTGTCAGATGGAGAAAACCAAGAAGCAGGTCTTAGAAGTGTAAAGACATAATTTGCTTATATGGTTGTGTAGGTTTCTTGTAGGACAGAAGAGTTGCTAGCAGGCTGTATATCCTCACTCCATATGGAGCTTCCATCATCACTTTGAGCAGGACCCAAATGTATCACAAATAAATGAACAGTATGGGTTGTGCATCTGGTGCCTAACAGCATTATATGTTGCAAGAAAAGCAACATAACAAAGAAAAGCAAGAATTAATACTCCTATTTCCTCTATAAAATTGAACACCCTACAAATTGTCTGGCAGATGAGTCTGGAAGATGATTTTTGTGAAGAAACCTGTATGAGACTTCCAAAGCTTGTGCAGTTGTGATGATGATAAGGTTGTTAGCTGATGATATGCATAAATTATTAGCATACAGTTTGATAATGATATTGCAATATTGAAAATTGTGATATGTGAAAAAATGGGGTTTTATCAAACCTAATTAACCTCCTTTGAAAAAACCTTATTTGGCAGCAGCAGTAAAATATCCAGTATATAACCCATAATTTTGTGTTCACTGTCACTAAGACTGTTACTCACCAATCCTTCTAGATTACCTAACTATCCATTTCCTAGTGTTTTCCAGCAGGTGTGCAAACACCTTTAAAAATCCAGACATGCTAAAACTACTGAAATGATTGGGAATTTCTGAAAGACCCTGGTTTAGGAGCCTCTGTCCAGATTGTGATGCAAGAGATTTGTTAAAAGTAATTTGGTATGTAACCATAACTAATGATCGAACCCTAATCTATGTGAAGAAGAAACTCTCATAGACATCTCAAGTCAGTCTGAACTCAAGATTTATAGGATTCCCTTTTCTTGCAATCCAAAATTTTCTCACATCACTAAAAGCCAAGTTCACATACCAAGAAATCTGAAAATACCAGGTCAAATGTAAGCAATTAAACCTAAGCAATTAAAACCTAAGCAGTTTAGTAGGTCAGGGATGTCTGACCCAGCAAGAAGGTTGACCTATGGGAAATACAAAGTCTGACTTCATCTTAGCAGACCACTGTATAAAATGTAAGGGTGGAGACTGAGGGGACTGTTTTCAAGGGGTTTTGGCAAACAGAAATTCCCTCTAAGCTTTTCCTGCTCTACTAACGTAGTCTTAAGCGTAACAGGGATTTGTAATAGTGTGGTTGGAAAATACTTTTTTTTTGTTCCCCTCAAGTTCTTGAAGGGAAAAAACAAAAAAAAAATCCTGTCCTATGCTTCTTTTTTAAAGAATATTTGTTCTTAATGGAAGATACATAGGGAAATGACAATATATATAGTGTATATCCAATACATGCTATTTATTATGTATAAAAGTGAATATGAATTTGCTTAGATTAAAGCAAAAAAAAATAGTAGACAGTGATGTAAATGAGAGAATCAGACCTAATTTATTTTTTCAAGGAATCTGACCATTTCTTATCATTAGAAACCCTTGCAATTTATAGTGAACCTGTCACAATACGTTGATTTTATCTTATTTTTTTAAACCTCTACTTTTGGTTATGATTATTTGATAAATTGAACTTCCATTTGAAAGAATACATTTCTGTTTCTCAAATGTCAAATCTCAAAATCACATGTGTCGGTGTTATATCTTTCCTACGTATTCTTCCACACATGTTTTCCTGGCAGAATGGCAGGGGTTCTGCTCTCTGAACTAATTTGCTTGCTCTTTATTTTATGAGCCCCAAGAAGCAGTTCTGATGTATTTGAAGCCAATGATGGTAGATTGCTTGAACTGTATTTTCCAGGCCCATAGGGAAAATAATTAACTTGATCTTTTTATTGATTCAAGAATTAAGTCATTCCAGGTTTTTGTCATACTTCTTTCTGTCAATACAGTTGTGGAAAACTTGTGTTTACTTTAAAAAGATAGAAGTGTTCAGGCATCCTGTGCCATGTGATTCATCACTGTTTCTGAATTTTAATTTAAATAAATGTGGTTTATGATGATAATTATGCCAGCTGTCTGTTTAATGAGTAGGGCTTTATGGCAGACCTGCACTATCAGCAAAACTAGTAAACATTATTTCTCCAAGTTGTTACTGTACCAGCTCTTTACTAAAGCAAGAACTTAATAAAAGACCAGAGCATTGCAATGCTGAAAGCCCTCAAGATAAGAAAAATTACTGAATAAAACTTTAAACAAAACCCAGAGACACAGATTTGCCTCAGCCATTTAAGGGGAAAGGAGAAATAGCAGTTGCAAAAGCACCAGCTGAGGTATGCCGTTCCTAGTGGAACTTGAGTTTTTTCTTTCATGACTGGGAGTGGAATGCAGTATGTGAACACAGTTGGGTGTCAGAGATCCCACACAGGTGGGTTTTGATGGAGCATCTTTCTTTTCCTGGGAACTTTAATAATTGTAAATGTACAGTGAAAAAACACTGTATGGTAATGATACTCCTCTAGCAATGATCCCATAGACTTCTTATATCGAATAACTAAACCCAAAACTGTTTAGTTTACATAATGTAATGTAATTTTACTTGCAGTATTTTTTTCACTCACTAGATGTCTTGGTGCTCTGTAATATTCTGGACATGGTATGATTCTTGGTAAACTGAGTCTTGAAAAAGTACCTGAGACATAACTGGATTCTTGAGTTTTTTTTTAACAGTACTTGTCAGCACAAGTCCCACCCATTTGGGAACCTTCTCTGGATTTTAGTATGTAGAATGTACATTCCTCACTGCCTGCTGTGTGATGAGGATGTGTTTACACAATTGTAACACATAACACTAATTTTGCTTTTTAAAAGAAATGGGTACTTTTTGAATCTGAAAACAGTTCTGTGAAACCAAACAATCCTCATATCAAGGAAAGGTTTGCAATGTTTGTCCAGTTCTTAACCCAGTGGAAAATTAATATTACTGTTCCCATTAGCTTTAGTATTTTATAGGATGTAATCATTCAACTTGATTTAAATAATAAAAAGATTGCAAAGCAAATAATTCAAAGGAAATATCAGTTAATTGATGTATTAGGCAAATGGCAAGGAGTCTGACTCTGAAGACATTTTCAATCTATTCTGTTTAGAGGGAAATGCTGATAGAAATGAGTGGGGTTGCTCTTTCATCCAGTTGAACTCTAGGTCCTAATGGATTTCTAGGTCCTCTTGTCATTGTTGGAAGCTCATTTTCCTCAACTGCTTTGAAAAGAACTGTTTCATCTTCAGGATGCAGCACATTGCGTGCCTTCCAGGCCTTCTGTCATGGAATTGACTTCTTAACCCCGTAATCATATTTTCTTTATCTCTTTTTCCTCCTCCAGATAAATCCTGAGAGCACAGGCAGGTTACAGGAAGGTAAGGCAATATGAGGACTTACTTCTCGTCTTTGTATCACCAGACCAGTATAAGGGAGGGGTGTAGCAATTAATATACAGTCAGTCATGATATATGAACTAATTTGGCATGGTCTTAACTACATATATAACTAATACAGTTATGAGTTTCCTTTTCATTTATTCAGGAAGGCATTATGCTTCTCGGAGGCATTACATCTGAAGTTTTGTGTTGGTAAATGTGTTTTCAACAAAACTTTTTGAAACTTCTTCAGACTGAGGCAACTCTTCCAGCATTGCCTGAAGTTCCTTTCATTGCTTGCATATATCTCAATCTGTGTGTTTTAATCTAACAAAAACAGACAAAGAGTTGATATTTATTTAGATTGACAGATGCTTGATTTTCACAAAATATTTGATAAAATGTTATGGAAAGAGTAAACTGTTATGGAAAGCAAGAATTTGACCTTACGTTCTTTATAATGCTGAATATTTATGACTGGCTAAAGTATTTACAAAAGAGCTAATCTGCACATTTTAAAGAGGGTCCAAAAATTAAAAGCAGCTGAGGAGAGCAGTTCAATATCTGGCAAAGGATCTGGCTGTATTCTCCGAAGTATATCTCACATATACGACATATATGTGAAATACAAGAACTTCTGTTCTATGCATTAGATCTATGTAATGAAGACGAAATGTTCTATGTCTAAATTTTTACATCTGTCTTTAGATCACAAATATTCAGAGTTCAGCTTGTAAAAACTTGAACATGCTAACATAAGCATTAATTCTTCATCCTGGTTTTAAAATATAAATCCTTATCTTGCATTGGCATCACTTGGAAGGATGCTCGCTATCTCCTAGAATGAAAACCATGATGTGGAGTTAGATATCCAACCTCTGGCACACACGTTCAGGTGAAAGAGAGCAAGAGACTCTTACGGCACTCAGCATTTTAGCCAATGCCCTGCAGCATCCTCTGCTACTGTAGCTTCCAGGAAGAGCTTAATAGTTGTGAAGCTCAGAAAACCCAGGTTAATGGAAATTGTGGAAAATATTCTTTGGGTGCTTGTTTACTTAATAGAACAAGCAAGAGGAAGCTACAAACATGCAGCCTTTTATTGTGCTCCCCAAATTATCGGGACACTGTCAGCTCTTAGCACTTCTTGTGGCTTGCTTTGTGCATTTCTCACTCTGTTTTCCAGCTGATGTCATGAACTAGGTACAAAAACCCATAAAAGAGCATGCTATTACTAAAAAGATTGAGTGAAAGGAAGGTTTTTGTGTCTGACATTTACGCTATCAGTACATCTTTAATATCTATAGGAAGAATTAACATGCATGATTTCTGAGATCCAAGTGCCTCAGCAAAAGAGAGATTCATGTAAGAGACTGGAGGAGCCTGTTCTAACATTTTGCGTTTTAGGGGAACCAGATGCTCTGCAACAGGCTCTTCCATTGCAGTTCTGCATTGCAGGTTCACACTTGGGCCTGTTCTTGACAAGCTGATTGAGACAATGCAGGGTGATTTGGGGCTGAATAGCCAGGCAGTTCTACCAAGCCACATAAAAACAGGCAGGCTAGTACGGCAAGAGAAACCAGCTGTGAAAGGAGAGGACTGAGATACTGTTGTACATATGAGCCAATTCCAGCATAGTTTCTGTAATCACAAAGCTGTCTTCAAATGCAGTTAACAAAGCCAAATGTTGACACAGTATCATGCATTTCTGCTCTGAGGAGTGCTGTATCCATTAGGAAAAAGCATAACTGTTCTCAATTTAAGTAAGTGTTTCTTGACCAGGCTAAATCTGAGTTGTGTTTCCTCCCCTGACCCGCATTGTTTAGCAATGTCCCATCCTGGACATATACAAAGGTAGCATGTTTTATTTGTTAATAGGGTACATTGTATGACTCTGATCTGCATTATTGTTAATTTGTAGTTCATAGGATACTGACATAAAGTTATTATGAAGAGTGGCAATACTATTTGCTGCCCTCTAAAATTTATGGAAATATCAGATGAATAGAGTAAAATTTTCAGAATCATCCTCTTTCCGTGACTGAAGACAGACAGGACTTGAGAGAGGAAACTAAGATTATTTTTAGAAAGAGGGCACAGTATACAAAAGAACTAAAATATTTTGCTGAAATCAGACATTACAGCTTTTAAAATCTTGTATGGATAACAGTTCAAAGTTCCGGAGTATACCCCCTTTGCTCAAGCTATTAATTAAACCTGAATGTTAAGAATTAAGGTTAAGCAGAGCTTTTGTGTGCTCTTATGTTTTGGACTTCATCAGGACTCAAAAGGGAGCAAATGATACAGCACGAGGGAACTGCCTCAGTTTTGAAGATGAGGATGTTAGTATCGGTTCAGTTTCCTCTTTCTGTTTGTACGAGTGTTTGAGAATAGCTCAGTGGTTTGATGGGACAGGAGAGGAGGCAGATGAAGAAATGTTTTTGGAAAGATCAGAATTATCCCTCATGTCATAGGACTGGGTAGATATCAGAGCTGAGGGATTTCTGTCCCAATCATATTAAATAATTGGACTTTCCATTATAATCACTGACTTCAGAAGTAAGACACTGCAACAGCTGTTCTTTTTTTTTTCCCTGCAGAGTCACGTTTCTGCAAAATAACATTTTGCAGTGCTATACTGAAAGCATTGTGAACACTGCCAGCAGAATATACAGTACAAGATGGTGGAACAGTGTATTGGTACTAGCTGTCATCATCCAGGCTCAGCCTGCTCTAAGTCCTACGCCTTCTTGCGTGAGCCACTGCTAGCTCTGTGCATTTGTCTCCTCTCTTGAGGTGTAACCAACAGAGAAGAAAGAAATCAGTGTTCTGGGTGGATGATACTAAAACCCAAAAGCAAATCACAGAAGTATCTCTGTTAACAGTTAGAAGCATCCAGTTTACTCTGACTTCCATGGGTTTTAAATAAGGTCCTACAAAGAAGGTATCTCTTTATGGTGATCCTGTTTTCTGAGGCCTGTAGGAAGCGTTGATTTATATTTTTAACCCCTTCTCTACAGTTCAGTTTGAATTGTCTCTGACTACTCAGTGATTCTGGTCAGATGAAAGTTTGGATTCTGCCCAGCAATATTTCTGGCAGGAGTTCACCTAAAGGAAGTTGTACAGTGAAGTATGATCCTGTGCCAAAATCAACTGTTGTAACAGTTCATCCTCTGGCCACTCTACCCTGTCTGTGTACAACAAGTGCTTCCGTTTTTATGCTTGAATTCTTCATGCATTAAAAGAAATTTTACTGTTCTCCTTTCCTCTGTGATATGGCTGCCACATCTCACCTTTATTGTCAAAACTGTTTATTTCTAATAACTACCTATCAAGCAGATCATGGCAAATTGCACGCAGTTTTGGTATCTTTTACCTACTGATTTGCCCATCTCTGCCAGGATCTTTAGTAGCTTTGGCTGCAAGAATCCTGATATGTATGTACTCAAGACCCAGAAGGAGGGAAAGACAAAACTTATCTTACATAGTTCTTGTAATGTTTTTCTCTTTATTCATATGACACTTTTAAAATGAAGTAAAGGTGTGCTTAAAAAGAAAATCTTGTCTGGGTTTCTGCCAGCAGTAGAAGTATTTCAAACTAGAATGAGATCAGGATGTCACTGTACGTGTGTCGCATAAAGGCTGTAGGTAGCACGAGTGGTGATATTTGGCAGCAATGTTTGCTGTTCTGACTGTGTGCCTGTCTGGAAGACCAAGGGCATTATAAGTTTTTCCTTCAGGGAAGAAAGCACAGCTGTGGATTCAGGAGTCTCTAAAATGATCCTGATGATTTACAAAGAAAGTAGGACTACCGGTTTTCCTGAAAACAGGGTAGGAATAATAATAAAATGTTTCCTTGCTTTCAGCTGTCACCCTCATTCAGTTAGCACCAGACCCATCAACTTCCTCAAAGTTCTTCCCTTTTATTCACAGTACCAAGACTTCAGCAACTGCCTAGATGTCATCTTGTTTGATGCATCTGTCCTTTTCCCCCCATGCTTGTTCCTTTCCTGGTGTCACAGTAACACATCCTGTTAAAAATATCTTCCAGGAAACACCTCTTAATTTCTGAGCAAACCTGAATATGCTTTCTTTGGGGTGTAGGTGATGTGTCTGTGGCTTGGTTTTGTGTCTGGCCATCTCGAACATTTAGACTGGATAGAGGGTAGCGTTTCCACTCGTAGTTTGTACAGGTATTTAACTCAGCTCGTAACAATAACAGCTACTGAACATCCTGACCGATTTTATATAAGTTAGATAGCTGTGGCTGTTATCACCACACTGCCATAGCTTTGTTGCCTGAAGTTACTGTTTATTGATGTATCATGGCTTCTTTGTTTATCTTCAGAAAAATTAGTATTTATTGTCAGTAAGTATCCTGGTGGCATTATGGTCTTCATATGGATCTATATGAAGGACTCTGGGCATCTTTGTCAGCAGCGACATAATCCTCATTTTAAATTACTGGGATTGCACATGCTCAGTTTCTACAGGGATGATATGAATGTAATTGATAGACATTATCACTTGGGGCTAGGCACATATCTGAACGGGCTGATAACATCTCTACAAGAAACTTCTTGTTGAAGATGTGTTGTCTGTATACTTTAAATAAAAGATTTTGAACTAACAGTTTCAGGCCAGATGGAATAACTCCATATTTCAAAGACATTTAGAACAGAAAATCTGCTAGAGCACCTTCCTTTCTGAGGTGGAAACATGTTAGGAGAAAGAGGGAATGTCTGCAGCCATTGAAACTGCCTGCTGAACTGATTTTGACCATATAAGCTAATAAAGTTCAACTGTGACCTTGTTTAAGCTTATTCCAAAAGTGAAGTCATTTCTGGCATCTAAATCAAGCCCTTGAAGCTTTAAAATCATGGCTCTGTAAACCGGGTTCTTCTGCATTGCAAATAAACTATTAGCATGCACCATTTAAGACGTGAATATGGGCTGTTTTGCTTCAACCCATATGCACAGTTCAGAAGGTCAGGCATTACCGCAGTATCTCTCCTGTTATTTTAGGGCTCTCATGTGTTATGGTTGGCCCTGAACACATGGCATTTGGTTTCAGTTATTTTTCCATGGGTTTGGCTTTTAAGAATAGACACATTTCAAGAAAAATCCAACAAGTTGTAAAGTTCACAAAGGCTGAGGACTCTGATCGCTTTTAGACTGAAGCAGTTGAAAGGAGATAAGCATCTTGTTCTAAGGACTGTGACTGTTTAACCAAAATATAGTGTATCTAAGTTACGGGTAATGGAGAGAGCAAAACTGTATGTGGGTTATGGGGTAGGTAAGAGGCAAAAGGAAAATAGAAGCAGTTAGTGTTGTAGCTTTCTCACTTAGGCCAACTGTTGCTAAATTACTTGAAAATCAGAGGCAAACAGAGCCCAAAGTGGAGAAACAGTGCTCTTTGTTGAAGTAAGGTCCAGTAATTAGTTTGAGAAATAATAAAAGGAGTGGAAGAGGGATTCCCTTCTGGTGAAAATGCTGACCCTTTGATCCCCAGCTGTGGCTCATCATTTAAACTGGTGTTTTTCTTGTTTCTGTGGTTTTTACTGTAAGAAGTTTTTCCTAACCTCTGTGTAAAGACCTGTACAGCAAATGTAGGCACCCTTTGTTTAAAGAGTGCCTGGGGGGCAGAGTAAAAATTCCAAGGACAGCATTTCAAAATGTACATGGCTGTCTAAATGATCAAATACTAGTAGTATTAAAAGGAGTGTGTGTCTCTGTTGTCTCAGTACTGAAAATTTGCCTCGAGGCTTATAGACTGGCCATCTAAACGATGTGGTAAGATTTTCAAAACCAGGGACTGCTTAATACTTTAGAAAAGTTGTTTGCCTCAGACTCGTTCCTAAAAATGCTTTTGAAAATAGAATGAAATGCCAGCATGAAAGAAGTGCATTTTGTGTAGCTGTGGATTGGTAAAGACTCTAGCTGCTGGTGTAGAAATATTAGAAGGCAAGGGAGACATGGAGGAATGTGTGCTTAGGTCTTTCGGTCATAAAGAACAGTTCTATATATACATAAATCCAGAGAACACGCAATTGTATAAGGGTCTGTGGATGTGAAGTCTGGAAAGACTGGTGAATGTGGTGGAGTTTGTTCAAGCTTTTCAGACTCTGCAAACAAACCGCTCAGCAGAAGTTTGATGCTGCCGTCCTAACACTTGTGGTTGGTTTGCATCTCACAGGAACACGCCCAAAGGTCAATGAAAGACTGAAATACTTCATGAGAAGCTACAGAGTAAGACGATAGGAAGGATCTGTCTTTCCACTATCTCCTACACCTTCTAGGATACTTGGTGCTAATGCTACAGGAAAGGTGTGTTCTTAACTTCCTTCAACTGTTTTGGTGTAACTGATTTTGTTTAAATACACATGACAATATCAAGAGCTGAGATTTGGGTTTGTTGCAAAATTCGCCTCTTTCATCACTGTTACTCTAATCCAAATTAAAACTTGATTCAAGAACGCACTATTTTGGCAATGTAGATTTATCATACTTGCAGGAGTTTGGATGTGTGAAGATTGAGGTTTACAATACTAATAACGTAAGTTTTTGAAGACATCTGACGTCTTCGATTTTTTTTCTATGCACTTGTCTTAAAATTGTTAGAGTAGCCCTACAGTTAAACATAATATAACTCCCGCTCCAGAGAATAGCACAACAGGGATAAAGTAATACAGCTACTGTAATACCTCTGGCTTCTCTCATTGCAGCATCAGACTGAAATGAGAGATTAGAAAATTGATGTTCTGGTGGAATTCAGGGATATATTCTTACTTTCTTTTTACATTAAAAACAACTTTGATGTGTTCCTTAGCAATTCTCAGTTCCGGCTGTTGCTCACTGGACTTGTGTCACCATCAGAGGGATTTACCGAGTGAAAATCAGAAGCATGTGTTGAATAGTTTAGTGGAGTAACGACCTCATCTGCTTTGGCACTGGAGAAGTACTGTCATAAAATCAAATGCACCACTATTTAATGAACAGTAGTGGCACTATTTGAATAATGCTGGTTAGCTCTACAGTGAAGATTAAAACTGAGAACATAACTATTTCCTTGCTGTCTAAGGAAAGGAAAGCAAGAACCAAGACTCCAAAAAGAAACAAGATTGTATTTTTCTAATTATTTTTATTTTATTTCTGCGTAGTGTTGTCTAATTCAACAAGGACTCAGATGACTGATTTAACCAAGGCCCCATTAAAATGGATTTTACTCTGGGTCACCTAGAGTTTAAGAAGTTCAGGAAGAGAGAAGAAGAAATATTTTTCTGTGTGCTTTCAGCGTGCCTCTGCAGGGGTTCTGCAGCAAGCAAGCTATTGTGTGCGAAGGGACAGATTTCTTGGACAGACCCAGTTAACCTGGGAGGGGAGAGGGGAACCTTGTAGTTAGTGGCAGGAAAAGTATTATTTATTATCAGTCAAAATTCAAAGGTATGTGCAAGTCTCCAGAGAGAACAGGGATGTAAAAGTAGCATCATGTTCATTAAAAAGTATCTATCCTCTGCTTCTTTCCTGATTAACAGTATGAAACTATTAAGACCCTTTCTCTTGTTTTGTCCAGTGTATTTTGCTAATCCTCACAGCTTCTAAATATTTTTTTCCTTTCTCCTCATGATTCTTCTTCACCTTAAGAGAACTCCACCAAAAATTGAACACAAAAAGGCAAAAAGGAGAAAAGAAATACCATCCTATCTTCTCACAGCCTTCTTCAATTTCTGGAAGAATATACACCTATGTAACTAGTTTCATTAAACTGAAGGCAACTTAGATTTGTTTAGTGTATATTTGCAGTGGATGAGTATTCTGTGATTGCTGGTCCCCAGAATGAAATACGAGGAATAAAAGCAACTTGAATTGATAGAGGAAGTCACTGAGTTTTAGACTTTGTTCCTGACCGGGAACCACTTAGAATGTGTCCCTCTTGCAATATGGTTGAAGTGCGAGGTTTTTTTGCTGGAGACTTTACTTAAGCCTTGGTAAGGTAGTGAGTTTATTCAGATTGAAATAAACATCAGTCACAAGTACACAGCACCAGCTCTCACAGTGTGGTTCACCTGGTCTTGGAAAATCTGGAATTTGGATAACTAATAGATATTTTCAGCTCCGGTCTCCTTCAAGGTAGTGGTTGTAGATATTGATATAGAGACAGAATGTTTTAAATGCTTGAATACTGGGGATTTTAAAGGCCAATTTTGACATAGGTATTGAATCTCTATCTAAAATTCAGGATTTTAAGTATTTAAGATTGTAGCTGTTTTAAGATTTAGTTAGATACAATCATCTTTTGAGTTGTGTTCAGAAAAGGATTTTTCCTTTTCTCTGTACAGGAGAGAATATTAGGGCTAAATAAAATTGGCCAGATTTAGACTAGGTCTAAACTTCTGGTGTCTTGGGATTATTGGGTTAATGGGTTAACAGGGGACCAGCAGGCACGAGTGCATTGCAGAGCTGTCTTCATCTGTCTCTGAAATATGCTGGAAAAAGTACAAATTAGGTGTTAAAATTTGGAACAATTAATTTAATTTCTAGACTTTGAGTTGTACAGCTGCTCAGCCTGGATAACTTTAAGGATTCATCTAACATGGGAACCGGTGCTCAGAGCAAGTGCCTTCCATGACTCAGGCTTTGTTTGGGGCTGGTATGACAAGGGATGTAGAAATGCTACCACAGGGCATGGTGCCTGACATGCCAGGCCTGAATAGAGTCCCCTGTGCTAGAAATAGTCATGGGAATGGCACTGTTGTTTTATTCTTTTGTCTTGTATGAACCACCAACTGATGCTGGTCAGAAAGTTTCTGACAAAATGAGTCAATTCACTGAACTGGAATTGTTGCCAAGAAAGCTTCAGCTAGCTGAGTCTCCTGCTTAGAGGTTTTCTGGGTTAAAAAAAAAAAAAAAAAAAAACAACAAAAAAAAAGACCCTTTGACATTCCCATTCTGGCATTTTCTCTTTTTTCTATTCCAGTGTTGAAATGCTGCTTTCGCTCAGATAAAGGAGGTCAAAATCTGAAGGAAACGTTTCAAAAGCATGCAAAGCAAAGCTACTCTGTTCAGCCAGTCTGTTCTTCTGCATATGCTTAGTCTGTGGACGTTTTCCCCTCTAAATTTTCAACTCCTTTTGTGGTAAGGAAAAATGTTTGAGTTCTTAAACGCTGACAGGTTAGGAAAACTGTTTCCCTTGCTGCTCTCCCAGTATCTGTGCAACCCTTGTTCGAGGGCTGATAGCACTGGGACTGCAGCCAGAGCCCAGTGAATCGGGGGGGGCTCTGACCCCAGCAGCGCTGACAAAGGAGCTGCTCTGAGATGTCTTTGTTTTGCTGTCATCAATGTCCCATTGTTTGCCAGGATAATTGCCCGGTTAATCCTAACTGGTAGGATAATTATATAAAGCTCATGTCCAGTGTAAACAGGAAACAGTATACTTCCCTTATCTTTGCTAGGCATGAAGTTCCCTTGACTCCTATCAGCCTTCCAGGATTGGCCCTTAATTGTTTACTGCCAGGCAATATGGGGTGACAAATTAACATCAGGGACATGGGATCAAAGCCTAATCTCCCTTATTATTCAGGTGAAATCCCTGCTTTTAGGTCTTAGTTTTACTGCATCTAAGGATTACTCCTAGTTAGATTGTATCCTATATCTATAGCCACCCAGCTGGTTTTTCTAATTTAGAAACAAATAGTTCCAAAAGTTCATGCTTTAACAAGCCTTTTCTTAGTTCTAATAGTAGTTCTGCTACTGTGAGAGGGTGAAGTGTGATTTTTTTTTTTTATACCCACTGTAAAGAGGACAATTACTGAGTTGTAATGCAGCTCACTGTATAAAAATCTTAGTAAAGGAAATTCTTGAACACTTGATTTAATAATGGTTTTAAACCAATCACTTAATTGATTACAATTATGAGAAGCTATTCTAAAAGCAAATTATCTCATAGTAACTGGAAAATCATATTTAGGTTTTCTTCTAACTGTTGAGATTTAGGGACAGGTTTTGCTTTGCAGTCTCATGTTGAATATTGGTGCCTTGCAGCATGAGTGGGGCTGTTTGCTTCAGAGGGACTGTTTGTACTGGTGAGCATATCAACATGTGGCTCATAATAACTGTTTCAACAGTTACTGTGTGCAAACTGGTAAAATATTGGTGAACAGTTAGACTGGGAAGACAAGGAAGTCTCACTTTGATTTCAAAGTCATGAGTAGCACAGAACCATGTGAGTACATACTGTATGGTCAGATATTGGCCTAAATCTTATGAGCTCAGGGGATGCAGTGAATGCTGCCGTGTACCTTTCCTGCTGCCAGTTGCTTTGCTCCATAAAATCTCTTGTTTTTCCTAGGCTTGCTAACTTCCCAGGAGCCATGCTGGAAGTACTAGTGGTAAATCAGGCTCTGAATAATAACAGTTCACCGCTGGGCTCTCCAGCCTTGAGCAGCAGACCCTTGCACATGCTGGTTTAGGTGCTCATAGTGTGCTCAAGGTCACTGATACTTGCTTTACTCCAGGTCTCCCACTACAGGTTTTGTGGCAGGTGGAGTTGAGCCAATGGTAGAAGTGGCAGGAACGTTCCCTACAATAGCCCAAGGGGACTATTTTAATTTGCCTGCATTTCCCACTTATGTTAATGGAAAACGCATGTTAAAAATAACTGAAAAAAAGGCATTTTAAAGGGTTACGTAAAACTTCCTAAATGACTTGGTATGTTAGGAAAGACTTTTTTGAGTAGTCTAGAGATGTGTCCTTTTGTCCTCAAACAGCCTTTCCTTTCCCTTACGGATAACATCTTGCAGTTTCACAGAGTACTCCACTATTTTAACATTTAGTAGTTTTGATTTTTAACTGTTATTCCCTGTTCCATCTGAATTTCTAGCTGGAAGCTCTGTATGGTGCTTCATACAGTGCAGCTTGTTTGTTCCTGTAAACTTTTCTGCCACCTTGTAATCATCAAAATTTTGATTTCTTGAGTCACCTACAAAATTCCAAAAGTGCATCCAGGAGAATCAGTGAATCCACATTCCTCTCATCCATCGTTTTGAGGATTTTGCTTCACATGGCAAACAACCTTGGAAATCTGTAGTACTGGGCAGGCCAATAGATCAACACCTTTTGTCATTTGGCTCATTCACGGTCACTGTTGAGAAAACAAGATTGTGGACTGCTACCTGTTTGGTAACTTTCTGGAATAAGATGTATTTTGGAAGAAATGAAGGGTTTTTTTAACCAGCAGCACAACTGCAGTGAAACACCACCAGTCAGGCAGGTTTCTAATGGACCCTGGCCTCATTCTCTTTATCTGGCCAGCTCCTCCGTCACCAGGTCACTCTGAGCAGTCACCTTCCCCAGGCTGTAGAAGATGCATCTCCAGGGATGTCCAGGAGACAGGAGCTTAAAAGCCCATGGCCTGGGCTAGACCAAGGGTCCCAGCTGAAACAATAAAGGAGCAGAGGGTCCAGAAACCTCTAATGGCCTCTGAGCAGCTCTGAAATGCCATTTTGTTAGAGATTCTGGGTTCCTGGGCCAGCAGGCAACAAAGCTACATGGGCACTAACAATTTCGTTTCAGAAAAAAACCATAAATTGTATTTCACCATAAGTATGTACTTTGTCAGATTTCTGGAAAATTTCAAAAATTGTGATGTAAATTGAAAGTCTTGAATTTCAGAGACAGCAATAACTAAGTGGAGGAAAAGTAGTACAAGATGCACTTTAACTTAAATTTCTGAAGTAGAATTTGCTATGCTATTTTATGATTAATACTAGGATTTGTCTTATTAGTCAGCCCACATATATTTTCTCATTCAAAACTGTGAATAAATGAAATTAAATGTTCCATTACCTTAATTTCTGAGAAGGTTTCACAGTAAATTAAAGCTATCAGTTTCACAATATCTGCTGCTATCAGTTACCTTGCTTTTCCCCTTCTGCTCTTTGTCTTCTCTGTTACTGTGCTTGTTCTGTGAACTGGTAATCTGCTCTGTACAAGCTCAACATCAGTCAAAAGACATTAGCTCTGACAGTGCTATATCTTCAAACCTTCCCCCAAATGAATGTAACTGTCGTGGTGTTCTGGGAAAGAACAAGCAATTTCTGAAGACCTTATTTAGGGCTCCTCAATGAAAACAAAGTTACTAGCAGTGAACAGGGAACCAGAAAAGGTATTGAACAATAGCCTGAGCTATGTCCAGCTCTTCCTGCCAGTAGGGATAGATAGGTTTGAATTTGCATCCCCTGGCACTGTGGTCACACACCGCGCAATGATACAGTAGGAAAACAAGGGTTTTTTTACCTCATGGATGTCTTTCAAACTTGGCTCAGAAAGATGCCTCCTAGAATGTGCGATGTGGAGCCTTGTTAAATAGAGCTAGGCTGGGTCTGACTGCAGTCGCTGGTGGAACAATTGCTCTCCCCTGATCTGCAGGCGTAGTTGGAATTTTTGACTGCCAACTGTTGATGGAGTTGCTTTCTCAATGCGATTGTTTAAGGCTGTTTTTCCATTCTGATGGTCTTGGGTTCAAGCCCTCAGCTAGAAGTCAGACAACAAATGCTTGAGAGGAAGGAAGGAAGGACCTGTTGCGCTAGTGCTGTAATTGCATGCAGAAGATGTAGGTTCAAATTCTGGCTTTGCTACAGATTTCCTACGTGACCCTGCACAAACATCCCGGTGCATCTGTTGCCATAGCAAAACAGAGATATCATTTCCTTCCTTCCACTGCTTGTCTCCCATACAAGCTTTTGAAGACAAACATTTTTACTTATGATTTAACAGAACAGCACTTGAAGCAATATGGTCCTGACTTTTGGCTGGGACCATTAGCTACCTCTATGTTACCAATAATAAATAAAAACAAAGCAGCCTTGTTCTACAACAATGACAGCCCTGGACTGCTGTCCAGGCAAGCCTGATCAGAAGCATATGCACAGTCTAAAAAGTATTTTATCTTTTATTACCAATTCTCTGGTTTATCTAGCATTCCAGTTATTCTTGTGTAAAAAAAGAGCCAGTGCCAAAAGCCAGTGAGTGAAGCTGTAGCTTCCTCCCTTCACTTCTTGAATGGGACATAGAGAAGTAGCAGCTGCTCTTCATGTTCTGACATCATGTTGATGCCAAAGTCCCCCTGGTAAGAGCAGTCCCCAAGGGGTGGAAGTGGGACCAGCAGCCAGACCAGTGTCTCTTCCTTCAGTGTCTGCTAACAGATGTGACAGAAGGTTCATCCTGACCTGTGTCTGCAGTGGAGGATGCACAGAATCAGCCCCGTGCTGGAGCCATCTGCGAGGTGGGACTAGGAATGGGATCATCTCTTGTGATGCTGCCCTGACCACTGCCTGGGTGTCAGCTGTGCGTGCGTTTCCCATGAGGTAGGTGTCAGAGTCCGTAATGTTTTAAGCTGCTACAAAAAAGCAGCCTTAAAAATATGATCACATATTTATCAGGAAAAGAGCTTTAAAAACAGGGTGTTATGGGTAAATCTTTCCAGCCACCAGTCTCTAAGAGTTGAAAATGGGAACTGACCCATTAGTCCACACAAGTAGCTCAGGTCTGGAAGTGGATGAAAATGCCCTTTACTCTGAGGAGTCTATGTAGGAAGAACTTAGCTTAAGAAGCATGTTAGTAATGTTTATGCTGGGCAAGGGCACTCTTGTTAAACTGCTCACTCCAAGGGAAGATTTCAAGGGTCTCTGCAACTTTTGTGGTGCATGATGCAAAGCTTTGAGAGATTTATCATAACTGGGGAGTCAAAAGGGAGTAGTTATATTGGTGTAGTGATGCCTTAGCAAATGTGCTTCATTGTAAACAAGCCCTAGGACAGCTACCACTAGTATTGGAGTGGTGTCTCCTAATGGCATGGGATGCTAACAGAACAGTAATTCACAGGGAGGAGTGCCCTCTACAAAATTACAGTGTCTCCCTTTTAGGCTCCTGGTATGTTGCTGGAGGTTTTCATCAGCCAAACATTGGCACAACATTGTTTATCCTAACTGAGGAGACCACAGCTTGAAGTGATTGTAGGCCATTATAGCAAAGGGGAATATTTTAGTCACATTTGGGGACTTTAAGAGTTGTATTGACTAAGGAAGCAATGCTTTGATCAGGTTCCAAGAAGAGCATATAAAAAAGCTTTTTTGAATAAAATTAATTTCAATTATGTGGCAAGGTGAGAGAGGGAGGGAAAAATGCTTGCTAAAGTAATTCCTGTCAAATACCCCTGCTTTCTTTCTGACCTGCCCATTTCCTTGGGTTTTCCAATGGACAAAAGACCTCTTGCCTGCGCTGCCTGCCTGTGAAATCATCACACTAGTGGCATTCCCTCTCAATTTTCAACCATTTTCCTTCATTTTCAGTCCTTGTCCTCCTTTTTTCTTTCTGGTTGCTCTGTTTTTCGTTCCTTCCTGCCTCACCCTCTATATCCATCATCACATTTTTTTTTGATTCTCCTTCCCCAAATGCAGGGGAATTTTTTCCACTTTGGTCATTTTGAGCCTACATATGAATGAGTACCTTTTCATAAAGGAGTGGTATTCTGAAGTCTTTGGTGTGCTGTCACTGTTCCTGTTAATTAGGGTTTCTGTAAAGGTTGTTGAAGATCAGTTCAGTGCCTAAACATTTGTGACTTAAGTACAAAATGTTCTCAACTGGTCAAGCTCGTATGACTCAAAATCATGTTGTTAAAGGTCTTTCTAGGACCCATGTGGACTCATGCCAAAGGAGTACTTGCCACCATCAGATTCCTTAGCTCTTAAAGCTGTGGTTGTCAAAAGTGTCAAAGAGCAAATGCTCAAGCCAGATTTCTGAAGGTCTGTTTAGGTGATTAACTATCTCTGAAGTGGGAGTTCGTCCTTTGTGCTTGTTGTAATGCAGTGGAGTTTGGTTACTTAGTTTTTCCAGGCTCTATTGAGAACCTCTGATTCTGTGTGTGTCACAAAATCCAAGCTTCACTATGCATTAATGATAGTCAGCCAACCACACAGGTTTTCTGGGGTTATTCCTTTATCTTCCACAAGCAGCAACTAAGCGTGTGTTTAAATGTTGGATAAACGCTTGCAGGAGAGTATGGGCATTTGTCTGTCTTGACAAATATTAACCAGCTTCCTGAGGAAGTGTTCTTACGCCCAAACAAACACCAAGGACAACTTTCCTTATTCCCAAAGAGAGACATTTAACAATAAATTATTATTTACAAGATGGGAATCACTCTGAAGTGAGAATATTTACATTTGTTCCCCATCCATGGGAGAATACTTGTCAGCTTTGAATATGTTTTGCTATAAGATGAAATATATTACTTTTTTATAACGAAAATTGTCAGTTAACACTGGATCAGTGGTAATTTTATTAGTCTCAGAACCATCCAGTGTTATTTGGAAGAATCTGCTTCATTTTCTATCTGCACATCTGCATAGCAGCTGCAGGCACATACTTCCCAGGGGCTCATTCTAATTTGTAGAATTACAGGGGTTGTGCCTGGCTATAGAAAAGGTCTATTAGTGTTGCTCATGTTGTAAATTTAGGCTTGATGTCTTCCACATGGTTTTTTGTTTTGTTTTATTAGTCTTTTTCTGTGTCTGTAATTAAGCCTTTGGAGAAATTTCTTTTAAAGCAAGGTAACTATTGTGCTGTCTAATTCTTGATTAACCATTTTCAGGAGGCCACAGTTTCATACCTCATCCTCTCTGAGTTTCTAACAACAGTGTCAGATGAACCGTGAACTCAGCTGGATTTTTTTTCTCTCTCCCTCTTTCTCTCTTTTAATTGCATACAGAAATCAATTTCTCTGTTCCTGGAAAGCAGCCATTCTTACAGAAATAGCAGTTGACAGAAGTGTGTGCGAAGCACACAGAGAAGAATATATCAGCCAAATTAAAGCCTGAAGATACTTTTGGATGGCAGAGTGACGTTGAGCAGATTTGAATCTGGTCAAAACACCAAACACAAGACTTCACTACAATATTTACCAGCCTCCAGCAGCAGCCTGCACCTCCTTCTGCAGTGAGGCACAAAGCTCTGTTCTTCGACCACAATAAATCAGCAGTGGCAGGGTCAGTCCTACAGGCAGCTCCATGCAGATGGACTCCTTGCCTGTCTATGTTAGTCCAGCTGAAATCCACCATATGTTTATGTTCTGCAAGTGAAAAGCATCAGGGAAAAAAAAAAAAAAAAAAAAAAAAAAAAAAAAAAAATACAAACCAAAGCAACACAAAGCAAAACCAAAACCATTTTTCCATTTCTGAACCTTTGGACAATGTATCTGTTGTCTGGGGTTTGACTGACCTGGGCTTCTTGCCAGACTGGAACCTCAGAGAGAAAAGTGCCACCTACTGAATAACCACTACCACATCCTGTCCTTTTCCTTTTCTGTCTGCTGTCTAAACACTGTGAGGGCTCGGCTCTTCCACTCCAACAAAAGCTGACAGCTTCATGTCAGACCCATTCTGCACTTGGAGGAGCCCTCAAGCTGATTTTTCAAGTGGGAAAAACATTGCCCTTTTGTGTGAGCTGGGGAGTATTGTTCCATCAACTTGTGGAAAGTGAAATGAGGTGGTTTGAAAACTGTTTTGCTAAAGTTTTGGTTTTGTTACTGACAAAGAAATTGTAGCTGAGAAGAAAGCACTTAATTTTTGTCAGTCTACCTCTAAAATCATCAGTCTGTAAGCCCAAGACAACTCTTTTTCTTTTAGATTTGCTTCTTATTAATCTGTGTTCATCTCAGTTGTTACGATATCTTCACAGTGCCTTATTTCACTCCTGCTGCAGGGCCTGGGTTCACTGGAAGAGCCACATGTTTCCTGCCAGATTATGGGCACACAACACAGTTTGCATCACAGAAATCCTACCACAGTGGAAAATGTAATCCATGGAGAAGTTTGGCACAAAGCATGGAAATGGGATTCGGGTGGACTTCAGGAGAGGCTGAGAAAGCTCAATCACTTCCTGTAAGGAATATAACTTTTTTTTGTATTTTGTAGTTAAAAGGGACTTTGTAATTTTTATATCTATCTAACCTGACTCTTGCTCCATATTTTCATATCCTCTATATTACTTTCTCTTTCATTCTTGAACCACACAGACATATATATATATATATATATATATATATATATATATATATAAAACACAATTAACCTTTTAATTTTAATTTCACTGATCTTGTGGTAACCGTTTGAAGAGATAACTACTCAGTCACGGCAATTTGTTTCTGGAATGATCATTGGAACTTTTAATGAAGGAAGGAGCAAGTTATTTTATTTGGTTTTATCACAGAATACATTATTTCCAGACAACTTTCTACTCAGTGTGTTAGTGCTAATGAATTGTTCAAGAGATTATTAAGAAGGTGTTTTACTTACTTTTTTTATGGGAACAGGGTTTAGAATTTGATAATTTAATAAATTTGGTAATGACTTTCAAGTACAAAGGCAATTTCAAGAAAATGCACTGTTCATTAACTGTATGTGGACTAGTGATACCTGACATTGATCTGAAATTTGTTGCACAAGATCCAAGTGCATTTTAGCTACAATTACCATACCGATGCTGCTGAAATAATTGATTAAACTCCTGTAATCTTCAGTGGAGCCAAGAGTTCACCCCCATTTGAGGTCTTTAAAACCTCTTGCTCTTTCTCTCCTTAACATCCACGCTCTCACTTTCCCTCACCCTAAATTCCCCAATCTGTGTTTATGGGCTTACTACATCCATCATTAAAATGCAGCTATTCCTGTTCAGCAGCTTGCAGCAGTGTTACATAAACAAATGAAGAGAAACATAGGAATGAGGTATCAAATATCATAGGTGGCCCTAAAGCTTTGTTTTTAACATTTAAAATATTATTAAACTGTAGTTTGACATTTAAAATTACACCACCTTGTCTTTGCATGTGCTCTTTCTTCGAACCCATACTTTATTTCTGACAAGCTGTGCTAATTCTGTAAGAATTGCTCAAGTGTTTGAATGCACATGTTGGCAGGTGCAGCTAGAAGCTTGCCACAACATAAGCAGGCACATACAATGGATTCAAGACTTTTGCCTACAGTTAAGGGTAGTTTTATCATTAATTTAGGTAACAGAAATATCAGGCACAGTGAAATAAATTAAATACTAATCACATTTTCCTGTTCATTGTTTACCTTTCATTCATCATCTATTCTTTAACTATGAGCTCATTATTTTATATTCCTCCAGCTGAATTTGTGGAAAAGAAATATATTCTCACATGCTGTGTAACCATCTGTTTGCTCTGGCAAGTTATATAGTTGTGCCTTTCAGGAGGCTGCCATGATGTTATGCAAACATGTCTGTTCATTTGCTACACCATCTTGGTTACCACTTCAGCCATGTTCTCTGTTCCAGCTTTCACATCTGTATTTCTAACTGTGTAATGTCCAGACCTAAGCCAACTCCATTGCTATTTGGAGAACTTCAAAACGAAAGGAAAAGATTAATGGTCATTTAATAACCTGTGAGCAAAACTCTCTGCTTTGGTTGTCTTCATTGTTTAACATTAGTTGATGTATGTGCAAAACTAAAAATGAAGTAGTGGGAACAAACTCAACTAAGTCAGGAGATGTTTGGATGTCAGATGCATTTCTGGTTTAGTGAGAGCCTGAAAATATAGCAGATCTGTGGGAAACGTGAAAGTATGTGCATTAAAGCAAAGGGAGTCTCCATTGGTCAGCTTTACTAAAATACACTGGCAGATTGTGCAGTACTACTTTTGTGGTCTGAAAAACAAATAAACATTGGGTCACATTCTTAGTACATGCCTGTAAGCATAGGCCATTGAAGTTGATGAGGTTACGGCACTATATTTTAGTTAAAATCTGTCCCTACATACAAATAAAAATGGTGATGATAGGCCATTTTTTATGACTGCGTAGGTCAAATTCAGGTTTCTGAAAAGCTGTGCCGTCACTAGTAAGTACCTACTGCCATTTAACAGAATGAACAAAGGAACAGATGTTACATATATTATTAAGCTATGGAATTTTTTTCTTGCTATCATAGTGATAGTTATATTGCTTGTCTTCTACTTATTTTTTTTTTTCTTTTTTTCTGCTAACAGCGAACTACAGAAATGGATGGCTTCGGCTAAGCTTGAACTCCTGTAAAACTCAGCTCCTGGAGTGGACTGCCCCGAGCTCTGTGCTGAGCGTGAGCACTGTTTCTAGAGAGCTCTTCAGTGATGGGTGCCTGTAGAATTGTTGACTAGGAAAAGTAATATCACTCTTAGCCACACAGCACAAATAGAAGAAAAGGTGGTTGTTTGACTTTGTGCCAAGTCAGCGCGAAGTAGTGTAGTGCTTCGAGACATTTTTAAAGTAGTAACTTTTTCTAGCTGATTTTGAAAACAGGAAAGTCGAAGGAGCTTAAGGCTTGTTGGGGCAAATTTTGATATTGGATTTGACGTGGTACGGTGTAAATCAGAAATAAGTTGTTTGAGGAAAATAGGGCTATGGTAGGAGGTGCCTCATGTTTTGTGTTTGCAATATCATATTTGCTAGTATAAAACACATACTTAAAAATAAATTTGACAGTAGCTTTATTTCCATTAAGAGGTATTGGAACATGAATTTTCTTGGTTTTATGTTCTGTTTTTGAATACTTGACTGTGGAGCAATCCATAAAATTTTTCCAGGTGAAAAAGTGGTCTGGGAATTCTAACAAGCCCTACTGAATAGCCACACCAGCGTGTTGGGAAAGGGTTAAGGAGCATTTGCATTCACAGTAAACATTTATGACATCAGGAAACATTAGCTTAAAATTCAGTCAAATTGTTTAAGCCGCATGGCCTCACAAACTAAAAGTAGTTGAAGAAATGAGAATTTTAGAACTACATAGAAGAATCTAACATTCTGGGAAAAATACTGATATGCATTTGGTTTGTTTTAATGTTGGATCAAGAGAGCCCGTTCTTTTTCTTGTCACTGCTGAGTGCAGACCTAGGATGCTGTTGTCATATCTGTAGGCTTCAGAAAAATGGTAGTAATTTAAAGGAAATAGAGGCAGAAGCAATACATTTTATCTACAGGCAGGGAAGACTCCTTTTGTAAATGCAATAGAAAGCCGGGATTAATAGTTTGGCTAAAACACAGGTAATACTTTCCAGATATCTGTGCACACAAATATATTTCAAGGAGAGTGAATATTTTTGTCTGGTAGATAATTATTTCCGTTTACATTCTCCCAGACAGATGACAGTTTTTGCAAACTATCAAGAAACTGATATTACAATTTCTTTCTTAGGATGGTCTTTCTCTTCAAGGAGCCAGCTGTGGTCAGCCTTGTGCTCCTTGCAGTTGTACCGAGCCAGTTGTTAGGCAACTGTTGCCCTCCACTGGGAGAGGGATGGATGACTTTAGCAAAAGGCCCTCCAGTTCCCTCCTCTGCGTGACCTAAAGCAGTTCCTCTCTTACAAGGCAATTTGGGAAGCAGATGGCTTTTGACACTCCTCAGAGGGCACCTCCAAGTTGTCCCTGTGAGGTTTTGTCCTTGTCAGGTATAAAAGGGGCCATGGATCTGTTCCTAAAAACAAAGCAGGCTCTCAATCACTGCGTGCCACATGTTAGCAAATTGCTATGCCACCAGGACAAATTCACTGGAATCAGTGTGCAAATGTCCATGGCAAATCTCCAGACTTACTGAAACTTTCCTTCTCAAGTAATTCACGGCAATTCTTGAAAGCTTCCCAACTTTTTCCTGCCTTGCTATTTTTATTTTGAATGGGAAAGGGTGAAAGAACAGTACCAGATGTAGACACCTTTTATGTAAAATTATATCCCGCTCTTCTAATAGCACACAGAGATGAATTCATGATATCCGTTGGCACCGATCTATGGTCTTCGTTCACAAGCAGATTGTGGAATTGATTCCAAAGCAAACACTGGTATTTCATCTGGGAGAAAAAGCCTTGGTTAGCTGCCTATGTACAGACTGCATTTTCAGAATAATGATGGCAATGCCTTGCCTGCCATCTTCACTTCCAAAAACCAAGTTTTGTTCCAATTTTTCCTAGGCCTATTTTGGGAAACAGCAGTTCTTGGCTCTGCAAGAATTCATACTAGCAAGGAACTTAATTGGCTCATTAGAAAGACTAATTTGGCAAATCAAGTCATAATTTTTTATCCAAGCTTTACAGTTTAATTTAATTTTGAGTAATTTTCAAGGCATGTGGGAAGCCAGCTGTAATCAAGGATGTTGTGGATGGCAGCTCCAGATGAGCTGAGTAGCTTGCTGCACTGCAAGCAGGGGTTTAGGGATGGTTCCTCCCCAGTGGAACAGCAAGCAGGGTCCAGAGCGTAATCCCCAGCCCTCTCTGGCAGCTGGATAAGTCCTTCTCTAGAGAAAGAACCTAAGCAGCAAAAAGCATATGGCAACCCCTTTGTGATACCTGGATACAAGGGCTCTCCAAACTGTACAGTAACACTTGAAACAAAGGAAGGTGATTGCTTGATTATTTGCCTGCTGACACAAATGCTCTCCTTACCCTCTGACAACTCACCTGGAGTTGAGAAAAGGGTGTTTTGTAATCCAAATTGCAGCTATTTACTGACCACAACCACACCATGTTTTGCAAACCGTACAGTGAACCCAGTTGTTTCAGACGTTTACAACTATCAGTTTCTAAAGCACTTAAAATCACTTGATTGAGACATCCATATTTGTAGTAAAGAGTAGAGTTGTGTTTAATGAATGTGCTTGGTTTGAGTGGTTTCCAAATATGCCATTTAGTTTATATATCACTGTATTCACCGCTTCTCATCACATCCTTAAATTGTACCTACCTTTGTACCTGTTACATTTACACACACATGCATATGCACACCGTGTGAGTAATTCTCTGGACGGGATATTGTTGTGTAAGCCAAGGGCTCGCGTGTTTCTATCTGTTCAAGACTCTTATGAGTCTAAAGCACTTTTTAGTTAAAAGATATGTAGAAATTATTGGCTCTCAGTAACTGTCTCTCTCTCTCTCTCCATTTTCTTGGAGGGATATTTCTACATGACCTGTCATGTTGGCCCATGAGTGCTTCAGTGATTTAAATGTTCTGAAAAATCTATTTCAAGGTATATCTGTTACAGTTTAATTAATATTGCAGTTTTAGTAACAGGCAAGCCAGTGAAAGAATGGTGGTCACAGAGAGCAAAAGAAGTAATGATTTTTATTTTTTTTTTTCCATTGAGGAAGAAGTTCCTAAACCAGAGCTGGCAGTTTAAGATCAGGAGTTGCAAAGCTGGAGCTTGAAAAACTGGTGGTGTCCTTTATGGGCACACATACCAGCTCCAGGAGACTATGCCATGAATATTTATTTCCCTCTTGGGATGATGGGAGGAGGAAGACATGCTCCACCTCAGTTTTCCAAGACATTGGAACACATGGTGTAGGTGTGTGTCATTTTTCCACTCCTGGTTTCTCACTTGATGGTGACAGTGGCATGCTACTATGGGCTCAAGATTTTTGCTGTATTTGCAAAGTGTGAGAAGTCATTCCCAAGAATAGACTAATTTTCTAATTAGAAGAACTATGTCCACATGCACATGGCTTTTCAACTAATTCCTGCTCAGTCATGCGTTTCTTAAGAGCTTTTCTTCACTTACTATATGATATCTCCCATGTGAGCAAGCTCAGTCAGTCATGGTACAACATGGTATCACAGTGACCCTGTTATATTGTCAAAACCAAACATAGGCATTGGCAGTTATATTGCCACTGATTGAACAAAGGAGCTAGACATGCAAAAACACATCATTCAGCTTTAGGAGGAGCACAGTCAGACAAGGGGAACATAGCAGACTCCGTTTAGTACCTGGCCATTGTAATGCACCTAGCCTCTGATTGCACAAACTGTACAACATGACATATTTGTTCTAATCAGTGTTGAATTTTGTGAGAATATGGGTCTACATGCACTCAAGGCATTTGGCATTCTTCTGTAAGCCAGATAACATCGCTGGCAGGGAGGGTGTCGGGCTGCAGCAAAAAAAGAGGCTATTTGAGATGCAGGGTCATGCAGATGGAGGGGAATGGAGTACAGTCACTACAGAGCTCTGGGCGAGTTTCATCAATCAGAAGAGTTTACACCAACATGCAGAAGGAGACATTCACTCCTCAAGTTCTTCAGCCCAGACATTAGAAAGAACAACAAAGTAAGATCTAACTGAGGAAAATGCTGAGTGTTTTCCCTGAACATGGCAAGTTCAAGGCTTGATACTGGTTCCTGCCTAAGGCCAATATTTAATCAGATGAATGGAGCATTTGTATAAAGGCAGCTTCCTGAATGTCCCAAATGCTACATCAATTTATAAAATACTGGCAAAGGATATTTAAAATACACACAATTATTCAGTGATACAAGTCCTGGCAAATAACAAGTTGTTTGCATCTACAGTTACCATGTGGAATTGAACCAAAAATTAAACAAGGCTTTCCATGCCTGTAAAGGTTTATGATTGTACTTGTTTCTTATTTTAACAGAATTTTATACAGTAGATGATGTGTGCACTGTGTATTTTGGGAAATTAAAGTAATTACTGCTTTAATAAACATTTAGCAGAATGTGATTTCTTCAGCCCACCTGCAGGTGATTTTTTTAATCCATAATGCAAACAGTTACAAAGATACTCTAATCACCTGCAGGAAAAGCAAAACAAACAAAAACACAGCAGGAAAAGCCTATTTCTGATTAAGCCCATGGAACCAAGACCAGCCAAAGCAAGCTGTGTGACATAACAGGAATGGAAAGGCATGGTGCTAGGTTAGCCTCAGGAAAATTACTGGAGTTTGCAAGTTAATTTGGATCCAATATGCTCTTTGTTAACAATCCCTTCCAGGATTCTCAGAGGTAAGAAAAGTAACCTCCTAATTACAGATGGGATTAGATGCCATGCTATCTCTTTTATTAACCCTGACTTGAGTGGAGTCAGGATTTCATCCTTTTAACAATACCCAGCTCCCAGAAGTTTAGCCATTTCAATCTCACCCATTCTTCTCTTATCTTCCTTTTTTCTTTCTGTAATATTGAAACTTGGAAGCTTCTCATGTAAGTCTCTAAAGTAATGTCTTGTGCAGCACCCTCTGAAATAGGTAACTGTATGGCCTCATGGAAATTGAGAAACTTTGCAGTTTACCTGTTCTGTAACATTTACTGGGCTAAAGAACTGTCTGGGAAGGTAGTCTGTGGTCTTTTTGCCAATCTACATGTTTCTTCCAATCTCACTATATAGATCTACAATGGTACCCACCATACCACTAATGATGGCATTTACAGTCAGAACTATGTGATTAACTTGTGTCATCAAATAGTATTGCTAGAGCAATTTGAGCCATACTCATAGTTAACAAAAGCCTTACTTTACTCTTCCTCTGTGGTTTTGTTTCTTCTTTAAATCGTATCTTACAATTTTCATATCTTTCACTGCAGTGTTGTCAAAGTTTAGAATAGGTATTTATGCACTGATTTAGTCTGCTCTCGCAAAAGCTCTGCAATTAATTTTGATTCAGCATTTGTTAAATTTTATGCGGGCTATTGTCTAAACATCCTTAAAAGCTACCCTAGAGTTTAAATAATTTTAAATTTAAAAAGAAGAATTTTACAGAACATGTACAGTTTGTACAAAATAGGAGCTAGATATGATCCACCCCTTCTCATTAAAAAAATGAAGTTTGAATATGATTTTAAGTCATAAAACAAAGTTTATTCCTCTCATTCTGAATAGTAATAACCTACTCAAACTATGTCTATGCTTGCTTGCAATCAGTAGTCTCTTACCTGGAAACATGGGTTGCTGTTTTGCTTATGAAGGTTACAGAGAGCACCTCCTCAAGCTTCACAACCTTATTAACCATGTTGCCATATTCTCTTCAGAGTTTTTCTGCTGTTTTGTTGTTCTGTTAAATGTGTGGGAAGCTGTCATGCTTCTTTCTTTTCAGACAGCCCAGACATGCTGCAATGCAACCTCCCTTGCTGTAGCCACAGCTCAGAAGTTCAGAAGACGTGTATATTTACATATTTCTACACTGTTATTGTATATTAGGAACTATACTGTTCCTACATGGTGTTCAGTGTTTTTATGAGAGAAGAAGGAAGTCCTTTTTTTGATAGTGTAGGGTGGGCTAACTCATGCTGCCTTCTCATATCTCTTGGAGTCTGTAGTTCAGCTGGAAATGCCTTTGTATATCTCCGTGCAGGGAGAGACGTCTCCCTTCCTAGCGCAGGTAAAGCAGCCGGTGTTGGAGAGCCATGCTGCCAGGCACAGACCCAAACTGTCCTGAGTCACAAGAGGCCCAACGACAGGCTCAAACTGCATCCCCCAACTTCTTTTTCTGTATTTTCTATTAAGTGTCACAAGAAAAGTACAGGAGAGACTGAAAAAGATGATTTTTCTGAGACCGAGAGTGTTTTAAGTCCATGGACGTTTGTTTGGCAGATCTGACAGTGGGAGTTGGAGCTTGCCTCATGCCCTCTCTTGATATGGAGGAAAAATTTACACGAGCCCAGATTTAGTGCTCAGGAAAGCTTTGTACTGTTTAGTAAAGCAAAGAAAAATTACTGAGCTTAGTCAACAAGCAAGAAGGGGTTAAAACTTAGTAGCACACATTCTTTGGGAAAAAAAAAGTGTAGGGAGGAGGGTTGTGGTACCTGATTTGTTTATTTTTGCAGCTGAGGTTTTTTCCGCTTAGGACGCCAACTTGCCGGAGCAGTGCTCTGTGTACAGAAGGTTCATTTACAGTGGCAGGCAGGCAGCTGCGCTCTGAGCTCTATTTAGTTTATGTTGTGATGGATGACTTGAGTGGGAGACGTGAAGAGTGAATTAACAGCTTTAGTTAAAACACATTGTTTGTCCTCCCATTGACTTCCCACTTTGCGTTACCTTGCTGTCTTACCTCCCTCAGGTCACTGTTCTTGTCTATCTTGGTCTTTCCTTGTGTCTCCTGTCTTTCAAGACTGACTTCCTGCCTTGTTTTTTTTTTTTTGCTGGGTTTCTCTCTCTTTTCTCTCTTTTTTTTTTTTTTTTTTTGTTTTTTGTAAAAAAAAAATATTTATTTATTTATTTATTTCTCTTCCCCAAGCTAGTTTGCTGAAGAAATTAGAAATCATTGCTTCTGCTGCTTGTGGTCTGGGTGGAGGCCCGCTTCCCAGCCAGGACACTGTTCTCAGCGTGAAGCCCTCAAGAATCCAGTAATGCCTCTGTTTGTGAAAAATTAATGTCTGGAGGGAAAGACGCCTTCAAACACCTTTCCCAGCTGTGTTTGTCCTCAAAGTCAACTGAAGGAGATTGACAATATCTTCTGCTTTCTTGCCCATGATAACTGGTTTAGCTCACCTCCCGCAGAAATGGTTTAGGTTGCCCCTTAGCAAGTCCCACTCCAGCTTACAGCCAGCCACAGAAATATGCCAGTGGAGTCGAGGCAAGGCAGACCTGCCTGTGTAGAAGATAGTTCTGGAGGAGAATTGAGGTAGGGCATATTCGAAGGGTAGTCAAACTGTTAGGATTGTCACCAGGAATCTGGGAGGGAGCCTGATGTGCAGGCTTTTTATTCTTCTGTAGGCTTTTTGTGGTTTCTTACCACTGTAACAGAAAAGTGTCACTGTCCTGCAGAGAAATGTCCTACTGGTTTTCGTTTCTTCCTTTTTCTTTCCTTGTAGTACCCAGACATGGACTATACAGGATGTCTTAGTGTAAAAAAGTTAATTATGTCACCCCTAATTTGAGATTTATAGAACTGGAAGTTTTGAGTTCTTGTCTTTATTTTTTTGCTTATGTAGATGTTGAATGACACAGAAACATAAGGCTAAAGGGGACCTTGTCAGATCCTGTAATTTCTTCCCCAACGCAAGGCCAGACAATCCATATTTATGCGTGTCCTCACAGATGTTTTCCTGCTTATTCTTAGACGTCTGCAATGATGAACACTGTAGACTGATGCATTCTTGATTTCTACTATCCCAAACATGAGAATTTTTTTCTTAATTTTCTTAATTTTTGATTCTTATGTGATGAAATGTTATCCCCATGACTTTTATTCCTCACACATCTTGAGAACAGATTTCCTTTCCTTTCTGCAACATCCTTTTATTTAGTATGCTACCTACTTCCTTCACTCTCACCTACAGCCTAAGCAGTCCAAGTTATGTCCTGATTTTCATCCAACTTTCATCCAGTTCCAATAGCTCCTCTTCTTTCCTGAAATGCAGCACCCTGAAATTAGGCACTGAGCTATGAGTAGGCTGGAAGTAACACTTCCCACCTGACCCCAACAGCTCGTACGCTTGGCTGTACACCCCAGTGTGACATTCGCTCTTCCTGGGGACGACCTGCTGACTCAGGCTGACAACATCACTGCGTCCCTTTATCCAAAACTGCCATCCAGCCCCTGGGTCCCTGGCTGGTATTCATAAGGCTGCTTATACCTGTGTACTTGTAGCACCTTGCACTCATCCTAATGGAACAGCATCCTCTTCTTTATAGGCCATTTCTCGTATTTGTTTGGAATCAAGTCTGCGCTCCAACGTCTTGGCTGCCCCTTCTTATCTTCATGTCATTCATTGACTAATAACCTCATTCTTCCATTCCTGACTACTGGCTATCTATGTCTGGTCGTATAGTTGTAGTAAAAATCCCATGGGAATCTATGGCAGAATCTTAGCTTCCATTTACATTAAACATTGATAAATTATCTCTTTTCCTACCAGTTTTATACCTGACCTATTAAATTTTAATCTAGGACATGGTTGGTTGGTGTGATTAAAAGAAAATATGAAAAGCTTTACTAAAGTAAAACTAAGTGATATATTCTCTTCTGCATATCCACAAGACCCGATACCATATTATAGATGGAAACTAGAATAGTTTGACATTATTTGCCCTTAGCATAGGTTCATGCTGACTGCCACTCATGGAGCACTTTTCAGCGCTTAGAAGTAGATTGTTTAATTAGATGTGCCAGTATTTTCTGATAAATGAAGTATGCTGTCAGGCCTGCAAATTCCCAGCTGCTGTGTTTTTTGCTCCTTTGTAAGAATAATCACCATTTTCACTCTTCTGCAGTTTTCTGGTATGTTATTAATTGATCATAGATTTCCATATTATCTATGGAATTGCCATGGGCCTCTTAGATTTTGACAATCTTCCTCAGGTTTTGTGTATCTTAGCCTGAGTTGAAAGTATTTAACTTGCCAAAGTACTCCCTAACCTGCTTTTGCCTCTTAGTATTATCTAAAATTACTATTTAATTGTCATTTACTTTCTGAATTTTAGTGTATAAAAAAGCTCTAAATACTTTGGTCTTCTCAGTACAATATGTCAATGGATCCTTACTGGCTTAGTGGATAAGTCTTTTCCGTACAATTTCTCAGGCTTACTACTGTACTTAATATGACATGAAATGCTGCTTTATAGGGTCTCCTTTGCATCCTTTAGGATAGGAAAAATACTATTTTTTCTTAATGAAAGCTGAACTAATAATGTATTTAGGAGTCAAGCCTTAAAATATCAAATATATCAGTATTCCTTAAAAAAAAAAAAAGAGAGAGAATTTGTAATATTTTCTACATGATGTAGGAAGACAGCTAAATACATGTAGACCAACGTAATATGTGGGAAACAACTGGGCAGCTGGCACACTATTTGCTTATTGTTCTTCAACCAGTGACAGTGGATCACTGTGCCCAGTAGCATTACTTGGAAAGTCTGTGTGCTGAGTCAGTTTTGAAATCTGATGGGATTCAATTCCCCTAAGTCAGATTTACACTGAAGCAGAGGTGGGCTCTGATATTTTTAATTCATTGGGTAGACATCAACATGGAGTACAGAGTCCTAGAAGATGAGAATTGAAGTGAATCACATCCTTTGCTGCCAGGCATAAGGGTGTAACAGACTACAACAAATGAAACATTGGTTAAATGTTATTGTTGCCTAGAGGGGCTTTGGTGTCAATTTAATAATGACACACTGAACTAAATAGAAACCGCCAGTAATATCTGTGAGGGGAAAGAAGTATGGCCATTGAATTTTCCCGTTAGCGACGTGACTATTCTTCTGTTTCATTGAATCATTTTTGCTTCAGTTAGGGAGTATGCCTTTATGTGCACATGAAGTTAGGCTGGAAAGAGAGCAAATACAGCATTAACAGACCTGGACAGAAAAGATAAATTTTGGCAGCAACTTGTGAAGTGATCAGTTTTGATGATAGCATCACCTCCATATATGAATCTAAATAGTAGTTGAAATACATCTATATTAGGAATGAATAGTTTTTCTTTTCATTTTTTCAAATGATAAATTTCACATAAGACAACAATCAAATTAATTCAGAGTTACAGTCCTCCCGATTTCAAATTAATTCAGGTTAAGGCAATAAGATATTCAAAGACAAAGTTTGGGGTCTTGATTTATTTTAGTTTTTAAGCAGCAGACTAGGTAGATAGTTTATTTTTTAGTTTTCCTTTTTACAGCAAAGGATAGCATGTGAAAATGAAGAAGTCATCTGCAAAGCAGTAGTGATCTCTCTTCCCACTATCAGTGAAAGCTGTGTGAATTGATTTCATAAATATGGCATTGAAAAATAAACAGTAGCTCCTAACAGAGAGTCTAGTTCAGCAGAGAAATTGGTGAACAGGTCTTTTTTTGAAATTGAAGTTATAGTTTGGATAATACATATGTGGCATAAACCTATGTGTTTTGAAATACAATAATTATAAAACTGGTTATAGTTACTAATTTCTTTTTGTCTTTTGGGAAGAAAGGAACAGAGTCTGGTGGGCAAGGTGCTATACAAACACATGGCATCTGCATGAGTATTATCACAGAACACCATGCTGAATGGATTTCAAAAGATCCGAATTTATCATGCTGCCCCAAGGCAATATTAACTATCCCTGTGTTATGCCTGAAAGATGTTTATCTAACTCATTCTTGAAGGCCTCCAAGTGTGGACACTCCACAGCTTCCCAGGGCAATTTATTCTAGTGCTTTACTACCCCACCTGTTAGAGAAATTCTTTCCATCATGTTTAACATAAATTTTTCTTACTGCAGTTTAAATTCTTTATTTCTTTTCCTAGCCGCCACAAAGATTGGAAAACAGATTATTTGCTCCGTCTTGCAGCAACCTGGAACACTGTTATTTCAGTCCTCCCTTCCTCAGTCTCCTTTTTCTTTTTGGCTAGATGACAGCAGTTAATTCAGGCTCTTCTTGTGCCTCAGCCGCTCTGGGTGTCTGGTCTCCCTCTTGTCTTTCTCAGAAGTCTGGCTCATGGTTTGCCTTCCCCGAGGTGCTCCCAAAGCGCGATGCCGTTCTTCAGCTGGGGCACTACCGGCAGGTGAAGGACTCCTGCGTGACCCGCAGGCTCTGCTCCTGTTTGCATCCCAGTGAGCTGTTTGCTTTTTTCATAACAGATTACATGGTTGATTCATGCTCAGCTGGTGATCCATTACAACCTCCAAGACCTGTTATGAAAAATAACAGGTCGAACCCTAGCTAATCACTCCCTATTTTGAATTTGTGTAGCTGATTAATCCTACCTAACTGTTGTACTTTTGTTTTGCCAAGAGAGACTTAGGGTGCATTTTCCATCTAGACAGAGGGTTGAGGTAGGGAAGGATAAACTCACTTAGACAAGATCACACAGGGAGTTTGGGGAAGAGCCAGGAATCATTTCTGACTGACCTCTGGAGCCCTCATCTGCAGTCTCCTTCCTGGCTTTAGTGGAAAATCATTGAATTGAATACTGAAAATATGGCAGGCTCTAATACATTTTCAGTCTGACTCATTTTCACTCATTGCTGTTTTTATGGCCCTCACTAATGAGTCCCAACAAGACGAGTCTTTGCCAGCCATCTATCAGAATTTCCTGCATGTTTGCTCTGCACATGGCATTATTTATAACTGCATATTGAAAGCAAAAATTGTTAATATTGCAACATGTAAATGTTGTATGAATTAGTAGCTTTTGCAGACAGACCGACCACCAGCCTGTTGGACAGCAGCAACTTAGTATTTCATCTTCTCCTTAGAGAAACAGCCTCTCTATTCTGTTTTTTTTGTTTTGGGTTTTTTTTTTTTTTTTTAATGAGAAAAACAGATGGGCATGGTAGAGCCAGCCACTGGTATTCATCATGCTCCTCTCCAGCTATATATTGAAGAAAAAAGAAGGAGAATGGAAATACCAGGAAACTGCTCAACTGCCTCTTCTTTAAGAAAGCTGGTTAGGTACAGAGTTGTCAAATTGAATTTCCCAAAATTATATTTCAGAGGGAGTTGTATGGTGGTTAAGCACTCCAGAATAACTGGCAGTTTCACTGAGTTCTCTAATGGGAATAAAATCTTTTAGGAAATCTGAGAACTTATCTAAATATGAGTTGTTGAGTGATTTTAAAAATACAATGCTTACAATAAAAGTTGCAAACAAGCAAAAGGAGCTGGTAACAAGTAAGAAAGTTGGTGTGACAATGGATGAGGTGGGCGTAAAGCAATACTGTCTGCTGGGTGGGACACATCAGCATGTACAGTTTTATTGTCTTTGGTGGTGTGGTTTGAAATGTTTAGTTTGACTCTGAGGCTGGTGATTAGAAACATGCTGTTTGTTATGAAAAGAGCCAAGTTCACTCTATTGTATTCTATTCTGGTTTTCAAACTGTACCCATCATTGTGGTCACCAACTTCTTTAAACATTTAGATATTTTTTCCAGCGCAATATTATTCTAAGTATTTTCTAGCTTTATCAGTACAGTTACAAGTGGTTCAAGTAATGCCTTCTGTCAAGTTACTGCTGTCTTCTCCCAGAATACATGGACACTGGGTTTACAAGGTTTTATTTTGTTTCTGGTCTGCAAAAGAGCTTCCCTTGCAAATAAACCATTATTTGAAATGCTGCCAGGGCTGCATATGGCCTTTGGGGTAGGTGTGCTTGCTCAGCTCAGCTACAGGCAAAGTTCTGTCTTGGAGTGCAGGTGGAAATGGCCACGCAGGCAATTTGCATTTTAATTTCTTCTACGCTGAGATGAGGCTTAGCCTTGGCTCTTGTTATGAATTCATGTTTGCTTTTGGGATGCTAAGAAAAGTTCCTGGTGTATTACATGCAGTTGAGTAAATGAGCAAATCTGTCCCGGAATTAGAAGAATGAGTCTTGATATTGTTTCACCCTTCCAATAAAAAACAACATATGTTTGTGCTGTATGTATCCTCACTGACCATCAAAATTCTTCCTAGACATTATTCTCTCCATACTTTCTCAGACAGAAGCCTGGCCAGGTGTAAATTTATCGCTGACCTTTTAGCTGTATCACTTCCATTACTCTGGCTGCTCTAGCTATGGGTCAGCCAGTCGTGTGTGTCCTGGTCACATTCCTGTATTGGTTCTGGACTAGGGAGCTTCCACAACGCTCTTGAAACAAGCAGAAGGAAGGAGAAAAGGGACTTTTATTTAAATGATTTGTTGTGCTACTTAATGATGCTTGCAGTGTTACTGTGTTCTGCAACTCATGTATATTAGTTAAATACCGCAATGTGTGTATGTAATTTACCCTTGGAGTCAATGAGAAAAATCCCCTTGATTTTTAGCAGTATCAAAGTATAGCTCACTGGGTTACCAGAGCAGTTCTTGATGCTTCTGATTCACAGTATGTCTGTAAAACTTGGATAATAAGGACCTAGAACCTCTAACTGCAACATGTCCTTCTAATTAACTATTTTTCAGATCCTATTTAATTCCTTCCCAGCTGAGCACTAGACAATAATCTGAGCGCTAGACAATAATCTCAGCATTAGATAATAATTTTAGCAGTACAAAATAATATTTTTCCAATTAAAGGTCCCATTTAGAAAAAGAAGAAATACCCTACAATTTTGTACTTGAAATTTGCTGGAGGGTGGAAATAAGTGAATTTAGATTTCTTTATACTTGACGATGCAGTTATACTCTCCTTTTGACAACTCAAGATTTACTGCTAAAATAACTGTGGAGATAATGAGAGGCATGCTTTGGTGCCAATGCTTTTGCCTGTTAATGAGGTGGGAATTAAGCTTTTTGTCAGTCTGCAATTTTCTAGTTTGGCCTTGGTCTTGGCAATTGGCATATGTGAAGCAGATAAACCCTCAGCATTCCCTGCGCTGCTGTGCCTCCGAGCTGGGCACACCGTACACCCTTGGAGCTCCTTGGTACCTCTTTTCTCCTTTCTCACTCCCTCCACAATTCTCACATCTGCCACAGTCCAAAGAACCTAGGTGATATTTATGTTATTCTCCCCTATTCTCTTTTTCTTCATTCTTTTTTCTCTTGAATACCAAACCATGAGCCTTCATTTTACACCTCACCTTGACTTCATCTCCCTCTTCTCCTCCATTCATACCTCTGGCTGTTCCTCCTTTCCCACATTAGGGCCTGCTGTAGCCTTTTCTAAAAGGCAGCTCTATGAACCTACTCCTGCCTTCCTTGGTCACCTCAGTATTTCTTGCTCTCTGCAAAACAAGTCACTCTGTGTCATCAGGTTACTCTTGCGTTACAAGGAGGGGAAGAGCACACATGATAGATGAGATGAAGGTGGAAGTCATCGTTGGGTGACTGTTTTTAGATCCACTGGACAGTTAATATAGAGCTAGTTGAAAGTACCAGAGGTATACTTGTTTACATAGACCAGGCTCATTTTCTCCTTAGTATTTTCTGAATTTCCTCTGAATCTGTACCTTCTTGCTGATTTTGAGCACACCCTGATGTTTTGACATAGATCGTATGCCATGTTCAAAAATGAAGATCAGATTGCTGACTACAAGGCTACATATATTGCTGTTTATAGAGACTGGGCTGCTAGATGTTTAGCCATTACCAGACTGCTGAACTGCTGTGGAAATCTAGCTTTAATAGTGTAATTTTAACCCAAGTCAAATCTTCTGCACATCTAGACCTAGAACCTTCCCTGAGTTTTTCAGTTTGACATTTTTGAGAGAGACAAAGAAAGAGAGAAATTTTAACTGTTGCCTTGCTTGACCAGTTTCTAAACTGTAGGCAAAATATGCACCTGACTTTCACAATAATTGTTTAAAAAGTAAAAAAAAAAACAAAACAAAACAAAAACAAAAACAAAAAAAAAAAAAAAACAAAAAACAAAAAACAAAAAACAAAACCTGTAGTCTTTTCAGTGCGATCTAATCCTCATAATGCTCTATATATAAATACATATAAAATTCTGACCTCTCTCATCTTTTTTTCCCCCACCACACACTCACTGTTTGACAAATTTCCAAATATGATTGAAACTTCTAAAAGCTTCACAGTAGTTTTATTGCAAGAATGCTCACACTTGGCTTTAAAAGCATCAAAGCTTAAAATAAATGTTAAAGGTTGATCCACCGGAAATTGGTAAAACCCCTACATGTGTTTGCACCTATGTGTTGAAGGCATTAGTGTGTGTCTTAGTGATGGGTGTATCTTTCGTCATGCTGATAACAAAAGAAGATATCACAATATAGCAAGATGTCATTGTGTGAATCAGCACCTCAAAACAGCTTAACAAGGTTGTGAGGTCTGTAAATGGGAAGGGGGTTTTCTAGTAGAGCACTCTGCAGCTGACCTGGTCTCATGAGGAGGCCAGGATCTGACCCTCGAGGCTCCAGCAAGTGGTTTGCAAGACCCTGCGATCTTGGACCTCCTCCTGCTGCACCCTTATTCAGAAGGAGCATAAGCATAGCAGCTCTCCTGGGGAGAACAAACTATGATGCTCCCTGGGTCATGGAGAGAAGATGGAATGTGGCCTGTTTCTAACTCTCTGCTATTTTACTCCTAAAGCAGAGAGGCTCTCCAGGTAACCCAGCCCACTTCTGTGGGGAGAAAGGACAGAGATTAGAAGTGAGGCTGCTCAGATGGGATGGGGCACAGGTTAACACAACCGATCCTCTATTTCCTGAGGGTACTGGGACTAGCTGTTTCACTAGTGCTGAGTCTTGCACACTTGGTTTTACAATCATACTGTAGCATCATCACGATGCCCATTGATAGCGTGTTTGTTTGTGTGTTGTAAAGGGTAGAGAGAAAATTATTTGGAAACATGTTAGTGCTAAGGGATGTCCCGGATTCATATCTGAGCTGCTGCTATCAGATTCTGCAGTTAGAAATGTGGAAACTAGCTAAATCTGCTAAAAATTCTGCTGTCTTCACTAGAAGTCCAGTGAGACCACCTAATCTTGATGGCCTGCCATCACCCTGTGGTTATATCATACATACTTGGCGGCTCCCGCATGGAAGAAATGTTTCCTCTTAAATTTGGGTTCAGTTCAGATGCCAGTTCTCACGAGGGCTAAATTTACGTTTGGGTTTGAACATGCACACAGTGGGGCAGAAACCCCACCCATCCTTAATGCTCTCACCTCTACACGGGGTGAGGAGGACAGGGCTCTCTTTCCCCTTCCTCCTGCTTTTAATTCCCTGCCTGCTCACTCCTTTAAGTGGGTCGCAGGCATTTGGTGAGTCCTTGGTTTTCACTGTGTGGCTTGCTGTCAGAATGACTGTACAACTCGGCCCAGCTGTTTCAAGGCTGATAACAAAGCACCCATAGAAATCAGCTGTAGTAATGCCATGGTGTTGTACATGCAGTTTTCCAGTGTGTGAACACCACCAAATATTTCTGCCAGCAGCGACAGCAACACAGAGAACGCTGATTCAAAAGCAGGCTGCAAATCACCTTTGGTGTAAGGGCTTTGAGAGCCCTCACAGACAGCAAATAGAAAGGATAAAGGAATAGCAATAAGGAAAAAGTACTACTAAAAGAATAAAGAAAGCCATTTCCGCCTTAGAATATAGTTAGTGATTATAATGAAGACCAAAGGGTGCTGGTGAGAAGATCATTTGCACCTCCTGGTGGCAAAAAAAAAAAAAAAAACAAACTGTCCAGATCAGACATTCATACATTTACTGTGTTATAATGAGTCTGATCAGAATAGCCAGTAATAAGACAACAGCAAGTTTGTGAAATCTATGTCTTGAAGGAAGGAAAAACAGATACAACAAAAGCAACATATTCAAGACTTAAAGCTCTGCACATCATTTCTGAATCAAAAATAGAGCCACAAGAAGTGGGATGTTCTTTTTTATGTCAGATTTCAGGTAAACCATGTGAATACTTATATTTTCATTGCATATATTGGAAAGGGACACAGTGGTCCAAAAAAAAGCGGGAAAATGCTTGTATAACTGTACAATGCAATGGGAAGTATATACTGTCCACTGTTTTACCCATGCTGTGGCAATATACCTGCAAATATATGACAGCAGGAAAAGCTGGTGGCATTAGAAAAGAATATTGCCCAGCAGCCTTTACATCCAGACTTCATGGATGGTGTTTATCTCCCTGATTAACATCAGGCTTCCTATGTGTCCCTGGCTCCTGAGGCTCAGTTTGTCATTTGTAAAATTTTACCAGGCCCTTTTTGAAGTTGCAAGATGCAACTGTAATAAGTGTCAGATAAGGTAATAAGTACCCATGGAGGATGAGTGTCTCTAGGGACTCATAGGAGTGTGTATTCATAATCTTCTCGCTGTGGGTGGTCTGAATACTCACACAAGAGGACTTCTCTAACTTTGAAGTAATCAATCAGATAAAAATGAAGTACAGGACTTTCAGTTTTTTCAGACTTTGCAATCATTTTAATAGCTGGACTTTTGAAACAACCCCTGATGACAGTTCTACTGAAAAATGTTGTTTTTTTAAAAAAAAAAAAAAAAGAAATTCCCCCACCAAATTGTTTTGATCTTTCTAAACTTTTATGGATCTCCAAGAAATCAGAAGGGGCTGGCAACTTTAATTTGGAAGTGTGACTTGGAAAATGTTTGTGTTCAGTCCTAATTCAATAAAGTTAGGGCAGAGTGGAAAGAAATAGGCATTCGTTTTTCAGTTGGATCGTAACTCATGAGTCAACTTAGTAGTGACCTTGCAAGCTTAGTAAGAAACTCTCGTACAGGATGCAAGTCTTTGTTAATGTTTGTTGATGTAAATGAGGCAAATGATTGTGTAGATTTCTCTCTGGGTTTCACAGCTTGGGCTCACAGCTGACCCGATCAACACTGAAACATTAGCTGAATTATGCTGGTCATGGGATACAATTCTTGGGATGCTGTTAACTGTGCTTATAACATGGTTACATTGGTAAGAAAAAAGGTTTTCCTATTATAACTTTATTTAGGGCACTGGTCTAAGCTTCGTCTCATGTACAGTATTGTTTTATAGGTATATCTTTCAAGTAGAGACAAGGTGTTAAAGTCACTAACAGAGAAATAAGGTGAGGTGGTTGAGTCATGCAGGCAAAATCTTGCATTTTATCTAATCCTGCCTGGGGAGTGTTGGTGAGAACTCCAGCAGTGCTACACACTAACGCTGGGCAGGGACCTGGGAGTGTCCCTAAGTGCTCAGTAAAAATCTGCTTAACTTTTGAGCATTGGAGGGACAACTGAGCTGAAATTGCAGTTTAGTGCAAGGTCAGTTGGAATTTACTGAAAAGTAGTAGGTGAACAAGTGCACCTGGTGGCTCAGAACTGACTGGAGCATACGTTTTGTTTTAAGTTCAATAACAGGCCTTGGTTTGTGGAAGTTGAGTACAGCTTCTGCAGCTGGAAACTCAGATACTCAGAGGATATTCTCATAGGGAGAGAACTTCCACACTTCAGAAAAAAAAAATTAATAAACCTCCACTCTGTTGCTAAAGTCTATCACAGCAGCTAGGATGGTGAGATCACTTGCTAGAATGACTTCTAGCAGGGCAATGGTTGGCAGTATCCGTTCCCACTCATCTATGTAGTAACTGATTCTTTCATAGGGTGCTGTGGCACCATCCTTGCAGGGGTGTAGGATGGTTAGCGTGAGGCCTGGTGCATGGAAAGAAGGAAGATGTCTCTGGCAAGCTGTGTTCAAAGCCTTTGTGCCTGGTCCCCCCAGCCTCCTTGCAGCTGCCCAGACCCCTAACCACGATGCCACCATCCCTGGGGTTGTTGCATACTGAGCACCACGTGTCCTGACAGGGAGAGCTCAGCTTTCTTCAGTGCAATGCAGGAAGGCTGTGATAGTCTGTCTCCAACCCAGTGAGTCTTTATTCATCACTTCTGTATTGGCAAACTTCAAATGTAAATTAGGAAGACCAGCAATGAGGCTTTGGAGTCTCCCTGGTCCTTTGCTTGGTACTTTGTGTGCTCAGGGCAACCCCTGCAGCAGTAGTGCCAGTGGCAGCCGAAAGCTGGGGGCTGTGGGATTTGGCGTATTTGGGCTCTGCTGGTCCCTCATGGGCAGTAGTACTGTGTCCTAGGTTTCAGGGATGCTTAAGTCCAGTTTCTCTTGGTTTCCTGGTGACCTAGATGTCAGAATGCCTTCAAAATGTCAGTCTGTGATCTTGTAGTGAATGCACACTGGAAATATCCATGAGTAAATTAATAATGTTTTTCATGCATCTGCATGTATGAAAACTGAATGAAAAAAAAATTGTGCAGTATAAAAATTGAATGAAAAAAAAAATTGCATTCAGCAGCTCCAGAAATGTACATCATGAAATTGACAGAATTTCTTCAGAAAAAAACAAGTGATTGCTTTTATTACGTGTGAGCATACACGTTCTCCAGTCTTCCCAGACAAACTTCTCACACTTTATGGTTTCTGAATGACTGATTTTATAATATTTATATTCTTATAGAGTAGGTTTTGGGAAGGCACTGCGTTTAGAAAGTAGAAAATGTGTACATGTCTATATAGCTATATATACTAGGAAATATATACAGAAACTCAGATTTTATGTTCTGGTAACCAAAACTGTTGACTATTTAATAGCACACACTGCAGTCATAACAAGTTAGCCAGTTTTGATTTGGTCAGGATATGGATACTAACATGCAGCCTGCATGTCCCAGGTTTGCAGCCTTATGAAGGGCTAGTCTCTGCACTGTGCTGTTCATAGAGCACTGGAAATCCAGGTTTTTCATGAATTGTACCAGCCACTGCAAGCACATTTACTGCTAATGTGAACGGCAGTCTTAAACATAGCATATGTTGAAAATGTATCTCTTTGCAGAATATTTAGCAGGGGAACTTCATTGCAAGTTTTCTTCAGGTAAAAATCAGTTGCTGTGTTTACAGCTGATAACCAGGTTTTCCAATTAAGAGTAACAACTACTTTTGTAGTTAATGTGTTTAGCGTCATGCTAATTTCTCAAATAGTTGACATAATGTTCTCTGAAACCTTACAAGCCAATCATGCTTATAATGAACAATGGAGTTTGGCTGATGTTTTATATAATCTATTTAAGGTCATTGTTATGCTCTAAAGTTTTGTTCTGTTTTGTTTTTTAAAACAAACTGCACAGTCTGGAAGGCATAGAGGTTAATTTCTGTAATTTCTAACTGTTCTGTTCAACAGCATCACACTGGCAGATGAGCAAGCTCTATAGGAGAGAATGTGCTTTAAATAATCAGTCAATTGGAGTTGCTAATTAGGATCTGAAGTGAGAGAGCCTATCGAAGAAAAATTGTATTTTGCTGTGGTCAACTGGGATAAGTGGGACATAAAAATGAGGGAGGGAACACGATAAGTTGGGAAAGGTTTTCTTCTGGGAGTTGAATGAGTCAACAAAGTCACACTCATGAAAAGAATGAAGTGCAAAGCTGAATACCAAAATGCATGATGAAGTATATAGCCTGTTTGATATATACAGTAATCTTTCTGCTTGTCCCAACATTGGAAAAACCTCAGATGGATTTCTCTGGTGTTGCAGTTGAAGAGGATGTGGACCAGTTGGAATGAGCCCAAAGAAGAGCATTGACCATAATTAAAGGTCTTAGATATGACCAAGGTGATAAGAGCTAATCAAGTTACAAGGTTAAATTTTCAGAAGAGAAGACTTTGGCCAATGCAGGGATAATCCTCAAGTATGTAGGAGGTAAAATCAAGCTGTAAAAAGGATGGAAATAGTCTTTCTTAAAAGCCCATGATTTATTTGATAAGAACTTTCGATCTTACTCTGCAGGAAGAAAGATGTAGGTTAAACAGTATGGAAAAGCTTTCTAACAGTGAGGATAATGAAATATTGGCTTTTCTGTCTTTGGAGGTCTTTAAAAACACATTAGATGAACATCTGTCACAAATGATATAGGTATAGATGGTCCTGCCTGGGGCAGGGGGATAAACCAGGTGACTTCATAAGGTATTTTCTTTCCCTGCTTTTCTGTGATTCTACACTGAGGCTATGCTCATTACGCACGTTTGGATCTGATCCATTAGTCTAGTCTGAGTGTCACATTCCAGGGTAGGAATTTAAAAAGAACTTTGAAAAAATTTGGTGCTATTTGGGTGCCTACCTCCCTTTTTATCTTTTTGTGAATTCTAGCCTGTAAAAATATTCTTCATCCAGACAAACCTAGATAATTTTCTGTATGTTAGTATTTAAATCCTCTGGCTAAATCTGTGTTTCCCTGAAATGTTTCTGCCTGCTCCAACGTGCCCTTATATGTTAAGTTGTTATTTTTCTGGATGAATCATGCTGAGAACATTCAACATATCAAGCTGGGTATAAAAATGTGCAGTCAGAATGTGAACTAATCAACAGCAGCTTTTCTATTTCTTCTTTACATGCAAAAAGGACCATTTCCAGATCTCTCCACTGGCTCTGGGTAACCCAAATATCTGAGTGAACAATAAACTGACCCAACCAGCAGACAGCCCCATGGGAAGCAGAGGTTTGGCACAGACTGACTGATTTAGCATGGAAACAGAACAGAACATATTTTAAATGAATAAACAACCTTGTGAAATTCTGTTGACTCTTTCTTATGAGCTGTGCATAGCATCTGCCCTTTTTACTTCATCCATGCTCTCTATCATCTACACCTTTGGACCTCCCTGTTGGCTACTGCAACTGTTTTTCTGGTGGCCTTTCATGTCCCATCATTACTTGTCTTGTGCCCTGTTGCTCCCCTGATTTCTCCAAAGAATCTTTTCCATCTTTTTGTTTTACATCAAGAATGAGGAGCAAGTTATACTGGGGTGAGGAAGTCAAACTACACTTGAGTGTGAGCCAAAAATCTCCACAACTAAAATGTGCCTGTCCTCTGTGTAACAGCCAAGGGAGTAGGGCATTAGCCCAGGAGCCTGTTGTGCTACTTCTTAGTCTAAGGACTTTAATTCACATTACTCAGAAGTGTACTTTCTACACCAGAAGAGAAAGAGGGAGTAGAGTTGTTCCTCAACCCTTCTTCTCAAAATGGGTCACACTTTGGAGAGGGCATGCCTAGAGCAGGAGAAGAAACAGGTAGACATATGAGACTGTTACCCTACGAGGAAAGGATTTTAAAGGAAGAGGGTGCCTGCTTGCAACTCAGCCATTGAAGTACTTGCCGGGGAGCAGAACTGAACCACAGAGGACCTTTGGTTTTCCATAACCAGAAGGAATAGGAGAACCATCAGCCCATCATATGAACCACATTTTAAAAGAAAACCAAAAATTTGTCAGTCAGCTGCATTGGAACTTCAGAGCAGAAAGTCATTCTGAGCTTGTGATGATCTAGGTCTCACACGTAGATGACTTATGGCTCTAAGTCTGGGAAACATTATTTCAGAGACGTTTTCCTCTTCTGCATTTTCTGCTTGATAGTCTAGTGTCCTTCACATGCCCCTCTTGCCCTGTTTCAAGAGAATTTAATTGCAGGTATCTCTCTGGATTTACTAAATAACGGAAATTTGGGGAATGCCTTAAGAGTGTGTATCCCTGGAGGTAGGTGTACTTTTCTAAGATCCACCGTGCAGAAGTCCCTCTACAAATTTTTGCCCAAACTGTCACTTTCTGTGCTCTCTGCAATTCTATAATGCTTGTTTGCTTGCTTTTATCCTGTGCTTTGCAGACCTCCCTGTGCTATAAATGCTTCCATTTTCTCTCTTATCATGCTATACTCCTTGCTTGCAACAGCTTCCCACTTCCTTATCAGATATTATTCCAGCTGGTTAAACCCCTTTTTTCCTGATCACGGTTGCCTATATGTTCCCTCATGTGGTGTTCTGGCAATGCACATACTTCAAGGCTCAGAGATGCACTTAGCAGCATCCATTTTGGTGTTCAGGCGCCCTGCACCTCCCTCAGCCTTTGCATCCAGGGAACCTGGGGCAGCGTCTCTCTCGCTCTTTCAGGGCTTGGGATGAGGCATTCCTCCATCCCTCACCCACTGCTTGCTCCAGGCTGGTCAGCCTCACACATGCACTCTTGCTCTTGGCCCACTTGTTTTTTCCTTAAGCCTCCGCACTCTCAGGGTGGTATGATGGCATTGTTGGTATCTGTGACTAAGCGTCAGGCCCCGTTTGATTGCGGCAAGGCAAGCAGATAGAACTGGCTGCCTGACCACAGCTGGTCTGCTCAAACACAAGGGCTGGGCTGAGAGCTGGGCCAGTTGCCGATGACTGACCAGAACTCCACCAGTTGCTTGGGGCTGTTGGGTGGTGCTTTGAACCCTGACCGTGGAGGACTGCCCGGGTCCTGCTTCCTGATGGTTCTTGCTCCAGCTTGTCCTATGCCTATAGCACAGGATCCCTGGCTTCAGACAGCACTCTCGTTCTTCCCCCAGCCCTCGCCTGGGCTAATCTTAACACAGTCAGGTTCTGTATGTGGATGGCACCCAGCTACCTACAGCATGGTTAAGCTCTCTTGATGTTCATCACAGAGACATCAGTTTAAAGAGTGAACGTGCCTGGCATTGTGATATACCAGAAAACACTCTGCTGTGTGCTCCTTGTCTGCCAGCAATGCAGAAACCAAAGCCCCTCAGGAGCTGTGACTGTCTTCATCCTTGCAGCGCCCAGTGTCAACATTGGTGGCATGACCTGTGCTAAAGCTAGCATGAAAACTATTTGTCTGTCTTTTCAAGTTAAGTGGCTTTGGCCTGTTTTCCATTACAGCGGCAGCACATGGTATTGGCACAGTCAGTCCTGCTGTTCCCCTGTGGGAGTGGAGCCTTTGCTGACACCCCAAAAGCAGCCACCATGCTCCTAGTGCTCCCACCTGCGTGGCCTCCAGGGCCCAATCGAGGGACCACCGGGATGTGCACAAGGTCATCAGTGCTCCCCAAGAAAGTTTCTTGGTAGCTGGTGGCTAGATGAGGACATCCTGGAAGAGTGACTGTGCCATCTCTGCAAGATGACATCTCCAAGCCTTCAAGCCAAGGTCGTTGATTGGTCCTGGGGCAGTGCTGGACTGCTTACACAAGACGGGTCCCAGAGACCCTGATCACATCTCTTAGTCTCAGTTCTCATGAATGAAGTGTCTGTTTAATCTGCTACTAGATATTTCATTATCTTGTCAGTATTATTTTTCATCTTTAAATAAGTCTCTGTTCATTTCTTAATTTATATTAATTCAAAATAGCATTTTCAGAATGAAATGTCCTAACTTTTTAGGACAAAATGCTGTGAATTCTGTGGTAATATTGTTTCTCAAAAATGGTGTATTCATGAAGGATTTTCCTCTAAACTTGTTAAATATCCTTCTTTCTGAACACTTCTCCCTCTATACTGCTGGGCACACAAACTAGATGAGGTCAAGTGTTAAGTCTGTGTGGATTCTGGTGTCTTGACTTCTGCGGATGTTTGCCTGAATCAAGCTGTAAGCAATTCAAGAAAAGCAGCTGTCTTTGTGAAACACAGTGTGTCTTCATCTGCTTCTTGACCCACAGTCTTTCAGAATATAGCTCCTTTCTCATTTTTCTTTGGGTGTCTTCCAGCCCTACTGTATTTTCCATTTCATCTCCTTCAGCAGTGTGACTAAGCACCTCTTGAGGGCTAGTCTATGACATGGTCAATTCATTTGAGTTGATAATTTCTGGGAGTTATACAGCTGGACTCGTGTTTTTAAGTTTCCCTTTACCCCATAATTTTTCTTCCCTTGGAATGGCTAAAGGAAATGCACACAAACTAAAATCTGCATGTGGTTTTACTTGGAAGGCTTAACGAGAGACATTGATCTATGTGTTTCTAGTCTGTTTCTACAACAAGAAAGTTATTATGAATTCTGTACAGAGCTTCCCTTCCATATGCAAAAGTGAAGATACTGGGCAATTACTATTTCAGCTACAAAGCAATATCTTCTGGGCAGTTCTGGAGCATCACATTTATGAACTTTCCTCCTTCTGCCATCTAAATCCTCTTTTAATGAAGGAATGACCTTGATGGTCATCCTTCATGTTCCTAAGGTGCATTTGCTCCCAGAAGCTACCCCCATCTTCTGTTCCAGGCTTTCAAGGCATGTTAAAACCATCCATTGCTGCATAGACTGATGCAGCCTTTATGATTTTTGCCATGATTAAACTTGGGAAGATTGACATACTAATTTAAGGGAATGTATCTGGGTTAAAGTGCAGGCCAGACTTCCAGGAAAAAGATAAAAAAGACAGAGTGAAAGAAGGTTGACTGCTGGAGGTGTAGTCCTCTGCTGCCTCAGCTTGGGCTGGACCATTCAGGCAAGTCTAACTTTGATCTTGGACTCTCATGGTTGCTAAACTTTGCTCACACACTGATGTCAATAGGATTGTGTGTGAGGTTAGATTAGTAAGTGTTTGCTAAATTGTAGCTTTGGACTATACACACTTCTGGAGAGCACATGAACAATATTGCTGTGGGTAGCTGGAGTCACAACTCTGAGTCACACCACTTGATGAAATAGAAGGAATATCTGTTAATAGAAGGTGCTCTAACTGGGAATAAAATAAAGTTAAGCACAAAAGTCTAGTTTCTCATCTCTTCAGTGTATCCAGGCCCATTTGCTTCTAATTAAGCCTATTTTGCTTCACACAGCTGCAATTTCCAATCACAGTTCCCTGGGGCACCTGGGTGCTGACACCCTCCATGTGTGCTGGCCTCTCCCTGACAGAGCTCAGGGGAGGGACGTGGCTGTTTGCTGACTCTCAGCTCTGTGGCCAGGGAAATCACAGCCTTCCTTTCATCAGAAAGTAAGTGTCCTTTCCTTATCTATATCTATAAATCTGAGAATTTTGAATGGTTGCTCCATGTGTTTCTTAACTGATCAGGTTTGTGCTGTACTGTGGATCTGAGTGAAAATTTGCTGATAGCTTTTGGTCTTGAAACAAAGACAGAGAGCTTGGCTATTCCTGTCGTAGTTAATGGAGAAAGATCCTGCATATTTAAAGTCAGCATTAAATGCTTGTTGGATTCAAAGAATCAGGAAAGTTTGTGCTTTAAAGGATTTTCCAGGGTGCTCAGAGTCTCCAGAAGTGTTTTTATTTAGTATGTGACAGAGTTGGCTTTTAATGTAGGCTGCTGTGAGATGAAGGAGGAGATTGAGAAATGTGTGAAATGTGGTTTATTTGTTCTCCCAGAAAGGATTCAAAATAGTGATTTGTGGTTTGGATGTGAAGTGTGAAGAGGTTATCTGGCTGACCTGGGATCAAACAGGGTATCTGCACTAGGACTAGAAAACAGTTCCCTACCTACCAGTGCAATGCTGCCTCTAGTGATGCATGAAACAGCAATGAACCCTTAAGTGACCTTTATTCCAAAGCCAAATTTTTATGCATCCCTTTTCTGAGTTTTTGTAAGCTACTGTCACCATAGTCAGGGGGTATTCACAGTCTCTTAAATCATGATTTATTAAGGTGGTAGTAGCAAATACAAGAGTTACAGAGAACTTCTGATCAAACCAGAAAATGTTTTTCTTCCTTTTTGAGTGCAAGCTAATGGAAGTAGTAAGAATCTATGGGAACAATCTGAGGGTCTATGGCTTAACCATGGAAATGTTATACTACCTCCTAGGTTTGGTCATTTCTTATTTCTTGAAGGTAGGAAACTGAGTTTCCAAAATGAATCGGAATGGCAGGATTGGATAGTTGTTATGCACAGATCTGAAGGTGACCAATAGGCAATGCTATTTTGCATTGGATGAGAAACAAGGCTGGTGGAAAGGAAACTGTAGGACAGGTGCCAGAAAGTGGATCATCCTCAGCTGAGCTAAGGAACTGTGTGTCTGATACCAAGTCAAATTTCTTCCCTCTTTCAAGTGAACTTTTAGTGTAACGTGGCCTGAGGAACTTGGCTAAAGTCTCTATAATGCACTGTATTGGTTGTTTTGCCTTTGTACTGACTTTTTTACTTTTTTCATCTGGGAGCTATAGCACCCTGAAATATGATCTCCACATGGTAGGACAGAACTTAGTGGTAAAAACAAGTTTCAAGTGAATTGCAGTGAATTTTATTCATAAGAGTTCACACACTCAAAAAACGATTAATTTAATTTTGAATGCTAATTAATGCAAAAAGCAGACTTTTGAATCTTAGGTATAAAAAGTATCAAAGTGAGTATATTCATCAAGAACTTTACCACCTTTTTTCCTCAGTATGATTTCAAAACAGCTTAAAATCAAAAGAGAGACCCCCTGTAACTTCCCTATAGCAGTCTCACGAGGATGCAGCCACAGCAGGGACTGACTGAGGTGCGAGCCCTGAGATCATCTGTAATACAGTTATCAGGTTCTGTTTTTCTTCATTAACTTTTGACCTTCAAATACCTGGGTTGCAAGTCCTGCTGAGACATGGTAACGCTGCTTGATAACAGAAGAAAGCACAAGGGAAGCTCAAACTGCACTCTCAGTTGTCACCACCTTGTTTGTCAAAGGTGTGTGATGATGGTCAAGGGACAGGTGTTGAAAACACTGTAAGGATTTTTTCCAAGGAAAAGCTAAGCATGAGAATAAAGGGGACATAGCTGAAGGTCTATTTTGTTTTACATATGTTAGCAGTGCGCTAAAGTGGATAGAATTTGGAAATAAGACTCTTTGCCTGTCTAGATAGCAGAGGAAAAAGAAGATTTACTATTTTCTGACATATACTTTTGGTAAGATGTGTTTTTGTGGGCAAGTTCAGACTTTTGTTGTTGTCAGTGAATGCAATGTTAAAATACACACAAAATTGCTGTTATGGTAAGCCAGCAAAGTAGCAATATCTCCATCACAAATCTCAGTTCTTCAATAGAGGTATCTCTGTAGCTTTCTTTCTGCCCCCTCAACTTTCTTCCTTTCCCCTTCATGTTTGGGGATGTGGTTACTCCTCACCTCTGCATTACCAGTTTTGGCTTACTGCACTGGGGCAACTGAATGGGGTGATTCCACTGAGTTTACTGCCTACCAGGACAACTGTCTCAGGTCAGGGAATCCCCAGGCAGGATGGAGCAAACACGGAAGCTCTGTGCTATATGATTCCTGGTCTCCAGTTTTGGATAATGGGGACGTGTCCAGTACTCCATTTAATTTGGACAACTGTAGAGTCCCCTTGGGCCCTATGATGAATGGTGTGGCGTGGATTGATCTGTGGATTTCCCTTTTTCATGCTGGCTGCTGGATCAGTGCCTGAAAGCAACCAAGACTGGGAATCACAGATGAAATCAAACATTTGGGTCTTTTGGAGATACTGTCTTCTGATTTTTATAAGCTTTGTTTTATAATTCACATTCCTCCAACTTGAGTGAGGTGAGAACCTGGATCTGGGTAATGTATTTTCCAGGATTTTTCTTAAGTAGTCAGAACTGATGTAATACTCTCCAGAAGGAGTCAAGACTCTGTAGTGGCTGTTTTGGAGAGGATGTGTCAAGTAGAAATCTTGAGAACTTCTTTCATGATACTACTCTTTCATCAAAGCTTTTCATTATTGTACCATTCAGATTATCATACCATCAACCTAATTTTCTTTTGTCTTTTTAAATGCTGTTGCATTTTATCCTGGAATTAATACATAGTGCCACTAAAACTCTCTTAATTTATGTTCTGTTTGACAGCTCTGATTTTTGCGTGAAGATGTCCTTGCAGTTATGTCAAGCTCTGTAAATATTTTATAGCAGTCACAAAGCAGTGAGATCTGAGAGACCAGATTAAACAGTTAAAACTCACTGAAGTTAAGAGGAAGGTTTCTGGTGACCCATTAATCTCTGTATCTGCCCCAGTCTACATGGGAGCTTGGAGTTTGCAAAACTGTGTGTGCCCTGTGTCAGGAATGAATAGCATGCGGCCTTTACAGCGCGTTTAGCCTCCTCCACATGCCAGAATGAGAGCCCAAGTACCTCATCCCTTATCTTATGTGTTTGTCCCTTACTTGTCACTGTGTCAATTGTCAGCACTGCTAGTCTGGCTCATGTTTTAGATGGCCTCTTGACCTTTGAATGTTTAGTTGACATATCTGCAAATATGATGCTTTTGGTAGAGTTTCTCATACTTGGGATCTGAAACAGAGGAAAAGCCTGGGGACTGAATGCAAGGCATTGAAATTAGTTTCAATTTTTTTCTTAATAAAAACATATATTTAAGCTTTGGTTCCTGGACAAACCAGTCCAAGAAACCTGTAATAAAGATTTCATGAAAATAAATTGATATACTTCTGTTCTCTTGATCTTTCTTTAGCACTGAACTAATTTATAGTTTTTTATTTGTCTGGGTGGGGATTGATAATTCACTTGGTTTAGAGGTGAGTGTGTAACATTGCCTTTCAAGTATAACCAAATCTGCAGCTCTGAGGTAGCACGTTCTCCTTCAAGTCAGGAGGAATGAATTGTTTAACAACTGCTGGTTCTTCATTTACTAACCAGTACGTTTTAGATGAAGATTTTCAATATTTTGTTCCGGATTGCTTAGGGAAATTCTTGCATTTGGTCAAGTTCCTGTATTGAAGTGAACTGTGTTCTGCTTCTAGGACAGTGTCAGAAAACAAAAACTTTAAAGACACCTCTAACTGTTTGAGGCATACGACAGTCGGGTCTGTTCAGGGTATTGTAGCATTGACAGTTGTCTTTCAGGGATATAAAACATTTTAAATGTTTTCATATGGTTCTATGTACAGTAACTGATGAACATCTAGGAGACAATAGAAGGTAATAAGCTTGCTATGCTCTCATCAGGAACAGACAAAACACAAGCCTTTGCTCTTCCTTGGATGCACTGAAGCATTTAGGGTGAAATGTTCTAGGCAACTGCTAGAGAAACTTTATTCACCATGTGCCACTACTGTAGATATAGATGAGCCCAAATAAAAAGCAGAGTATTCATAATAGGCAGTCAGTCTCTTACATATTTCCCTTTTAATCAAGATCATAAAATACTTATAGTCACACATACCCAGGTTTCCCCATTGCCACATCTAACTTTTGAAATGAAGGAGCATTAATGTTGTTGCATGGTGGGATGGGAAATAGTCATGTTCTGGAATGATACAGGCCAACAAGATATATTTGATTTTAAAGGATGATTAAAAACCAATTTCTTGGTGATATCTGTAGGAGGTATCTTCCTCCTGGGCATGGCATAATCAAATGTGCCAAAATTTTTCTGCTGCTTTTTTTGTTTGGAAATGGACATAAAAAAGCATAGTATGGCTAAACTCCTCTTTGTACCATATCATGAAACATGGCAAGGATATCGATAACTAAGTTCAATTGTCTGAAAATGCACTTTAAAACAAACCAACAGAAACAGAATTCTAATATCAAGTGAAAGTAGTGCAAGATATTTCAGACAGAAACCCACATGCTAACTGCAGTTGAAAACATTTGAGGACCTTCTTTGTCACTCATGTCTCCAAATACTAAAACACAGCAGTTCATGCTGTCATTGTACAAAACATGGAAAGTAACATCTCTGCCAGCAAAGAACTTCAATATATGTGTTCTCCTTTTGAAAGCAAAGCCCAATTAAAGGTGGCTGTTTTGTTTTGTTTGTTTGTTTGTTTTTCTTATTACATCTATTATTTTATTTATTATTATGGTTCTCACCAGTTCGAATTAGCAATTAAAAAAAAAAAGTTCTCAGAAAATACAACTTAAACTAAATTTTTAAATGAGCTAATTTCACTGTTGAGAAAGAGACTTTTGAAACAATTAACCTTCTTGAAAACCAAGAAGAAAAAACCCCACATCCTTGAATTTGAGACTGATACTATTTTTTTTTTTCTTTAAGCTAAACCACTTCTTTCCTCCAAATACTCACCCCAAAAAATACTTAATGGGAGAGCCAGTTAATTACTAGTACTTCAGGGAACTTCAGGTAAAACCACTGAGACTTTTTTAATGATCTTATTTCTGAAAATATGTGGTTCTATTGTCTATTTTTTGCATACCAAACAACTAACTTTGGAATTCTGCGTTATTACAACAGTTGTTTGAATCCATATTTAGCCAACCAGGAGCGACCATAAATTTCAATAAAGTTTAATTAAACTCAATTAATGTTTGTTGCTTCTTGGTGTCTTTAATTTTCCAACAGATAAGATATATAGATAAATATATATATATAATGTATGCTGTATCTATGTATAGATACACAGATATATCTACACACATAATTTAAATTTATGGAAGTGTTCTAGTAAGTAATTAACACATGAAAGTTGGAATATACAATTATTACTGCCCAGGTAAAGACAGAATGTTACTGAAAAGTTCTGGGCAGATCATTCTCCGCTGTAATAACCTCCAAAGTACAGTTTTGTACTCTCATGACAGCTAGGTATCATATATGTAATAGATATCTGTGCCCATACTGCCGACTGCTATCTCCTTTTCTGATGATAAAGTTACCTAAAAGCAGAAGTGGTTGCAGAGATCCAAATGGCACCTCAGGTTTAGGCTCCGAGTCAGGCTTATGGATTGACAATTTAGCTGCAAGTCTGTGATGGGAATCGAGCAAATGGTATAACTGTATCTTCCTCCTCATGCTTTCTGCCTACAAACAAGGTGATAAGAGCTGAAGAAAATCTTTCTAATAAATAAGTAATGTCATTAACTCATGCACATTTCAGTCAGTTTGCAGAGTGATTAGAAACAGGGAATGGGATGTAAAAGTTAGAAGCATAAACCGTGCTCTCTTTCTGCTGGCTGTTTTGCTTCTTGCCTTCCAGTTTAGCCCAGTATTTTGCAAGCTGCAGCTCTTAGCCTTTTTGGAGACTAAAACTGAACTAAAGTAACATTTGGAGTTCTACATTCCTGGGCCTCCTCATCTACACCAAAAACCTGAGGATAATGTAAATCATCTGTCTGCTTTCAGCCTGACTGTTGATTAAAGGCTGTCTTCCGTGTTTTCCTGTGTTACTCTGTAATGAAGGGAAAAAGAGTTTGCACTTGAGTCCAAGTACAGTTTTCTGAATTTATTAATCAGTTGAAAGAATGAATTATTATAGTTTGACCCTATTTAAACCTCGACTTTTTTTTTTTTTAAACCCGCAGTATGTCAAGCAGAAAAGCCCATTTAAAGAAAACACAATAAAAAACCCTCTCAGGGGGATGGAGGCTGTTATAGAGGGCTGTCATTTAATGCCAACCTGTTTTTCCAGTGATCTAGTGTACAAAGAGTGAGGGAACATTGAGCAGTAGACTGTCTCAACAAGTATCCATGAAATATGTTTTTTCCTCCCCTGCCCAGTCAAAAGCTCGTATTATTCACACACCCTTAGGTCAATTATTTGAAAAGATATTTATCTCTTTCTGTAATAGTCATTAGTGTATGTTTCTGTAGCTGAGGCACTTGTGGGCAGGATCCAGCAAGGCTGAGAGTGAGTTTCTTGAAGTTTCCTGGGTGCTTAGGGTGGGCAGAGCGATGGCAGAGCGATGTGCAGCAACCCTACCCGGCGACCAATGTAACGAGAGGGACGGGCTGCTAATAAATCCATGAAACCCAGTGCACCGATGTGAAACTGTACCGGTTGTTTCACACGTCCTCGCTCTCACACTGAGCTGCAGAAACTCCAGGCCTGCCTGAGGTGCCAACACACCAGTTTTATATCTTCAAGTGATATGAAAGTGTCTTCCTTCTATATATACACTGGGTGAAACAAGCTAGGTTTATTTATAGTTGGTTTCCTTCCTCACCCCCAATTTTTGATGCTTACCAAACTTTCACCCTTTCAAGACTTTCATGAATCTTGGGTGCAAATAAAAAATTGCTTAAGAAAGCAAAATCTTAGCCCCGAAACGCATGGTGTTACTGGTAAGTATACTTCAGTTCTGGTGAGATCCTTGGGGCAGGGACAGTCTCAATTTTTGGCAATGCCACAAATACTTCTGTTAAATGTAATCTTGGTATATTAAAGGACCAGCTTCCCTGCTCTCAGCCTGGAGAAATTTTCTAAAAATAAATAACTCCTCAGAGACGTGACACTGGCCTGAGTAACTCAGAGAGAAATCCAGTTTCTGCTGCTCCTTTAAATGTGGGAGTTCTGGCGTTTGGCCACCTCGGTGATGTGAGCTGTACAGAGGCTTATCTGAACTTTCTCCAGTGGAAAAAATGCACTTCTTTGCTCCTGCTTAATAAAATGTTTGATGTGAGATGTTCAACAGCACTGTTGACTTGGGTTGCATCTAAGGGAATAAAACTGCATTTGAGGTAGGACTGTGCAGCTTCTGGGCCAGAGCTTCAGAAACACAGGTGCCGAAGGACGGACCCCATCTCCTCCCAGGACAGGGGCCACATGCTGCTCCCCAGCCATGCTCAGCGCCGTGCCTTTTGAGCCGAAGTCTAGTTTTAAGCTGCTGAGTAAGCATCCTGACTTCAGAGAAGTGGTTCTGAGCACACCGGAGAAATGCATTCTCATATGCCTTGATGCAGAAGAGTCCTGATTTCCTTGGGAGTTCCCGTGGGGAAAAAGCCCGAGAGCACGCGTGTGTGTGTGTGTGTGTGTGAGCGTTTCATGGGGTGGGACAGACCAATGCAGACCCACTGCATCCCTTTCTGCAGCAACTCTGCTGCTTGCAAACTGCAACAGGGAAGTTTTGTAAGGGCAGCGAATGCCCTCCAGTGGCAGAAAATGGGGAAATAGCTTGGTTCAGTTTGCTTTCCGTAATTGTCACGTGAATATAGTTCAATTTCAATTCATAGATGTCTCCACTTGCAGTGTAGCAGTGCAATATTAGTGGGCATCCTTGCCTCTGGTCTTGCAGTTCACAACAGCATGCAGCAAAGAGCTGAAACTCGGTTGAAATATTTGTCAGTAGTTACTTTTATACAAGGCAATGGACCTCAGGATACTCCTACTAAACTTGTGTCGGTGAAGGTCATATAATTGGACTGTCTAGCTTCATGAGCTGCTTGTTGATACAGTTGTGTTTGGTGGAGCATGTAGCAGAAGAGGGGACATCCAGCATGCTGCAGCCACCAGGTAGAGATGGGGAGAATGGGAACTGAGGGGTCTGAATGTGTGAATCTCATGCACAGCAAGGTTTTGTGCAAGTGATGGGTTTTTTTCTGTGTTGTTTTCATATATTTTTGGTTTTTAAACAATGCTGTCATAATGTGTCCAGACATTTGTGGGTCAGAGAGATTAAGGTATTTCTCACTGATTTATAATGTAAAAACATCCTTTAGAGGGCACCAAATACGCTGAAGCATATTTCTATGTTTGTCATAGAATAATCCTCTCATAATAAAGGAGCAATGTGGGATGGAAATGTGCTTGATTGCTCTACTTTCAAAATTCCTGACAGGTTTATAAACAAACAAGAGGCTTTTACAACCATAAGCAAAACCCCCAAGCAGGTCTTGATTACCACTGCCGTGCTGATCCTGATGTGCCTGTCTACCAAAGTGGCTTCCCCAGCCTGCAGATACCTCCTGGTGTCCCAGCCCTGGGGAAGTGCAGGGCACGTGCAGTAGGGCCAAAAAGTCAGATTTATGTCAAAATGTCTGTAATAATTCAGTGTTGTCCTAGGACAAACAATGATCTGTAGGTTCAATAGAGAAAGCAAACCCATAAGCTGTTAGCTCTGCTGCTCCTGTGTCACAAGTTCAGGTATGGGAACACATCAATCTGACCATGCTGTTTGTTGGGGTTTTTTCTTGTTCCTGTTTTTAGTTTGTTTTGATAGCCAGGTTTTCAGTGCAGAGCCTATTTCCAGTATAGGCCAGTAGCCTGGAAGTGGAAAATTGACCGCAAGGACCGAGTCCTGCCCAGCATATTTTCACTCTGAGTTGCCCCAAAGTTTAAACATCTGGAAATCATATTACCATGAGCATCTTTAGAACCAAAATTAAGCAGTGTAATTTTTTTAACATTTTTTTTTTTCCATGTGAAGCACAGCCTTTACAAATATTCTGGAAATATTCACCTCCAAAAGGACTGCTAGTAACGTATCTTTTCTCTCTGGTTGCCCTCTGCCATGCCCAGTCTGGCCGGTGCTTGATTGTTCTGTGGTGGGAAGACAGTGGTCTTGATCAAGGCCTTTTCCGTTATCTTTGGTAACTTTACCTTGTTATTTGTTACAATTACAGTAAGTCTTCACTCAAAACAAAAAGTTGATACTCTGAGCCTTAAAGTAATTCTTCTGGGTGATACAGAGGCTACCCTTTTGGAAAAGAGATTAAGCTGTAGTGTGTGTATTATGTGAATATCTGCACAGGTAAAATAAGTAATTTGTACTCTAGATGACCCTGTATGTTTTCTCTGGAAATACTGTTTTTCCAGAAAGAATTTTCTGGGTTCATCATCATTTGGTGATGGCCCAGGAAAGAGTGAGATCAGAAACTGTTGCAAGCATTAGTGCAGGATGCATGAGTCTGTTGTAAGCTGTGGCTGGTTTGCTGTATAATCTTAATACATGTTATTTAACATTTCCCACATCTCCTTGGGTGCCTCCCTACAACCTACTACATAGAGGCTTACTATTTAACCATGCATCACTTGTGAGGATTACACTTAAAATATCTATAGGGAAGTAACTAATATGATTTGTATTATTTATGTTAGTACTCATATGTGCTGAGATACCTGCTTTTCTTCCTGATTTTGGCAGATCAGTGATTTTACACTTCTTCAAATATTTTGCTTAGTTCAGCAAGTAAATCTAAAAAAGCATCTTTATTTTCTTCTAGGAAATGCACTAATCTATTGGATCAAATAAAAGAGTTACCAGAGAGATTAATTAAAAGCACTGCTTATCTTACTTTTGATTTAAATGATTTAGCAAAGTTGATAAAAATACTGAGAGTTGTTAGGGACTTGATCAGAGAAAAAAATATTTTGTCTTTTATTATTACTCTTTTTTCTTTGAGGCTAGTATTATGAACACTTATAACACACACATAAATGTACAAGACAAGTAATACTAGCAATTCAGGAGCAGAAAAGATCCTCAGTTAAAGAAAAACTTATTTTTCTGCTTGCTTAAGATTATTTTCCAAAGGCAATTTCCACCTTGATCCAAATTATATTTGTCTGCTGTTGAAGGTTGTCACATGACAAGTCGTAAGTGATAAAGTTCTTCACAGGATGCTCTGGTGGAGCTGATTTCATGCTTACAGATTGCAACTGAATGTTAAATTTTCAATTTTCAAACACAAATTATAACAGCACGTTCATTCTGCACTATTCAAATAATACAAGTGTCCAAGAAGTAATTCCTGTTGACTTTCCTGTTGAAAACTCATGTTCTCAAACTCCGTCAGTCAATACTGCCTTGTGTGCTTGTGTGTATTGACAGGGTGTTGGGCTGAGAGGAAAACGTGAGCTTGTGTTGACACAGTGTTACTTGGAGGAAAAGGTACATATCTGCCGAGAGAGTCGTGTTTAACAAGGAGAAGTGGTGTTTGACACATTACTCATTTGAAATGGAGCACTGCAGTTAATTTGTTCAAACAGCAGATCCATAGCCTTGCGTGAAGGCTTGCTGTGCCATCAGCCCTGATCTGGCTGGGCTGGGTGAAGTAGTAAAAGTAATAAAAACAAGAATCTTTGCCTTGTTTGGTCCCAATAACCCTGTCCAAGGGCTGGCTCTGGCAGAGAGAGGGTACAAAGCTTTCAGGCAGTGGCATCCCTTGAGGTTGCGTTGTTTTTCCCAGGGAGTGTTAGTGCCGCCACCTCTGCTCCTTGCAGCCCAAGAGGGAGGATGTAGGGCTCTGAGCATCGGCTGGACCAAGAGCCAGCCACCCTTTGCCTTTAACCCTGCTGAGCCCTGGCTCCCAGAGCTAAGGGCTCCTCCTCCAGCACTGACCTCCAGGTGAGAGGGGGGGTCCCTTCACAGATACACCTCTTGCTCAGACAGCAACACAAAGTTGCTGCACCTGCCCCTGGCCTCCAATATACCGTATGCTTGTGTGAACATTTATCTGCATATCTAGTCAGCTTCAGGATCATGTTAGTACCCTCATGCCAAAGGTTATGTTGACCAAGAAAGGAACTGGAGTACATCCAAACTCCTCTGTCTCAGCTCACTGATATATAAAATTAATAGGGCAGCTGCAACAATGCTGAGTTTTGAACACAGGGGTTTTCATTCCTGGTTTAATGTCTGTACTTAAGACTGTGACAGCCATCTCTTGCACGGTTTTGTGGTTTCCCTTGCCCTTTACTGAGCAGTGTTGTAGCCCTTGCACAAGTCCTTGGGTCAGTGTCTGTGGGCAAGAGCATGCATGAGGTGAGAGGAGGCCTTGCTGTTTCACTATTTTTTTTTTTTTTTTAAATGTCCTGAAACATGTCCTGTGAAGGAAAGGAATCCATGAGCTCATGCCACTTCTATATTCAACAACCTTTTTTGAGAGTGCACTTTTCCCCTTCCAGAAGGAGCAGTGAGGATGTGTTTATGAGTGAGGATGGTCGTGCATGGCAGCAGAAAATATGAGCTCATCCTGTCTCTCCTTTCCTAAACAAGAGCCTAAAAATATGGCCAAAATTGCTCACTGCAGAATATAGAATATGGCTCCTTGGCCACATAAAAGCTGACTGGACTTATGCCTCTGTTCAAAATGCTTTCAGATTTATAGGCCATATGGACTAAATGAAAATACTTGGAAGCAAAAAGGAGGCTTTCGAGGATTATTGATTCTTTGCCTTATTTTGGACAAATAAACCTTAGGGTAAGAAGAGAATAGAAATGTGTTTACTCAGATGAGACATTTGATCTGATAGGGAGAGTCAGTTGCAGAGCCAAACTCGCCCTATGTGCTGTCCAATCTCCAGGAGATCTGGGCTGCAGAACAGACCCATTAGTCAATCTATAACCCCAGTGAAACCTCCTGTAAAAGGTGGAAAAAATTGGAGAAGACTGTGGTAATGCTTACTAATCCTTAGCTTGCACTACGGTGATTTTTCCAAGTTGGGTCCATGACTTGGAACCCCCATTTCTAACCTACACAAGCCAACGTTAGTACATACTGAGTCCCCAGCATCTTCAGCGGCTCTGGGCTTTCGTGTGCCCTGCAGTGGAGACCAGGGCTCTGCATGGCCAAAAGGCACCGAGAGCAGAGCAACACCGAGATGGATGCCAGAACTCCCCCCGCTTTTAACGAGAGAGTTAGAGCCTAACATGGGTTCCTTCTCCCTGCTCCAGAGGCAGCAGCAGGCAAGGATGGTGCTGTGAACATCTGCATGGGGATCTGGTGCAGCACCTGAGCCTGTCAGCGTGCACCACACCGCTTAGAAGGCGTCTGCTGATTTTGGCCCCTGGGATGATGCTGGTACCAGTCTACTCAGCACTGGGATGGTGGTGGATCAGGTGGGGTGGGGTGCCAGGGGCACAGGCAAAAGAGGTGCTGGGCATGCAGGGGAGCTGAATTTTGAGCAGATGCCTTGGGAGATTTGAAGTCACATTGTGAGTCTGGGCATGCTCCTGTGTAGGCAGGGGTGGGGAGGTTGTTATCCGAAGCTCTGGAGTGAGATGCTGAAGGTCTCTGGTGGATCCAGCTCTGGATGATACCTCACTGTCTGACCCCTGGTCTGTGTGTCCTGTGAGTCTGTGTGTGGGGCTGTGCCTCTCCGGGTGCTGGGCTGCAGCCCTCTGGGCACCACACAGGTAAAGGCATGTTTCTAACCACTGAACTAGGATTGCTCTGTTAGGTCCTGGGCTATTTGACTTTTTACCACACTTTCCCAGGATGAGTGATGTTAAAAGTGGATACTTTGATGAGGGGGAACGTGCGTCCATAATGTAGATTATTATTCCTAAGGTACCTAGCATTGGGTTTCAAAGTGAATATTTCAGTGCAGAGAAAGATACATTGTCATGCTTGCTCATGGGAATGAATTGCATGTATAGAAAGGAAAAATTGATTTCTTTGCTGTTCTTATGACTGCTTAGTTTGGAGCCTGAGTGAGGACCAGGGCTTCCTCAGGCAGCTGATGCTCAAGAGAGGTTTGATGGTGCACCAGAACATCGTGTGCAGATGTTGTGTGTTGGGCCACTAGTGCCAGCTCAGCACAGGTGGGTGAGCCCAAAGCTGTGTGAGTGAATGTACAGGCACTGAAACCACCCTCACTGAAATGGAGATCAGTCTAGCTGAAGTATCTCCTCTTCATCTAGTTCACAAAAATCCAGTTGCAAATGAACCACTTGCTATGCGGAGAGCAGGATAACATGGGATAACTGGAATACGCTTTCAGCTCCTCTGCTATGAGCTGTGCCACATGTGGAAAGAGAAATACTTTAAGGGGACATTTGCAGTGATGTTGAAACAAGGACACATCCAAGATAAAGAGCCCAGTGGGAACTCAGGATTCCCAGGTACATGATCAAGCTGGAAACAAGTCTCATCCACACTGAACACCTTGTTTCTGAATGGTCTCCTGTGTCAAATGTGAAGGAAGGCCATGCTCTCTCTTGTCGCTAGTTCTGTATCTGGTTCTCCCGGGGAGTAAGAAGTGCTCTGCCCAGCCATTACTTTCCTCTTCAGAGCAGAGAGTAAATTGTTGGGGTTGCTCTGAGTGCAGGGGCTCCAGGAATCAAGGACTGCAAAATTAAACATCAGGTTGGGAGCATGGTGCCACCACGCACAGGCCCAACCTCTGTATAACTCATGGTCAAGAATTATCTCAAGGGGAAATCCATACTTCTACCCATATTCTGGCTGAGAGGGGCATTAAACAAGTTTGGTGTGCACCCCAAATCACTGCCAGACTAGGACGACAACTTTGCCGCTAATGCAGCAGGTATGACCAAAACTGACTTGAAGAGCTTGGCTCCACAACAGAAACTGCATCCTTCATCATGCTGTGGTTTGGTTGACTCCATCCAACTACAGGTTGTAGCATGTACATTTCTAAGTGGCTATAGACTTTTCATTATTCTCTATTTTTAAGCATTTTCCCATGAGGTCATCAATAGCACTTCTTATCTGTGATTTCTATAGTAGGTACTAGAGGCTTATCATGGACTGGGCACCCCTGATTTCCCTGTGGGGCAAGGGGGTGCTCCTGCTGTGGGGAGAAGCTGCTGGGAGCCACAGCCTCTTGCCGGTCACCCCTGTCAACAAGCGATCCCATGAAGAGTTGTTGGTGATGATTTGATTAAAAATCATAGTATTACAATTAAACCAATCTGTACCCCTTCCTAACTTGGGCTTCTGCTGTTTCTGGGCTTCCTCCACTGTTGCAGCATGCAGCAATGATAATGGGAGGGAGACCAGCCATTGGGAAAATCCTAGACCAGAGACCCAGCTGGCTGCGAAAAGAGTTGTGCAGGACAACCTGCTCTGAAAGCGCAGCTCACTGGGAACGCTCTGGTCATTAGTTACCCCAAAGTAATTTTGCAGTTTCTCTGGCTTAAACCTGTCCTTGTGATGGCAGCCAATGCTGGGAGACTAGCTCGCCTGCAGAAGGCAGGATCCTGCAAGCACCTCGGGAGCTGCGTTGCTGCGGGCACAACCCCTCACCCCAGGTGCTGCTGGGCTCTAAGGCTCTGCGGAGGATATGGCAGCCAGGCTAACCCATCTCTTCCCCAGCAATACGGCCATAAATGGAAAAACCTGAAGGGAACACAACAAATCCGTCCTAAATTTTGCTTGGTGTTGTGGCTTCCTGAGACATCCTGGGTCTGTTTGTGAGCATACCGCTGGCAAGGCAGGGATGGTGATGGTTTTCCCTGGCTCCGTGAACTGCTTGGAACAATAACGTAGAAAATGTCAGGGAGGATCACCCAGCTGGGAACGTTAGTATTAAGCAGAAAACTTTCAGGGGGATTTTCAGCTCCTTGGCACAGTAATGTGATAAATCATCCGTAAACTGCTTTTCCAGCACATGTGCCTGTACAATGTGCGATGCATCTGACAGACTACATCTGTCTGGGCTGCAGGAAGACCATGGTCTGTTTCTGCTATCATATTGGTTTACCTTACTCATCTGACGGACGTGAAATTCCCCTGAACCTTGCTTCCCCTTGGCTGCTGTGCTTCCCAGCTGAGCACCATCCATCCCGTACAGCACAGCAGGGATTGTGAGCAGGCCGAGGGCTGCTGCAACCGGGTGGCTGGTCTGCTGGTGAAAGAGCTGCTGGCCTGGGCTGGCACATGGCCTCTAGCCTTGGGTGGGGATTGGAAGAATAAACCTGAGTTATAAGCATTTAACTTGGCTTGACTTGAATTGGGTTGTGGGTTGCATCCAAAAAAAGGCACAGGGTTTACTGTCTTCTTCCAGCTGGGCTAAAGCTGTAATCTCACCAGCCATACTTACTCTCGCTGGACCTTAGCAGGCCTCTCACAAGAGGCTGGTCTTACTACATCTCCACAATTTCATCTGAACTCCTGTAAAAGTGACAGAACGCCTGATACCCAGAGCGCCAGTTTAACCACAGGCTTGTTCCTGCACATGAGCTTTTGGCCTTCACTTAGTTCCCACACAAAAAAGATGGCAATGTGCTTCAGCTTATGTTTGTATTGCTTCAGCGTATTGTATTGCTATGAGTTTGCAAATGCTGAGTCCAGGGAAAGAAATTCAAACCACCAAGTGGAAATCTGCTAGGCTGGTTAAATATCACAGACTGGGAAAGGAGCACTTCCTGCAGCAGGTGTAGTCAGAAGCGGACTCTGAAATATATGGGGTTACCCCTTTACTGTATCTTCTTACTCAAAAAGAATTAATCTGAAAAAAAAAAAAAGTCAGAAGTAAGTCTTTAGCTCTGGAGATGAGTCAAGTGCACTAGAGGAGACAACATTTTGACGTCTGACACCGATGGTTCCTTTGATAGCTAGTCATTATGAAAAAAAAATTAAATTATGCTTTTTAAATTAATAAAAATTGAAATAATGGCAATGGATAAAAAGCAAATAGTACATAAAACATGTAACATAAATAACAATATAGAGGTTAAAAAATCTAGTGGGTTTGCATGGTTCTGGGCAAAGGGATGGTGTTATGAGGGGAGGGGAGTGATGGAGTCAAGAAGATGCAAATACAATGCGCAAAATTTCCTCCATTTCCTTGCAGGGTGTGCCTGTAAGAGAACAACTGCCGTGTGGCGAAAGGATGAGGAAAGGCTTTTTCTAAACCTTTGCAGTTGCCAAAAAAAATCATGTGATCTGGCTGTGTAGCATTTGTTTTTCTTGGCAATCCTGTAGAAGAGCCAAGAAAATGAATGGGTAGAATTTTCCTCCTACCTGCCCCGGTCCTGTGTGTTTGCTTGTCAAGGGGAAAACAAAGTTGCAAGGAAGCAGTGTGGGAAAACTTAGTCACGAGTACAGTACTGAAGACAGCAAAGGACTGGAGACAGCGATGGGCTGGGGTGGTTAGAAGGCAGAGAGTCGTGTCCTGCTGGTTTCCAGACGTGCTGTAGGGAGCTGAGCAGCTCCTCCGTCACGAGCAGCGTTCCAAAGGTATGCTACCGCAGAGCTCGCTGCAGCAGCCTGCTCCTCACCCGCTTCCTTTCAAGGGCATTATATGGCCCTTAGCACATTTTCATAACAACATTCCTGTTTGATTAAAGAAAAAAAGCAGGCCAAGATTTCAGAAATTGAGTATGATATACTTTGAAAATCGCTGTATCTTCTCCATGTCCATTGCGCTGTGATCTGTGCTGCTTTGAATGCTTCCAAAAATAACTTGAAAGAGAGGCATATCTTGATTATTGCCAACACAAGTAGTTATTGATCTAAATGACTGCTTGGAAAGAAAGGACAATAGAGAAGCCACGCTCTGCTATCCACATGTTTAGACCTCCTGCCTTATTTTACTTGAGCTAATGGGGAATGACATGTATCGTGGCATGGCAACAAAGAAAATCCTCTGTCTGCTTTAAAGTTATTGGGCACATTTACATAGTAAAAAACAGTCATTAAAAATACATAAACATTTGACTATAAATATATTTTGCTAACTAAAGCAGGTCATATCCCATAAAACACCCCAAAACCAGCTCCTAATTCTCTGACTGACCAGATGCCTTTGACACAATTCAGAGCAGCCTTGGGGCCACTCTGAATTGTCGTGGCTCTGCTAAAGATCCTTTTAAGTACTTGGGGAAAACAGTAACTCGCTTGTTGCTCCAGCTGCTTTTCCTGTTCCCCAGCACCGTCTCACAGGAGATGTCGCAGGAGACCGGGAGATGTGCCTCTCCCCTCCCTCGTGCCCTTGGGAGGAGCAGCACCAACCCCTGCCCACACCTTGGTTCTCACAACACTGGCACCAGGGCAGAAAGGGTGGCTGTGAACCTTTTCTTAGATCAATTCCCATGTCCAGTAATGAGATTAGTTTCAGCCAGAAACATCCCATATAGCTGCCATGCCTATGCTTTAGTTAAAGTTTGATACTGTGACTGTTTTGTAGAGGCGGTGTAGCTAGTTCCCTGCCTCTGACAATTTCCTTTTCAGGACCTTAATCAGATGTTGTGTAGAAAAATAAGTATCTTATGAGCAGTTGTGATTTATTTTCCTTTTTGTTTTTTTTAAAGAGAATTTTTGTTCTCTTTCTGCATCTCAGTCTTTACTATTTTTTTGTGTGACTGGACTGACATAAAAGGGTGGGGGTGAACTTTTGCTGTAATTTAAAAACGTGTGTATAAAATATATTTATTATATTAGCCTTTACCAAAAGTGATTTCAAGTTTACAACATGAAACTTTCAAATTTGGGCTTGCCCTAACAGTTAGCTTCGTGAATGTGTAAATTAGAATAAAAACACATTTGCTTCAGGGAGAATTTGAGACAGGATCACCAAGTACTTTCCCTGATTTGTGTCAGAGAAAAACACAGTACAGAATAAATACATATTTTCCAGGAGTGATATATTCCACATGTGATGAAAGGCTGCATTTAATTTGCCATGAATTTACAGAAGTGTGAGTTTTAAGCGGCAGTATGGGCTCTATACACTGTCAACTTGTACAAATAACTTACAAACTCAAGGTATTTTAGACCAAGGAAGAACCAGTCACGAAGTGATCATTAATTTAGTGAGTATAACTACCTCTTCAACTTGCAGTAAAAATGAATACAACAAATAAATGTGAAAGTACCAATGGAGTTTGAGCCTAATGGCTAAATGTCTTTTTGCACAGAAATACCTGAAGAGCATCAGGGAGCAGATAGTGCCTGTGTTTCCCACTGCTGCAGAACAGCCTGTTGGCTATAATGTTTTCTCATCTTTTACGCCACCATCAAATCAGTGGGAACTCTGCTTAAAAGATTCTGTGTGATGTGACCCCGGGACAGCCACCACGTCTGTTCCAGGCTTTTCCAGCTGAGATGTGCACGCCGTACGGCCTGTGGTATGCTAGGCAAGACCTGTGTAAGCTGTTCAGAGAGCGCCTTCTTGCCCTAATCATACCCAGTACATACCAAATGTGAAACAGGACTTCATCTGCCTTTCTACCTCTGGGCAACATGACTTGTGTGTGTGTACATGTATACAAATAACATTTTGGATATATCTGGACATATATATATATAAATAGCAATATATTTCAACTTGCAAAGCTGGGCAGCTAATCCAGTTTTCTTCCCACAATAGGCATTTGGAAACCTCTGAACTTGGGTTTACTGCCCACCCAGCCAAAGCTGGCACGTGCTGCAGGTAGCTCAGCAGCGGCTGAAGCGGAGCTGTGCCGAAGTGATCCGCAGAGATATGAGTGCACTGAGATGCCCAAGAGGCCACTTGCTTTTACAGCAAGCTTTAAAAACTAGCTGGAAATCTGATATATAAAAAATATTTTTAAATTATTCATGAAAACAATTCAGTAGGATTGCTTCCAACATCCAACGCTACAAAATGCAATGGGAGGAGGAGAAAGCTAGGACAAAAGAGAAAAGGCATTTGCAGGTAATAAAATGATTACATATCTTTCCTCTTTCTCCACCTGTGCCATGAGCCCATTACATGCAGGCAGTTGCTGGCCACAGGCTGGATAGTTGATGTATCCTGAGCAGCACGAAGGTTACATGGCGTTACAGCTTCTGGGCTACAACCAGCTAAGCAAAGTCATGTCTATTAGCACCCTCTGGTTACAGCCCAGAGCTTCTTCAGAGTTGTCCTGCAAACACTATTACCAGCTAATTTTTCTTGTTGTAAGACAGTTGGGCCTGGTGGCCTACGAGGGCTGGGGTACCCATGCTGGGCGACCCACATGTGTCAGTACTGCAGGCAGATCAGAAGCCAGATCTATCTGAAAGCTTTGCAATGTCATTCTTTGGTGTGGATTTGGAGATGAAGGGGAAATAAACCCATATGGGGCTTCCTCCATTATTTAGCCTGACCAAGTACCAGTATAGTCATCAGGAGATCTACTTTGTGGATAGTTACACAACTACACTATTTTTCCAGTATGACTGTAGTAATATGCAAATATGTTTAAAATTAAAATTTGTGATATAGATATAGCTGGATTCTAGAAATTGAGCAGAAGATTGGCAGCCAGAAATGTAAGTTTTGATTGTGCATCAGGTTTGGATGGGTAGTCTGACCCTTTCCCAGTCAAACTGGATATCATGCTCATGGGGGGTGTTGCAGGGATTAGATTATGTTTGTGCAAGACTTCACATTTCCACTGATGAACAGTTTTTATCATTATTTGTACTCTGTTCTGCATTAAATAGTTTGATAAATATATAGTAGCTTGAATTATGTTTATAAATAATACTACATGATTAAATGCTGCAAGTTGCATGCAAGCAGAGTGATTGTGCTGTTGGTAACCTGGAAACACAGCACTCCTACACCTGCCCATCTTGCCTGTGTATGCGGCATACTTCTGCGATCTGTAAAGCTGCCTTTTAAAAAAATAGATTCTGTTATTTATTTAACACTACTATTAAACATTTTAGGGAAACATGGACAGTTCAAGGAGGTGTGGGTATATAAAGTACAGTATATCTCAGACATAAAGCATGAACTTCAGGAATCTCTTGTGTGAGTTTTTCATAGGGAATCCTTCACTGACAAAAAATTCCAGCAGTGCAAAATTAGATCCATTGAGAGATTTATTGATTTTGTTTGTTCTTTTGTTTTACCTGCAGCTGTTCAAAGCTATGGGTTTAGCTGTATTTTAACTATATGTTAAGTATAAAGGACAAACCTGAATGGATCCAGGTCTAAGCATTTTTACAAACATTTGTATATAACAATAATTACTTCATATCTATGTGTAAGAAGTTATGTGTGAGATTAGATATGAGCCCAAAACAGTAATCAGTTCCATAATAGCTTTTAATAAACAGAAATTTGAATAAAATAGTTTTTAGAAAAGTACAGAATAAAAGCCTCTTCCCTATTAACCATTGATATAAATCCCAATACGTCTTAAGTTTTTAAAATTGTTACATGGAAAATATCACAGTTAAAGCACAGTACTGCTGGTGCCTCACAGAATATAGATATTAAACTTTCCTCATCTTTTCCCCCTTTTATAGCAAAGGCAAAAAATACTTTCCTCATGTTGCCATAATTAATTATTAAAGGAGGCATTGAGAAATCAAACCATGACTAAAAGCCAGTTTTGTTACGCAATGTCTTAATGTCAAAACTTTAATAAAAACATTTCACTACTTATTAAAGAGGAATGGATTCAAACCACACTATGCTATGTCATGATCAAATCCTAATTTAGTTTTATTTGATTATTCAGCTGAGATATCTGTTGACTGTAAATGATGAGTGGAAGCTATGGAAGTGTTTACAAGCTTGTGTTAGGGTCTCACTTATGTTGGGTTTTTTGTGTCAACAAATTTAATTCTATGGTTATTTAGTTCTGTAGTTGTAGTTCTACTGTTTTAGCCAATGAGGAAAAGACTAGGATTTATTTGATTTTCTAGTTTGAAAAAAAATACTTGAACAGAACGTATCTGAGGGTGGAGGTGTGGTTATTTTGCCAGGCTTGCAGCACAGGTGAGAGGGCGTCCTGTTAACTCTGCAGCTGTAAGGACAGTGAAAAGTAAACTCACTGGACATGTCGTTGGGTATTCAATTTGGCATCTGAATATAGGAAAAAATTCACTACTTTGGCTGCAGTAATTTTTACATAGCGTAGTCTCTATGCAGAATGCAACCTGGAGGAAACATCCCGCAGACCAATTCTATCGGAGGCGTGCTCTTGGATTTGGTGTAACAAAAATGGATCTGAGTTCAGCTGCCACTTCTCTGACAGGTGCAGAGGCAATAACCACCTCTTGTGCTTTGTGGCTTCTAGCCACCAAGCAGCATCAGCATTCCTTCTCCTGGATTTCCTCAAAAGTCTGTCTGGCCTGCAGATCTTAATTACATCTGTGCACAGCATCTGATGGGATTTCTGACCTTATCTGTGACCTCTACACTGAGATTTATTTCTATTCCTAATACAGAGGAAAATTAATATGATGCATTGTCTGGTAGCTCTATCGTTTCTGAGTGTATTGACTTAGAAATGTAGCAAAAATTATTTGTGGCTGTGATAGTCATCACATATACAGCAGGATGTACAGAATACAGCATCTGTTGAATGAGATCTTGTATCAAAGCAGAGTTCTACCTAGAAAGGTATATATATAAAAATAATTCCTAGCAGTGGTTGTTTATTTTGATAATGAATTTTAGTTATGATTTATGCAATAAAGAATGCCTCTCTGAAAACAGAGGAGGGTGCTGTTCATAACAAACATTTAATAAATAATACTTTAAATTCTATTTTGATGCTGCCTTGCAAGCTTTTTAGGGAGGGCAGGTATATATGCAGAGGCAAAGGAAAGCATTGCGAATACTCAGTCAGCTCAGTAAAGTGATAATCTTTCAAGCCATTTTGCACACTGATTTTTAAAAGCAAATAAACTGACAGAGGTAACAATGCATTTTATACATTAAAAGACCAGGGCACAGATAAATCTTAAATTGTTATGAACAACAGGTTTCTTAGCTTATTGAACCCCCAAAAATATTAATGATGTTAGTTGCTGAAAACATGATTTCTAAATGTTTTGTTGTTGTTGTTGAGGTTAGACAATCTAGGTTTTGCTCATTCTAGTTAGAGGAAAGCTCAGTCCCTATTCAGGACTCTCTTCCTGAGGAGCCGGAGCCTTGACATGACCACATCCCAGTCTGCATAGGCACCTTCCAGGTGACGAGTCACTTCTGATCCCGACTGGTAGCTTTGGCGACCGTGAAGCACACGCCAGTTGTCAAACGTCACTATGTCTCCTATAAAGAGATTGCACAAAGTTTAATAGTGGGTATGTTATAGTTGATTCCATCAAACAGATAACATGGAGGTATATTTGTATCGACAGTTAGGGAGCAATAATTTCAAGTAGCTCGGCTGGAGATACACAGCAACAACACAGCAATTTTAATTTAGCTGGTCATTCCAAAGCAGACAGGGCAGGTTCCTTTTGACCTCTGTTTCTTTTCTTGTATAACCAGGAGTTAAAAAGTGGAGTGGTAGGGGAGTCTACACTGAGAAAAGCAGGCCTTGAGCGGAAAGGCTACTACTGCTAATCCACAAGAAGGATAAAAAGGGTGAAAGCCAGTAGGGTGATTTTTATTTGATCCGTCTGATACTATTTATACTACACATATTCTGCATTACTATTCCTGTTGAGAGAATTTTATGAGAACAAAATGAAACCATTGAAAGTTAGGGAATCACATAATAAAATCTGGCATGCCATTTTAATTTTTCTCCCTTGTGTGCCACCACTATGATAAAACTCTAATCAAATAAACCTATAGTCTCTCTTTCCTTTTCCCCGCTCCCCTCTACCACCATTTTGATGCAGAAATTAATGGGATGGATGGTACTAATGTAATGTGAGGTACTTTGTTTTACCATTTATTATGGGATCTTATAAATTATTTTATCGCATGTTCCCAATAGAGAGAATAATTTCCGCATAGACATTTTAAAGACAATAGCATCATAGTACACGAGGCAATCAGACACACTTATGAATTTACTTTTGTAACATATCTTGAGACATGAGGGACTATTAATCTCTTTCTTTTATAACTGGAGAATGAAAGAACAGAGATTAAGCCAAACTATTTAAATGTATGCACGGACTGACTTTTAAAGCATAAAGGGCATTTTTGCAGCATGTTTTATGTTCAAAACACAGCCCTGTACAACTCCAGTTGAAGTTTAGAGCACTTAGAGCTTCTGCTGATCTACCTCCAGATGTCTTGCACAGGCCACCCAGAAAAAGCAGCACAGCAGCAGTGGCCTTTGTTAATTCATCTAGCATTACACTGGCATTTGGTGTCTAAGCAAAGATGATAACTGAATTCCCCACAGTGCTGTTCTGCTTCCTTCAGCATTATGCACATTATGCATCTGTATCATCTTCAAGGTGCTCTGCAACCCTTGCAGCTATTGGGAGGGTGCCCTGCTAATATTGGTATATAGCCCAAAGCACCAAATGAAGCAGAGGAAAACACGTATGTGATCATGTATCAATTATGAACAGACACTAAACTGGGATGGCACAGCAGTCTTACACGTGGCATGTATTAACTGTGGTGCTATTGATATGACAGGTTACGATTTCCTCTATGGTTGGGGTCTTTATGTAACATAAAGATACACTGGACTAATCAATAGATAGACTCTCTTCCTCACCACCTTTCTGATTTTTTTTCTTTATAGTGCAACAATGGTAAAAGAAATCTATGAGATGAATGTAAGGATGCAGTATAAAATAAAATAGGTGATAGAAGGACGAAAAGTTCCTCTCAATAGCAGCACTAACAATGCTGAATTGTTTTTACTGTTAGGAAAAACATGAAAAATCATTGCAAGGAAAACCAGCTTACTGACCTGGTTTCAGCTTGTAAGTAAACTTGTGTTCTGCACTGTTTAATAAATCAACAAATTCCTTTAGAGCTCCATAAAACGGCCTCACTTTTTCAGCTGGTATGTCAAAAATTGTGTCTCTTGTTGCATTATTATAATTGATGCGAACTGCTTGGCCTCTGGAATCCACGCTATGAAACAAAGAAATGAAATTGAATGTATTATGTTGTTACTGAAACATTTTAAGATGGTTAAACAGCAACTGAACTCCCCTGCTGGAATTTCAGTATGTATCTACAGTGAAATTCAGATTGTTATTGGGTTGGATTTTGATAAACCTAACTAGGGAAAGGGATAATCAGGAGAAAGTGCAGATACTTTATTTGCTCAAAAATCTAGATTCTATATTCTTTAATTGTAAATTCAGAAGCAATTATGAACATTCGTATTTGATATTTTTATATTATATAGTTCTTAATCTAAAGGCTTCAAACTATGACCTTTCTTTGGCACAATACAGATGTATGTCGGCTACAGTTTAGTAACAGACTCAGCTGCTATTAACCTGTGTCTGTACCTAGGAGTTGCTCTAAGTACCACGACTTTTTGATAGTTTGTGGCAAAACCAAATAAGGAAAACTATGCTATGGTGGTGCAAAGCACCGAACAAATCATACACTGGCAAAAAAACCCCAACCACCACCCCCGAAATAACTACAGACCAAGTTAAACCACTGCTTCCCACAAGGTGGCAGGAGCAGACCTTCTTCTACCAACACGTAATCCACCATGCAACAAGGATTTTATTTTTCGATGTTGTGGAAACTACTCACTCTATAATCCTTTGTTTACATTGCACAGCAAAATCACAGTAGTCCACCCCAACATCTGTATAGTCTACAGCAGTAGAGGACAGGATCTGATATGCCTGAGGACTTTGTTCCTTCAGCCTGTTGCATACATGAAATCCATCTACAACTTCACTTTCACCTCCTGCATCCGTTTGCTTTATACAGTGGAGAAACTGAACCTGGAATGAATTAACATCTCATTACAAAAAGAATTAGGTTGCATATTTAGCAAGTTGAGTAGTATCAGTTCTCTCATATCTGTGGTTCTGTTTTTGTGGTTGGTTTCTTTTTCAGTGAAAGACTGAGTTCCTGTTACTGCAGCTTCACAGCACTCTGTCACCACTATCACAAAGGCAGAAAATTAAAGTAGCATGTTCATAAATCCATCCCATTTGGGATATCTCCTAATGCCTGCAACCTGTGAATCAACTGCAAAGCTCTGGTCTTGCTTCTTTCCTTTGAGTCCCTCTTTGTGGCAGTCATATAATTTTAAACGCATTGCAGTCTTATCTCAACAAGGAACATTAGCTTTCTCTTGCAGAAACAAAACCTGCTGTGAATTATCTGATCACAGAGGGGTAAAGGTGGCTGTCACTGAAGGCAACTAGCCCAGTGGTTCTATGATAAAGTAGGATTAAGACAGTTTCATTTCGCTTCACAGTGAAATTGCCAAGGTGTAAGATGGAGCAGAAAGCCTAAACTGGGCTCTTGGTTGCAGCAGTGTAAATCTGAGCTACTGACAGAGGCAATAAAACTCCCTGTGGCATTAGAGAGACCAGCATTGCACGAAGTGTAACTGTTCATCTCAGCCAAACGACACAACCAATGGTAACGGCGTTCACTTCTCTCTTACATGATGGTGATTTATTTCTGAGACCATTAGGAGAAAAAAACAAAAACAAAAACAGGAGGAGAAAGAGGAGCAGAGAGCAGGGTTTGTTTCAGAATCTCCTCACCAGCTAGACCCACAGACCTTGATGATGGTGGTGAGGGGGGAAACAAATAACCGACAGTACAGAAGGGGGACTTGTTTGGAAAGGATGTAAACTAGTTTATTCATGTGATGAAGCAGCTTCCCATCCTCCTGCCATGCTCCTTTTGGCCAGCAAGCTGTGGGGAGGACCCAGGGCTCCCACTGAAGGGAGCACAAGGCAACAAGCTCTTTTCTGTCGTGGCCACAGCTGGCCTTGTGTAGGGTAAGGACAGCGTGGCACTGCTGAGGAGGGCTGCAGTAACGTACGTCATGGTAAATGATTCTGAAAAAGTTCAAAGGGAGAACTTAGTTCAAATGAGAATTTAGCTTTGCATTTGAGAGAGCTAGATCTGATAATCAGTTGTGGTTTCGTTTTTTTTTAATAGGGACATCTCCTGGAAAAATAGTTGCCAGGTCAAAACCTAGGAAATCCTAAAACTATTTTTATGGGACAGTTTTGAACCTAATAATCATGCTTTTAAAAACATTTATTCAAATATTTGTAGTAAACATGTCTTAAGAATTCAAATATTGCGTAATAACAAAGTAAATAAAGAAAACTGCACTTTTAAGACATTGTTCAGCAATAATTCAATGTACTTTAATACTTTTATTTCTTACAAGCACGTTTGTATGACAAAGTTTATGGTCTTTTTCTAATGTTTCATATCAGAGTGTGAGCTTTGGCACAGACAAGGCAGTGAGCCAATTCACATCTGTATACATCATCTTCACATTTTCTATTAATGAAACCCTATTTCACTCTTATTCCACGTTAATGAACAGTATCTAAATGATTTCAAAAGGTGATGTTAGTGTGAAGTATTTGGTATTTACTTGAGGATAAATCACATTGACTTTTTGTTTAATTATACGAACAACTGATACAAAATGTTCCACAACATTAGAAGGGGAAGTTTTATAGATGAAAACTTTTCCAGGGTTATTTTTGTTTCTTTGTACCTGTTCCTACTACTTTCCAGTTCTCCGGTGAATTATGTGGATTAGACTTTGATATGACAGGGACTAGGTGAAAATGTATTTTCTGTGGTTGTTGTCCAGCTTTACAGAATGCCCCATTTTTCTCTATTACAAAAGGGCAAATAAGTGTCTAACTTTAGCAATTCACAGAGAACAAAATATAACATCTTAATCATATTTCTTCTAATATGTTAATCTCCTGAGGTAAACAGATGAGTCCTAAAATGTTACAACTTGACTATAGCATTTAGACACCTAACTCTTTTAATATCATGAAAGCAGCATCAAAAGCACATACAGGGCCATAATGTTTTCTCATATGGTAATATTCCCAATACTTTGTGAATTTCATTTAAAAATTATGCGATACACAATGGGCTTGTTATGCAGAACTTACATCATAATGTATATGTTGTGTACCCATGTGTATATAGATTGTTATATGCAGATTAATATATAATTATTTTTACATTGCTCTTTTAAAATACAAATCAGAGTTGCTGTACACTAACCATACTTCACACTATAGGAACATTACCCTTTCCCCTTTTGTGTTGTGAAAAAGTGAGTAGATTCATCTTACCCCAGGTGGATGCTGCAGAACAGGGTAATCGGTGTGAAAACATAGTTTCCCAGTTGTATAAGCCACATTGTTAGCATCTGCTTTGTCTTGCACTTGCCAAGTTGGTCTTCAGAATGAAAGGGAGAAAACATGTTAAAACAGCCAGCCAGCATGCCAGACAGTACACACTGAAACTGAAATCACAGTACAAAAGAATCATTCATCTTTGAACATTAAAATATTGTAAAATTATAAGGAAATAATGATGTAGTAGTGTTCTCCTGCCCCAGCAAAGAAGGCTTATTTCAGCAGCCCTAGATTCAAGCTAGAAACCTTAATGTCTTGGGGGACATCTGGCCCCAGTGTAGCATCTAGAAGAATGACGGCTTTCCAGTGGCGGTACTTTGCCAAATGCAAAATTCAGTTGAAGACACTAACTAAGAAGTATCTGCTAGGATAAGTTATCCTCTTATTACCGAGGCTTCAGAAATAAGAGTAGAAGTTGGCCAATTTCTTTTTATCAACCTTCCACTTCTCCCTGCCAGGTAGAGCAGATTATCAATGAAATAAGAAATTGTTAGAGGTTATGTAACTTCCCCCAAATATTATTTTTAAAGCTTTATGATCTTAAAAAATAGAGAGTATCCTTTGCAGGGGGATCCTTCCTGTAACTTGAAGACTTGCCGCTAAAGGATAATTTCTTGATGAAAGACTGTAACTTCCTCCCTTTTTCTGATGCTCTTTCTGAGAACTACACCCATTTATTTTGAGACATGTTTCTGCCTTGAAATTTGACAAAATTCAGTAAGAAAGTTTACTGACAACTGCAGGGAAAAAAAAAAAGGTCTTAGTTATATGACAAAGATGTGAATACATCATGTTGCAGCACAATCAAAATCTGTTTCAAATGACACACCATGCAGGAGAATTCAAGAACCACACGTTTTGCTTGTACAGAGCACACATGATTGAAGACAGTCCTCAGCAGATGCATGTTATAGATCCAGACATTTGTCTGGAAAAGTGTAAGTCACCATACGCAGTCCATGTAATCACAAGAGCATAAGTGATTTAAAAGAAAATATGAAACTCATTTTCCTTTGTGAAACACTATAGATCAAATATATTATGTTTCTGATGGTGTGTCTAGCATTACTTCTTAATAATAATATGCATGTTCTTTAGCCTATATTATTTTTAGACCAAAATGATTTATATATAGCGTACAAACACTTTTGTTCTAGGAGTGGTATTTAGTATAGAAAATGTGCAAAATACTAAATCTAAAGTTCTGAAGTTGTCAGGGGGAAAAACCCCTTGACTATTTGCAAATGTGTTTAACTGCCTGGGGGAAATAGCTTTTATTATTTGTTACAGCACATATTCATCACTACATGACTTCAATACTCAAGTATGATAATTTCAACCACACTTCTGTAGTTCTCAATTTTACAGCCAAAAAATAGCCCCTTATATCATCCTTGTCATTAGTGGTGAAGGTAGCTACGTTCACTATATCTTCAATTTAAAATGCTCCTGTGTCACCTGATGGTTCTACATGCAATTTAATGCATTTTAATTTGTCTCATTTATATGTAATATATACAATTGCTGGAATGGTAGTACTTTATAAAGTCATTGTAATGTTTTGCAAAAGCGGTCAGTACTTTTGTGCTGTTACACTTTGAGAGGGGAGCTGGTCCCTGGGAGCTTTCCTTCCACACAAGGAGCTTTGGTCAAAGCTCAAGTTACTGACTTGAAATCAGTGATGCTAATAGAGAGCCCAGCACTGAATGTGAAAAAAATTAACCTTACTTTGTCAAAGTCTCAACTGAGCTGCAATATCAGCTCAGTCATGGGGAGAGCCCACAAGAGGTGAAGGAAGAAAATGTGGGTAATGTCACAGGACTCTTGGCAAAGCAGCGTGGAATGGTTTATAGTTTAGTAATTAGGGTCAGATTTCAACACCAATTGCTCAGGCTGTTTGACAGAGGAGGAAATTTCACACCAGACAGGTGTAGCAATTGTTTCCATTAAGTGGCAGCGTGGGCCCAGTCTCCCTGAGCAGAAAACCAGTCTGTCACATTCTTAGTCTTGCAAAACCGCTGTGCTAGGAACTGAAGCCACACTTGAATCATTTGGTCTTGCACTTCATTAAAAATTTGAGTCTCATTCATAAGAGATTTTGGACCCTTATCCTTCTCTTGCAGCTGAAGCCTCTTGGAGGTGCAGATGGTTTAGCTATTGCAGTGGGAGGGCTGGGGCCCCGAAGGAATCCCTTCATGCCACCCCAAGCTCTGGACAAGACTTCAGGACAGAGGAGGAGCACAAGGTCTAGGGCATGAGAAGTTGGAGAAATTAATGGTGGTATGACTGCAGAACTTGTTAATGGAGTTGTGCCTCCATAACGTAAAGAAAAAAGTTAATTTAAAAGGGTAGAACCCCTTGATATTCTTATATGGCTGATACAGAGAATGTCTCTACTTTTTACAGTAATGAATTTTAGGTAGCATGTACCAAGCAGACATCTAGACAAGAAAAAAGGCTTTTGTTATTCTATGTGTCAAGGTTATATTCATTGCTGTTATATTCCAGTTTAAAATTGATGGCCCTGCTTAGGTAATGTTTTCTTTGGCAAGCTTGCCAATTCCAAATTTATCCTTTTATTTATAATATTTGGTAGGCCATGTATTTGGATGCTAGTGAAATAGCAAGGGAATTGCCTAAAGTTATTATTTTATTACAGTTGTAAAAGCCACCTCAAAATTGGATGCCAGTAAGAAATCAACTTCTGTTTTAGAGGTGAAGAGGTAGACAGTAAAATGCTACTCTACATCTGTTGTTAAGTCTGAAAACTCAATGGAGTTTCTGCTGCTGTGAGAAATATGTAAGAGCAATAAGAGCAGACACTACAATAACTGTAGCTGAAAATTAAACTGGTTGAATTAGGAGAAAAGGTTCAATAGGGAAAGAAGTCCTTTCTTCTCCATACAATTTCTAGGCTGCCTTCCAGCTACACATGTTAAAAAAAATAAGAAATTTGTTTCTTATAAAACACTTAACCTGCCCCACCTCCCCCCCTCCCCCTAATATCAAAAAATAAGCCAAAACCATTAAAGTCTTTTTCAAGACTTCATGCGATGAATTATACACTTATACATCTAAGAAACACTGGGTTAAGAAGTTGTTTCAAGACAGGTCTATATTTTCTGATATATTTAGCATGTTATCATTTCATACACATCTGTATTAAAACATCTGAAACTAGTTTTGTGACTTAATTTTTTAAAAATACTTTATGGGTAATTTCTTAAACCACTACACTTAATACAAAGTTACAAGGTTTATGCACAATTCTGCTTGTATTTTCCAGTATTTTAGGATTTCCCATCTCTCACTCTTTATTTATTTTTTTTTTTTCTTCTTTCTCCCCCAATCAGAGCTTTTAGGAAACAAACGGTCTAAAGAGTAATTAAAAAAAAAAAAAAAATCAAAGCAGTCATCATTAATGTCACCAGTAGAGCAATGAGAGCCACTAAACATTGATGAAGATGTCAGGCTGCACTATGTGTGCATGTGCTCAGGGAGGAAGGAGACTTGGCTGATAGCTGTGCATCACAAGGGAGAACAACTCTTTTGAAAAGGTGTAATATTTTGCAACCCAACTTCCATATACAGCATTTGCGATTAAAGAAACTCCTCTTAAACAGAGATAAAAGATAAACTGATAACTCCTTGCAATGCATTGAGAAATTAATGCTCAGCAGCAGCGTGTCAGTTTTGCCTGCAAACCATACACATGCAAAAGACGGTACTTGCATTTGTAAAATATTTCCCATAGACTCCATCCAATGTCAGAAGAACTCGGGGGCAGGCAGTAATGATTTAAGCAAGCTTTGGGTCAAGGTTCATCTATTTAAGTAACAAACTCATCTTGTGCACCTCCTTGGCAAGATAATTCTGCTGTACAGTTCTGGCAGCTTATCTTTGTATTACCGTGAGAGTTACATTTGAATAGGTATGCATTTACTGTATAGCCTTAACAAAGGCATCCTTACAGTGCATCTTGGAGTCAGCTAAACAGTGTCTGATCTCTGAACTGGAGAAACGACGGTCAAAATGTGAGGAATAGCGCACTTGCCTCAGATCAGCTCATTGAGTCTGGCTCTGAACTCCAGAGCAGGCTGCCTTTGTGTGTACAGTTACTTTCTCTCCTTGCAAGTTGGCAATATATTCTGAAAACGAAAGCACATTCAACAGTTTTGTTCTCCTCCTGAAAGTCTTGGCTCTGCTAATACGTGCACTGTGTCATACACATACTACTGCTTTCTATAACTGTGCCTTTTATTTAACACTGGAGCATATACTCTTTTTTTCAGAGCTGGACATTGGTCTGTATGTAGCTTGTTGACTTTACCCTGTGGCAGTTGGGTTCTGTTACTTGAAATCCAGACTAGTCTGCAAAACTGGTCTTTGGATGTCAGGCTTTGACCATATGCTCTTCAGAATTTAATTTAGTATTGCAAAATCAGCCTAATCATACACAGAAACATAATCAGAAACTTTCAAATGACCTAGAGTAAATCTAACCATGGTGGCTTAATTGGAATGATGTAAACTGGACTTCAAAACGTTCAAATACTACAGCTGTGTTTAAAAAGCAAAAAAGAAAACCACAAAACTTGACTAAACTAAATATTCTATGTATGTTTTCTTTTAAATGTAGAATTCATGGTCAATTGGAAAACAACCATAATATTGAAGCCATCTTTCTGCAGTCTAATAAATACATGAATTAGCAAATAGGTTTTAGAAATGCAAGGAGACTTACAGCCTTTTATCATTCCTTTATTGTGAACCCTAATACTTAAGGAAACATAAAAATAAGGTTTAATCAACACCAATAGTAAATCTGATTTAAACAGTGAAAGGAGCTTTAATCACTATTTGCTCAAATGGTGTGGAGCAAGGTCATATTTCAACCTTGATCGTGTATGGTACATTAATGGGTGGGAGGTTCTTTGTATTAAAACACTTTTAAATACATATATTTCTCTCAAAGTCTCAGAACTCATCCTGACAAATTACTTTTATTGAAATCATCTTTAAAGAGAGTAAATATTAATTCAAGCTGATTTTAAACAAGGTGAAGAATTTAATAATCATTATGGCTTATAACTGTACTAGGGAAGAGACAATGATGGGAACGACTAACTTTTTTAATTGGAAAAAAAAACATTCTGATAACACAACTGATAAACTGTCAAGTCTCCCTAGGGCAGTCTAGATCTGTTAGCTGAACTTAGACAAGGAAAGTACATCCTAACAGTTAATGCACATTATGGACTTGTGCAAAGCATCTGACACTCTCTCTCATGACATCTTTGTCTCTAAATTGGAGACATGGATTTGATGGATGGACCATTCAGTGGATGAGGAATTGGCTGGATGGTCTCACTCAAAGAGTTGTGGTCAATGGCTCAATGTCCAAGTGGAGAGCAGCGACAAGTGGCATTCCTCAGGGGTTGGTGTTGGGACCGATGCTGTTTCACATCTTTGTTGGTGACACGGGCAGTGAGACTGAGTGCACCCTCAGCAAGTTTGCCGACAACACTGAGCTGTGTGGTGCGGTGACAGTTTGGAGGGAAGGGATGCCATCCCGAGGGACCTGGACAGGCTGGAGAGGTGGGCCCACACAAACCTCACAATATCAACAAGGACAAGTGCAAGGTCCTTCAGGTGGGTCAGGGCAATCCCAAGCACAAATCCAGGCTGGGTGAGGAGTGGATTGAGAGCAGCCCTGCGGAGAAGGACTTGGGGGTGTCGGTGGATGGAAAACTGACTGTGAGCCAGCAATGGACACTCACAGCCCAGAAAGCCAACCACGTCCTGGGCTGCATCAAGTGTGTCCAGCAGATCCAGGGACAGGATTCTCCACATCTATTCCACTCTTGTGAGACCCCCCCTGCAGTCCTGTGTCCAGCTCTGGGGGCCCCCAAAATCAGGACACAGACCTGCTCAAGGCAGGTCTGGAGGAAGCCATGAAAGTGATCAGGGGGCTGGAGCAGCTCCCCTGGGAGGCCAGGCTGAGAGAGTTGGGGGGGTTCAGCCTGGAGAAGAGAAGGCTCTGGGGAGACCTTAGAGCGGCCTCCCAGGGCTTAAAGGGGCTACAGGAAAGGTGGGGAGGGACTCTTTATCAGGGAGTATAGGGATAGGATGAGGGGTAACAGTTTTAAGCTGAAAGAGAATAGATTTAGATTAGAGATAAGGAAGAAATTCTTTCCTGTGAGGGTGGTGAGGCACTGGCACAGGGTGCCCAGAGAAGCTGTGGCTGCCCCCTCCCTGGAAGGGTTCAAGGCCAGGTTGGACAGGGCTTTAAGCAACCTGGGGACTAGGTGATCTTTAAGGTCATTTCCAGCCCAAACGATTTAATGATTCTATGACTTATACAGTAAGCAACTTTTCAGTCTCTCTTAAACATAGCACAGTTGTTAGGAGCTGGAGGTTGCAGACAGTTTCAAACAGACAGTTGGCAGTAATTCTAAACGGCAAGGATGATGAAGAGCTGAGGCAGACTACCAGGCAGAACGGTAGATTCTTTTTTTTTTTTTTTTTTTTATCTTACACTGGTGCAGAGTTAAATATCAAAATCTTTTGAATGCCTTCATGAAAAACATGTTACAGGGCTCAGCACATGGCCAATAGGTGAAACAGAGTGGGCGGCCCTGTCAAGAACATTAGTCTAGAAAATGTAAAGATCATTTCCAGTTTTAGGGTCTAGGAACAGCTAGATCCAGTTCTTCACCTCTGAAATTTAGGAAAGAAACTAAAGGTTCTGTTGCAACCCAAGCACAAATCTGTGGTACGTTGAAGGGGTTGTAGGTTTTGGTTTTGTTGTTGTTGTTTATGTGTCTGTGGTTTTGTTTTTTTCCCCCTCTCCCTTGAGTTGTTCCGGAAATACTATATATTTCCTATCAGTGATATGCTTTAACAAAGAACCAACGTTATTGTTATCTGGGGCTTGCTATATTTGTTACTAACTCAGAAATGCTTGTGCAGCTCTCTGGATACAAATAGAACAAATGCTTCATCCTTCAGATGCTGAGAAAAGCTGTGAAGGACTCTCAGATACAATCAGGGTTGGATACCCCTAAGAATCTCCTCACATCTGTTGTTAGGATTATGTCAAAACAGAAATAGAAAGCAGCAGTATTTTCCTAATGATGAAAGTTTTAAATTGAGACCACAGTAGACTGCCAGGCATAGAAGTGCTCGACATTAGGAATGCTTTTAACAGTAGACCATGTTTCATATCACTGGACAAGGTTTCCAAGTCAAGCAGGGGGTTCTGCTCCCATTTATTTCAGTAGGATTAACCTGAGTGAATCCTGGTTAACTTTGAAACCACTTTTCCCTTTGGCATAGTAACAAGAGAGAGGAAACTGCACTTTAATGAAAGTACGCTATCTTAACTACCCTAGAACATTTATACATTACTCCCTTTAAAGCTTTACGACTATTTATCATGGCTGCTAGAACTGACAAAAGCTTCATAATATTCACAGTATTTTAAAACAGTTATTCTCTCCATCCTCCCTTTTCAGAAGACAATAGAAAAAAGATTTTAAAATGCCATTCTTACAGGCTGTTCTATGTGCTATGAGTTCACTTCAGTTTCTGCCAATTTCTACATTTCTTAAGCCAGCTTTTCTGATTTGAAGTGTGGGGAAAAATTCTACACAAACAGATTGACTCAACGTAAATGAAACAAAAATGAAGGATGAAGATTGGGTCAGAAGCAATTTATACACTGCTAGAAGTTGCTAGTATATCACAATAGCTATTTCTCTGCCCCTTAGAAATTGTTCATTAAATCCAGAAGTCAACAGCATCAATGACATTTTTTTCCATAGCTGGTGCTGGACTGATACTTACAAAATGAAGATGTAACAGTATGTCTTAATAAGTATCATAGCTTGAAGAGGGGACCTTTTGTTTGCCTTCCTCCCCTTTGCCTCACAATTACCATTCCAGGTTGATGTATTTTTCCTAGTATCACAGCTCTGTGTTTACCAACCTTACCTGCGTTGCATATGCCAGCAGGGCTTGTGTGCTTTCACAACCGAGAGGTAAGGGGCAGAAAATCTTTTCCTCTGACTTGCAGTCTCATGGGAATGCAGTCATTCTGGCTAAGGTTGAAATTTATTCCCCACTTCTATTTTAGCTTTTTTTTTTTTTTTTAGACCAAGTTAGAGACACTGGTTATTCCCCACATGTTCCGAGAATAAGCAAACCAACCAAGAGGTAAATCCAAGTGAAGAAGAACTCTTGACATAAATGTTATTATCTTTTATTCTATTATGGGAGAGAACGGATCTTTTCAGATGGGAAACCCTGAATGTCCTGGTTTGGTGCCTAGTCAGGCACCAAGAAATCACAATTATGTTTAAATGTTACTATTTATTTTTGTCAATTATTTTTCCTTACAAATAAGCACACATTCAAGTAATAGGTTTTTTTACATGCATTGTAAAAAAATATACTAACAGCTGAGAGTGAAGGACAGGACAGTATGTTAGCTAATAACGCTGCTCCTTAGCTAGATGGAGGTCATCAACTCAGCTCAGCAAGACATGACTTACCATCATCATTTGTTTACTCACCTAGTAGGTGCTTGAGGATATAGAGGTTCAGTTTACCACCTCTTGGCATCAAAAGGATGATTTACAAGTTCCTCCTTGCACTCCTGCAGGCTGAGCTCTTACTTTGGCAAAAAAGCAGTCTTAAAAAAATGCTTGCTGGGACTGGTCATGGCTTTCCAGAACAGACTCAGTTGGAAGCAGGGAAATGGGTACTCTGCTCATCTTCTTGGCAATGTGAGACACAATAATATCATCTAAGTCTTATCTATTTCCATGCCCCAAAATCAGGTTAAAAAAAAAGTTTCAGTACAGATAATTTCCTCTGTTTAACAGGGGACTGGATTAGGGATTTTTGTTTTTCTTCCTGGTATAAATAAGTGCAGCTATTTTACAGTTGTCTTTTATTTGACATCATCTGTTTTCAGGCATTTTTCCTTCTCTCAGCAGTTAGTGTTATTGCTGTTCTTTACCTACCCTGCCTGTGACAGCAAAGCAATCCTCTCATACAGAATATTAATTGACACCACATTTTCTAACATGCAGAGGAAAAAAAAAAAAAAAAAAAAATCACCTTGTTTTAATAAAATTAATCCACAAAATAGGTCCAGTGAGCTAAAGTGAAGTACATTAGAGGTGATTACATAGCCAGGAAAGCAACGATATTGAAAAACTAACTCACCCATAAAAAGTGAGACGCAGGAACCCAATCCTGTGGCCAAGTTTAACCAACTCTCCCTGCCTAGTAGCAGCTCCTGTTAGTAGCACAATTCCTACTTTCTTTAGGGTGCACAGCCACTTGTATGCACTTTCATCATTGTACATGATTTCTTCAAAAGGTATTTTGGGAAGTTGCAGGTCTGAACCCCAGTACTGGCGTTCTGAAAGGACAGAAATAGAGAAACAAGTGCTTAGCTATTTTAGCATCAAAGCTCAGGACACAGTGCAAGCATGACGTTAATGGAATTTCTGTGCATTTGTGAATACACATTCAATCCTGCAGTTAACCACCTGAAACTGGGCCCTTGAGTTTACATGGATAACAAGCAACTGTTATGATAAAATTCAGAAATACATTGCAGTAAAGAAATCATAAGTCAAATGAAAGACCATTAGAAAGAGATATTTTTTGTTAACAGTACATCATAAACGTGCACATTCCTTTTTCTGTTTGTACTGGTGAGTCACAAGAGTGATAATTTGAAACTAAGACTGCTTTGAAAGTTTGCCTAGGGTAAAATATCATGGAGCACCTTAAGAGGTATTATTGTATGGATATATAATAATGAAAATATGTTCTTGATGGAGAAACAGGAGAAGACGCACATCGGCATAACAGCTTAGAAGCAGAGTAACTACATAAATTGCATAAGGGACCAATTTTCTTTTGTAGACAGTCCTCATATCCAGTTATGTTAAATTCTCCAGGATGGTGTCATTCCTTGTCTTTTCCTCTGCAGATTATTGTGAACATTTATCTTATTTTAGGTAGACACAAATGAGTGCCCAAGTTGTTAACAAATCCAAGCACTGCTGGAAGGTAAAGAAAATAATGGAAAGATTGAGTGATGAGCAAGAAGTTGTCATGCCCACTCTCAAACAAGGTTGATTATAAGAGCGTATGACATAGGTCTACACCATAACCAGACATTTGCTGGCTGAATAGACTTGGTGATATAGAAGGTGGAACCCACAGCCATTTGTTAGAGGCAGGTATAGACTTGCAGGTAGAATAGAAAGAACTTTTGAGCCTGGTTTTCCTTCAGACCTTTTGCTGCTCCCTTCTTTCTTGTTATCCACTCAAACCAGCAGCAGCTGCATGTCACATCATCCAAAACTATAAGGTAGTGAAAATCTATACAGCTTTAAAATTAAGTGCTGCTTAGTCTCATCCTTTTATGTACTTACAGCTGCCCAAATACTGCTAAATATGTATCTTGCTCTAATTATATATCCATGCCTGTATCAATATATATAGATTTTTAATGTGTGACCAACTATTATTATTTTCTAGTATCATAGTTCCGTAATGGTTATTGGCTTTCATTTAATAATGCTTTCTTAGAATCTCATAACCTATCCTAAAGTGATCACGTTCTGGTTGAGCTGGAGAGGTCCCAAGTAGCTAAGTCACCTAATACAGAGAGAGGAAATAAAACTAAAATACTGGGTCATAACTAGAAAAACAAAACAAACAAGCAAACAAAACACCAAAAAAAAATCCACCACAAAAAAAAAGACAACCCCCCCCAGCAATTATTTTCTTTTAACTGTATTATTTTCTGAGGAAGAATGTACTCTGGTGTTAGACAACATGGCCTTATATATATTTGTAAAGATTCTCTACAGAAGAGACACACATAAATGTTCAGTGACAAAATAAAATAATAATTGCATACGATCATATAATCTAGGCAGATTTTTTGTGTTATGAAGGATTACATGATCCAAATCTCATCTTCCACCATGAATAAGTCCTAAAAATTATGCCTACAGTACTCCTCATTCAACAAAACTGTACATACCTAAATTATGATCTGGATTACAGGGCCGGAGGCTGCACCTGGAAAAGGAAAGGCTCATTCCATGTCCAGCCAGGCAGATGGACACTAAGCCCCCAGGCGCGTCACGGGAAGGCACCATCACAGCTTGCAGTGTAAGTCCTGCTCAGCCTACTTGAAGTACCAGGATACATCCCTCACCTGATTAGGTTGCCCCAGGGCAGAACACACAACTCCTCTAGCACCCATCTTGGCATCTGACCACCACTGAAGGCAAGGTGATGATTGAGCCACAACTTCAACTACAGTAGGCACAGTCTTAGGGCAAAGCCCTTGGTTGTCCCCTCTGATCTCCAGGAGCACACGCTGCCTGCAGCTCCTGGTGTGCCACTGCAGGTCACTTGGGTGTGCGCTGGCTACCAAACCCAGCACCCTTGGAACTGCTGCACTAGATGGGAAGATGATGGCTCCCACCAGATTATGGTCTGTGCAGTTATTTCCTCCTTTTATTTTTCTTCTTGCTTTGTGTTTTCTTTCCTGTGTATTTCTTTCCTTCTCCATGAGGCAACCTTAGATTTTGAGACCTGGACTTGAGTAGAGACGTCAAGACTGGGCTTTTCTCTCTGTCATGAGATCTTGAATACAAAGGTAAGAAGGAATTCCTAGCAGCAGGTCCAATGAAGAGTTATCTTAGCCTGTGTTACAGGCACTCTCAATTCCAGAGAGGAATGGCCCCTATGTTTACAGAGCTAGGCAGTCCCTTCACATGTACCTAAAAATAGCTCCTCCTTTCTGTCCCAGGACAGAACTCCCATGCCTTCCACTTCATTCCTCCCACTTTCAGGCAAGATTCACCTTTCTCCAGGTGAGATGCAGTCACACAGACGGGAAGGATTTAGTACTCATTTCTCAGTATTCTTCATTTTCAGGACTTTGTACAGCTCATGGCAAATGGTGAGGAAACACACCCACACTCACCCAAAGGTGAGCCAAGTCTCAAGACTCTCCTTAGAAGTGCAGCCAGGAGCGAAGAGCTGGCAACCTCTTCCCCCAGCCCAGGCCTCACCAGCTCTTGTGATACTTGCAGACAAGTCTGGGCTCTGGCCTTCAGGAAAGCAGCCCTCCAGGTCCCCAAGACTGATGGAGTTCTCCTTTCAAAGAGGGCTCAGAAGTACAATACCTGCTCTCCACTTCTTATGGTCCACAGCAGCAGAAGGCAGCTAATGAGGGAAAGCCTGTCCAATTATTCCCGTCTGAGAGCCTGCATAACAGAAGCAAGTTTTGGGAACCTGCTGGGGGAAAGTCTTTCCTGTTACTCATATCTGAGGACATACATATCTACAGTGGCAAACTCCCCAAGATTATTTTTTTTCTTGAACATTGTCCCCCAGGTAAGCACATAGTCCTTCAACAGAACTCCAACAAGGACATTCACTGCCGTGATTGAATGGTCATGCACCACAGAGCGAGGTAGCCAAACTGGTGGCCTGTTGTACACAAAAAGTAGAAGCACGTTAAGCAAGATATGGGGTGTGATTTAAACACAGATATAGCCACATTAATATTATGCAACCAGGGACTGCATAAGCATTTTACAGCATGGTATTACTTCTAATTGAAAAAAACAGGAATTGGCATTTTCCAAAATATCTAAAAAACATACAGAATAAGTAAGCACAAAGGGGAAGACAACAGCACATGTGAAGTGTAGGAAACAAGTATAAGCAGTGTGAAAGACAGAACAAATCCACATGTACAGAAGGTAGAGAAGATAATTGGTGAAGCCAAAATAACCCCATAGGATAACAGGAAATATGCTCAGAAAAAAAAAAAAAAAACAAAAAAAAAAAAAAAAAAACAAAGGAAGTCCTGGTTGCAAAAATTAAACAACTCTGTCAGGAGGAGATGTACTGTCCCCTATCCTTTTACAGGAAGAAATAGAAGAATAAACCACTGATAAACAATGAGAAAAAACAAGGGAAAAATGAAAGTATACTACTTCAAGTCTGGCTTTCTTCACCAACAGGTACTTCCCCTCTTACCTTAAAACCTGTGCAAACCCCAAAATCAACCCCAAGGCACAACTGCTAACATCAACTGCCCCACCTCCCTGCTCTTTTATACTCATGGCTAATTTAGGACAAGCTTGTTAAGCACTAATTGTTTACCTGTGTGTCGACTGTGATTAAGGACTAATCCTTAACGATGTACAGTGTTAATGAATGTCACTCCAGCAGAGCTTGTTTAGAAGTTTCAAATAGCACTGATGTCTTTTCAACATATCACTGAATCCCTAATGGCCATATGTAAAAATAAAAGTATGTATGGACAGACACACAGAGAGACTTTGTTGTACCAGACAGAAAAGGTGGAGCTGGAGATTTTTTATCTTTCTGCTCCAAATTCAGCAGCATCATCCTATTCCCCCAATAAAACTGAGTGCACGAGGTGCTACAGGGTGGGCAGGAGAGCAGAGCTGCTGTGGAGACAGGCCAGGAGGCACTGGTGCCACTGGGACGGGCTGCTGGGGGTGGGCATGGCCAGGGCCTCGCAGCGGGGGTGCCCGGTGGGCACCTGAGGAACAACCAAGGGTGGAGCTGGGAAAGCAAACCCATGTGGCATGTTGGGGTGAGGGGGAGCTACACTGCGGCCCCACCCGAGACGGGACACTGAGGCTATTGAGGACACCAGAGCCCCGAGCGGGTTCCTGAATGGGGGTACATAAAAGAGAAGTCAGTAGAGGAAAAGAAGGTCAGGTCCAGACTGTGAGAGCACGCTGCGGCCAACTGAGGTCAACCGATCAGCCCGTGGGGTTACCTGAGGTCAAACTACTCCACCAACTAGATTTTGGGGTTACTTGAGGTCAAATGCCATGACCAATTAGACTTCGGGGTTACTTGAGGTCAAACTCATAAATTTCTGATCATCTTGGGGTCACCTGAGGTCAAGGGATTACTTGAAGTCAAACTCCACCAACTAGACTTTGGGGTTACTTGAGGTCAACCAATTAGCCTGTGAGGTTACTTGAGGTCAAACATATTCATCAACTAGACTTTGGGGTTACTTGAGGTCAACAAATGAGCCTGTGGGGTTACTTGAGGTCAAACTCATAAATTTGGATCACCCTGGTGTCACTTGAGGTCAACTAATTAGCCTGTCTGGTTACTTGAGGTCAAACTCCACCAACTAGACTTTGGGGTTACTTGAGGTCAAACTCCTCCACCAACTAGACTTTGGGTTTACTTAAGGTCAACCAATTAGCCTGTGGGGGTTACCTGAGATCAAACAAATTTTGGCTCATCTGGGGGTCACCTAGGGTCAAGGGGTTACTTGAGTTCAACTCATTAGCCTGTGGGGGTACTTTTGGTCAAACTAGTTCACCAACTAGCCTTTGGGGTTACTTGAGGTCAACCAATTAGCCCATGGGGTGACTTGAGGTCAAACGCATAAATTTCAGGTCCTCTGGGGTCACCTGAGGTCAAGCAATAGCCCATGGAGTTACTTGAGTTCAAACTCATGAACTTGGGACCACCCTGGTATCAGTTGTGGGCAACCAATTAGCCCATGGGGTTAAACTCTGTCACTGATGACCACACTGTGGTCATTTGCTGTCAACTAATTGTCTAATTATTTAACCCTGTCCTAACCCATTCCAGTGGGGTGCTGTCCCGCCTTGCTTGTGCCCAAGCGTGTTTTCCCCAGACCTGGCTTTCCAACCCCCCGCCCCGGAATGGTCTGTACAACTTTAGATAGTTTCAGTAGAACGATGAAGCGATGACAGCACTGCCTGCTGTAGGTTGTTTCTGATGACTTCTCCCTAGGAATTCTATTATTATTTACACTGAACCTTTTTATTATTTAGTATCTCCACTCTTTTTAATGCAAGTAAATATGGTTTATTTTCTTCATGTGGCTTTCACCCAACCATTCAAAACTATCAGCCTTTCAGCTGTAAGTGTAGGATTTGTGACATACATACTGTGTTTGACTTTCAGCTTTTCACCTGCAGCTCCCACAACTACATTGTTGAACATTATCAGCATCATCCCATGAAAAAACATCCATGTTGGTGAAAAGCATACCAGTGTCAATAAAAAGAAAAGATTCTCTAGGTACTATTAGGAAGAATTGAAGAGCGAGGTTTAAAATAATTTTCAAGGAGAGCTCATGAATTATGTGGAACTTCTTCATTGCTGAAACTGATTTTTAACTCTTACCAAAAGGTTGTCCCATCTGAAACCAAGGCCATTTTATTTCAATGGCCAAAGACAGACATCTACAGAGAAGAATGAAGGTTCTGGCTCTCTGCATGGCCAAGTGCCAAAAGGTTATCTCTGAGACTGTGATTGGAGATATCCAGGACTCCCAAGGTAGCCGACTATGGATTTTTTCCACTGCCATCTCTCCATGAGAAGATCTGGCGTCTTACCCCCACAGCTCAAAACTGTGCCTCAAACATATGGAGTATGTTGGAGGAAAATGTTGTACAATTAGAACTTCTGGCAAAGCTCGGTGGAGACACTTGCTCAATAACCTGAGGCCAGTAGTTTCAGTTTCCCTTGTCCATGTCCATGAAGCATTTTTCATCCCCAAGCACAGCTGGAGGAGCTCTCTAGCACTGGAGCTGCCTCGGCTCCCTCTCTAGAAATGTTTTACTTGTTTGTAACTTTGGCAAACTTTAACCATTGGAGCTGAGGTTTTCCACTGCAGTATCTGCCAAAAAGAATTTTGGAAGAGCTTCAACAATGATGAAAATGAACCAAAAGCCTAGACCAGTGAAAAATTAGTACCTGTAGCCTAGTCAAAATTTCTACATTGGCTTAGCAGAGAAGTTTTTGTGCTTTCATTCATTCACGTGTCAAGTTTGGCAAATAAGTTGTTCATGTGTTAGGAGCGTAGATTTGCCATTCCTGTGAAGCTCATCAAATTTGGCCTATGCAGCTTTGGAAAAATATCACCTTGCAGAAGCTCCACAGACATTTTTTTTTCAGTTTGGCAGCGAAATTGTCTAAATACTCATTTCACATTGAGTATGCTCCAGAGCTTGGGTGAGGGATATAGCAGGACCATTGCAAAACACAGATGAGGAAAGCAATTTCCATGTAAAATTAGCAGACTCACAGGAAGCAAGGCCAAATATAGCACCATCTGTGTGCTTCAAAAATTGTGTAATTCTAATCTCTAACATTCATTCCCTCAGAACTTCTCTCACCCGTTGATTTCGGAATACTCTGAAGTTTGAAGAGATAAAAAATATGATTATTCTTCCTCAAGTGACAGGACATGCCCCTGACTTCCCCAGACTGATGTATAACTGAGCATCAGCTCAATATTCATACTTTCCATTATTCAACACATAATTTTGCACAAACTCAAATCATACTCATATCATACCAGTAGCATACAAGCCATTTAGAAAAAAACCTACTAATAGAGTTATCCATGTGGAGAAGCCAGGCCAGATCAGGATGCTGAAGGAAGAATCTCTTTGTTAACCATCTGTTTAGAACTACTCTAGACAGATATATTTTAAGATTTTCAGAGACATTTACAAAATCATTTAATTCAATAGAAGTCATTGCTGTAGATGTTCATTAGTGCAGGCAAAACCACGTAACAACAACTAAACCCCATGATTTTTTATTTTGGCCTCAATATTCATAGGCCAAGATCACTTTGTTAAAGTAATCAAGATTTCCCCACACACTATTTTTTTTTTCCCCAGACTAATCCTGCCACGACTAATTTTGCTAGACAACACTGAAACAGATATCACGCAAGTTTTAATGGCTCCAGCGCATTCAGCCAAGAACTCAAGGGATCAGTAATGTAGACAGAAAGCGAAACGGCAGGAAATTAATCATGGAGGCCAAAGCACAGCTTCTCACCAGGGCACTTTCTGGAGTCTGCCAGTTGTTAACGCAGTTAACTTGAATTTAATTTGTCTGTGCTGCTGGCAGAGGACACTGGAATCCATGGTACCTTACAACTAATACTGATTGTCTTCTGCAGCTGAAAGAAGTCCAGCAAAAAACATCCTAAAACACCACACAGTGTCCCTGAACCACTGGACCCATACTGGTCTTTTCTTTATTTATAGAGATCTTAAAATAGAACAGGGAGTTTAAAATAGCACAGGGTTTAAAGCGAAATGAAAAGGTTATCCATGCACCTGAAACAAAGATGCTACAGGGACTTGGTAGTGATTTTTTTGCTACAAATTGCATTTGTAAGCATTGTTAGTACATTAAAACCAAAATGACTACAGGTTTTCTAGTATAAATGAATCTTAGGTCAAAACATAACTTTTATTAAGCTGCCTTGCTAGAAAGCATCATCAGTAATTGTTTTCTCCCTTGCATTTGCACTACTGCTTATCCATGTATATTTATGATAGCACATACACACACCACATATACTAGTAGCTATAATATTGAAAGAATTGCTAATAGTAAGTGGTACTAAGATTTCTTCAGAAATATTTTTTTCTATTGTAAAACTCTGTTTTTAATGCTCATTACTTCAGCAAAATGCAATCTTTTGGGCTTTGTTTTATGCTGAAGGTTCCCTTATATTAAATTTATGAGCAGAACAGTCAGTCAAAAGGATTGGCTGTATCTTGGAACAAAACTGAGCATGGGAGTACACTTTTTGCTCACGTTTGAAGAAATTCCAGCAAAGGCTCTAATTCCTCTCACTTCGGTGACTGAGGCGATGTCAGAAATACGTTTTGGTGAATCCCTCCCCACTCCTCAAGCTTGTTGAGGTACAAGTCCTTGAGGAGCCTTGGTAACAGACCTTCCTACAGCTTCACAGCTGAAGGTGTCCCCCGCGCTGTGCTGCAGCAGGAGGTCGCCCGCAGATGCAGTGAGCTGGCAGAGAGACGAGAAGGAAAGATGAGCTGAGCCATTCCCATGCTCTCTGTCAGAGTGTCTATCCTGGGCTCCAGAGGAGAAAAGATATGAACTGAAGGGTGGGAGAAGCTGCCAGGGAAGAGAAAGAGATGCATTACCTGGGGGAAAGCTCAGGAAAACTGAAGCAGGGACTGGGTGGAAGAAAGAAGGTGGATCTGGAGACTGAATAAAATCTGCTGCTGCCTGCAGTGGAAACTGGAGCCAAGTAAGGGGAGCTGGGGTACCCACCTGGTAACAGGAGTTAATAGTTTAGTGATAGTAGCCTGGCACTGGGAGCTGAAAGCAAAGTGAGAGAGCTCCAGAGAACACTGAGGCTCTTCTCACTAATTAGACCACAGACACTTTTTTCACCCTTTTGTATAAATGGCCAGAAACTGCCAGCAGGTGCCTTGCACTGAGACACGATCAGTGACCCCTCTCACATAATCTCTTGGGCGAAAACACTCTGCCCGGGGAGCAGTGTAATTTATTTCCTGAGGGATGTCCAGAGCCGAAGGTGCTGTGGGGCGGGATGGCCCAGGCCCAGAGAGCCACCGAGCTCCCGGTCCCTGCACTGCCATGCCCCTGCGCCAGGCGCTCGATGGACCTCTGCCCTCTCCCACCTCCCACGAACCATTCACACAGCGTATTCAATTCTACTGCGCAGAGAAAAAAAATCATTTTATCCTTGAACAGAGAGCATGCAAGCCTTTATAACCCCCCCGCCATGACAGCACTCTGTCTCCTCCACTGATTACAGCTGGGCTGGCTGCGGTCCTGAAGCTGCAGTGTGTGTCCACCCATCTGAGAGCTGCCAACTGCCATGGCTCGGCTGATTTCAGAAGCAAAATAGCCCTGGTGATTGGAATTTTCTGGGCTCTTTGGTAGCAACTTTGGGTCTCACATACTTCAGACTTTTTGTCAGGTATTACCGATGGTACATGTTAACTTGCATAATGAAGAAATGAGGTGTGATCTGCTCACTTGACCTGCAAAGCAGCACTGGGGGCAGAGACAAAAGACTGTTTTGAAAGATACATCTGCCCCTCAAAGTTACTGTAATGCACAGAAATCAGTGTGGGGAATTCCTTTCTCTCCTGTATGAAAGACCTATTTCAGATTTATTCTCCCTGGATACAATACTGCCTGCCTCCTTGCTCTCTTCTCACTAATTTCCACTTGTAACATCTATCTCATAAATTTGCCAGTTTACCAGTTTGTATGCACAAATAAACACGCAGAGACACATTCAAACCAAAGGCAGTGCACAATAATGGTACAGTGCAATGGACAGTAAACAGGACAAAGCCGCTATTTTTTTTTTTTTCCCCATATATTTTGCAATTATTCTAGTTTTTTGCAAAACTCAGATCATTACTGTTTTAAGTCAAGAACTCTCTTAAATGTTCAATCAGAGCTCTTATTCTTACACCAAAGACATACTTGGTTTCTCTTGTTTTTATGCATTTAGTCTGAAGCTGCTTATTCTTACAAGATTGCACAATAGAGCCTGCAAAGATCATATCTATTTCATAGAATAATTGTTTTGTTTAAATCACATCTAGCTTACTTGGTATTTTAGCTAATATTCAGTTACCTTGTCCAATCACCTATCACAGAGATTACACACTAGAAATGAGAGCATAAACACCTGAAAAATGCAGACGGCATCATTTATAAAACACCTGTCTTTATTCCAACATCCCTGCAACAGACAGGAACAATAAAAACTGTTACATATTCCAAGCAGCTTTCAGATGGGAGCTCTGGGGGATTTCACCTGGTGACTGAGGGACATGCTGCACTTCAAAGAGATTTAAAGACTCAGGTTTGGGGGTTTTTTTCCCCTCTCTCTAGATACAGGTAGCACATATAAAATGCAACGTACTCATAAAAAAGCCAACCCAGGCACTACATAGTTACAACATTTTTCAGCAGTTGCAAAGTCTGCAAATTTCCAACCACTATTATTTCTTTCCCCTTTGGCTAAGGCTAGTTAGAGATTGTCCAAGAAACACAAGTCACATACCCAAATATAAGCTATCCACATAGACCACCTTTTATACTCTACCCTGTTTCAAAGAAGCTGGAGTATGACTGACAAGCTGTTGAATTTCACAACATGTTCACAAAATGAAAAAAGCACAATCCTTGAGGACAGATACAATCTCACCTCATTAAATTCTTTTTTGAGGCCGCTCCATGGCCTGCTACTACTCACTGTTCCATTGTGTTTAACTCAATATACAACCTTCACACACTTGAAAGATGGGGAAAAAATAAAATATGAATGTTTTCCTTTTTCTCTATTAAAAGTTATGAAATTAAAAAAATTTTAGGTATGCTGAATGAACTGCCAGGAATACCCTTTGAAAGACAAATTTAAGCTTCAGTATTGGCACAGGTAAATAACCACATGAAAGCTAATGGAACATTTTAAGTTTCAACTTTTCCTTCCTAGTCTGTCTTGCTAATAAATATTTTCCTAATCTTCCTTATATAAAACAAGGAATAGTATTTCAAGGGATATATCAACAGATTTTTCCACACTTTGGGAAATAAATATATGCACCTGGAATTTAAGTGCAGCTCCAGGAGCCCCAGGCTTCCCTGAGCACATGGACTGTAGAGTCCTCTTGTTCAAATTTCCGATTCCTACAGTGCTTGATAGAAATTCCCCCTAATACAGGATGCTCCTTCTGCAGCCCATGGACATAGGCTGTGGTGCTGGGTTTTGGGGTGGTTTTGGCTTTTGTTGCAAACACCTGCTTTGCCACAGCACTGCAAACCAGCGCAGGCTCAGCGTACCTGTCCGGGACTGTCCTCCATTTCAGTACAACAAATCTGCCAACCCTTACAGGTGACCTGTGAAGAACATCCAAGGAACAACCACCCAATTAGTCTTTCTCTCAGCCATTGGAGGCCATCATCTGGCCTCACATCTCCAACTCTATGGAATCAAGGGAGACAAAGCGAAATTCATAATATTTCTGAATGTAACCTGCAAGAGCATTCTTTTCTCTGTGTAAAAACTAACAGTCGTGTGATTTCTGCTAAGGTACTAGAAATTTATCCTTTCTGAGACTCTGCAGTTTATTCAAGGAGTCAATGCTGGCTACTGACTGAAGAGATGTTTAACCTTTGCAGTACTGCTATGATGTGAAAATTGCAAAATATCAAGGAAACTGAACTGTTCACTGATACTCTCCAGGCAGCTAATATAACTGAGAAATGGTTCAAGTAAAGCAGATGCTTAGGCTTTTTTTTTTTTTTTACATGTTTAGCTACTTTGTATTAAAAAAAAAAAATATATATATATAAAAATCAACCAAAGACAGAAAGTGCTAAATGTAGTTAAATCCTGCCTAGCAAGTCTATAAACTCTGTCCTCGAAGTTGCAGTTCTTTCACATGAATCTACTTCCAGTGACAAGTGCAGCCATCATCCTTAGTAGTTTGGGTTTGTTTTTCTTTTTAAAGGTGCTTAAAAATCCTCCCACATGTTTCAGAGAAGAAAGGCTCCAAGTTCCCAGCCCTTCAGTGGCATCTTGCTGCAGCCAAGAGCTTAGTCTTTGAGCTATTGCAGGAATAACCTTTCCCCCCTGACATTTGCCAATGTACTTTGTAATGACACAGTGGTAAATGTGCCAAAAACTGAAAACACATTGTGTACTGCTCCAAGTATTACCAATCTTGGGAAATGTATGGAACACAGCAGCAGTTGGTATCTGGGAGGAAAAAAAAAAAAAACCAGTGCAGGTTGTCAAGTTATTGCTATTAAAAACATGCCCTCATTTCATGTCTGAAAACGTTCCTTTTAATCTGAAACTTTATATTGTTTGTCTGAGCTCAGATTTTTACCTATTCTGAACTGCATTAAGAAAATATGTTCACATATGTACACGTGTTTGTATAGTGCTGTATCTACCATGAACATAGAAACAAACTGTCCCTTCTCTCTCTCCCCACACCTCATGGCTTGATTTATTCCATGTTTCTAGACCACTAATCATGTACAGTGGTTTCCAATGGGTCCTTTGTAGTCTTTCTTCATGTGTGGTGCCCAAAATTGATACATGCTGCTCCATCAAATGGAGCAGAAGGACTACTTCATCTCTTCTGCAGGTTAGACTTCTTGCTGGACTCAGCTGAAAGTCATGTTTGCCCTGACCCCAAACCAGTCTGCCAGCACAGGCTCACATTCAGCCTGTGAGCAGCACTAACCCCAGCCAACCCGGGTGGTTATTTCCCTACCTTGCATCCAAACTGCTGCTGAGCTGCAAGATCCTGCAGGAAACCTTGAACCCTGACACAATGACAGGGGATGCTGAAGAAATATGACGGAAATGGACTGCGGAGAGTGGCTTGGCTCACATGCTTTTACTACATTGCTGCTAGAGACCGAGTATCAGGCTAGATGAAATAGTCACTCGACCCGTTAAAGCACTTTTTATGTTTTTATCATTTCTCCTATTTGTCAAGGTCATTTAGAATTGCAACCCTGGGCCTTCAACACATTTCTGGTTGACCCCTGATTGGTGTCATCTGCAAATTTCATGTGGCTATTCCTTTCCATCACAGTCATGGACAAAAATAAGGAACGGTACTGCATAGAGCGCAGACCTTTGCAAAGACTTCCTTGATATATCATTCTGTCTCGATGGTAAAGCATTACAGCTACTCTGACTATTTTTAAAATATGACACATTTCCTTATCACATTCATGAAAATTTCATGTGCAACAGGGTCAAATGCTTTATGCTAAGAATATGAATGTGATTACTTAGTTTCATACTAAATATGTCAAAGGAAATGATGAAAAAGAATCAAGGAACAAAGTTGCATACTTACAGCACAAGCTAAATTACTGCCTTTACTGCACTGTATAAACCTTTCAAAATATTAGAAAGGCATATCCTCCTTGAACAGAAAGAAGCAGAAAAAAATGTTAGAGCCATGACTAAAATAAAGTGATTAATTTGTATCAATAAACCCATACAAAATGGAGAGAAACTTGCAGCATTTACATACCAGCTCAAGGCTGCATTCATAATAAATGTTTTCACTATTAGCAAAGAACAAATTGCTTGACAATCATACTGCCTTTCTGCAGTTGCCTATCAGATAATTACTTATATCAGGTGCATATAGTAAACTGCAGAGAGTAGATTATATGGCAACTTCCTCACCCATTTAGCACAAAATGTCCTACAACCTCTTTCACATTCACGCTTTACATATTAGTAATTGTGGGTTTTTTTCAGAGAGATCTTAGAGCTTAATTCAAATATACTCGTGTCAGTTTTACTTCTTCTAGTAGCTGCAATTGATCTGAGGTCTATTTTTTAACACTTATGTTTGACATACACATGAACTACATTTAAACAACTCATATTGCTATGAGGAGCAGTGAAGAATTTATTTTCCTGAGACTGGTCCCAGAGACCATCACAGCCAGGTAACTACAACAGTACTAGGAGAGAGACAAGTAACAGGTCTACATTAAAATAAGCAGTATTTATAAAGATTTCCTTCTCCTCAGCCCCAGATGAAAATGTTATAAGTTGTCCAATATTTACAAGTTGACAAATTATCACATCCATTATCCTTTGGAAAAGGGACAGGAAAGCATACATCATAAAACAAGATCCTATGATGTGATGATATTTATGTTCTTCCACTTAACAATATTTTTAAAAAAGTCTACATGAAAGTCTCAGAAAATTGTGTGCCCCACAGGGCATGTTATTCTACCATACACCAAACAACAGGAACTTTATTCCCATCTTTATCCACAAAACCCCTTCAGCCTAAAAATCTATCAAGAAGCTGCACAGAACAGGGACTGTACTCTTTGCCAGTATTTCCTGGTGGTAATGGATCCCACTCATGTTCTTCATTATTTTATCATGTCAGCATAGCACGTTTTTTCCCACTGTGTAACCACAGTTAATACAGTTTCCATTGTACTATTGTAGAAATCTAAGAACATATGCTCTGAAAGCTGAAGGGGTAAGAGAGACAGAAATGAGCCATTAGTGCCTGGACAGCCTTGGGTCTCACTTGCACAGCACAGCTGCAGTTGCCAAATTAAAAATATGTTTAGAAATGTAGCTGAACAATTCGTAAGGGATAAAAACAAAGTTCTTGTAGAATTATTTTGTGTCTTTACTGATCATTTATGTTATGAGTAATAAAATCCCAGATCTATGTGCTTTTAAAAATGAAAAGAATTAAATACTTTGGAAAGTATTAGTAAGTCACTGCCTCTTTCAATTTCAGAACAATAAATTGGGGGGAAAAAATAAAGAGAAAAAAAGAATCTCATTTCCTGATCATACCAGATTACTGATAAAAAGCCATCTACATTAGAATTTGCACAAAATGAGAAGATGGCCTTTGCCCAGTTCCTGCAGGTGGTGTGCATGCATCAACAAACACTTGAAATTATTCAGCATTTACTATTCAGGTTGGGACAGTGCTGGTCAAAACCTTCTATGCTAGAGTCATGTCGGAAGGAAAGTCTAGACATCATAGATTAACTTACTTCATCCAAACTTATTTTCTCTACAATGTGTGTTTTAATGTTTGTTGAAGGCCAAGAGTATTTTTGCTGTATTGTGAATTATGTATATAGCAGCCTAACTCCCGGGGGCACCTCCTATCAATTATTACTACAGGATAAATGCATATGACCAAACTCTTTTAGTAAAAAACAATTTTTAACTTCCTCTTAAAATTATCTCTCAAGACCTAGCAGAGAAACTCAAAGCACCACTGATGCTGTTAACATCCCAATCCCAACTTTGGTGGGGCTGGATATATAGCCAATATGATATTAGCACATTTTAAAGGACAACCATCATCTGAAACTTTTGACTTTAGGTTAAAATCTTAACCTAACCTAAGGTTAAAAATATTAAATAGCACCAGGTACTACCTCTGCTGAGTCATCTTCTCCTCTACCCAACAGGAAAACATCATTGTGATATTACTTAATTTTTTTTTCCTCACCACATCCTATTGTTGGGATGTCAGCATCTTGGAAAATGAGGCTCAGAAAATGCAATGCAATGCAGTGAGAGGCTGTGTACTGGAAAGCACATGGTGTACTCAGTGTCTCCCCTAGGCTTCCTCTACCACACACAAACTCCGAGTTACAGAGAGACTGCACAAGGTGGTAAATTACTCCTGTGACATCTGCAAGGTAGATCATGTGTAAACTGGAAAGAAAAAAAGAGTATCTTTGAGACATCAGAGCTGGAGAAGTAGAAGATGGCTCTTTTGCAAGTATGTTGTAAGCTGGGCAGAAATGAGCCTTGTTATACAGCAATAGTGGACTTTGCATACTACACAGATAGGATCTGCCAGTGTTTTTAAAAGGGGAATCTTGACATATTGCCATAGAGCTATTCATAGTCACTTCCATCATGCAGTGAAAATCTGACCTACTCTTCTTTTTTGGTTTGACACATGCATGACATCTAGCTTTTTGGATCAGAAATTATGATGAAAAAAAACATCATAAAAGCAACATGGAAAGCAAACAACCGCTTAAAAAAAAAAAAAAAAAAAAAAAAAAAAAAAGCCACAGCTCCACAGCTGTGATAATGTCAGCAGTTAAAGTTAACCTCTAGCTACAGCAGTCTGGTCAGCTTGCTCTTATATTTGTTGAACCAGCATGCAGGGCTGGCATTCCCTATCATCATCAGTAATACTATACTGCTGGGATATGATTAGCTACTTAAGGGCATGTAATTTGCAGTGTAGCTCCACTGACCAGAAGGAAGCGAATTCTAAACTTACCCTGATATTCAATGAGAAACAGGTCTTAAACAGCCAGCAAGAAAACACACATGCTTTATAACCGCAGCCTTTTTTGCAACTAAAAGCTGGGAGAAGCTGCCCATCATCATGAGCCAGGTCTTCTCAGGATATGAGGAAGATCAGAATGACACTACGAAACAAAGTCAGAAGTTAACACAGGTCCTTATTTAGTGCAACTTAAATAAACATATTTCTTCAGATCTACCATGGAAAATAGAATTTGCAAAAGCATTGCTCCAAGAATGAAACGTATCTTTGGTGTTTATTTTACCTGGACAAAGAACGGTAGCAGAGGGCAGAACTGGCCTCCAAAACAAGCACTGTATCTAGATGCTGAGAGTAAGCACTGTGTAAATGTGTGCATATGAAGGCAAATCACAGCCTGTTAGACTTCATAATGGGTGAAAAAAGTAGCATTACATCTGAAACACTGAAATATCAGTTACTGATATTTTTGCTAATAAACATAACCAGAGTTCTTAGACTAATTTGCCTGGGCATTAATTAAAACAACATACAATTTACATTGATCCCCTCAAAGGCTACAAAACATCTTGTTAGCTTCCACAGCATCTTAATTTTTCCAAATAAAAATTCTTACTACCTGAGAAATTAAGTTGTTTTCCTTTAACGATGTTTGCATCTTTACCACGTTCATTCTGGGAACATGCCAAACTCTCCAAAATAGTAAACAGTCTAGTTTTTCTTGCCAAAACTAAGTAGACATGAACTTTTAGATCACTAGGGGAAGAAAGTTCCATTCTGAACTGTGAAGGGTCTGTTATATGATCCACTGAAATTAATGGAAATATTACTCATCACTTAAGTTTTAAGACAGAATCTTAAGAGCTGGCTTTTGTTTAGGAGAATGGGTGCTAGGAGCAAAGGAATATTTGACCTGCAGAAACTGAGAAAGGTAACTGGCCCCTTCAGTTGTCCCTAAAGTGCCAAACAAAGCTCAGATGCAGGAGGTAACTAGGGCCACATATTTTCCCATTTCACATCTTTCGGGATAAAAAAAAAGACAAACCACCAAACAATCAAACTTTCCTCTAGAATAAAAAACACGCAACAAAAGGAGCATAAATCAATCACGGATTTGCCTTTTGCTGAGCTCTAAAGAAAGATACTTGGATCCGAATTTCACACTATCAGCCTGCCTCTAGTTTCATTTTTCTGAAGTAATATCCTGTTTAAATGGATACCGTCTTAACTCTGAACACACAGATTCACAACCTTCTGCAATAGCAGATCTCACAAGAACACTGTGAAGATCCCCAGCAGAAATCTTGCAAGTTTTCACACATTTCATGCTCACAGTCTGAACGGCTGCCAAAGAAATGATGATGTGCATCATGACAAACCTAGTGGGTTTATAATTATTCACTCAAAAGGGTGAGCAATTTGTATGGGTAAATATTACACTGCTGGTTGTACAAAATGCTTCATGACCAAAACCCAGACAACTACAGCAGTAAGTATGGGATGCAGAGCAAACACAACCTGAACTTCAGCACTAGACACTGCTAGGCCACACAGTTACTTTTTAACAGAAGGCCAGGGAAAGAGAAAATTTTTTATTTCAGTTATAACTCCCTTGCAATTCTAAATATTCTCTCTGAAAATACAAATTAAAACAATTTAAACAGCACACACGCACTCACATTGTCCCATAGACCACTGCTGGTCCACAAGGCTGATTTTAGAGCCCTGCTAACGCTTTCTGGAAAGAAAAGGCTTTTAGAAAAGGTAACTCAGCCCAACCAGTTGAACTCCTCTCAGATCCAGAGATTAGAAGAGGGGAAGAGTAACCACAGGCTCCTGTTGTACATGCACAGCCTGGCCCTGAGCACCAAGAGGCACTGCCACTGCTCCAGATCTTGTTGAAGGACCTGGTCCTCCTCTCACTGGGACTGCTAGTGCCAGATTCCTTGCATTCAAAACAATCATGACACATGTGTTTTTAATTCCTACCTGGTAAAAATAAATCTCCTCGCATTTCTGCTCTGGCTTCTTCAGAAAAGCATCGTTTTTTCAACCACTCAACTTCATATTCACTTGTGTGTCCATCAGGCCATGTAACAGAGATCTTCCAACACAAAACAAAATATAATTTTAGAACAAAAAAATTCAAACCCCACCACCTAGAACAATCAAAAAAATCCCAAAGAAATTGCACAAATTGTAATATTTAGATCAATAATATCAGAGTTAAATTTTCCCTGGAGCATAATGGCAAACAAGTACTGATAACCCATCCTGAACATCATCCAAATTCTGACACCTTTTATAAATGGTCATTTTCACATGAACCCCTGACCTAATTTGCTGTTCTGTGTGGACTGCTTTCCCTATGGGAGCTGCGTTTAGCAGAAAGAGAAGAACCACAGAAGCTGGCACATATCACTGGGGAGAGCGCTTCACCACAACTCAGAAGAGAGCAAAAATATCTTCCAAAACTCTGACAGCTTGTTAAGAGAGAAAAAGGACCTGAAAGACAGGCAAAAAAGAAACGCTAGAAGAGAAATCCCTCTCCTAGTTTTGAAAAGTCTTTGCTCTTTCACACAGATTTTAAAAAGGTGTTGTTTTTTTTTTTTTTTAATTCCTGAAAAAAACATGAAAAGAAACCATATGGCTTTGCTTGTCATGAACTGTAGAACTCAGTGCAGCACACACCCTCAGCTGAATTCTCAAGGCTGCTGAGTAGGAATGGATTCCCATTTCACATAATTCTACTCAAATACATGGTGGTAAAACACCAGTATCTCTTTAGGATTAGTGCTGTGGTTTCATCAGTTCCTGAACATAAGCAGAAGCAGACAATCCCTCTACTATCAAAATACATTCATCTATTGCAAGCATGAATTTACGTGGCATCAATTTTGGTACAAAACAATCGGCTTGGGATCCCAGAATTCCTCCATACAGACCATGAGCCATGCTCCTGCACGGGTCAGCCTCTGCCAACCCACCCTGCAGCGAGGCTGCCCCAGCTGCTATAGGGTTGACTGCTGCATCTTCAACATGATGAAAACATCCTTAAGTGTAAAATGAAAGAAATGAGTTTGCATATCAAAAGGAGCCATGTAACTCTTTAAAATCTAAATGATACATTAGGCTTTTATATGGCAGGAAAGATTCAAATTCATACATAGGGCAGTTCCTGTCCTCTCTTGCCTAACAGCCTCCTCTTTTTCATGTAGATAGGTAGATTCAGATATAGATACAGACACTAGCTCAATTCTGAGTACTGGGTTCAACTTTGGTTTGAGTGTTTGCTCCAAGATGAAGTCTTTTGCACACTGGAAATCAGCTAATAAACTGGTATTTTTGTTATGGATTAAGGTCATCATCACTTTGCCATTTGTTCTTCTAATTTTCAAGCCATTTACTTAGAGAATAAAGAGGAAAAAGAAGTGTAATTAAATGTGTGGGGAATGCCTATGTTTTCTTTTCATCATCTGGTGACGAAGAAACACAGCAGAATTTTTAAAAGCACAATTATATTCTAAAAACCAAAGCCTGGGTTTCTGCAGGCTCTGTATAACATCTATAAAGTGAAGTTTCATATAAAGGTGGGAAGATCTGAGCTCCTCAAATTATGATTATTCCCAAAAGCTTTACAAATACACAGTAGGGTTTGCAGATAAGCCAACTGCAATTACAGTAGAACCTGGGATTGCCTCGAATTTACAGAGTAACAAGCATTGCTAGACAAGTTTCAGAAGGCGAACGAAGGCTAGCTTGATACCTTTTTCCCATCTGCCAAGGCGATGTCCTTCACCACGATGTTCACGTCCAGGTCCTCGAAGAGCAGCCTGCGCGCCCTGGCCGAGCGCAGGAAGCACTGGGGACACTGGCAGTTGTCCCTCAGCCAGACGCAGGGGTAGCGGCTCTCGCTCCCGTCCTCCCACTCCACACGGATGAAATGACCCGTGTCCAGAGCTTCCACCTTCCGTGCGCCGGGGCTCATGCTGAGCGGGCAGGCGATGCGCAGCCCCGGCGCGGAGCCCTGGCAGCGATGCCGAGCGCTCCCCGGGGGCAGGCTCCTGCCCTTCTGCGCCGGGGGCAGGCAGCACGCCCTGCCCGCGGGGACTTTGGCCCTCGGCAGGGCGGTAGCCACCGCCCTCCACATTTCAGGCCCTTTAACGAAATCGTGGGAGGGAGAACGCCTTCGTGGAGCTCCTAAAACACCATGAAGAGCAGTTTATTACTTGAAGGAGTCAGTATAGCAAAAAGACCATTTAAAGATGATTCTCCCCTCCCCTCCTGCTACCTAGACCTTTGGGAACATTCATTATCTATCGCTTACATTTTTTGAGGTGCAGATGGTGTACTCAGACCCATCTATTCAAAAATCCCTTAGCTGAGCAGGGCTCCAATTTGATTCATCATCTCAGCTGTCTTTTGTTTCTGCAGTCAGTTCAATACCTATTGCACAGTCTCTTTTAAAGACACCTCGAGATGAGTTCCACAAATCAAAAGTAGGAACTACTACCAATGAGGTTCAGAAGCTAAACGTTTAAAGTACACATACCTTAATTCCTGTTGTGGATACTATGGAAAAAAGACACAGAAGCCACCTCCCTGCAAGGAAAAGCCTTGTAAACGTGATTTAAGCTACAGCAGAGTTCTGCAAGAGCTCCTTTCCCCTTTCACAGCCACACTTCTTTCCATAGATAAACTCTTTTATTTAAAGCTAGCTGCATACTGTACTGCAGAAAAATGATGCATCCAAATTTTAAATTAGAAAAGAAGTTCTGGTCTAACATTTTTCTTATTCTGAAAAAATACTTGGCCTCCCCTTGAATCAGTAAGTCATTACATACATTTTTAACGGCTGTTTAACCATTCCAAGTATTGCATATCTTCAGTATCTTTTTCTGTTGGTTTTGTTTTTAAGCTCACAGGAAAAAATTTTGATGTCTTGACAAGACCAAGGTCTCCCCAGCTGTACTGGTTTCAGGATAGTTCTCTGTTCAAGGAAGTGGCTTACCTGATGGTAATGGGTCAGATCTACAAATACACTTAATCGACCAAAATATATTTTAGATTAAATTAGCACAATTAAGATGCAGGAGCGCAAGCCACAGAACCATTGCCTAATTGCTTAGGCAACTCAGAAGCTGTTGATACTTTGCCCTTCTGCATACAAAGTTATCTGAAACCCTTAAATGCTAATGATACCCATATCCAGCATGATGAAGACAGAACTGAGTATCCTCACATATACCTGTTATCCAGTTTACCTAAGACTGGCGAACAGATAGCTGCACACCAGAAAACTGTGCAAGGCACGATAGGGCAAGCAAGATCAGAAAATGCCTGACATTTGGACAAATCCAGCACAAAGCATGGCACTCACATCCACTTGAATTTAAGAACACCAGTAGAAAGCATATGAGCAACATAAATGGTTAGATCAATTTATTCCACCTTTCAGTGAGTGTTTAAGGAATTCACGCACAGAGCACTCTTCCCAGAACCAACTACCCAGCTCCTTTGGGGATACAGATGCTTTTCTCTGTGTACTAAATATAAGTAGGTACTCCTGTAGGTATCTGCTTAAAACAAGACCATGAGAAACAGAATTTACTTCTGAAGGCCACCAGGAAGCTCCCCTGGCTTACTAGAAGGGACAGGGGAAATTCCAAGAACTAGATATACATAATGCACCCACCTAAGTAGCTCATTACTTTTGTCCATACATTCATTACATCTATCTGTTCAGTAGTATTCATTTCTTACACAATTTTCTCATCTTACTTCAGTGGTTTGCCAAATAATTTAAGAATTATCCACATGCTTAGTCTTTAACCTAAGCAAAGACTCTTCTTTAACCTTATCATGGAGGTCATGACTATCTGGATGTTGTATATGAACTTATAAATATTTTTCTTCAAAACGTCAAAACAAAGAACAGGAAAAAAATATTTAACCCTTTACTTTCTGAATGTCTCTCAGTGAAGATTCATCACTAAGTTTTAACTTCTACGTGAAGCTTGCCAGATTCAAAGGACTTCTAGGCATCTGCTATTTTACCATTCAATTAAGAAATCTGAACTTGCTTCCCAAAGATTCCTCATAGCACCAGTGGTAATAGGAAACCACATCAGATTCTTTTTTTTTTTTTTTTAATGGCAGGAAACTGAGGTCTATTTATTGTCTTCTTATCACAAATGTCAATTAACTGGTATTTGTTTACCTGGTAACTGATAACCCAGTCACACAAAACGCATGTCAAACAGTCTCTTCTAAATCCATGACAGTAAGTTTTGTAAATGCTTTGGAACAAAAGGTCAACCTAAAAAACCCAGATGAAACCAATCTTGCCAGAAGATTTCTAGATTAAAAAAAAAAAAATTGTATAATAAAACTTCTGGGATTTACTGAGGTGATATATATGTAATCTATGTTACAATGGGGAAGGCTGTAAACCTAATGGGAATTTCCACCTTTTCTTGGATGTGAGAAGCTTGTACAGCAGCGTTCACCTCACTTAACTTTAGACACCTACTGTAGTGACCTACACCTGAACATCACACACACCATCCCCAACACTCCTAACAGGCACATCTGGATCACAATTCAGCTGACCTTTTCAGAAACCTGCTTTAGGATGAGACGAACTAAACTCTTCTCTCCACTGACTACAAAAGAGCCTCAGTGACCAGCTCCAACGTGCATGTTACACCTTCAGTGTTTAAATTCAGCAAGACTACCTTTCATTACATTAATTTTATGATTAACTGATGCTTTTGTTTACAGACAACTGTTGCTATGTACAATTCACTAAACATTATATTGCTGGGAGAATCGTGGACAGTGGCAGCCCTAAACTTTTCTGCCACACAGAGAAAGCGTACACTGCTGTCAGTGGTACCCCTGTTCACACAAGACTGCAGCTTTTGCGTCATCAGTTAAACCTATGGTTAATCACAACATATTCTCCTTAAATACTTCCAATCCTAACAGCTAGAATCTGAAAGAGCCACTGCATCCCACAGGAAGAGGGGAGGATCTTCTTCACGGGCTGCAGCAGAAGCCTTCGATATGTTTAGGATAGGAAACAATTCCACTGGACATTTTCCAATATAACAAAAATAATTTTATGTGGCTTTTTTAATATGCAAATCTACTTTGTCTACTGTTACTCTGCCCCAAGACATATTCAGCTCTTTAGTTTATGCCTATTTATTGAAGTCAATTAACTTGTACCTGCATAACACCACTGTTAATTAGGAAAGAATCATACATTCCAGCTCCAGTATTATTCAGTTTGCTGGTTATGCAAGAGGAAGGTGTGAAAATTACTATAGCAAAGATTTCCCTTGTGGGTAAGTTAAGCATTTACTATTTAAATACACTGCAGTGTTTGCATTAAACTCCTGTCTTTGCTGTAAAGCAATTGTTTGGGTTAGCCAACTACCAAGAGATACTCTATAACAGTAAGAAGGCTGTCTATTGTTTTCCTTGAGTTAGTTATATCATAGTGCTATTACCAAAATGAAACCCCAGATGATTACTAATATCTACTACAGCACATCATGTACGTTTTTTCTTCTCAGATACACAAATTCAAGAGCTTTGCAAGGATTTTTTCCAATTTGCATCAGTGGGGTAGTAGAGTATTCTGGGTCACGTTCTCCACAGAGACCACCCAGCATGTCCTCACTGGACTACTTCAGTAAGGCATTTCACACCAGCTGAGGATTTCTCACTCCTTCTACTACAGTGCTCAACCTTCCCAGCTGCGACCTGTGGGCTGGGTGAGTGTCAGGTACATGGAGCCCCCCCTTTCTCACCTGCACCATGCAAGACCTGAACAGTCAGGATAACCAGCTGCAGGTCGCAGACACAGCACCCAGCAAGGTGTTTCCAAGTGCTTCTATTCCCACTCCAGACCAGCAAGGGGGAAGAGAATAACCACCAGCTCCCGCTAGAATGACAGAGGCAGCCCAGTGCTGGCAGTCCTCCTTCCTGGAGCAGTGGATGACAGAATGCACAGAGCTAGGACAAAATATTCCTCAAGCAGCACTAGCAAGCTCCTAGCTGCCACATGAACAAGAATCCCCTGTCTGATGGCCCTGCCCATTTCCAGCATGCTGTAAGGAAAGGGCAGGTGTCCATGGACTGCATGGCTTTGTCTGGAACCTGTGTGTTATTCCTGACTTCTAATTAAGTGATTTTTCTTTACATTGAACATGTATAAGACATTAAGGTGAACCTGCAAAATGGTAGTGAAATCGAACTGTTCCAGAAAATCCTGCAATTGCACACTTAAAACTACCACACAGGAGCTAACTACTACCTTCCCACTTGATGATGAGGAAACCATTCTTCCCTCTTTACTAGTAAGTGTATCTATAAATGTTGTAACAGGGCAAAATGATCATTTCCAATCCTGATCGTTTGCACAATTATAACTACTGGGTTCTAATGTTGTTTTCCCAAAACCTTTATGTTAAGACACACTACTAAATGCTAGAGAAATACAACTTTATGTCTCAAAAAACCTGGAGTCCAAGACAGCTGAGTTGTCGGTAAAGAAAAACAAAAGCAAATGCCTGGTGCTGGCAGCACCAGGCCACTGCAGAAATGACATGTCATGTTCAAGGAAGCTATTGATGATGATTAATAGAATCAATCACACAACGTGGATTTTCTTATCACATTCAGTATAGTTTTTCAACTCTTGACAGTTGCTTAGAGGTTTGGCTTGCTTTTTTTTTTTTTTTAATTTTTATATAAAGTAGGATGCTAATCTCAAATTAATGGAAGCTCAATTACCAGCAAGAATTCCAGGAGGTTTTTTTCCCTTGTCCCCTCAAAATTTTCAGTCAGACACTTACCCGTATAATAGTGTTTTACACTTGAAATAGCATTCTGTACTTAACTACAAGCAGAACTCACTGATTCACCTAAAGTTAGCATGCTCATGACCATGGTCAAGTCAAAGAGCAACTGATAATGCAAAGTAAATTCTCTGCATCACAACTCTCTGCATTTCTTATCTCTGAACTGGATGCGCGAAGCTGAAAGACACCGCACATAAGTTTGCTCTCAATTATCAGACCTCAGATTTGCATAGTTTAAAACAAATACTACCAATAGCTCCTATGAGTCCCACCATCCCAGAAGAGCATCATCCCAGGCTCACAGATTCTCCGTCCTCATTGTTGTTACTCACTCATACACCTCAGCAACATGGCAAGGGTCAACCTGGACATTGACAGGCAATTACAATTTAAGGTGATCCCCATCACCTGGAGGCTGTGCTTTCATCTTCCTCCACTCTCCAGTTAAAAGGTAATGCTCACTATCCTCTTTCTCAAAAACCTGTCACCTTTGGTTTCCTGAAAACTCACCCAACTCCACCTCATCCAGACTCCCCTGGTTGCTGACAGCAGTGTTAAATTTGTTAACTTTACCTGCACAGCTGCTTAAAAGTTAATCATGACTAAAGACACTTTAAGACAGCTGAGCTATTCTGGATAGTATACGTTCTCATCACGCAAGGTTAAGAAGCTGCAGAGAAATGAAGGACATAATCAGTGTATCAAAATCAAGTTTTAGATACTCCTTAAAACCAGTTTGCTGCATCAGAAGGTGATTAATATAAACCAGCTCCATGCAGGATATAGCAGAATTTAACAGGGATCCATACAAATTTAGACAACTGGAGGAAGAGCTCACACAGGCCTCACTTTGAACTGAGGTTTTATAACTTCTAAGTACTGCCCGAGTCAAAAATGAATGCAAACTTCAGAAAAAAGAATAACCCTGGACTAAATATAGCACATGTAGCGCCTTCGATTGCAAGGCTGAGTTATACCATCTTGTGTACAAGTGTACTAAAGAGTCCCTCCACGAAAACATTCGCCAGATGCTGTTCTCTCAGATTACAACCGAAACAAAGAAGCAAACATTTACTATGAAGTGAAAAACCCTCACATGTTCACAGTAATTCTCGACTACATAGTACCGCGTACGCAGCACCGGGACAGACACAGTCTGGAGAATCCCTGCTGGGAGTCACGCTGCAACCCCACCCCCGCTTCCGGGCCTGTAAATTAGCATAATTAATGGCCGAGGAAGCTTATTTAGGCAGGCAGGTTGGGCAGAAGCGCCTCTCTCGGAGAAGCGGGAAGGACGCAAGGCCCGCGCAGGGCCGGGCCGGGTGTTCCGAGCGGCGGCGGCACCAGCTCCGCCTCGGGCCCCGGCCCGGCTCCCCTTACCTGCCCGCCCGCCGCCGCGGGGCCCCGGCTCGTCCCGGGGCTCGTCCCGGGCCGGTGGGTCCCGTCAGGCCCGGCCCCGGGGAGGACCCGGCCGGTTGGCAGCAGCCCACCCGCAAGGGTGTTTCCCGGGGAATTCGGCTCGGGGATCTCCTCCAGGCTAAGCGGGGCCTTTCATAAATTATTTAGTCCACTGCGAAACAACCGCGCAGAGAGCCGGGCTCGGTTAGGTCCTTGTTTCCCCCTCCCTGCACAGTGACTTTGTGCTTGACTGAGGTGGATTTTTAAAAGGTATTTGGTCTTGATTTGAAGATGAAGGGATGGGAAAGAAGAAGGGGTGGGAAAAGTCAGCTTTTCCTATGGCTCCTTCTTCCCTGTGTGGAACAAACACACTTGCCAGCCACTTCAGGTTCCCAGTTTTCACTGAAGAGGGAGATCAGACTAACAACCCTCCTTGGCCCAAGGGACCAAAGCAAGGACCTGGGAAGAAATATAGCACAGAATGTCCTGGCTCTCCTCAGTAGGTGTGATGAGAAACATGCCCATACAACAGAAGCAGAGAGACAAAATGGGTAATAAATTAAAAAAAACAAACAAACAACACCACCACACAACCCCCCCCCCCAAAAAAAAAAAACCTGAAGTCTTTATATGACAGATGTAGCCTACATTAAACATCACTGAATACAAAAGATGGCCTTTACAGGCAACACTCAGTGGGACTATGGCCAAGCAGAGCCTATATTGTGTCATAAACCATCCCTTCTGTTTCAGAGGGAATGGCTTGTGTCTGTATTCTCCAAGATAATGGTGCAGATTTATATCAGCAACAGTGTGGCTGGCAGGACTAGGGCAGTGATCGTGCCCCTGTACTCGGCACTGGGGAGGCTGCACCTCCAACACTGGGTTCACTTTTGGGCCCCTTGCTACAAGACAGACACTGAGGGGCTGGAGCGTGTCCAAAGAGCGGCAACAAAGCTGGGGAAGGGTCTGGAGCACAAATCTGATGAGGAGCAGCTGAGGGAACTGGGGTTGTTCAATCTGGAGAAGAGAAGGCTGAAGAGAAACCTTATCCATCTCTACAGCTACCTAAAAGGAGGCGGTAGCGAGGTGGGGGTTGATGTCTTTTCCCAAGACACAAGTGATAGGGTGAGAAGAAACAGCCTCAAATTGTGCCAGGGGAGGTTTAGAGTGGATTTTAGGAAAGATTTCTTCACCGAAAGGGTTATCAAGCATTGGAACAGGCTGCCCAGGAAAGTGGTTGGGTCACCATCCATGGAGGTGTTTAAAAGATGTGCAGAGGTGGACCTTAGGGACATGGTTTAGTGGTGGACTTGGCAGTGCTAGGTTATCAGTTGGACTCTGATCTTAAAGGTCTTTTTCAACCTAAATGATTCTATGTGATGGTTTTACTGTCAGACAATTCCTGTGAGCAGAAAAGCTTCAGGCAGATGAGCTTCCTGGGAATAAATTTAAAAACAGCACAAGCATACCCTCATTATTTAGTGTCCAATACCTTTTGGCTGGCAAATATGTTAGTGCTGCATTTATTCGAACAGTGTGTTCCTCATGGTTGAAGGGAGGGAGGATTTAACAGGAAGAAATATGGCTTGTGTAGCTGAAGGCAATGGTGGGATGTAGCACCTACCAGTTTTTGACTGGATCAGCTCATGTTGATCTTCAAGTTTTCAGCTTGTATTGGACTGGAATCCCCACTTTCTTCATTACACGTAAGCTGGTGGCACGACTGACATGAGAAAGGAGAGCTGAACAAAAAAGGAAAACCTTTATTTTCCACCTGATGGGAAGCTCTTTCCCAGCTGTGCAGAAGGTACCTGCTCCACTGGACAGTCAGTGGCCACGCTGTGGTCTGCAAAGCACCCAGAAAAGCCCTGGTGCCTCAGTAGAACCAATAAAGGGAAACCCTTCAACATAAATGTTGCCTAAGCAGCACTTTTCACAGACAGTAAAGCATTCACAAAGATGAAAAGTTGACTAGTTGGATGGAAACAAGCACATGCAGAAGTGAAAACATTCAATGACTGTTTAGAGACTGTCTAAGCACTTTGGCAGTTAAAAAGGGCTAAGACTGAGTCTGCGACTTATAGGAAATTAAATATTTTTGTTGGTAGTTATCATTCAACATCTTCAATAATAAATAACCTTCACGTGCCAAAGCAGTGCTGTAATGCATGGAGTTGGATGCATTAATTTCTTTTAAGGAAAGAGTGGTAGGAATTAGTTGCTTTCAAATTTGCTTCCAAATCCATTTCCCACTTTTTTCACATTCTTGCCTTGTTTGGTTTTGTTTGTTTGTGGTTTTTTTTTTTTTTTTTTTTTCCCAGTTTTCTCTGTAGAATACACACATTCTTCATTGTCATGGCTGTCTTCATAGTTTTTTTTATTTTTCAGTAAGTAACTAACATATACCTCCCCTTCCACCTGTCCCCCACCCTACCTCTCCCCACACCCTGTTATTTGAAACAAGGAGCTTGGAAATTCTAAATTATTTTAAAGGTTTGATAGATTTGATGTCTGGCAGATAATCGGGTTTGTTTCATATATACTGTTTATAAAGTATAAACTGTTTACAAATTGCTTTATTTATTCACTGCAGACTCTCATTCTTCACTACAAAACCAAACAAGATAATTCTGTACCTGCAGGGATTTTATAGAGTACATACCTCAGTCCTTGTGTCAGTTGCTCAAGTTGTAGCTCTTAGGAAAGGGCAGTGTGAACATTCTGCCTGTAGATGAATGTTGCTTGAGAAGCCACAGCTTTTAGTTTTCTGACTCTTAGGCTGTTGGCTTTGCAACCTATTACATTAACACTTTCTCAAGTATTTTTGCTTCTTTGTTTTCTTTAGAACCAGTGCACACCATATTAAATGCATACTGGCTGAAAGAAAACTTTTTATACTGTATATGTTTATAATTAATTTATTAGTTTTACTAATTAAAGGGAGAATCAGGTGAATGGATTAGTTTCAAGTGTGGAGAAGCAAGTCAAGTTATATCTAAATAATATATTTAGAGTTTTTTAATGAGTGAAATCTGTTATTAACATGAACTAAGTATATAAGCATACATATAAATACACATCAGGCTGGGAAAAAAAAAAAAAAAACAAAAAACAGAAGAAATTTTGTTTAGACCTTAGGAAGAAAAGCTGTATATAGACCAAGAATGGAATTTTTTCTTACTTTTTTCAAGCCAAAAGGGGAACATTTTGAAGTATTATAAGCATAATAAGGAAGGTGTGAGAATTGAAACAGTCGTAAGACTCATTTGGTAACCAGAGCACTCCAAGGTGTTTGCAAGACTGGGTCTCTATTTTTATAAGAAGTGTTACATAATACGCAAGTGGAAAAGTATCCTATCCATGTGGAAATAAAAACAAACTGCCTTCAAGATGACATAACTCAGCAAAACATGAATCATTAGTGTTGTGCTTGTATTTGCTGAGTATCTACAAAAGAAAAGTTTAGAAGATGTATGTCAGAAGTGCTATATAATGAAAATCTGGACCTTATTTATTTTACAGTACATTTATGTGCCTTTTTACTGTCACAACATCATTTTGATGAATCCTGTAGTGCAAGATCAGTTCACTGATTCCCACTGGACTTTATTCTGTCACTGTTGTTCATACAGGGATGTATGATGCCCTGGGGGTTATGCCATGGGTTTCCATATGACAACTAGTCTATGCAGTAAGTTACTGCCGAATAAATTGAAAGATGGCAGCAATCAATAGGTAAAGGGCATTGCAAAATTTCAAGTTGCAGACTAACATGCAAAGAGCATAGAAAGCAAAACATCCTTAGGAAGCAAACTCTGATGTTCGTCCAATAAATTCGCTACCCTGACACGACAGTAAAAGGCTATGAACTAGACCAGTATTCCCAGTGGAATCAGACATACCAAAAATAATGATGTTTTCCTGCTCCCATGAGCTTCAGCTCTGCCCATGTGCTGTGGAGATATAAGCAGCAACTCAGAGCAGGCCCGAGACATCTGCGCAGCAGGGCAGACTGGAACGTAGCTTAGAAATGTAGAGGAATTAATATTAAACTCAGTAAGACTATGTAAGTAAATAAATACCACGCAGCCTGCATATGGTTGTGGAACCAGACACAATGGAAAGGTGGATAGGAGCTATAAATCAATATATATGTTGCACAGGGGATTGCCTGGATTTTTGAAAACCGTTATTGCCACAGAAATATAAATGTTTGAAACAAAAATCTGGCCTGCTTGCAAATTAGCTTCTAGGGTAGATGAGCACAGGGTGAACTTCAGTTCGTTCTTGATATACACGATCAGATTCATTCCTCTGCACTCATATCAGGAAAAAAAACAGAGCGTGGTTTACCTCTTCTTCATTCACTTAGTATTTTCTATGGTTACTCTCCTGAAATCAGAGGATATGCAAGATATTATTTAAAATTACAAACCTAATAGCATCCTGACTTGTGCGCTGACTCCATTATGAGCTAGCTTGTGTCTTCTTGTGCCTCTGTTAGAATCCAGAGTTAATAAGTATATTACTTTCTAAGAAAGCATCAAAACATAAAAATCATTTGCAAGATATTTAATATATGCACTCATATTACTCTGAATTTTGATACAAATCTCAGTTAAACCATTATATGGTTTTTTTATGAATTTGAAACATTCATATTCATAAAAAAAGGTCAAAGCCTGCTATTAAGAAAAGTTGACTGCTCTTGATTAACTAAAGAGCTGTCAACACAGAAAGTGCATGAGAAGTAATTTCTTATCATTACCCACCTAAAAGCATTACAAGCTCTTAAATAAATTTAAGTAAAAAAAGCTGAGAACTTAAGACCAAGAACTAATTGTCTTGGACCTAGCACTAAACTAAAATTCTCGGTCCTGTTATTTTTGAGGAGAGATGGTAAGTAGACAGAAAAAACCCCCCACATCTTGCAGTTTGGACAGTCTATAGTAAAGTCTCTATTATTTACACTAAAACTCATTTATGTTGGTGACTCCTCTTGTAGGGAAATGTTTGTAGCATGGAAAAAGTATGGAAAATACAATGCAAGCACACAGCTTTTTCGCTCATCCTGCACTTGCCAATACGTAGTGCTGGACAATGAATCTCTCCTTAAGACAACCTTCTCTGAGGACAATTTTTCCCCTCGCCTAAAGAAAGACATGAACAATTATTATTACATAAGCAGCTTCTAAGCACTTAAAAGAAATATACATACAGCCTAAGGAAGGCTGTCATCTGAAAAGAAATTATACATCTGGCATTGTCTTCTCTTATGAAAGAACGCTAATGGCATGTTGGAGACTATCAGCGATACCTCCCCAAGGTAAGGCAGTTTTCAAGGACGAATGACTCTACAAGCCATGAATGACTCTGTCCAAGCCACATCATTAAAAATGTAATGATTATGGAGACCATATGTTTTTCTTGTTACAGGATTAGTCATTAAATTCTGCCTTTTCCAGTTGTAAACTGATCTTGTAGGCAGGATGACAACTTTATGAAGAAAATAAAATAAGCACAGTTATAGTATTTTTATACACATATATTCTAATAAAAGCTTTTTTAAAAAGCATGTAGTGGGGTCAATATTTTTGCCAGTTTCACATACTTCAGGAATGAAATACAGACCCACAAATTGTTCAATTTTTGCTAATGGCTCACTAAAAATCAAAGTAATAGAAAATAAATTCCCCAATGGGCTAGAAGTAAAAATACATTTTAAAAGATAGAAAAATACCAGATTTTGGACATACAGAACTTGCTTCAGGAATAATGGCTGTCAAATACATTTCACTCAGCAACACTTCAGTGTTAGCTGAAAACTTCTTTACCAATCACAAAAGCGATATTCAAGAAGCATGAGCAAGAAGCTGGTAAAGTAACGTGAAACCCATCCAAATAAATAACTACACCGACAGCAACAGATCCACCCAATAGAGCTTCTCCACAAAATATACATTTTCTAGGTAAGATCACAACCAGAGATGATGCTTTCTCTGTAGCTCAACAGGTTGTTTCTATTGACTAAAGCAAGTATATTTTTTCCTTCTGACGTACCCATCTTGGCAACCTGCACCTGAGCACATGGTGACTTGCAGGAGCAACAACTTAGCTTCAGACAATTCATACAGCCAGCTTGGCACACAGCGGATTTTTGAGAGGCTTACCGTATTTTTGAAAGCTGCCCTCGCCTTCTGTTACTCCGGATGGTCCTGGGTAGGTCAACCTTTGAAACTTTGGAAGTTGGAATTTTGAAAGCCACTATTTGTACCACCAGCCCCATAAATTCCTAGCCATTGACTTGACACAAGGCAAGCACTGACTTTTTTTCCCCCAAGCTTTTATTAGTGCTGATGTGAGACAGCACAGTTTGCTCCATATTCACGCTCTGAGCTTCTTCCTCTCCATGTGTGTATCAGTAGGTGTGAGAATGCCCACAGAAGAGCACAGCCTTCAAAAGTAAGCTACCTGCAGAGGAGTGGAAGTGTCTCTTCATGCCTCGTTTTGACTCTTGATGAGTTAAATCACAGTGGCAAAGAAAACTTAAGTATTAACTAAGCTCTTTTTGACTGTTCCAGCTGCATTACTTTTTTTTTTTTTTTTTTTTTCAGAGAACATGGTCATCTGCCCTTCACTACCATCAACTCTTTAATAAATTCAGAAATCAATATATATTTTGAAAATCCCCAGAACACCACAAAACAAGACCAAGTCAGCTTAATCTTAGTTCGAACTTCTGCATTAAAAAAAATAAAAAGAAAAAAAGAGCCCAATACTGATGCAATATTGGTATTTAAATACAACAGGAAGAGCTATTGGGACAAAAGAGCTGCTACAATCATCCTTTTAAAACTATCTGCTTAAAAATCCTTACTGAGCTTTCAACGATAGAAAGGCCTCTACTATTTGAAATAGGCTGTATAAACCCAAAGAATCTTAATGTGATTAATGAAGTTTTATCAGATAAAAAAAAAAAAAAGCAGGAAAAAAATATAAGATGGAGAAGAGGACTGTAAAATCATTTTCATAGTTTTGAAAGAACCATTTTGAATTTAAAACTTTAAACTGCTGGCTATCACTAAACACTCAGTTCTCGCAGGCACTGCTGGTTTATAAAGGCCATTTAACACATCAGTTCTGACTCCAAATTGATAAATTTAATAGATACATTTAATATATACATTTGCTTAGACCACCCAGAATGATGTAGACCAAATTCTAGATTTAAATGTCCTAAAAGTGTTTTGTACTGGCTTCATCAAATCCACCTATGATTACCCCTTTTTACTAAACATGTGAACTTAGATATAAACCAGACTCAGATGTATGCATTTTCTTTTTGAAAGAGAACATTTAAAGCCTTTTATAATCAATGGTACAGAGCAGATTTCTGATTTTATTTCAATTTCAAATACAAAAATGTTTATATATTCCTGAAACATAAATCAATGTAGATATTTATAAAAATATTCCTATTTATCATATGAAACATTGGTGTGGCTTTTCAAGAACCACTGTGTTGTTTCATTAGGTACAACTTACAGTGAGGGGTATCGAGTGAAATGAGTTATACTGTAAATCTCCACAGGTCACGTAATCTGCTTTGGAAAGTACACTGTCTGCAAACATTTACTCTCTTGGTATGCTGCATCCGTTGGGATAGTTTGAGCTTAACTAAAAGTTTGCTACTTCAAACAGAATAGCCAAGCTGCTCAAAGCATATGCAGGAAGCTGTGTTTTACACTACTACTACTATTTCTCTATTAGGATTTTAATAGTGCTCTCATATGGCTGAAACACTAGCGTGGCCTGCCATCTTAGTTTCTTTACTGACGTTTACAATTCATGTTATAACCAGTGACTCAAACAGTGGGTAAGCAGAGACTAAAAGCCCTTTTAAGAAGCATTTGGGCACAAATGGAACCATGTGACATCTTTGGTGCCCGCTTCTAAATGGGTAAGATTCAGAGAGAAACAAGAGACTGGACATAAATGAAATCCTCAGCCACTTCTAGAGCTTGGTCCATCCCAGAAATGCTGTGTGGTTGGCCGTGGTAGTGGGCAGACAAAACTCAGCGACTCCAATGGCCCTTTTTGCTCTTGTGTTGTTCTATCTAACCTTAGAGGCAAGGAAACTATCACAAATAAAGTTATTTTTAAGATCTAGAATCTGTCATACCTTCTAACTTGACAACATACTAGAAAATAACACCGAGTACTTATGCTGATTTCAATTAATAAAATGTTTAATTTTTTTTCAGGCAGATCTTCAAAGATACTGGGGATCTAAGGTACAAATTGGTATCTGAAGTATCCTGCTAGGAGCTACACCTCACCGTCTTCAGCGAAAGTGAGCTGCCTGGATGGTCCAGAGGTTCTGTAAGCACATACCTTCCTCAGACATTTCCCAGTGCTTTCAGCGCTCTGGTCCCAGGTGACTTACATTGATCCACTACACTGTTGAGTAACTTACCAACTAGATGGTTTGAAGACCAAAGTATAACAGAACTTGAGCAGGTTTAAGGTCAGACCTCAAGTGTGCATCAAACAGCTTCTCTTCCAGTGCCATGAGGTTGCTAGTTTCTTAAAAAGGCTTAAAAACTCCAAAAAAAAAAAAAAATCCACCCTACGCACCCTTCTGTATCATCGCTTTTAATGAAACTTTCTTACCTCTCGAGTCTGTACATTTTTATTTAACTAAAAAGCAAGTTATTTCATTTGGCAGGATCTACATACTTGCATTTTTTTTTTTTCTGAAAAGAGGTATTACAACAGCATGTTTTAAATCAAGAGCATCTCAAGCAGAACAGTAAAAGAAAAATGTGCTTTAACACTGTTTTCAAACATTTATTAAAACATACAAAACATACGGACGTTTTTTATCCCAACAGTGATTCTGCCTGCAGTATCTGTAACCAAGTAGCCACATTACCCCAAACTGACAATTAAACAGCAATGAGTCTAAAAACCCAAACAATCCTCCCCCTCCTTCCCACTAGGCACTTCTGCTATTGTCTAGGAGCACAAATAGTTTTATTAATAGCTTAGCTAGCAAAAGTACAAAGGCACCAACAAGAAATGTCACTGTGCTGGCACAGACAAAACCTTTTCGTCTGCTTTAGAAACATGCTCTATGAAACCTGGCTCTCAAATTTGGGATCTGAAACTACAATCACCACTAGAGCTCCTTCTTCTCACTATAAAAATCTGCATCAGCATTCTCAGGATCTGACATAAGCCTTTTTGGCTGGCTCTTGGGGTTATGATAGCTTAGAGTCACAGATAAGCAAGCCTGGAAGAGTAACAAATCCTGCCAGAATAGTTCCCGTCTTTCAGAACACAAACTGAAATCACAGCTTTAAGTTACATAGTAAAACAATACTTAACGTGCACTGAATACATACCGTTACAAAAGGTTAAGGAAATTAATAGAGGGCCAGAGGTTTCACCCTGACGGGCTGTAACAACAAAAGCAATTTAAGCATCAGCAACAGGCGGGTCCGGAGGTGGCTGGCGAGCACCACGCTTCACCCAGGTTTGCGGCAGGTGAGCCGCACGCAGAACAGGCGATACATAAACCGGTGATGGGGAATCCAAGACGAGAAGGCTTACTTTCCTCTGTGACCAGTGTCGAACAGCATAACCCGGGCTACAATTTTTTTATTTATTTTTTTTTTTTAAATACGGGATATTAACTTAAACATACCTCTAGCTTCCTGGTTTACTGAAAGCACGCTATTCGTTTAGCAAGTCCAACGTAATAAATAAGTTTTTTCCAGGGCGAAGGATGTGTTTGTGCGAGGAGGGGCTTCCTCCAGGCAGAGCCCGGTGCCGCGTCCTCCGGAGGGGCTGGCGGCGGGGCCGGGGGTGCCGCCGGCGGGGCGGGGGGCCCGGGGCCGGCCGGGGCGGGGGGTCCCGGCTCAAGCGCGGAGATAATCGTTCTTGAGGCGGCTGAGGCGGGCGCCGTGGCTGCGCACGGTGAGGGCCAGGAGGTCGTGCTTGTCCCGCAGCCCGCTGGAGATGTGGCGGGTCTCCCGCAGCAGGGCGCGGGCGTGCAGCAGCAGCCCCAGGAAGCTGTCGCCCAGGCGGGCCTCCTCCCGGCCGCCCTGCTCCTGCCCCTGACGGAACTTGCCCTCCAGCTCGCTCAGCGACCGGTCCGAGCTGGAGTAGGCGTCGCTGATCTGGGCGGACTCGCGGCGCAGGTAGGTGCTGTAGCTCTCCTCCCCGTCCAGGTCGTAGGAGATGCTCTTGCCGATGCCCTCCAGCACCCGGCCCGCGTCCTCCACCTGCCGACCCAGCACCGTCAGCTCCTCCCGCAGGCTCAGCCCGCCGCCCGCCGCCGCGCCGCACCGCCGCTGCTCGCTCACCCGGAACAGCAGCTGGCACCGCTCGGGGTCGTCGTTCTCCTCGTAGTCCCCGTCGGGGACGAAGTAGTGATGCAGGGTCCCGTTGGACATCTCGGGGTACAGCGGGCCCTCGAAATACCCGCGGCAGAGGCTGCAGAGGCAGCCGAACCACAGCAGGCGCAGCACTGCCGGCATGCTGCGGCCAGCGCCGGCGGCGGGCAGCCTAGGGCCGGCCGGCGCCGCGCTGCCGCTGCCCCCGCCCCATGGGGCTCCCCCGGCCCCCGCGGGGCACGGCCGCCTGGGCGGCGGAGCCGGGACGGCTCGGGCAGGGCCGGGCGGGAGGGCGGCGGCGCCGAGGCCTGAGGGCGCTCTGGGGCCGGCGCTGGGCGCACCGCCCTTAAAAGCCGGGCAAGCCCGCGCCGAGGAGGAAGCGGCCCCCGGGCCGGGCCGGGCCGGGCCGCCCCCCGCCCCGGGCACCGGCCGCCGGGCCCCGCGGGCCCCGCCCCCCCGAGCATCGCCCCCGGCCCCGGCCCCGCGGGGAATGGGGGGACGCACGCGTCCACCTTTCGCCCCTTCATAAGCCGCAAACCTGGGGTTGCGCCGCTTTTCTCTCTCTTTTATCTTTTTTTTTTGTTTGTTTTTTTTGTTTTTTTCCCATTAAAAATGCTTTGCTCATCGGGTTTTCAGAGCAGCAAACGGGGCGCGGGGCAGAGGGAGTTCGCTGGCCCCCCCACCCCCGAGCGGTTTGTCACTCAGTAAAAACTTGAAAACAGATGCAGGTTCCAGTGTAAGGTCTAATGCAATAAACCTTGGTGGGAGGGGGAAATGAAACACAAAATCTGTTCTTAAATGTCAGATGCATCCGAGGAAAATCCAAATAGAGTTCAACCTGTGGGGCCAACTGTGTAAAATTTTAAGCATTTCTCTTTCCTGAAACAATACCCTGTGTGAATCCAGTAGCTGCTGTACAGCAGAGCTAAACCTTGCACGTAACTAGTATAAATCTGTCTTTGCCGTTTTTGAGTTGTTAAATCAAGGTGAGATCACAAAAAGAAAGGGTCTGTAAAGTTACCAGCTCCTTTCACATCATCTGTCCTCTTTCATGGAAAAAATCACCAGCTAGCAGAGATTATACCAAATCCTGCAGTCAGAGTTAAAATTCCCACCACTGTTCATGAGGGTTTTGCATGCAAAACTATATCACTTCTTTAATGTAAGCATTTTAGCTATCTTCCTGATACCTTCTGCCCCTTGTAAATAACTATGGTGCTTATAGTTAACTTTATTGGGAAACAGTCCAGATGGTTATGTTGTATCTCTGCTTTTTTCACTATTATGCTGGGCAATGTAGATGACAGCCTTATGGAGCTCAGGGGACTTCGGCTCTACCATTTCTTATGCCGCCATGACTCTAGACGCTTCCATTTCAAATGCAGAGTCTTAAGCCCCTTCCCTCACGGCGGCTTCGTTCCGTAATCACAAGCTATCTGGGCTGTGGGCACACGTGAAGCAAATAGCTGCTGCGGAGCCCAGCTGCTGTTGTCGAGCTCAAGTGTGCTGAGGTCCACAAGCTGCTCCTTTCTTTGCTTGCAGTTCCCTGAGAGGCTCCAGTGTGGCCCCCGTTTCCACGGATCTGGCTTTGGCAGCTGGGTGCTGATTCTGCTCCCCTGCTGCTGATGGGTAGGTCCGTAGGTTCCTGGGAGATCAGTGATGAGCTCAGCTACGTGGCCAGGCCCCTTAAGGTGTGACACAGCAGCATGTTCTCACTGTCAGTGTCGCCTTTAATACTTAACGATGACCCGTGCTATCAGCGTTCCCTAGTATTGACTCTAGAGCCTACTGAAGCGCTTTCAGTAAGCGCAGGAGGTCTTAAGACTAACAAAGACCAAGAAACAGGAGCAAAAAATAAACCAACAAGTCAGCGAACCAACAAAAGCCTAACCCAGAGACAGCAAGGGTCATAGCTGAACCCATCACTTACTGAATTGCTTTAAGTAGACCTTCCAAGCCTCAAGACCACGTGCAGATGCACCTCAAGGTGAGCAATGTTTGCAAGGTCCAGGCAACTTCTTTTTCACTGCTGAGAACCCAGGCCAGACAAGCTATCCAAACAGAAACACTCCACACATTTGGAAACATTTAAAATTTGTAATTAAGTTCAGAAAACACTCAGAGAAATAGGTTGGATTAGGCTAAGCTTTTATGCTTCAGCTTTCTATAAAAGGTTTAAAGCTTATTCAACTGAGCGTGCTTGGCATTTGTCCTTGGTCTGTGTTTGCCAAGAGGGGCTCTTTCAAACAATTTTATTCCCAGGACGCTCTTCTTTCACCTAATATTTTATTTGATTCCTAATTCTTTGCCAGCCGTAGTACTTTATCTACATAAGTTTCCACCCCAGCTGGTGTTACTGCCAGTTGACTGGTTTGGCTGATACTGGGGTTGTGGTAGACTCCACTTTTGAGGTCTCTTCATGGAAGTACTGCGCTGTAAATCACTCTGCTGTAGCTTTGTCAGCATGGTTAGGCTTTCACCAGTGCCACAGTGGGTAAAAAATTCAACCTTAGTAAATACTTTTTCTCCATCTCTTGATACATTAAGAGACTAAGAGGTGTCTCTTGCTCCCTGTTGCAGTTGCTCACTCCCAGCTACTGCTATTTTCAATTCAACATGCATTATCCAAGTTTTATTTAAATTTTACATCAAAATAGTCTCTATCCAAGTAACCCACTTGGAATGTCTGCTTCTGAAGGAAGTCTGCAATAAAGGATCCACAGTCTTGGTGACTCAGCAGGCACAGCTTTGGTAAAAGATGGAACTTGCTGAAAGATACCCAACAGCCTGATCCAAGGCAATACCTATTATGGTTCAGGATTACAATGCAACAGAATCCTAGGTTTTAACTGAAAAGCATCAAACAATGGCAAAGACGTAGGCTCACACTGACAGAACACTACTGTGCATAAGTAGCCATTATTCACTCCAAACTCACATCTAAAAGACAAAAGTCTTAAGACTGCAGTGTGATAAAATAACATGAATAACTTTAAACTGTCCATAAAACCATGTGCGTACAAATGAAAATCAGTCTGTTTTTTTTTTTTTTTTTTTTTTTTGAAAGACACACACTGAAAGTAACAATTACCTTTATCCATCAAGACCTGGGTTGAAGGGTCAGACATTTCCATCACAGTTAATGCTAGCAGGAACACCACAGCGATGACTGAAATATCAACATAAAAATCAGTGTCAGTGTAGAGTTTTCAAAAGTAATTTCTGGCATTATCTGGAAGGCACAGAGGGCAATAAAACTGAAAGAGGACCGAAGGGAATTTCTCAGGAATACCAGAAATGTGGAGGGGAGGGAATCAGGGAGGAGAGCATGCTGTTTTCTGCTGAATGTTGCATTTTCTGCTGAGAACCCATAGGGGTAGTTGTATGAGATCAGATATCTGGGGAGCTTTTGGGATACATCCAAGAAACAGCTGCTCCTTGTGGCACGCTCCCATGAAGGCCCTCATTGAAATCCTGGCATTGTCAAAAGGCCCATTGATTTCAGCATGACAGTATCTTACGCTCCGTGCCTGCTCAAGCATTTAAAAATTCCTTTTGCATAAAATGAGGAAAAAGTAATGGAAAGAAAAATAAAGCATTGTACTGATACTGTCTTTTTACAAATACTTGACATGATATACTCTGCTGTGGTAAAGCCATTGTTTTTCCATTGAACAGCATTAGGTTTGTAGTACTATAAAGAACTGCAGAATTTACTCTGCATAACCTCTTGTTCCAACAGCACCAAAATCAGCCTCCAGCCTATGAGCTGATGGCAAATATGCAGCTCGGCACTAGATTTCAGGTGACGTGGGCATAATCTTCCTCTGCAAGCAGTGCTTCATCTTTGGTTCTTGGCTCACATGTGCTTGCTATTTCTGTCGCAGATGACAGTAAACTTTGCAGCATCAGAATGTTTCAGATGTAAATGGCCATTAATTTGGAGAACAGATATATGCTATATGGTCCTAAAGGCCCCCCAGGCTTTAGGGTATAGATGTTGTTTGCTGACTACTGGCTTCTGTTTTCCTGCTGTGAACTGTTCTATAGCTTTGCATAAAGATACCTTGTTTAAACATGAGACTAACAAGTATGTGTGTGTAATTTCTAATTATAGGTTGTCGTACTAAATGTTCAAATGGCATCAAGTTAGGTGGGCATGAAATAGACCATGTAAGAATAATGCTAGGTTTCTTGTAGGAAAATTGCCATAATAATATACCAGAAATTCTGCAGAATAAAAAAAAAGATTTAGCAAATGAAACTTTTATAAAGCAATTAATATTCATGCAGTATAACTGTAGGATACAACAGAAATTATGAATAAATATGCTGAAGCGTAAACTGTACTGAATGTTCCAGGACCAACATATCTACCTGTCATTACACTGAATGTTTTAATTTCTTAGAAAGGCGAGTTTAATTCAAGAACAAGAGATTTCTCAAATATAAATTTGTAGAGAAAACTTTGTTGTTAGCTTATGTTTAGCACTAATGGATTCCAATAAACCTTTTCTTCTGACAGTTTTCAGGCTGAAACCACAGCTGTGTCTGGGCATGGAGTCCTCTGGGTCCTTTAGCACTGTCCCTTCTTGGATAAGCAATAGAGAAATCTGAATTCACAAACCATGAGTACCCATAGGAAGTAGTGGGTATGAGGCTTAACATGAATGCAGCTAATAGGAGTCTGTCAGGCTGGTTATCTCAGAAGAATATACAATTAGTATTGAATCTACTTTTTAGCCAACAACAAAATGATCTCAACCTTGGCAGAAAAATGCAGAAAGAGATTTTACCACAACCCCCCTCTGTTGTGGGTGCTTGTTTACTTTATGTAAATATAATTTTCTTAAAGCAGAAAATTGAGGATGTGCTCAGGTTATTTTTGAAAAGAGAAGTGATGCATCTGGATGCTTCCTAAGAAGGGAAGACCTTAAAAGAGAGATGAAGAGGGATGAATATTTACTGGTATTATACTAGTGCGTTTCTGTCCATTGATGAAAAACCTCGAACCCCAAAAGGGATATCGCTAGTATTTTTTCAGCAAGGTTCCTGAAGTGGAAATAATAACACTTCCTCAGTGGAAATGAAAACATTTTAAAAAGCATCATCACTGGCCAGCACATAGAGAAGTTTTCCTGTAACTGTAAATGCAGTTAGTTACAGAGACAGCATATTGTGCTGTTAAAATGTTGATTTGATTTTCAGTCCTTTCTATGTTATAGGGCTGTATGTGAAAATATATACGTTGCAGATGTTACAGAAATATAGTTCACTAATTATTCACGATAACATATTCTCCTTGCCTCTAGCCTGTTAGGAGTAAAATAAGATTTATTTTAGGATTTTAAAATAACCCACAACATCGCTTTCCTTTTCTCCCTCTCTTACAAAACAGAAAAAGCTTAAAACCTGACATGTTCTGCTCAGGCAGGGTTGGAAAAGAATTTGAGTAAAGAAGAAATCTGGTGGGGAAACGCTGATGTAATTTCCAATGGGATTAATCCATTGATACAGTTGCTCAGGATTTGCAGTCCTGTGATCTAATGTATTCATTTAAGTCAGGGTCTTGAAAACATCTAAATTTTCTGAAAGCTTAATTTTAACAGGCCTATGCTCTAAGCGGGTTCCTCAACAATTTAAGCAGACTTTACACTATAAAATTTCCAGTTTTGCCAACTTTATAATGATGGCATTTTCTGATATACACACATAATCTTATGTATTAAGATCAGGGATGAATTCCTGAATAAAAGCTAGATCCTGACACATTTTATACTGATTAGTCATCAAATTCTCTCTTCTCACCAATCCTTTAAAGTCTCTACTCATGAATTTAGAGTGGGATCCCACACGTTCAAGCTGACCATCTGCATATAGTTTTATTAAACATGTGTCCACGATGGTTTAGCCTTTCTATTCTCTGCCTCAGATAAAACTGAAATATTTATGATAGTATCCTTTGTACAGATAAAAGTGAGAGAAGATGGAAAATGACACCAAAACAAAAATCCTACGATTTAACTGGTTTAATCTCCTCTCATCCGTACCTTTCCTGATGTAGCAAATAAAGAATAAAACAAAACATGCTTCTATAGTAAAATTCACTTCTATTTCCAGATCAGTCTTTTAGGAGTTGGAAAATGTCCTTTTCATATCCTAACACATTCACTCAGATTTTTATTTAGGTGTTTTTAACAGTGTCTTAAATTTAAAACTAGACTGACTTTGTATTTGAGCAGCTCAAGACCAAGCATGTGGTTTCAATTGAAATATACCAAAATCTCCCTGCTTTAAAGAAAAAAAAATTCATTCTCTTTAACAAACATTCTTATAAAATTCTACTTGAAGAAGCAGGTGAAGGGGTACTATTTACAGTCTCAGCTCTGTATTTATTTTTGTGCAGTCATGGTTGACTGTTCCTCAGGTTTTTAATGACTGTGCACACAGAGCACTCATTCAGCAGCCCTAACACTGCGTTATTCTCCCATGCCTGAGGTTGGTGCAGAATATCGATAGGGAATTTATACCTCATGCTGTAATTTATGACTTTTTTTCAGAATGGCACAGTTTAGGCACCGGCATTTGAGACAACTTTCTTGTGGGTCTACAGAGGATGCGATGGGCACTGGTAGAACTTGCTGCCACAGCTTCACCTGGAGCCCTGGCATGGTAATTTGTGATAACTGCCTTTGAACCAAAGCACATGGGGTGCTCTGCAGAGCCGCAGGAACACTACCCGCCTGTTTCCATATTTATGGTCAAGAAGCAAAAACATCTGATCGTCTTTAATGGAAGGAAACTGGATTGAATAAAGTTTGCAGGCTAATTAAGGCTTAGAAAAATCACAACTCTTCCAGCTTGGTTGCCCGAGATGAGAAAGCCCCAGCCTTGCTGCTGGCCTTCTGGGCCTCTGAACACCACGTCTGGTCTCACAAATGGGTCTGTTCTGGTGCTTGAATCCCTCTGGGGTTTATGCTCCCAGAGCCTGTGTTAGCTGATCAACTTGCTTTTCCCTAGGGACCATCTTGCCAGGGCCCTGGAAAGCCTGAGACAGCAGCGCTGTAGTGCCACAGCAGACTTGGGAGGATTCCCTCCAGGGTTAGGCAGGCAACACCCAAGCGTAAATTTGCTGAAGGATCTCAGCGCCCAAACCCACAGAAGAACAAAGGAGAGCAGCTTCCCTCTGATTACAGAATAAATGCTTCCGTTTCACAGTGGGCAGCTTCGGAGGCATTCAAAACACTTTGCTATTCGGAACCTTAAAAAGGTTCAACCAAACCAAAGCAATGCTGTGATGACTGTTCAAAATTAAAATTAAGAGGGTACATTCCAAACCGAGAAGCGTTTGGAAGGCCGGGCTGGACAACCCAAGCCTCTCTGCAAGAGCAACCCACAGGTAGAACACCTCTATGGGTTACATGGCTGCAGCGTGCGGCTGATTTGGTGCAGAGGGAGTGTGTCTACAACTATGGGGTTGCCTCTCCTTCCCCTCCTGCTCTCCTCCCAAGGAACTGCTGGTGTAATGAAGTTTCCAGCATTAAATCTTCAGGTGGCAGCACGATGGGTGAACATAAAGTAGGAGCGTATGGCTCTTCCACCTCGTTTACCAAATACTTTAAGGCAGATACATTCAGAGATATAAATATTGCTTTGAAAAAAAGGGCAGTGAATATTCCCCTTTTGGCTCCCCCATAGTACAGTGTGATGTTCTGGCAATAATCTCCGGGTGCAGCCTGGCCCCCAGCACTGTGCGGAGCCTTTGGCGGGAGGTGGGATTTCACCCTTGGTTCCAAACCTGCTAAGCCACTACTTATTCTGTTGTCTTATACTTTGCAGGTTATGGTCCTGGAGTGGTATGGCATTGGACTTCAAAACCATTCCCTTTTTGCAGAAGGTCTGCATGTAAGATGATGGCAAGGAGTGACATACCCTGTGGTTTTTTAACCTCTTGTTGCACTGGAGTCATTTGCATGTAAATTTGGTGAAGGAATAGTTTACCACAAATAAAAACACTGGGAATAGCAGCAAAGAGTTCTTTGGGTAATGAAAACATGCAGGTTCTCCCAATTTTCTACTTATCTTCACACTTACCTATCAAAACACCTTGTGCAGAGTACAGTTTTGAGATGCGCTTGACCTTCCCTGCCCCAGGAAACTGCACTTTCATAGGGGCTGCTGGGTCGGGCTGCTGTCCAGGCACAGTTCTGAGGATTTGCTGCTCACGCTGCAAGTAAGAGGCATTGCCATTAAGTGTACTTATATATTTTTACGTATTTATCTTCAAAGAACTACATTTTGCTCATTTTCTCCTCTTGCTGATTTTTAAAAAAACATAATATATTTGAACTGATCCAACCTACAGAGTATCTGGCCAAGCTCTCTAGCATTACTCTCTGAATGAGCATGGATGATAGTTTGTTAATATTTTGATTACTTGTAAAACTGAATAACTTGGACTAACAAGGAGTTGTGAAGTTGGGTGCATTAACCAAAATATAGTCAGACATCTATTAAAACTAACCTACCTTTCTTTTGAAGTAGTCCAGCTGGAATCATATATAACCATGGGCTGCAAACTCAAGCTTGCTTTGTCATGTTTTTATGCATTCATGAAAATGTATGAACAGGATTTTCAAAGTGTTAAAGTGAGCGATGAGCATTATACCACAGCTTTTAGAAAGGCTTGCAAATTACAGATCATAGCTAGGAACAATAATTATGTGGCAATAATTTGAGTTGTATCATTCGCACTATAAAATCTTTTGTTTGTCTTATTACATTTATCAATATTATTTCCCCCCCTTTTTTCTGAAAAGGATTGTTTTAGTCTTAATTCACTATCAAGAATTTGAGCACACCTTTGAGATGGGTTTCTGGACATTTGCTGGTGTCGCTTCTGCTGCAGTGACAAAAAGGGATTCCAAAGCTGCTTCAGTATAGATGGAGAAAATAACTACCTTGGTAAGTAAGATACTCAGAAAGAGACATTTAGGAACGTGTTTTCTAAACAAGTTTTCTGTAACTCTTGCTGAAAGTGATGGGGACACTACTCATGCCTTTGGCACAGCAGAGTCAAAGATGAATCTTGGAAATATTTTGCTCTGTATTGTAACTGGCTCGTTTGCACTTGGCTTACTTGAAAATTACTTGCAGACAGTAGCCTTTTCTCTTTTCTTTTTTTTTGGGGCTGTGAGTCATCTGGGAATCAGCAGAATGAATAATACAGGAACCGTTAGTTGTTTCTGGAAACATAAATTTCCAGAAATGTTAGGCATTTCCAGATATGAGTAGTAATTCTTAGATTGTTCATTGTGTTAATTCCAGATAATTTACAAAAAAAAAAAAAATTGCTATTGTTATTCAAATTATGGCCAACAGAATGCTTTCTAATAGTTCTCTGACCACCAACTATTTGTTACTAATTATTGATCACGATGACTAGCCTTGTGACAAAATCATTGCATGAGAAAAATCATCACAGGAAAGAATACTTCTGGTCCAAATTTTCAGCAGAGGTTCGATTTTGCAGAGGTGCACAAAAGTGTCGGCATTTACAAATGGTTTTGGTTATCAAACATTTTAAAACAATTAGCTGTATGATTTGATTAGGAACAGCTGAGTGATTAAAACATTTTCTTAACTAATGCAAATAAAAGACTTCATTGTCTCACATGTATAACCGTAACAATAAAAAAGTAAATCAAATCTAATTTGGAGATTAAACTATCTGCACTGAGGCTCTTGTATTCTGTTGCTTTCCTATTAGAAATGCCATTTTTATCTCTTCATCACATATATAAACCTGGGTCTCTAACTGCCTGGATATATAGTCACATCATGTGTAACTAACACATAGTAATGCAAGAGCAATCCCCTCCAGACATTGTGACTTTACCAAGTTACTTCACTGGTTACCAAACATCTTTTTTTTTGTCCAGATGTTACAGCAGTAAGTATGTTGGAAGTGGAATGCGTTAGCAAATAAAAACATGTCTAATCTTTTCTGGAACGATAGAGAATATTCTCTTTCATCATATTCCCCATGTCTATTAGAAGCAGAAGGCTTTCTAGGTGAAGTAAGACTGTATGAGGAAAACCATACCCCACTTGTTGAAGCTAATACATAACAGTTACTACACAGAATCTACTAGTGTATTGAATATGGATACCAGTTCTGATGTAAGCAGACAGGACTTTAAGACCTTAAAATAATGCCTCTAGAAGCATCAAAATTTTAGCAGTCCTTAGTGGTTTCCCCCAATTCACACTTCTGGGCACTACTATCAGCATCAGCAACTGTGGGATCTGTCAGAGACAGCACAGGCATGCCCTTCCCGTCCTACATCCCCTACTCTCTTGGACCAGATGTTGACAGGAGGCTCCACTGCCAAGTCCAAGACTCTGGATCTTGAAGGTGACTCTTTGGAGAGAGCTGGTCCATACCAGGGTTTTGGGGGGGTTTGAAAGCAGGCAGCTTTAGCCACTAGATCTTCTGAGAACAGCTGGCACACATTTTTGTGATGCTGTAACAAGCCCAAAACAAGAGTTCCTCAGTACTCATCACCTGTAAATCAGCCATGGCAGTGAAAACCAGAAAAATATGGCTGGATCTCTAAAAAAAGAGGATGGCAGAGAAAAGCTCAACAGGCAATGCGAAGGTGGAGCTGTGCCTTACCCAGCCAGGCAAATTTGTCTCTGCTTAGGAATCAACATTTTGAGCAGCATTCCATTTTGAGAGGAAGATGTACGGCATGGTGAGGACCACGGTAATAGTCTTTCTGAAGGAATCTATGGGATTTTTTTTTTTTTTTTTTTTTTTTTCAAAAGAATGAGCAATGTCTACCCAAAACAGTAGAAATACTTAAGGTTGAATCTTGGTCATGTTGACACCAAAGAGAAAGCTTGAACTGACTTTGGAAAGGCCAGTGTTGCATCTGTGCAGATTGCCATGTGAGGAAACACTTTCAGTTGCCTCTTGGCAGCTCCCAAACTCACACGATCAGGACTCAGGACACATTCCCAGCCCCAAGGGGCTCTTTGAAAGCTGTCCTCACTATCTTCCATTTGTTGGTTATATATTTTATGTGCCTGGTTAAAACCAGGTTGATCCCCACGTACTGTGAGGTGACAGAGCACACAGTGATGTGATAATTCCTGTAGATTCGTAAGGATAAAAAAATAGACTTTCTTTTCCATCTGTGCTTTTGGACAAATTAAGGCTGAGGGCCACATTCGTGTCTGTAGTTACCTGTGTTCACATGCACAGTCCTACCAAACTTGGCAGGGCTAGTTTTATTCAAAAAGTGAAGCATATGCTGAGTCCTCATAAAAGAAGGGTCTGCCTGAGGAAGCAGATGTTTTCTGTAGAGCTATCCCCACCAGTCAGTCACCCAGGTGAACCAATGAGTTTCAGACACCATGGGTGATCTCCTGGGAGGAGGTCTGGACAACAGGTTGACCATATGTCCATTCCAGGCATCTTAGCCCTTTCTCTCTTTCCCAGTAATTGCTTTATATTTCCGAAACTGTACTGGTCAATTTAAGGGTAACCCACAATATAATCATAGAAATTTTGTTTTACCACTGTGTCTTTTCTGTTTAAACCGCATGTAATACTAGAAGCTGAACACAGCAGAACAAAACGTAAGCAAATAAAAGCCAGAAAAAACGTAAAAATAGCATTTTATCACAATGACTATGAAGATGATAAAGACAAGTATGGACAGAGATGCTCGCAAATTAGTAAAGATCAAAGCGAATGAATGTATGTCAGGAAAGTGTATTTCTTCCATTGATTTAAGGGTGAGTGTTAACTAAATATTTTCTTTCAGGAAAAAAATCCATGTAAAAGATAAACAGTTCAAATTGTTGAACAACTTCTGAGGCTGACTTGTTTAATATAATCAAAACATTGTTTTTCAGTAATGTAATCTATTAACAAAACACTATCCAGGGTTGCTGCTACTTGCACCACTCAGACATGAAAAAGAAAGTGTCATATCTTTCCTGAAATCTGTGCTGGATCCCAAGGCCCACTTGGATGCGAGCTTGGATGCTCCCATGCTGGCATAGGTCAGAAATGCCAAGTCTTTGTCCAGCTGCTTGCTTGATTTGTTCTCGTTGTACTTGGGCCAAATATAAAAACCTTAAAGGCCTGTCTGTACAAACATGCGGCGTCAAAAGTAGGTGTAAGTAGGAATAGTAATACCTCTTTACCCTCCCTCCACACTTCTGATCGTTGCTGCTGTGTCAGATCCCAGGCAGTGCTTGTCCTCATCCAAGTAACACACGCAGCCTCTGTTCAGCACACAGCGGGGTGGGGGAGTGGGGCAGCCTTGGCAGCCTGTTTCACTGCAGGGCATTTGAGCACTTGCTCTGGGTTTAAACTCAGTTTTAAAACAGTTTATTTGATCAGACAGTGGATGATTCCTGCAATATATTATACTCTAAAATAATTTTTCATTTTGCTGTCAGTACTTAACATGATCCAGTATGCAGTTTGGGATATTTAACACAGAAATTTGGTTTGCCCTTAGTGTGTATGAGGCTGGTTACTGCCTTGAGAAAATACCATGATATCAAGGGAAGCACTGGGAGTAGCAACCCATAGATTTGGGGGCTTTAAGACTACCTTGTAAGTAGTCACTGACACACTCTCTTTTTTGGCTCATCCCCTTGTAGAACACAGATAACAGTACATATGTTTTACCCTACTGGATTTTGCAAGGATTAATTGGTGGGGTTTTTTTATGTGCACACTTTGACTTTTGTGGACTATATTTGGCAGTGGGATCATGGCAGCATAATTCCTTGTAACCACAGGGAAACTGTGACTTCTACACCAAGGTTGCGTAGGGATGTATGCTGTGTGTTACAGCACATGGAGAGACCCAGCTGCTCTGTGCAGTACACCACTTTGAGGCATAGCAGTAGCTGTACAGCTGAAATATTTTCTTACCCTTTTAATTAAGTTTAAACCAGACAAAAAAAAAAAAAAAACCAAACCAACTTCCTGCCATGACATCACTATGGAATATTTAAACCATACACATCTCCTCATTTTAAAGTCAACTTTCCCCTGCAGTTTGAATGCAATCCCTTTTATTTGGCTAAAGTATCTGAGGACAAGCAAACATTCAGATAGCACTTGTTACTAATCTGTTCCTTGAACTAATCCTTAGCCATGCACAAGCTAGAAACACTCTATAGCTGAATCTCTTCTCTGTGTGTATAGATAGATAGAGAGATAGATAGTTCCAGGCTCATAGTGCCAGTTCAGAGGCTGATGACTTGGGTGCCTTGTGGCTGCGTAGGTAGCTGCCCTGGTCCTCCATTTCATCAAATTTTCATATTTTAACCACAGCCTTTTTTCCCCCCCAGCAGACTCTCGTGCCTCTGTGCCAGCAGCCCGGCAGCTGCCGCCTGCGAGCCACGGGGCTGGCAGTGCTGCCCGGCTGCTCCCACACCAGTCTGAAGCCATCACTCCCGCTGTGCAATGGCCGGGCCGCTGCGGGACCAAGCCTTCGGCAGCCCCGTTTGCATTTGCAGCTCAAGCAGCTGTTCCTTGTCTCCTCCAGGAGAAGGGCAGTGGGCCAGATCTGCCTGTGGTCAAGGCAGCTGGTTGGACCATGCTGACCTAAACCTCAAATGCCTGCACAGACCAGCCAGATCCTTAGCAGCCACATCCTGCTCTTAAACAGGACAAAGAGCACGGAGACTAGTTGCAAACCATTCTGAGTTACTCTGCAGGAGATGTGTTTCAGCAGGGTGGGAGCTCAGCAGGCCTTTAAAGATACACAGCACAGAGAGGAGCAGTTTTGTTCCTATGGATGCAAATCGTAACACTTAGTTCAGTGCTTTGCTGAAGAAATTGAAGGCTGTATGAATGGTCTTAGCCAGTCAGTTCCAGAGCTACTGAGAGAAGAGTCCTTTTTAGAAGAAATGCAAACAAAACTAAACCTCAGCAGTAGTAATAATACTGTCACAGCAACACTGTGAAATGCTTGTGGCAAGGTCTGTGAAATTTAAATCATAATTATAAAATTCATTATACTACAAGGATGAAATTCAGTTTTGCCCCATAGCTACAGCCGAGGTGCGGCTGGGCATCAGGGCAGTGCCTGTGCGTAGGCTCAGGGTGCTTCAGGCATCTGCTCCTGGGGTGGTCCAGGATCTCCCCTGATCTCCACCCGTCTGCACAGAGGAGCCCTTGGGCTGACCAGGAGCAGGGAGTCACCTCACAGCACAGCACAGCACCCCCCTCACTGCTGTGGGACCTCTCCAGGGGGAAGTCTGGGAAGGCCCAGAAATCCGCCTGAGCCCGCCCGCTGTGCAGAGCCCGGCTGGCGGGCACCAGTTGCAGGCTCCAGCGTGAGGACTAACAGCCCAGGTGGAGAACCAGGCACTCCCAGCAGCTGCCCTGAGGCCTTTCCTTCCTGCAGAACTGACCAAACCCTGCACAGAGAATTACAAATACTCAGTAGAAGTTGCTCTGACAGATGCTTGCATAGAACAGTCTTTTGTGCATAGGTAATACGGAGATGCTTAGTTCGCAGTTTAAGATAATCAATAGCAACAGCTCATGTGTTTGCCAGAGTGGTCCCATGGGACCACAGCCCAGCTGGATATAAGTGTGCAGCAGAACAGCAGCCTGCAAAGTCTCACCTTGCTCACAGCTGAAGATGCTGTGGCAAGGACCCTGAGAATTGAGACTCCCACCACCTGCCAGACAGCAACCAGCCATCCTGTTCCCCACACCAGTGTCACCCATGCAAGAGATCCCAATCAGTCAGGGAGTTTAGAAGAAAACAGTGGTTTCCAGTCAAGAGTGGGGAGAGATTCACTGTTTTCACCAGAGCATATTTTCTCCTCTGAACTTCTAGGTCCTTTTCTCCCTGCACTACCTCTAGCACGTGAGGCACAGCTGTGGCCTCAGAGTGGAAATCCACTTGCTTATCTTTCTTAAATGATTATTTTGTGATTCTCCTTAATAACAATATCTGTTCCAGGACAGTTATCATATGCCTCCAGAAGAAGAAAGGACCTCAGTTTGTTGGATCTCATCATTATTTAGGGGCAGCTGCATGCTGCACATCAACCACGTGAGTCTTCTAAGATAGGAGCTAACAAAGATCAAGCTGTACTATTCTTGCTGTGTTTTTCTTGGACACTTGCTCTTCCTAGATAGCAGTGGGAAGCTGTCTTGAAATTGCTTATATATTCTGTAAATATGGCAGATTTGTCTGTGATCCTGAGTGCTGCCTGAAATGAAACATATAACTGAATTTTGAAATGATGGATGTACTGGCATGAACCCAGTGACTTCTGAGAACTAGGAGGACATCAGGGAAGAAACACATAGGTTTAAAGAAAAAAAACAACCTGCCATCAGGATTTCAGCTGGCCGTGCAGTTCTGCCTAATTGCTTGCTGAAGGTATAAATCCTAGCCGTCAGGAGAGTTATCAGAATGATAACCTTGGAGACTGAAAGCCATTAGCTGATAAATCAGGGATTTGGGCTCCTTGCTGGGGAAATCCATGGGATTACTGCTGTTTTTGCCAGCAGTCATGAACTGGGTTGCCATGTACAGGCACAGCTTCTAGACTTGTTATCTTGAGTACTGATAGCACCTATTTGTGGCCAGATCTCAGCCCAAGATAAATGCCGAGGTATTTTCCTAACTTCATGAACAACACTGCAAAGGCTACACTGCGAGCAAATAGTTATCGAGCTGGCTGGTTCACAGCTAGCTTCTGCAGCTGCACCAGCTACCACCAAGGTGTTTATATTAATATGACTAAAAACACCTTTTAAAACTTAAAGCAAAGTTCTGTCCCAATATGGGACAGAAAAGTATAAAGCTAGCCTGGAATTGCTGAAACCATCCTCCCTGGAAATACCCGGTGGGGATGATAACAAGGGCAAAGTTAAGCATTTTGTCTTCTATCCATTTTTTTCACCAGCCACTGTGGAAGAAAAATATCTGAACAGTTTGTATCACAGCAGCACTGACAGAACAGGGGAACTTTAGCCTACAAGGAGATTTCCTTTATCACCAGCCGTTATCAGTGAACCAGGAGCAATGATGAGGTGATAAAAACTCAAGGCAGCCTTTATGGAGAGCACACACAGAGGAACTATGCAGACTAAAGAAACCAGCCTGGTAAATTTAAATCATTTATAGAATGTTACCAAGGGACCCAGAGGAAAATTAAATCCCCACATAACTCACTGAGCCAGAATCACACTACTGAAAACCTGAAACGCCTCCCCTCACACCCCCTCCCCCCCCCCCCAAAAAAAAAAAAAAAAAACCCAAAAACCAACAAACCCTTTTCAGTCAAAATCCCAGTGCTTTTGGATTTTAAACTCGTTAAAACAAAATACCTGGGAGGAACAAGGCAATTGTTAGCAACAGCTCTAGCAGGTAACAACTGAAAAAATACGAGCTCTGCTTCAAACTGTCTGAGACCACCTCTAAACACGTGTAACTTTTCCCAATACACCACAGAGGAGGCTGAACAGGGTTATTTCTTTACTTTCACTTAAATGTATGTAGGGAAAAAGAGAAGAGGACCATTAAGCCTTACGAACACAGTAGTTTAAGAGGTCTTTGTTTAGCGTAATCCTGTGCATTGGAATAAGGTGACTCATTCACAGCAGATTTGTTGAATTTGGAAAGAATGGTGTCTGGGAAACCCATAAATATGACTTGAATTTATTTCTATTAGGAGCTAGTTGTTTCTGCTTTACCTATGCTGCTTGTCTTTTCCACTGAGCTTCTGATATTGCAGCCACCTACTAACTGGGTGTACAATTCCCTCTCGTCATGGATTTTGTCTTGGCATAACCACAGCCTTACCCAGTGCAAAAGGGAGCATGAACTCCAAGGCAATTAAGCCTTGCGTACATTGAAGTGCTGGAAATGTGAAAGGTGAGAAAAGACTGATGTACCATTGGGCTGTGGGTTACAATTCTTACTGTCTCCTAATGCCATTTCTTACCTACTTTTCACCAAAAAGCTCTGCTTATGAATAACACCCTGAAGCAGTAAATTCTGGATGAACAACAAATGATGACAATCTCTGCCCAGAAGAATCTAACACAGTAAACGATAAACTCTAGAAGAGGTCTTTTTAAATATAGACTTCAGACATCTTTAATTCTTTGTCTCAAGACTAAAAAATGAAGACTACTTTAGTTTATTTCTCTAATGAGTAAGAAACTTCCTGCTTGTTGCTTTTTTCCACTTTTTTTTTTTTTTTTTCTGTTTGTGTGTGTGTATAGGAAACTACTACTTTCTCAACAGTTTAGTCTGAAATATTATATTTCCTCAAATGATTCTTTCTTTGATTTCTTACCTCTGACCAATGTTTTGAATTACTGTACTGTGGCTTCAAGCTCATGTGACCACAAAATAAAGATGTAGAGATCTTGTTGCATAATATAATTCACTATAGGCTCACAAGTTTACTGTAATGGTAGCATGTTCCTGTAACAGCCTATTTTCCTTTCTTGCAGACACTGTCATACCCATATTTGTCCAATTCTAGATAGCTGTTGGCAGTTTCACAGTTCCAGTGCTCCTGGGATAGAAAGCAGGGATAAGCTGAAGGAATAAAGACTAGGCTGTTCACCGTAGTCTTCATATCAGGGAGAAAAAACTCCAGGCAACATAATCCTGTGTTTAAAGCATCAACTAGGAAGGACAGAGCTTCAGTAAACATCCAGCACAAAAAAACTGAATGAAAAATATCAGGTTGAGATCATATCATTCTTCTCATAGTAATGAGAAACACTCATGTTCAGTTTTCCCAGCATGTCTCTCCGATTCAGTTGTGTCAGCTTCAACTAGTCAAGGATTGCAAAGCATTTTCACTTTAAAGGTCAGCTGTTTCAGGGGCTTGAACTCAGTTTGCCCTGAAATTTGGTATGCATTGTTTTGTATGCTGAGGGTAGGGCAAGTCTGCCCAATGCCAGACATTTGGCTAAAAGAGCCTTCAAATATATATATCCCTTAACTCTTATTTTCTTCTTAAGATTGACAAATTATAGCAATTTTGGTGCTATGAATTTGCTCAGTGATCTTTTTTCAGGCCCCCAAAGAGCATCCCCATCTCCCGCAAAGCTCTCACTCTCTGAGCAGGGCAGGGCAGCACCGCTTCAATGGATACTCACCAGAAGGCTTTGTTGCTCTGAGTCTCGGAGCAAAACAGTAGCATTATATGGTATAGTTGGGAGATGGGAGTCAAAAAACTTTCTACTTCATCAGTTCACACCTGAATACCTGCCATCTTCATAGAGCACAGCATAAAATTGGCTGCAGGCAAACACCTTTACACAGAAACTTCTCATCTTGGTGAAACTTATGCTTTGATATGTGCAGACATACAATAAAATATGTCTTTTCATCAACAACATAACCATGCTATTACTGCTTTCTACTCACTGCCTTATTTTGCAGGAAACATTTGGTCTGTTTGCATTTGTTTATGGAAAGAGAACAAGCATTTCAAGGGAAAGAGAAAAAAGGACAGCAAACTGGGAAAATGCTTTCTCTGTCAGCACTACAATATTAATAGTGCTTGCCGCTTCGCTCAGCAATAAATAACAAGCCATTCCTTCCTTAAAAAAAAGCAGCAAGAGCACACCCTTAGCCAAAACCATCCCAAGCAGAAAGGCCAAGTTTCCATAAGTGCATGACTACATTAATTGTATGTCTAAACAGTCCACAGCGTTTGCAGAAAGCAACCGATCTCTTTTAGAACCCTTACTTTTAAAGTATATTTTCAGTGCTCAGCAGAGTTGATCAGCAAAACAACCACTGTTCCTAAGCAGGTCTCTTTGGTGGGGCTGGGAATGCTGAAATGGGATAGCAGGCCAGGGGCAGGTCCCATGCACCCAGCCGCGGGGCAGCCCAGGCACTGAGCTCAAGTTCAGTTTCCTCTCAAATAAAACAATTCTGCCTTGAATCTCTAGTCGCACTAATTCATAAAAAGAAGGTCAATTAGTTCTTGCTAATTCATAGCTGCAAAATATTACTATTCAAGCCTCCTGTGGCTTAAGTTTCTTTTTAAATCCATACATAGTTACAGAATGCTTGTCTAGCAAACTTGCTGATCTAGCCTCTTTCCTTCGGAAAGTCTGACATGTGAAGCAGCTCTGTAAAAAGTTAAAGAGTCAGTATCAAATGTAGTTGCAAAAATATTTTTTTTTATATATATTTGTGTTTACCATCTGTTGCTAATGGAATAGAATTTCAGGAGTCTGTAAATGATCTCTTTCTTTACAGATCTGGCCCATCCTTCAGCAAGTCAGCTACCCGAGTGTTTAACTCCAAGAAAGTGCTCTAAGTTAAGCACAAATTTCTTTATATTATGAAATGAAGAGCAATTGTGTTGCTATTATTTCTTCTTTTTTTTTTTTTTTTTTTTTGTGTACCGCACAAATGCATCAATTTCTTTTGCAAAATAAGGAAATCCTTTTTCATTTCTGATTTTTTTTTTTTACAAAAATATATTAAAAACTAGCATATGAGAGTAATACATGCTTGTGCAATCACATCTGAGGTGGGATGAAGTTCATAACCTTACTTCTGTTCTTCCTCAGAGCATGAGATTTGCTCGTTTGCCTCAGCCACAAGGTATTGATTCCCATTTCAGACTGGAGCAATTAACCAGTGCAATCAGCTTCTTCTGAAGCAAATTAAGTTTAATCACAGAGTCTAAACTAAATTGCATTAATTCTATTTCTAATATGCTATGACTAAGCTTTTTGCATGATGAAAAATCACACAGAAAGAAAACATTATCTCAAAGATGGCAATGGCTTCTAAAGTAGATGTGCTATACTAGGCAGCCATAGGGTAATTCAGATGGGAATTCAAACACAAATGGAAACACAGGAACAGAATCAGACAAAAATATTGAATAAAAGACTAGGCCTGAAATGCTTCACTGGAGTGTCTCAGTTTCAGCACGTTTTCACGGAAGCCAAGGCTGGGGTTCATGGCTCCCCAGAAGAGTAGTTCCCCAGTGCTATGGGAATTAATTCCCAGTTGAGTTATAGACATTACAAACATTACTCATTAACAACAAAATAATATGAGAATGACTACTCCAGTGAACAGCTGGAAAATCTGCTCTGCTAAACAAAGAATTGGATTTATTTTGATTTAATTCAAGCTAAACTTTGAGGAAAACATACTTTCCTACAGGCTTAAACCTGGCTTCTCAGGGAGCTCCAGAAGGGAATTTTGGATCCCCAAGACTGGCCCTTAGCTGCTGGAGGGGCCGTGGCCTGTAATCCTTTCCATAACCTGAATGCACACCTTTTGCAGGATATAGCTATCAAAGACCGACACCTCAAGATGTCTTATGAACAATTTCACAGGAGATCAGGTTTTATTAAATCATCACTTGTAATAAGAAACCATCTAGGTATACTAAAAGACCACCCATCAAAGGCAAACTAGTTTTTGGTCAGCTCACAGAATTAGAGGAACATCTATATACTGGCTCTGCTCCTGCTGTCCAGACCTCTCCCTGGGTACTCAAGGACTGGGCACCAATTCCATATAATTTCAAAGACCAAAATGGCACTCAAGTCTTGCCTAATACTTATGCTGGTCTTCTCTGTAGGGCAAATTTCATCCTAAGAATCCAATACTCTTACAAAAAAATTGTTTCTTGAATATCAGATTATATACATATATAATGGTAAAAGCCTTTGGATGAGAGGTAATGATATCATTACTTAACACAGCGTTAAGATTAGAGCAAATTAAATCCACATGCATCTCAGTTACATTGGTTTTCCATTTCCAGTATTTCTAACCTGAGGAGAACAGGGCCTTGTTTAGGGCTTTTGTGATATTCCATAGAATACCTGGAAAATTCTGCTTATGAAATTCTGATGGTTGCAGTTTCTGACTGGGCCATTTTGTTAGTTTTCTTCACAAAATGCAGGTAAAAAAATATAATTAAAACCCCCCTATTATCTTACAAATGAGTGAAAATTAAACTCAGAGTGTCACCTTGAACTGATGAATACAGCAACCAGATCAATTTTTTCAACTACTCAAGTATTTTAACATCTCTACAGTAAGACTATATTTCATTCTTTGCTTACAGCTGTTATAGTAGCTATCTAGAACACTAAAAATGAGTTAGAGAAACTATAATACAAAGATATTGTGGTTTACAAATGCATCTTTTGGTGACAGTAATGACTATTCCACAGTCTCAAATGTGTTACAGTAATTGTTACCAGTTGCCATGAAAGCAGCATACTGAAATCAGAAAATACTAGCTTGCATATACATCTTCAAACTTACACAAGACAGTTCATGCAAATTTTTATCTAATAGTAACATGTCAGAAAACAAAATCATAACCAAGATTTAAATAGTGAATTGGAATGAAAAGGATTGCTAAAGAGAGCTCATTCTTTAGAAATAGATGGAATATGTAGCTCACATATTACTGTGTACTTTGAAGGTAGACATAACATTTCAGATTTGAGCTTGGTCTTTATTGACCCATTTAGTCAGACTGATGTGTCTAATACTCTAAAGTGCATTAATAATTTTATGACAAAAACTAAAACACCCCTTATTTTTTCATGGTTTATTCATTGCCTATAAACATAAAAGATATATCATTGACCTGCTTCATCCACTAAAAGGCAGCCCACTCCCTCTGTCTTGTAAGATGATGTAGATCAGTCTTTGCAAAGTTCATTGCTGGAACTACTTAATTTCAGCAGAAGGTAGCACGAGCGCTAATTTATTAAATATGTGAAGAAAGAGTTATATCAAAACTTTCCTTTTACTGTGTATTTTGGTTCGCAATGAAAAGGAGAAGGAGAAAAATACACTTTGATTGTCAGACAAGCATCTGAAATTCTCATGAATTTGTCCTCCTTAAACTTTAAGATGAGTTAAAATTTTCTCCATCGACCTGAAAACTGAAATTAAAACTTAATGAAATGATCAAAAGATTATAATTTGTCATGATCCATGACAAATCTGTTGTATGCACTAAGCAGAGATGGAAAACTGGAAAAATTTTGAGATTCATGATGAAAAGATTAAGTATTGTGGGATCTAAACAAACTTACAAGGATGGTAGATATCAACTGCAAATAACATTTTTGTTGATGACTGATGCTGTTCTTGTTTTTTTTTATGTCTCCAGCATAGTCACACTCTCTCAACTATTTCAAAAAAGCCCACACTATCTTGTTAGGACTTTATAATTTCTTATTTTAAGGAAATGCTTATTTATGATTTTAGGGGTAAAATCTTACCCCTAAAGTCAACAGCAAACCTTATATAACTCAAAATAAGTCTTTCTTTCCAGAAATACTTAAATGTTGCTAAGACGCAATAGCAGGTCCAGAAGTGCCTGTACTGTAATAACATAAGATAGCCAACTTGAAGAAGATAACTTAAGTTCTTCCAGAAGTCTGAACTAACATAATTTAATATTTTTATTAGTGATTTTGGCAGAAAGACATAAAGGATATTAACAAAATATGATGGTGCCCTAAAACTAGGAGGCATAATCAATATGAGAAGGATAAAGAAGAATTTATAACTTGCACATAGAAATAGAAAGAGGATGAAATTTGGCAATACCATGTACTCTGGAACTGGGAGCAGGAATTTCTGCCTTGAGCTTGGAACTCTGCAAATTAAATGGCAGAAGGAGAGAAAAAACTTTGGATATTAGTTGACCACTCTAATGCAGCTGTGGAAGAATCTGAGTGGAGCCTGGTGTATTTCAACCAAGATATTTTAGACAGAAATAAATAAGTATTAGTGTGATTGTTAAAGTATTAGTTGGATTTTATCTTGAAGTGAATTAACAGAAATTTCCTATTAAAACAAGATTATTTCAAAGTAAAAAAAAAAAAAAAACAACAAAACATAAGAACACAAAAATCTATTTTATGAAATGTAGACATGAACTGTCTTGTAGACATGAGCTGCATTAAGCCTACTAAAACAAAGCCTGAGAAGCAATATAGCTGCTTTCCATAAATACACTATGAACTAAACATTAGGAACATATGACAACCATTGAAGCTAAATTACTATATATACACAGATACATATAGCAAATAGACATAAACTGGATGGAAATAAGCCTCAAAGAAGAAAAGTTCTTGAACATCCTTCCAGTAAAACACCACAGGCCAAGGATTGAAACAGTTCAGAAATGAAGATTGGGTAACTTGTGAAAAGAATTATAAGGCATGGTTATCCCTCGTAATACGGAGCTGGTTTCCATGAGCCAGAGGGCTGTCAGAGAATGTGGTCCAGGTTCTTGCTGAGCTCATCCAGCTCATTTTGATGAGTGAAGAAAAAGCCCAGGGACCAACCAGCACAACGCAATGACATTGGATGGCTCATGGTGGGTGCTCATCAGAGGAGCAGTTGCCACCAGGACACATGGAGAAATGGCAATGGTTGATACGCTAGAATACCCTAATACATCTGGGGGGAATAGTGCCACACTGACTGGAACTTGCAGGGGAGACAGGAGGATCCTGGAACAGGAGGTAAGTTACAGCTAGCCGGAAAACCAACTAGAAGGTCACGTCTGTCACTTATGTGTTTCTTATTTTCCAACTGTTTGATCTGAAAATCTGGAGCACATGCAAATACACGCACTTGAAAAATTAGATCTAAGTTTTCTCACACTGGACACTTCAAGATACTCTGTAAGTTGGGTTTTTGTACTTCAATTTAATTAAAATCAAACTGTAAACACTCAGCATCCTCTGTGTAAAACCTTCTCACAAATGTTTCCTTTCCAGTTGAACAAACATTTAATGTAAAGATACATTAACAACTCAAACACTAAAGCTTCACAACATTGGAAGTATTTTCCCAGTAAAACAGTCCCTGTATCCTTAAGCGTATTTTTTCCTAGGCTGATTTTGCAGGAAACCATACTGAGTCTCAGCATACATTATTACAGCTGAAGCATTTATACTACAAACGTACAATGTCTAATTTAACTGATGGCAGTAATAACCTGTTATTCTTACTTGCATAGTCAATATAATGAGAGAAGTCACTTCTTTTCAGGAAAATACTGAGGTTTTTTTGGTTTTCGTTTGTTTGTTTTTTTAATATAGAAAAATACTGGAGGAATCTGTTTCTCTGCTGCCTTCTGAAAGACCGTCACATCCGTTGTATATATATACCTCCTTCCCTCTTCTATATTTTTTTCCTCTTATGTTAATTTGCCACCCAAGACAGGCATTACTGTAGTTCCCTTCCAGACATTTGACCAAAATTTGCTACGTCTATTATGACTGCTAGTAAAATCTCTCAATTAAAAATGTAACTTCAGTCTAGACATGTGAACAGAGTCATATTTGTATTCGTGGAGGCCAGATTAGCTGGAAACTGGTCCAAAAGAACTTGGCAAACACCTTCCCCACCATAGTTTAAGGTGAAAGAAATTATTTTTCAGGTATCATGTTGTTTTTTGAAAGTTGAATGTGTACCTGAGAGAGATTTCATGTTTACGGTTCAACAGGAGCCAAGTCCAGAGCTGGCCATAGTCTGCATCAATGTGATCCAAGCCACGTCCAGTGCCTCAGATTCGGTGTGTGCCGAGACAGCTGCCAGTCCCGGGGGGACGTTGTTGAAAGGCATCGGGAGTGTGATTACAAAGGTATTAGAACATTGGATACCTAAAGCACAAAATGGTTTAGCGACTAAAGCATTTGGAAGAATTGGTATCAACACTCTCTTTGGGTCTGAACTGAACTGCTATCTTGAAGAAGCTGCTGGAGTGGGTAAATTCAAAAACCCCTCCCTGGCCCCCTGCAACCGGAGTCGCATGCTGCAGCCAGAGCAGTCAGTCATCCAGTAAAACAGATAAAGATGACATTAGCCTGGCAAGCAGAAGGTAACTACTTATTAGTATACTACTAAGATAACTACTTATTACTATTATTAATTTCAGACCCCAGGTTTAGGAGATGTTGCAGCTGGGCAGGTGACTGTGTGTCCCTGGCCAGATGCCGAGTTCCCATGCAGGGGGGACTGGAGAGGCAGCTCGCAGGGGCTCAGCTGGAGGGGGCACACGAGGCACAGCCAAAACATGCTGCTGGGGAAGGAAGGAAGTGACCAGGGAAGCTTCAAGAAGAGAGGATGTGGCAGTGGCTAGTATAATCATTGATGTCAAGAGCTGAGACCATGAGGTGTAACACATGAATTCTTCAATGTGCCTGCCATGCTGAGCATGCCGGAGTGTGAACTTACGTGCTGAGTGCAGTGGAGAAGGGGAGATGGCTTAATCCAGTAGAAAGTAAAGAGATGGCACCTGGAAAAGCTGTGAGTTTCCTAAATAACTGCCTTGTAATACAGCTAATGCTGGCACAGCTCCCATCTACAGTACTCTCATGCTGGCAGCTGACCAAGCCATTTCAGCCTTCTTCTCCATATGTGGTTCTTTGACAATGTCTGAACTGAAGCCAGTTTCTGGCTGTCCAGGTAAATCTTTTCCTGGTCAGACACAGACAGACCTGCTGGAGTTTTGAGCAGGTTTGGGAGTTCTCACTCTGTTCTCCTTGTATGCCCTATGTTGCTTGAACAGCTTTTTTTCCTTGGCAATGTCTTTAGACCCCTTAATCTCTTCAGTTTCCACTTGGGACTGAACATGTAGGTCCAAGAAGAAAATCATGACCTGACCATCTGCAATGGGCATGGATGTTGCATGACCTCACAGACTCTATCCACAACCACCAAAGGGGCACAGCTAAGAAAGTTTAACTCCAAAGGTTTTAGAAACTTATAGATAATATATGAGGGATTTATATGTAACCTATAGTATATAAAACCCATCTCACTATCAGATCTCCAAACTTTCCTGCCTTCCACAAATGACTGTAGCTCCATACACAGATCCCTACCTTTCCTAAGAGTAACCAAACAATTCTGCGCTACTCCTTTCCCACCCTGACTTTGTGTCCCCAGCGGAAAAGCCTATGTCCTTGGCTAAAACTACTAAATAAATAAAATTATTTCAATTTGGCATTGTGTGGCAATAATTAGGAATTTGGATTCTTGTTTATGTTTGCTTGCAGCTACAAAAATGGAGGACTGTAATAATTTGCACTTGATTGCAAGCTACTTTCTGTAATAAATTGTAGACTGTTTTTGTCTGTCTGGTTGGCTTAATTCACAGGTTGCTTTAAAAGCTGTAACTATAACTAAAATTATATGTAAGCTTTACCACAACCTTTTGGTTGTTCCCTGTTCGAACGTGTAGTTAACATAATGTATTACAAAATTCTGTATGTGTACTTGTGCAGATGTGATTTTAGGCAGTTTCCAGATTGCATGATTTTAGATGAAGTAAATTAATCTATGATGTCTAGACTTACTTTCCCACATGACTCCAGTATAGAAGGTTTTGACCATCACTGTCCCAACCTGTGTAATTTATACATCTGTACTGTATTTTCACTGTACACAGGCCAAGTTCCTGTGGAGACTGATCTGTGCCAAAGAGCTTTTCCAGTCGTTCTCGTTTCATCAGTCAAGCCATGATTCTAACACCAATTCCCTTATTACTACAAAACAAGAGGAACCAAGCACAAATTTGCTAGACAACATTTTTTTCCACTGAAAGTACAACAAAATCATTTGATATTTCTTTTCATTGTTCTTGTTTCTGTAAAGGAAATGCATTTTTTTGATTTTTAAATTTACAGTTAAATGTAATTGAATTGTCAAGCTATTTCTTGGTGCTAGAAGAACAAATCTGTTTAATTTCTCAGTAGTTCACTTCTTTTTGATTACTTTAAAAGAGATTCCTGAATGTTGAGATAATACAATTACACCTAAATATATGGAACATAAGATAAATCTTTGGTTCAGGTATTTCTGCATCGTCTTAAATGTACTGCCAAAAATAACCAGGCTTAAAAGATACTTACAAAAGGTATTTTTAAATAAAATATTGATGATAATGCAAGTCTAATCTTTAATGTCATCTCACCTGTAGATTTTGCCCTCATTTGGAGAAAAAAAATATAAAGCTATGACAATGTTTTATTCTGTATTGAACTGATCGGCTTTATGGAAAGGAACAGAACTACTACCCTGGATTTTCTTTAGCCTGCAATTTGTGTGCTTTGATTTCACCTTGGTTACTACAGTCTCTTGGACCCACTTAAAGAGTGCAGGGACAATACTTCATGACCAAAATACACAAATGATTTTAGCAAAAATATGGCTGGAAAATAAATTAATTTACATTAGTCCTAGGACTTGCTCTTAACATGTTTCTTAGCAGTTTGTTCAGATGGACATACTGCCTTTAATTGGCTGGGTTGCAAATCTTGAAAACAGGATGTAAGTCCTGTTGGTGCCTATATTTATTTAGGATCCTCCTGTAGCTCACATGGCTAGGACTCTTTGGAAAACAACGGTTCACATTGAAGTTCATTGGTGTGGGTTGTAACACTTCTTGTTATTAGAGTAATCTGAACAACGAACCTTTTACTTGATTCTATGTTTCACCAGCAAAAGGAGGAAGGCCACTAACCCTCAGGATACTGACAATTTCCAGAGTAGTGAATATTTACCGAGGCATTACTCAAAGAGAGAGAGGTGAAGCATATCTGAAGAAATTATATCTCTACTTTTTGATTCCTTCCCCCATCTCCAGGGCCAAGCACTGCATTCCAGTCCTAACATGCCCGGATGCATCTTATCTACCTTTTCTGCCAACTCTCTGAAGCTCCTCTGGGGTTTCTCTAGCAACTTGAGATGGTGAGATACAGCAGATGCCTTCCCTGTGAGATTTCTGGTGTCTTTTCACAAACTCAGGAGGTCTGGGTCCCATTTTTGCTAACCTGAGAAAGGACCGTGTCCTTGCCCTCAAAGTAGCCCTCCTGCAAGACTCAGTCATGCTTACAAATACTTATTTCCTACTTCACAACCCTCCTGACACCAAAGTCAGCAGTGCTGACTGCTCCTGGAATAGGCTTTTCCAAGAAAATGGGAACAGTTTTGTTGGCAGCCCTTTGGGCTCATTTGGGTTTCAGAATGACGTGTAAAATCCATGAAATGATACCTGTCACTAAGAATGCTACAGAGCTGTTGCCATGGTTTAGACAACTTCTTTCTTATGAATATTTTTTTACTAACTGATTGTATTGCTGGCGCAGTTTTCCAGCCTTACAAAGCCTACGTACCAATCATCTCCTCAAATCTGCTTGCCTTCAGGATATACAGCCAGCTTTTGGGATTCAGAAGGAGCCACCTGCATCCTGCTGTCTGAGAACGTTATGCACATACATCCACATATATATACACGTACACATACACACAGGCATTTATATATATACTATAAAACATAACCTTGCTACCTCCCCTAACCACAAGATATTCTGACAGTTCTCATTTACTTTATTTTTTAAAAGTAAAAACTGATGTAATTAAGTAACTCGTGTTTATAATCACAAACATCTTCCTTCACAGCACTTACAAGCCATATTTTTCATGATATAACACACGGAGAATGAGCCATATGTCTGCAAAACAAGGCACATAAGTCATCATGTAGAAGTAGTATCTTTAATTTTAAACATGATTCACAAGAACTCTTGGGTACTTAATCATTCCTACACCTTTCCTACTTGGAAGCAAAACACACTGGGGTCAGATTCACTCACAGCCCAAGATAATGTAACTCAGATTAGTTCACTGCAATTACATCAGTGTGAACGCTTTTCAGAATCTGAAGACAAAAGCTTATACCACAGATTGTTTCCAATCATAAACCCCATGCTACTGATGTGTGGCACGCAGGAACACGCGGCTCGCTCTCTGCCGCAGCCACCCACCCTCCGGCATCTTCTTCCTCACTAGACAAATCCATGGCAATTTACCCCTTAGGGTGAAAGCTTATTCCTCCAGGCTAGCCATAAAGCCTTCCTCCTCTCGGGCAGCAAAGAGAGTTTGAAACAAGAGAGACCTCCATTTTCCTTGGTTTCGATGATAACATATTCCTTTGGCACAAGGTGAATGCCGTTTCCCCGTGGCCCCTCTAGCACACAGCTCGTCCCTCTGTCTGCACACGGTGACAGAGGGAGATTTCTCCCTTCTCGCTGGAGCTCCAGCTAAACACAAGGGCTATGCTGTTAGCAAATTTATCTTTTTGATGGTTCCTTTCTGATTTCTAAGTGCTCTCTGGGGTCTCATTGAGGACCATTCTAGAGCTACCAGCTTTTTGGTAAAAAAGATAACAATTACATATATAGAGTTAACAGATATACATGTAAACAAAAACTTGAAGATATCTTTGACAGTCACTGAAACAGGAGTTCCTTCCTTTCTTGGCCTGCTTTCAAACTTGAAGACAGTTTCCAAGAATAAGAAAGTTTCTGTTTATTCTACTAACTTGTAAAATACATCCACCTAAGTAAAATAAAGAAAAACTCTGCTACAGAAAATGCAAGTTATTATTTTTAAAATATTTCTGGTTTCTTTAACAATCATGGATGATAGATTTAGAATTAATCATCTATAATCCACACAATGTAAAGAATCACCTGCATATAATGAACAGTAATGTTCACCTATGCTGGGATGCCACATGGAAATGCTGAGCAAATGATGTGCTGAGAAGTAAATCCAGGTTTTTGTGGAAGGCAGAGGGGAGGGCAGCGGTGCTCAGGGACCACTGAGCAGTGGCAGCACGTGTGCTCTTCTGATCGACTCAGTGCAGTCAGCACTGAAATACACCCTGTTCTTTTCATTGATTGCTCATGATACAAAGCTGCACATAATATGTATTCATCAGGGCCTAAATTTCTCTGATTTCTCACTTTTTACCTTCTCTCCACTCCTTTGCAACAGTGGCTGTGTTTGCTTCAAAGGCTCTGAGGAAAAGCTGCCCCTATAAACTCTGGTCTTGCAACGAGACCTACAGCATTTGCTCACACCCTACGGAGTCCCAGCATGGTCTGACATGTGGATGGTTTTATTTGTGGTTGAATATCTTGGGTTAAATTAAGCAATAGGCCCTTTAGTTGATGCTTATGTGATGGGTCTTGGAGAAGTCCATGGTAGCTGTACAGGTAAAACCTTTGTAGTAACAGTAGTGAGTTATAAACTTTTGGTTCTATAGCTAAAGTTGCTAAGGATACTCTTTATTTTTAATTTATTTTATCACCCCTTCAGGAGCTTTTTATGGTGGCTGCAAGGAAGATTGTATTTGTTTTCACAGATCCCACTCACTTGGCCATAATTATTACTCTCCTGACTGTAGTTAGAAAACATATTTTGGTGCAGCTCTCTGCTGTTCCTCTTCAGCTATGGTAGTGCATTGGATAGTTTTGGTTTATGTTCATGTAAAAAAATCCCAACCCAAAATCCAAAGTACAGCTCTATTTATATTTTAAAGTTACGAACCTTTATCGCAAAATAGTAAAGAAGCTAAACTTCTCTGTGTTGACATTTCTAAGTGGTGTCAGTTGTGGTAGTGAGTTGCAGAAGTAGGTGTGAACCACCAACATGCTTGAAGCCTTCTCCATGCAATTGTAGTTTAGAATTAGCTTCCAAATCTAAATTCTTACCTAAAATAACTTATCTCAACCTCTAAGAACTTTAGAAGAAGACTGTGAGTGGCAGTGAGAGCAATGATATTTCACAGTTTTTTATAAAGAAATCCAATGGAAAAGCTTTTATTTCAATTTCTTTGTCTTGTTCCTCTCCATCAGGCTTCAATTTTAAGAGATTTTTTCCTTCTGTTGCACAACTCTGAAGTATTTGGAGAAAAACAAATGCCTGGTGTGAGGTATGTTGCCTTCTTTAAATATCAAATTGGGTAAGGATAAAGACTAATTTAATATTTTATACAAATTTTACTTGAACCTGGGTCCTCAATTCCCTATAAAATATTAAAAATAATTGCATGTAGCTATGACAAGATAAGGTTGCAAAACATTAGGTTTTTATCCTAAAAACACAAGTGTATCGATAAGCCTTGTTTTCTCATGCAGTTACAGACTGACTTCTTCATGTAAACAAGGCATATAGCTGCACTTGAGAACTCCTGCAGTTCTATAGATTTCGGCATCAGGTGTTTGCTTTCCATTACAGCCAAGGACAAGTACAATTTAAAATCTGGCTCTAGCACTTCTCTCTGTTTTGAATATTAGAAGAAACATGTCAGCAGAGCCCTGAATTTGCTGTTAGTCTTTAGAGATAATATATTCCTCATGATGATGGAACAACCTCAGAGCCTGGATGCATAGAAATCTCAACGCCTGTTGCAAGTTTACCTCCCATTAAAGTCAATAGTTGAGATTTCTTGTTCTGAAGCAAGTTAATTAAACACGAACTGTGAAAACTTGCAGCTAAAGGCAAAATGGGAATGTTAAGTACCGAAATGCTTGTTCACTTGTTTAAATTGCACTCAGAGCACCAGTGATCCAGTTCAACAATCAGCCAGAAGCAAAAAATATGAGGCTTTATTCCTAGTCTCAGCCTGTTGTCCTTCAGCAGACAGATCATTGCCAGAAAAGGAACATCTGGAAGAAAGAAAAGTGACATCAGCCCTGGACTCTGGGACAGGGCTGTCCCCTCTCCAGCTGTTTCCAGGGGAGGGGGAAAGCCACTCCTCAGCAGCTAACTGCCTCAAATCTGTCCCTTCCTTCTCTCAAGAGACAGGTACCAGAAGAAACAACCATTGGCATGTTTCTGTTACAAGCCTGCAGAATACCATAATGTAGGAGAGATGCCACTCAAAGTACACTACAGACTGAGCAGGGGTTTACAGAAGCACGCTTTGCAAACTTCTGGAAGTGCTTAGAACCAAAATGCGTGTCCAGATCCAAATCCTAGCTCTTGATATGAAGAGCAGTACCTGCTGCTTCAGCAAGCGACAAGACTAACGGAAGAAGCCATACATAAATGATGGCAATAACAGAAAAAGCCACATTCTGCTAATTCTCAGTTACAAACTGCTAGCCATCCGCTGGCAAGCTGCATAGCAGATGGAAGCATATTGGTGGCTTTGTGATTTAAGCCTCAGTGTTATAATAGCCTTACCACAGGCTGAAATCCCAAGAGTGTCAACTCTCCCTTCTGGAAAGAGAAAATGAGTATTATGCAATTGATTTTGCATGCTTACTTCAAACAAGATAGAGCTTGAAAAATAAAGGATACTATTGTGTGTCTGATTCCAAAGCACTTTCTCTAAAAGGGAAGGAGGCTGCATTTATTTTCCCTTTCCTCCTTGTTCTGCAAAATGATCCTAACAAGTAATTGTGAAACATGTTGTAATTCCTCCAAATTTTATCTATATGTTTGTGTATATACACATATATGTGCATACAAAATGTTGTAGTAACATTCCATGAGAATAATGCATCATTCCCAGTATTACAGAGAATATATTGTGGCTTCAATACCCTTGTAGATTAGACAGCAATTAGTTTGGGGTGAAGCACATGGGAGTGCAGAATACGTTGGAGGTACTGCATGTACCGTGTCACAATCCTGCACAGGAGTCAGGACGCTCAGGCATTGCATGCTTCTCCCTGGGTGCCAGCTGCACTCTCCATATTCCATTTCCCATTAATGGGTCCTTCGACAAGGTCCCAGCCACAGCTCTTCGCTAAGCACAGGCAGAAGTGGGAGACGTCAGAAAGTCTGAGCTCAGCTTGGAGGGGCTTATACATCTGGCAAACAGCCTCACTCCAGTGGTAAATCGTCTCACACTTGGCCAGCAACCTCGAGGGCCAGATGCCAAAGCATAGAGGATATTTCCCCAGCAGCAGCTAAGCTGATGACTGCACATAGACCTTACATTGCCAGTTCTTCTGTTGTTTCATGTCTAGGGAGAAGAGCTCCCACAGCTGCCTTGTCCTCCTAGATGCTTTTGACTGACACTGTAATATTGCCGGAGAATTTATTACAGTTTCCTTGTACAGAGTTCCTGCTCTTTGTCACTTTAAAGTGAAACACATGCTTATGTGCCATCCTTGTTTTTAATTCTATCTTTCAATTTCAAGGCAAAGTTGTGCTGCCTGATCAAAACTACAGATCCCTTTCTTTTGAATGCACCCCTCTTCAAACTCCTCTTGCACCAACAGCACTTCAAACAGTATCATTTAAGTTCTGCAAGATACAGCACGGGAAAGCTACTGGCCCAACTACTAGTTCTCCAGAAGCATTCAAAACATTATTGTAAGTGAAGGAGTTATTAGTCTGCCATTTATTCTCTTGCTTACATATAAACCTCACTTTTCTAGGGTTGCAAGGCAGAATTCAAAGGGCTGAAACTAACATCAAACCACTGTTTCTCCTTGACGCTGCAACTATGTAGTATCCGTAATGCATTGAACAAGCAATGACATGAAATTTAATATCACTACAGGGCTTCCATACATTATTCATTAAAGCCTGAAGGTCTTAATAACATAAGCATGTGCAGTGCTATCATCTTTCCTAAGGAAACCACCCCCCTGAAGCCAATAGGGCAACTTTACAGAGTAAAATGTCACATATATTTGCAGTTTCAGGGCCTAATTAATTGTACACATTTGGAAGTTCATTAAAAACAGAGAATGGGAAAACCCAATGACTTTTTATAGACCACAGCATGGTCAAGGTCTACTGATGTTACTTGGCTGGACTCATCTCATTCCAGCTCTGCTGCAGCGAGAGCGTGCTGTGTAGAGCAGCACCACATAACTATCCCCAATGAAGATCTTCTTGACCATTTACAGGATGGGGCACATAGCTGCTGGCAGAGTTTGCATTATATAACCAACCTGCAACAACAGAGCTTCTATGGGACAGATCAAACCTTTGATCTGTTGTCAGCAACTTCCCATCACCCCCTGTATAAATGGCCATGAACGCTTGTGCTGAAGCCAAAAGTCTGCTAAATTATGCCTTTGATCTCTGTTTGATTTGGAGTTTATTATAGATAAATGCATTCTAAACAGTAAAAATGGTGGCAGTAATTTTAGCTGTCTAATATCCTCTGTGAGGATCACAGTGTAATAATAAAAATAATTAAAAAAAAAAAAACCCAAACAAATCCTTGAAAAGAGTAATATTGACTTTCTACAAAAGCCTTGTGTCTGTCAGTCTCTGTTATTAGCAACTACTGTGACTTCCTGCATTGTTTCATAAAAGGTTATGCCCCAAACCATCTCTCACTTTATAGTAAACATGTATTAATTAAAGATACTAAGCTGGGAAAATTTCAGAGAAAATAACCATGCTGGTACTCCTGTACGATTGTTTCAACATCAGATTAGGAGTTGCAAATAATTCAAAAACTGTGTCATCATCACTAAACCAGTTCACCAACACTAATCAAATTAAACACTCATGCATAAGCATGTACTGTTGATCCATGTAATTTCTGGAATAGATTCAGAAAACAGTTACTAACGTGTCAGGCATTTACAAATGGTCCCATTCAACAGAAAGGGAGAGTGTCTGACTTTGTTTCCAGCTTCCTGAGCAACAAGCACATCAAAAAGCTCTTGTTTCAGCTAAAATATGGCAACCTTATTACACTGCACTATCTCAGTTTATTTATATTTCTCCTACTGATTAGAGGTAGCATTCTCAGCATAATACAAGCTCCCATACAAATTTACATTCAAGGATTTGAGAAATATTTACAGCAACATGATGAGCCTCAGCAACAGTCCCCATTACTGCCCTCAGTTTTACACATTCTTTGACGATCTTTGTTTTTATGATTGCTACTGAAGTGGTCAGTCAGACCCAAACAATATTAACACTGGCCAACAGCAGGCTCTCTCAAAGGTGTCCCCTGGACCAGGAGGTCACACTCCCAGCAGATCTGATCTGAACAGGATGAGAGAGGCATGAGCTCAGCTGTCCTTCTACAAGGGAAAAGCTAAAGATAGAAGTGACTCAAAGCTCAGAGGAGACGCTGGATCTTCTCCCTCTGCCTTGGACTTGAGCTTCAGGATTATGTTTTCTGTGATGATGGAATGAACTCTGACAGCTTAAATCAGAATAATCCTGGCCCCAAGAATCACTTTTTAAATTGAAAACAATTGAGAATACAGAATGGTGGGGTGTTGGTGTTTTTTTTTTTTTTTTTTTTTTTTTTTTCCTTTTTTATTTATATTCTGAATGAGTTATGTGGTAGTTAAACCAAATGTTGGCCCCACTCCAGCAGGAGGGAGCACATGGATGAGTTGCTGCCATTACATCTTGTCTAGGCAGCCGAGATGCTTTGGGAAAACACCTGTGATGCAAGTACACATCATGCTTGTGAACTTTGCCAAAGTAAACCTTTAATCCATGTGAACACTGAACTTCTTAGTTCTTTCTTATTTCCACTCTTTTATTACTAGATCCCTTCTCCAGTAATTATAGAATAAAAAGTAAAGACGTTCTTAATGTCAGTAGAGGCCCACCAGCAGGATGTGCTCACTCAGAAAAAAAAAAAACCTGGTATAAACATCCTCATATTCTTTTACATTCAGCACAAATGAAAACAGCCCGAGCGCAGGCTGGTGGCCAAGTGCCAGGACTGCAATATTCTGCAACTGGAAACACTCACTTCTGAGTTTCTGAACTTGATGTCTCGTTATTGCTGTGTGGTGGCAACTCATTGGGCAACTGCTGGGCTTTACAGAGCACATTCCTCTGGTTTGTCTGAGGCTGCTTTTGGCCAAAAAATGCTTTAAAGTGAAGGCTTCAAAAGAAGACAAAGAGGAGTCTTTACTCTCCCATGAAAGATGTTAAGGATTGTAAATTAACAGTAATACAACTAGAGCATATTCTGTGTCCAGATACTTCAGTACCACCCTGCAGAAACCGTGGTACAAGGAGGTGACAATTCCCGGTCCCGCTCTGTCCCTTTGGCTCTGATCTGCCATAAAGGGGCAGCTGAAGCTCTTCTGGGTGCCAAGCAAACACCTATGTTCAAACTCCACTGCTGCAGTCCCAAAGCCAGGGAATGTGAGAGGTTAAACCACCATTTGTGTCACACTTACTGTAATGGCACATTTAAGAAACCTACCAAAGGTCTTGAGGGTGAGAAACCAGTCGTACTAAGCCAACAGGAAAATTATGAGTTTGCACTTTAATAAAAGAAAAGTTTGCCGAGGTACGGGGCATGGTGTATGTAGCACAAAGAGAGATGTAATTGGTGTCAATTTTTAATAGACTGGAGCAAAGGAGGAAAACCTGATACTAAGGAAGGTGAATACAGTACCTATAAAAGCATTAGTATCAGAGATTTTAAGAAGAAATGCAACTGTGAGAGGATGCATGAAGAAGTGGAGAGTAGCAGAAGTTTAGCTGTTCTAAAAAACATCTGGGTTTGCTTTTTCTGTTACCTCTGTTCCAGCTAAATGACAGCTGGGAGCAGAATGATGATACATGCTCTGGGGGACATTTCTCCCATCATAATCAATACTTTTTGTTATTAGTTTCCTATTAGACCCATGACATACTAGGCATTTTCAGCCTGAAAGAAATTCAATTCCAGCCTCAAGATGTTCAGTTTCTTTGTAAGTAATATAAAATTAAAATAAATAATATAAATTAAATTGCATCCGTTAATTCGTGAAGAGCTCTCTATCAGATCAAAAAGGACAATGGAAATGCTTCTGAAATAAAAACCTTTTCATTTGTTTCTAAATGGGATCCAGTTAAAATTCCATCATGGTTGTAACCTGCACTAGCATTTTAGTTAGGAGCAAAAGAGCAAGCCTTGACACACAAATTGCTGATGGTGTAGGTCTAGGATCCTTTTCACTGATCACCTCCGTCTGCTCATCTGTTGCACCTTATTACTTGCTAATGTAGACATTGTCTATTTTATATAAACCCCATAGGCAAATGGACTGGTGAAGTTTTAGAGCAAATAAATGTCTGGAAAATTATCAGATTATCCAAACCAAGTTGCAGACGGGTTTGGAGTCTGGTGTTATGACCACAAAGTAAACTGCAGTTTTGTTACCAAACAGTGAGCATCTCAAAAGATCTGCTGCTATTCGCATTACGATTGCCACAGGACCTAATTTGAAGCTCATTAAACTCACTAAAGGAATTAATTGGACTGTGGTGTCTTTCCTTTCAGCTCATACTAAATTACATGTTTGGGTAGGAGGGAAGGCAGGATAGATTTAACCAACACAAGTTTTTCAGTTCAGAAGGACAAAATCAAATCTTTGATGTGTGTGAACCAATGAATATCACCTACCCTCTCTGACGCCAGCTAGATTTCTTTGAAACGACACGAGAAGGCACAAAAAGGCAGGTTTTGGTTCCACACAGGCTCATTCCTGTAAAGCTCTGATCACCCTCAACGCTGCCAATACAAGTAGGAAAACAGTTATCTTATTTGTGCTAACTTGTAATGAAGTCTTATACTTGTCATTCTATTAAAAATACCATGTGGTATATATTGCAACATAAACTCACAAAAAGGGAGTAGAAGATAATTTGTTAAATGAAAATAAAATGGATTTTTCTGTATTTTCTATTATTATTATTCTTCACAAACTTTGCATCAGTATGACAAAAACCTCAGCCATTTCAGTATGGAAGGATATGTGGAGTTTTATGCCTGAGGAACAGTTATAGCTATGAACACAGACCAGTTTTCACATATATAAGCAAAATTATATGTGCAATTATCCCCCTTCATTTACACGATAGTAATTTTTCTAAGGACACAAACAGCCTCACAGTCTCAGCAAAACGTGATCCCGAGCTTTGTCTGAGTAGTTTAAGACATTACCTTTGATTTCAGTGCAGTTGGTTCTGAAAAGTTCACCACCACTGAAAAGTTTCTCTATTTATTACGGCAAAAATAACTAAGTGAAAATACAGATTAAAAATAACATAAGGGTTACAGCCTGCATCCATACCTATCTGCCATGGAAAGCCTTGCAGGGTCACATCACAGACAAGGTTGCTGACGTGCCTCTAACGGTGCCAGCATTAAAAGCATAGTGACAGTAATGCATTGAGCCAGGTCTGATGACAAGTCCTTGTATTTGTGCTGTATTTTTTAAAGAAACCTAACTGAAGGGTGAAAAAGAGTTCTTGGAGGGTTTTGAAGCCGTAGTCACAACTACATGGTTATTGCCAAATTGCTTTCAGCCAGCCACTGCCCTGAGCATACAGAACATTTATCATCCCACTCACTAAAAAAGGCCTGAGCATGCAAACTGCCAACAAAAAACTGAACAAATGATGAGTGAAAAATGAGCACTAAGCACAGTGGTTTTAAGTTATAGAAATGTGTATGATTTGTTTTGCTTATTATGATGATAAAATTTAAGAGGCTACTTTTGCAAATAATAACAACAATGAATAAATCAAGTACCAAGCCTAAGTGCCAAAGAAAGAAAACAGCAATATTCAACAGAGGCAAATGCTTTAGGAGGAAAGGCAGCTACTTGGAAGAATTGTGAGGTACAATGGCTGCAGGATGCATTCAGGTAAACAAAATCTTTCTGCCAAACTTTGCAAATATACCCCTCTGCAAAAATCTTTCAATTCAGCTGCTTTTTAAACACATTACAAAGACAGACGCATGTTTCATTTTGCATAGGAGAGCACTGCCCCTGACACCGAGATAGAAAGTTAGGGCGCCATGCTGCTAGAAATGTTTTTTGTTTTTTCTTTTTTCTTTTTTTTTTTTTTTGTTTGTTTGTTTGTTTTGGTTTTTTTTTGTTTTTTTTAACTCCACCTTCATGACATGAATGTAAAAATTAGTATTCAGTTCAGTGTTTCTTAGAAGTGTGGAGCACTCCTTTATGGAGAGGGATAGTTAGGGCAAAATGGGTGCAAGAACGTGTGTGAGACTGTGGTGCTGGAGTATACTAACTGCATAAGGAATATAGGGGAGTCCAAGTGAAACACTGGTCAAAATGGTATTGGAAATAGGCATGGACATATGCTAAAATAGTTTGCTGAATTTGAGACTATACATAGCAGTTGGAAGAAGTTTAGCCCAAAATCAACATTACTGTTTTTCCTTAAGAAAAGAAAAATCCTAATACTTCTAATAAGTTCCAGGAAAAGCCTAGAGAATTTAATAAAAAAATATCTCCTCCTGATGTCCTCTTAAAGAGATTTCCACACTATAAAGATTTTTTGTATAAATGGTTAAAAACACCTGCAGGAAGGATCCCATTGTCTCTCAAAACTCAAAGTTTTTGGAATAACTATATATATATATACATATATATTTACACATATGCACACACGTATCTATACAACCCCACACACACTATACACACTATATATAATAGTATATATACTAGATATACTATATTATTTCTATACGTATATAAAGAAAAAACTGTTTCATTCTGTTAAACATGTAAATATTTTACCAGATCAGTGATAGGAGAGGAAGCATAATTTAGGAAGCATGTTTTTTGTCATAGCATTTAATGGAAATGATATCAAGAAATTATGTGCTGTGATTTCCAGTAATGTGTAGAGTATAATAATTAATGAAAAGTAAAGAAATTTCAAAGTAACTTCTAGTATTTAGCAACGAATGACATTCCTATAAAGTTCTGTTATCTGTGGGCCTGATCTTAAGTAATATGCTCCCATTTATTTCTCCAGGAGTGTAATCCAGGCCTATTTATTTTTCCTGTTTTATTAAAACATGAATAATATATTTGACTTATTTGTAGGAAAAAAAGTAACTATATAAGAGTATACCGTAACATCTATAATTTTTAGTCAGTGCAGCAGTTAGCATCATATGGAGCTGCTGTTAACATTTATTAAAGACAGCACCCAAAAACCTCAGTGGAAGGTGCATATCATGTGATGTACCTATTGCCAAAGTCCATACGTGTTTTAGTGAACAGATGAGTGTTTGTGAACATAAAACCTAAAACCTGTTGGCAAATTACAGCAAAATTCTCCAAAGCCTGCAAAACCCCTGTGCACCCCTTTCCTTCATTTTTCAATATCTGTGCTTTATAAAGTGATAGAACTGGAACATGCCTCCTCTTTTTTTTTTTTTTTTTTTTTTTTTTGTCTGGCAGATTTTGCTACCTTGTGCTGCTCTTTTTTTTTTTTTTTTTTTTTTTTAATTTATATTGTGCACATGAATGAAGGAGATTGTCCTTAGCTGGGCAAGCAAGCTAATGCATTTCAGAGAATTGGCTTCCATTAGTAAAACACACAGCTGACAGCTTCTGATCAAAAGCATTAGAGCAACATGCTCGTGGAAACTCATCAAATCATTTTTACACAGAGTCACATCTTCAGTTTGGAGGCAGTGATTTAACATCAACTTTTGGAGATGAGATCACAACTGCATTGTATAGTGGTTCAAATTCACTGCTCAAGCACTCTGAGATAAGCAGTTTGCTGTGATGAAATGGATTTATACACCCGTATTATTGAATGCTAAGCACCAGAAAAATGTAAAACCAAGACTTCATCCAGAGCTAAGTAGCTCATCCATTTCCCCCTCCTTAAGGATGAAGAAATATATTTTGCAGATATTGGCTTGTACAAACGAATAATAGATAAAACAGAGTTTGAGCTCCTTGGATCAAATTCAAATGACTGTGCACATCATTGCTGTATAGACAAGAAAGTACAGACGGTTCAGTATATGGAAAAAAAAAAAAACCTCTGACCTCACATTTCACACTGAAAACATTTTGACATAAAGCATGGTGACAGCTGCCCCCCGTGCTCCCCTCTCAAGAGTACTTGTAAGCAAGGGATGAGGCAGGTCCTTCTAGATCTCGTCTACCTCTAGATTTTGGCTGCTGCTCCTGTGCTTTCACTGCAAGCCCAAAACTGCTAACTTCATTTTCACTCAAAAAGGCATGGCAGCCACTGAGATTTGAATCATCTCAATTTAGAGTAAACATAAATTTGGAAGGCATTAGCAACAACAAAAAAACAAACAAACCAACAAAAACCCCAAAAAACCCACCCCCAAATTTTGTATTCTTTCAAGTAGATCTTATTATCCCCCCCAATCTGGAACTACTTTAAAATCTTATTTTCTCAGTGTTAAATATGCTTTGCCTAAAGCAAGGGAAAAAACCCCCTCCTTCATGCCTACAAATTAAAGTTGTTTCCTCTTTATTTCCAAAGGGCACTAAACTGTTCCTATGTTCTTTATGCTGCAAAAGGTACAGCTTGCACAAGGAACTGTTATATCTGGATTACATCAAGTAATATTCACTGCAGTTCGCAGACAGCAATTTCCTTGCCAAGTTTTATATTATTAATCCCTTGGTAAACTGAAAGGAAAAATATCTGGTTCTAAACTCTTCATAAAATGAAGAAGGGAAATCCATGCTTTTGGGGGGAGAATAAAAATCTAATCTGTGGAATTTTAACCATGTTTATGAACATCGTTGTTTAAAGTAAAAGAATAGGAAAAGCTGGAGTAAAATTTAGCTATTTATAAATACAATTAATTACAATATTTACTATAAGGTGGATGTTTAGGATATTAAGATAACTCCAGATTCACATCAGTGTGTCTTTAAAAAAAATAATTTCCTCCAGAAATTATTTATGTATTACCTTTCACCTACATATTGTAATATTCATTCCCTAAACTTCTCTGGCTGAATGAATGAAAAGCTGATATAGATGTATGTGGAAACAATTTGCCTTAGGTGAAGACATTCCAATACAGGCATGGAAAAAACTACTGAATGTGCACACTTACACTTTATGACAGGAGGTAACACTTGGCATGTCATTTAATTTGTATCTTTAATATAAAATGTGTTCATTTTTTCCTTCTGGAAAAAAAAAAAATGTAAACTTTAATTAGTACAACCCATCAGGATAAATTGACTACTATGCAAAGGTCATTGCTCCTTAGCAACAGTGGCTGTAAGGCTGATGAGAATCTCAAAGTAAAAACTTTGCTCAGGTATACACAGGGGTGTGCATGCAGTGCAGCAGGAGGCGAGGAGAACAGCATCATACGTGGCAAGAACAGTGTTGTTTTTTCATTATCAAGATAGCACTGAGAAGATGAAACTAGTTACTGCAGGCTAGAACATAATAAAAAGAAAGGGTCAAAAAAAAGGCTATAACCTTTTAGTTGGCCATGTAGCTGTCTCCCACCCAGCAGCTGTGCTCAGCCGAAGCAGCCGTGTGCCTGTTTTGGTGGGTTTGGGAACAGCCAGAATAATCCCAGCTGTGGGTTGCTGCATGGGACCATGCATGCCTCAGAACTCTGCAACAGGCTGAAGTATCACCAAAGCCCTCAAATCCAGGGACACCCATTAATGCTCCAACTGGACCCGCAGCTTCACTCCAGCTGTCCCGAGTAAGAGTATGTCGGGAGCCTGGCAGCCCTGCAGGCACTGTCCTCTGCCCTGGCCCCAAGCACTGGGGCATCCCTTCCCCTCCCTGTGCCCCAGCCCCACCATGTGATGCTCCTCTGTGGCAGCACCATCTCCCTGGGGACCTTAAAGAGAGAATTATCTAGATGAGTAAATTAACAGTATGGCAAACTCCATAGCGGAAATCTGAAGGGGACCAGAGTAAACCCCCACCAAGTGTGTGGCATTTTTGACATCCTGTCCTCAGCACCCATTGTCCCACTCTGCAAACATGCTCCTCTTCTACCTCAGTAGCAATGTAAACATATTTTAAACATGCTATTTCCAAACCTGGGTGGTGAAATTCGGGTTCGCAATTTGATTTGACATTTCTAATAGTAGGCTAGGAAAAAGCATTCACAAAGCTTCCCTAACGACCAATTATTTATATAGCTCTTAAAATTTTGGAAACATTTATGAAACTCAGACACTGCTGTGCAAGCACATAAGCAGAATGAATTATTAATGGTCTAACAACTAATTAAATGACTGTTTTGCAAGTGTTTTAGCAGTTTTCATACAATGCATACAAGTAACAAATTCAACTGCAAGATAAATTTCTAGTGAAGCTGTGGAAGAAAGTGTGTAGTCATGAAAAATATTTTGAATATGATGCAAGGAATTGTAATAAGGGCAGTTGGGAGTCTGAATGCTAAACTTAGATTACTACATGTAGATCTGCTATAGATCTTTTCTGTATTATTTCGTTATACACTTGATGTCAGCTACACACAAAAAAAAAACCTTAGTAAGGAGATTCAGTATGTTTTTGAAGGAGAAAAGTGCAAGAAGTAGGAGGGTTCAACTGATAATCAAATAGGAATCTTCACTGCATTGTGTGGCTTTGCCTTGGACAAAGAGGAACTGGACTGGTAGCATAGAAAATTAGTAAGAAGTTAATTTGGTTTTAAAGAACAACTGACAGATACTGAAGAATTCTTCCATAAAGAAGGTAAAACTTTAGCAGCATGTAAACTGAGTTCTTAGATGGAAGGGTAGGACAGAAATGCCACCAAATGGAAAGAGCACAATTCTGAGAAAGCAAAGGAGCTATGAAACACAAGCCTTGTGGACAAAGAGCTCCAGAATACCTGCATGGCCATGGTGGAGCCTTCCAAGAGGCAGGAGAATGCCTGGCAGTAGAAGGATTCTTGACACAGTAGTTTGCAGCCGGGCATGGTGGAAGAAGACAGTGATCCCTCTTTATAAACTACACAGGAAGGGAAATTTCTAATAGAGATGGGAAAAGGGTTCAGGATGCTCAAATAAGCCACAAAATGAAGGCGTAGCATGTATTGCACTGAATAAGATATTGAGAGAGACCTAAAGGACCTCTCTAGCAAATATATTAGGAACCAGTAAAATAATCCTTAAACTTTTATATGACTTTTTTTTTTTTTTTTTTTTTTTTCCCCTCTCAGCACCAACTAATTCAACTACTGAAAAAAAAAATCTACTGTTGGTTCTGGTCAGTTGATGCAAATGCCTTACAAAATGACTTAGCATCCTTGCGGAAAAGTGTATGTGAGAGCTTATTTCACTCTGATAAGCAATGCGGGTGACTAATACTTGTATTATGGACCCCTTTAAAGTTATATTAGCATATTTTGACAGTAATTTGAACCTCTGAAACCCATAGGAAGGCTCAGGAAACCAGAACAAACCTTTCAGAAATGACATTATAATGACACTCAGAGAAAGAAGCACAACTGGAACAGCAGAAGGGTGACCAGAAATATGAATTCCTAATCTCTGTGCTTACAAGTAAAGGAAGGCATGCTGAGAAATGCCTTCCATCTGTAATTCTTCCAGATAGCTGATTTCTTTCAATTTTGCCATCACGGTTTGAATCTATAAAAATATTTACATGCCTGTATACCTTAGAAGAAAATCCTCCCGTACTTGGTGTGCACTGAATTGTGATGGTTGTGTTTGTGTTTTTCAATGCCTGTTTTTCAGCAGCCCGCAGTCCCCTCACTGCTGGTCTCCAGGTACAGTGTCCTTACAGAGAGGCACAGTGGTCATGTGCATTGCCCTCACTGCATTAGTCAAAATGAGAATCTTGTGTAGGGTTTATGTATATATTTTTACCCATGCATGCATATATATATATATATATTTGATGTTCTTTGTATGTTGCTTAAATCCTTCTAAAGACATTTATAAGAGTAGTTTGAGTCCATAGGGCAAATATGTTCTTGATACTGACTTCATGAGCATTTTTAGGTACAAACTAGCAAACAAGTAACACTTCGGTAAAATCATGTTTCATTACTGCTTACTTCATCCAAATCCAACCAAACCCAAGCTCTCAAAGGTCATTGCTACAGTGGCAAATTGTGCACCACTGTCCCAGCATGCTGGTGGGTGCAAATAGTACTTGGCACAGTCAAGGGCAAAAAATGTTTCACTTGGCACTAACTAGCAGGCCCGCCTGGATGCTCAAGCTGCACACAAGCCAAAGACAAACCACCTATTCAGCTGTCTGGTTAGTTAGCTCCAGCGTGCTAAGTGAAAATGCAGGTTTGAACAGTGGAATACAGCACCCTAATGTATAGGATTTCAAGTAGAGTTAATTTTTCCTGGCATTCACTTTTCTTCCATATTATCTTATTGCCTTAGGAAATCTCTCAAATACCCTTTGGTGTGAGCTATATGTCTACCAAAGTGTTACCAAGATAGCATATTTGCAATAAATGATATACCAGAATATTTAGGATCATTCCTGCAGGTGTTTCTGAGATAATTCTTAGTAACAATAGTTAGACCAACAATATTGAATAAATGCCCAAATACACAGGGTTGCATTTCATCTGTTTCCATTGCTACAATCCTCCTAGCCCCTTACATAAACACATTAACTTCTCTTTTTGAGAAATCAGTAAACCTCTTTTAACATGCTAAGTTGCTTCTACCATGTATTGACCTGTTGTTTGATGGGACACACCCCAAATCAATCTCTTTACAGAAAAATAAAAGTAAACCGGGTCACTTCTCAGCCAGCAAAATCTGTAAGACTGAACCACATTCTGAAACCGGACTTCACATCTCCCTGCACACACACAATATCTTATTTTCACTGTCACACCAGACTGCTAAAGCACACAGTTAAGTGGAAGATGAATTTTCCAGATTTCAAAACTCTGCGTGAACCACTAACAGAGACACAGGCATATTTTAGCATCCCTATGGGACATGTGATTAAACCTTCACACCAAGATGAGTGCTATGAAAACTCAAGATAGCAGAGGGGTGTGATGTAACTTGAGGAGGTCCCCAAGTACTCTGAATTCCACATTGTATCTCCTAATCATGAACAAAATACAATAAAGTACTGTGTGGATATTAGCAACAGATTCCTCTTCGGCCATACCACCTTCCACCAAGCACACATCTTTTCCTTCATTTGAATGCTCTTAACAGAACATGCCTTAATGGTTTCTAGAGCAATTTTTTTAGGATTTTCCCAGTAATGGAAAAGTTATTTCAAAAGCCTGAAGCAAGCAGCATATAACAGTCATAAATATAAGGTGCAACACTTAGAAATAAAAAGATTAAAAAGAAAAAAAAAAGAAAAAGACATCTGTTACACAGTCTGCTTGAGCTGATCATAAATGGTTATTAAAGTAGCTTTATTAAGACATTTAAGTTTAGTCTATTTTACCTGGTTATGGGTAACAAGTTTTGCATAGCTGAAGTAATATTTTGTGCTTGGGGTACTGCTCTTATATTTTGTACTTCTGATCTCTTTTACATACTGCATTGGGATGATTTACTCCACAGGAAACCCCTATTTTTCTCCACTGACTAGATCTAAAGCAGCAGTCTTCATGTCGATTTTATTTTATACAACTCTTATATGGCATTATTTTTATTTATGAACTCAAGTGTAATATTCTAACCCAGTTCATTCATATTTGTAGAGCAGGATGCAGGGCTATTACAGAAAAGAAGGCTATGGTAATCCCAAATGTATTGCTGCATGTCAAAGGTGACAGGTTCTCATGACTGGTGTGCTTCAGAAAACACTGGACTTCTACATGAAAAAACAAACAAAACAAAACAAAACAAAACCAACCCCAAAAGCCATTATACCTTTTCTCCAGCCCTGAGTTAGCATTTACACTACCTGATATCCAGCTAAATTCCCTGAAGCTGGAAGATGCCTTGCTTTGCTCACAGCATAAGCACACACCATGGCGTGAGGTTAAGAGACAAAGTTCTTTGCTGCTATCAGGAAGTCTCCTAATAACTGGTACAGTTATCACTTTACCTCACAAGCTTTTGTTTCTTAATGAGCGTAAAACATATAAGATACAAAAAAGAATGATGCAGACATGGATAATATTTGAATACTTCAGTACAATCCATTTTATAGGAAAGAAAACTTATTTCCAGTGTTTCTTCTCCATATGCTAAATCCTTCCCTGGCTTATCTGTAAATTGGTTGTTTAGGCTGTAAATCAGTCCAAAATCTGAAGCCATGTACAAGATACATTTCTTAGTTCCTGATTCACTGGAGTTTTAAAACTGACATCTCATCAAAACATGGTCTTAAAAAAGTTGTTACTGGACAAACAAAAAAAAAAAAAAGAAAGAGAAACTTGTGAAGTCACAAAGAATACATGAATACATGCACAGGTCGGTGCTAAGAGATGAGAGTTGAATCCGATATATGATATGTACATCCATATACACGCATACACAAACATGTAAGGGCACAGGATGAGTCTATAAGAACCACTTGGAAGCGTCTTACTCTTGAATGACGTAAGAACATTATCGATTACATATGTGTACAAAAAGACTGTTATTGCATGTAACTATTTACCCAACCCACTTTTCAAAAATTGTCATTAAATTACTACCTGCTTTACTTCTCTGCAGGAATGGAAAGGTGACATAAAAGAAATGACACATTCCTCTGACTTCCTTTCAGCCAGAATTACCAAACTCCATGTGTTAGCGTAGGTAACACCCGAGCCTTAGGTCTGTGCACAGACAAGCTGTTTATGCACCCAGCTATAACTGCTCCTGCTCAGCAGCGAGAGTGAAAGCTCTCTGACCATCATTCAGTAGTGGTGGTCGGATTTAAATCTGGTAGAATTTATTCTATATCATAATTTTCAAATGAAATAAAATACTATAGGAGATTAACATGGTGACGGGGCAATAAATAGTTTTGTGTCATTTCAAATGTGAGGTACGTAATTTTCAGAAAGCATCAATGTACTTGCATGGTTTTTGTTCCAAAACCAATCCTGAGTCCAGCAGCTATAATAACACCATATTATTCATATAACTTATTGCTCAAATAGGTCACTGCTTGTGCTTTTGACCTTTGAGGAATTTAACTACACTTGTTTATGTTTAGTTCTGCTTTTTTATTAAATGAGAAGTCCAGACAAATAGAAAATATTCCAGAATAGTTTCCTTTTGTTTATACCACAGGAAAAGTCTAAAGCATCCAAAAGAAAGAAAGAAAAAATAAACTGCTGTTGTCAGTAATCCCCTACTGTGCTTGTGACGTCTTTGAAATGCAGGATTTTATTGCTTCTATTTCTCTCCAATTTTCTTTGCTGTTCTCTTTTACTTGATTTTTGGAAGTGTATATGCTAAAACTGGCTATAAGAATCTTGATTTATACAAAGTTCTTTTCATTCACTGCCTTCTATTTAAAAGAAGCATGTGTTCTTCCATAGGTGGGAAAACCCATGTTTTGATCAACACTGAAACCCTATCTTCAAAGTCTAAGATCCTTTTAAACAAGTTAGTTGGAGAGAGAAAAGGCATCTCTGAAATGAAACGTGAGGTTGGTTGAGAGTCCTAATGTCTTAAATATGCAAGAATATTCTATTATCTGTATTATCTACATGTATCCAGATATACAGTAGGTGTGCCAGGAAAAAGCAGATATGTTATCAGAATCATAAACTGTCTCACTAAACAACATCTATCTTCAGGTGTTTTTCATATCGCATTTTCAACCAGAAGTGGCTACTTCAAATCCAAACATTGTTTTATCGTATGTAGATTCTTCTATAACCACTGTAAACTATTCAAAGTTGAAGAAAAACTCTAACAACTAGAAAACATTGTACCAAATACATTGCTGCTTTCTCCTCTCATATTTTCATACTAACATCGGTGGTTTCTCTTCTAGATGTATATTTGCAAGTAGTGTATACAAACTGTCCACAATAACCTGATGCTTTGTTATATGAATTGTGAAATTAATAGGTGAAAATATCGGACACTTCACCTTTATGTTGCTTTATGCAGCTAAGTGTGACTTTTTTTACAGTAATTAAAAATATTTTTGAAAATTTATAAGCATACTTATCATCAAAGTTAAAATACTGAGTTCTCCATCCAAGTAATTTAAAAAGGAAAGCTATAATGAGTTCTTGAATTACTATTAAGTTTAAAAGATTCTTTGAAAAGGTTGAATATGTATAAAAAACTTACTCCAACTTTATAGTTGTGAATACAGGCATATAAAATGTAAATCTGTATGGATTAATTTAAACATAGTTTTAAGTTAGGAAGTTAAGGTGAGGAAATAAGTTATTAAAAAAAGAAAACATGAATGATGTTAAAATTAAAACATAAAATATAACATACTGTTATTTTCTCAACAACAAAGAAGAGTGCAAATATACTGAATATACATTTATTCAACCTTTGAACTATATCCAAGACCAGCCTGTTACAAAACCGCACCAATGAATGGTTAACCAGCACAAAGTTAGAGTCCAGTCAGAGGGGAAAAATGTTTCCATTCTGTGCGGATGTAGAAATCTCCAACCCAAGTAACCCTCATCTTCCTGCTCCTCCTGTTTCGCAGGGAACATTCCATCTGCCGCAGCCCCTAGCCGAAAAAACCAAACGAGACCAGAAGATGCGATTGCATGCAAGCGCCCTCATCCGCGGCCGGCAGGTCGCCTTGCCAAACCTCCCTTCAACACGTCGGTGAGACGAGATTGCAAAGTGTGGTCAGGGAAATTAGACTCGACTTCTCCCAGCAGTGACTTTTAGGGAACAGAAATTCCACTGCCTAGACAAATGTTAGAAGTGCCTCTGGTGAAATACTGAAATACTTAGAGGCTATTGAAGGAGATAAAGCTTGAGTTAACATTTGGTGAGCAGAGAGGCACAGGGAATTAATTTGGTGGTTGTGCCCCCTAGGGCAGCTTTTCACAAATACTGCTTTTTTTTCTCTTATATGAATGAAAAATCTCTTCCCTCCCCACCCCCCATACAGAAATTATTCTTATTACAAAAGGCTAATTAGAAGAAAATAAAATTTTCTTTGCCCAGCTTCATAATGGGTCTATACATGAAACAGGACCTGCAGATCATTTGTGGAATGGATATGTTAGCATATTGCAGGCAGATCTGAACTTTTGTAGGCATTCCCACAGAGAATGTATCTGAAATAATCATAGTTTATTGATTTTGTTCTGTCGTGCTTTTATTTTTCCTGGTTTTATTATTTAGAATAGTCAAAATTAATTCTTGGGATATTCTGGCTTGTCTTTGTTCATCACATCACCCTAGGGACAGTAGAAAGAACTTACATAACTAAAATAGCCAGAATTTGGAACTGCTTCAAGGGAGACATTTACCAACATCCTTATTTTCTTCTCTGAGGATGCAACATGATGCAATCAAGCAGTTACTTAACAGAAATAAAAACATTCAGTCATTGGATACAATACAGCTCCAAAGGCGCAGGAAAGGGTGGGAAAAGGTTTTATTAGTGGTTTCTTTGCCATCCCCCCCACCCCCTTTTTTTTTTTTTTTTTGGTTTGTAGGGGTGTTTTTTGTTTGTTTATTTTTTTTATTATTTTTAATAAGGTCAGGAATTTCTTCTTTTAGGCATAATCTAACTTCACAAAGGAGAGCACTGTTATAATTTGAAAATTAGTAAACAGAAATTATATGCTGATACTATAAAAAAAGGAAATAGGATAAGATTTGAGAAAGAAAAGAACATTTTGCGTTCTTGTGACACCATAAAGGTCTTCCTAGCATAAAAGATTTCAAGAGAAGTGATTTGGCCCAATAAGCAACTTCAGCAGGAGAAAAGTTAGGCAGCAGAATATTGTTTTCCAAAGAACTTCACTGCGACATGCCATTTCAAGGTCTGGGCAATATACTGCACGATAGCTAAACTGGACACAAATTTGGAGGCAAAAACCAGTTTTATATCACTGATGTGAAAACACTGTCAGAATTGCACAAACAAAATACTGTATAGAAAGCTCACCAAACAGAAGTCTTTCACTTAATGATTTAGGGAAAGAATATGTAGTTTTATCTTGAGTTTTTCTGTAGTCTACTCATATTGAGTCTCTATTAATTTTATTTTTTATCTCTTCAGTATAGATTTAAGATACAACATAGATCTATCAGCACTTTGCAATCTGTTTACTTTAAACACAAATTTGCTTGTAGATTATTTGGCACTGGAAATATATGCCCCTGGATGAGACACAACTACATGTCCCACTCACACAACCCATTAAATTCAGGTAACTAAACTGATTTTACAGTAAAAAGGTACATTTAATTTTACTCAGATAAACAAATAGGAGGCAAGAGTAACCTAGAAGAGGAATAGCCAGTATATACTTAGATGGGCCATCTAAGAAACAAATTATTTTCATCACCTGGAGTTGAGGACATATATTCTTTCTAGTCTATCTGTATTTTTCATAGCTTATCTGATCAGATAGTTAAGTCTAGGCACTTAAAATGATTAGCTGTTGCAAATTATTTGGCTACCTACAAAAAAAAAATATATATTCGAGAAAGTATCACTTCTTATTTCATTTTCTATTAAAATAATAATAAAAAATTTATCTTCACTTGTGTACTTTCATCCTAATTCTGTAAGAGTATACCCTCCATTAATCTTGTTCACAGCTCTCTGGTAATTACCAAAAGCAGGTACTGAACTAAATTTAAGCCTATTTCTTATAAACTCATTCCCTACTTACTTTGAAAGATTTTTAACTGAGTTTCAGGGGAGTGCAGATTATCCCTATTTACCTGTTTTTCAGCACCCCCTGCTCACACATCCAGAGAGTTTTCGCCTTCTGGAAGTGGACGCTGTTTCATGTCAGGCAGTGCAAACTTTCAGACTGAGGAAAAGCTTGTGGGCTTTTGCTTTTATTTTGGAACAATTAAAGCAGACAGTAGCTAAGGCTATTATGGGATTTCCAGATGAAAATCTAAGTACATGTAACTGTAGGCATAACAACAAAAAAATCACTTATTTACTTAACCAAAAGCCACACCTGTGAATTTTAACACACAGCCTGCTATACGTAGCAAATTGGTAGCTAAGTTAGTTATAGTGGTTTGTACAGATGGCTGAGAGAAATAGTCATTTTCCCATTTGTTTATGTGCTTTTACTCAAATAACGATTTTGGCACGAATTTTCTCTTTCCAACTAATTTTCATGAGAATATACTCTTCATAAAGGAAATATTTTCCATAGATTTTGTCCTTTACAAGACCAATGACAAAACATAGTTTGCGCAGAAAATCTTCAACATCGGTATAGAGCTAGACATCAAAAGCACAGCTAAATTACAGCTCTGAGAAAACACTACAAAGCTCAGACAGGCTTTTGGAAAAAACAGTATTTTCAGCATTCCCTTTACAAAAACCCATGATGGTTCAACTCTCCTTCCTGACTAGAGACAACACCAACACACCTCAGGAAAGAGAAATTCTGCATTTTGGACATGATTAATCTATGATCGTGATAAAAAAAAGTTAAAGAGATAGTGAGCATTATTTCCAACCTAATGAATCTCCTTCGGAGCTGCAGCACAGCAACAAATGCCAAATAGATGCACTTTTCAAAATACTTATCTGAGGATTTCATCTGGCATGATGGCCATTTATTTTATTTATTAGTCTTCACAGAGCAATTCATCTTTAATTTATTACTTTTCAAATAATCTATGCTTGAATGATTTCTGATCTTGTGAAGAAGGTTGAGGATAAATTCTAGTTTCCTTGCAGTTATAAAACTACGCTTTTTATTCTCTTCTCCTTACAGAAAGATGGAGAGCAAAACACAACATGCTCTTGAAAAACACACTGTGCATCAGATGATCTTCCAAAACAAGTACAAGGAAACATCTTAGCACAAATCCTTTTATATTTAGAGCTACACAAGTAGCACATAAGTAAGGAGGTTTGTGGGATTTTTTTTTTGGCTTTTTTTTTTAATATATAAAAAGAACAATAAAAAAGTTCTTTTAGTGGGGGGGGGAAAAAAGGCTTTTCCAAAGATTCTTCAACATGCCCTGCACTGTCCTCGCACCAGTAATCAAACCTACTTAAGAGTTACCTCTCTCCCTCCCTTAATTGCAAAGGACATCATGCCAGGACTCGGGCCCTGGCCAGGGGCTGGTTCCCTTCCCACACCCAGCTCCATGGGCTAGTGCTCCTGAGTGGGTTCCCCTTTGCAGGTCTAATGAAGCACCAGTCTCAATATCTAAAATCACACTTAGCTAGTTACAGAATTTTTAATAAAAAGCAAGGCTTGCTCGTGCTACAGTTTGTCTAGTTTAATTCTACCATGTTTTGGTGTGTCCTTGTTCAGTCAAACCAGTTTGGTTCAGATTCTGACTAAAACGTTTGTTTCTCTGTCCCACCAGCCTGGCTTCACCTGTTATTGTATGAGCATCACAGTGTGCGCTTGTGTCTCCACTTTGTTCTTATAGGGAAAGGAAAACATTGTAGAGAGGATGAATAAGCCACAGAGGAAAAATACCATATCACTATCCAGGTCACAGTGAAAATCAAATAATATTTGTCATATGATGAGCTCACATCACTTTTCAAACACTTCAAGATTCTCAACTCCTCCAAACATGTGAAAGCAATCACATAAGAATTGATCATAAGTAAAACAGAAGTAAATCAAAGTTTTCTTTTGCCATTTTTACCTGATAACAGCTAAAATATATATATTTATTATTTACATCTCTACTCCTGTTATGAAACCTACTCTGATATCTTCTTTCTAGCTTATCAGGCTCCTGCGTAATGGTTGTTTTTTCTGTAGCATCCCTCTTTTGACTGTTGGAAGCAATCTGGAAATAGCAGGGAAAGCTGTAAGCTCACAAAAAAGCCTCAGTTATGGGACATATTTTGGCAAGTGTCAATGCAATGACCATCTGGTAAACATTGGCTTGGCCAGCTTAACCTCTGATGATATCATCAGATACTACTATGGGTAGGAATTACTTCTTTATATGTGCCCTTTCAAGACTTAGTAATTTGAAATTTATATGAAGCTGAATATGTAGAAGAATAAGGACGTTATACAAATTGGAAGAGTTTTTAATAGGAATCTGTAATTTTTTTCAAGGTTGGAAACTCTAGCAAGTTTATATTTCCATTTTCAGTGGCTATTACCTCCTTCTGAAGGAAAAAAAGATTGATGAGTTCCATTCAGGTTTATAATGTATTTTTAAAATGTAGTTCCATACACCAAATGTTCATTTTTGTCCTTCAGTGTTTATATAAACTCCCAGCAGTATTCAACGAGACTTGGCATCGAACAGCAAGTGGACAAGCATTTGGGTTCTGAACAATTACCAGAAAAGTGGTAAGGAACTGAACATTGATTGTTAATTTTTACTTTCTCCTGGAGAAAACAGATTATTTCTTGAACTCTTTGGAAGAATTAGAAAAATCAGTACAACAAATTATTACCACATGGAGAAACCCAAAGTATCTGAACAAACATATGACTACAGTGTCATGTGGTGGGACAGACTTGAATATCAGAAACAGCACAGTGTCTGGGTTAGGGTATCCTGATAGAAAGGTTAAAAAAATGTAAACTCAATGGTTTGGGGTATCTAAAAATTGATAGATGCTTTCTGGAATGCTTGATAGAGATCATGCAGTTCCCTTCATTAAGAGAGCCTCCAGGAACTTTGCACAATCCAGTAAGAAAATGACCCAAGATGCTAAATGCAAGATCATGGTTTTCTGTCTGTTTTAAATTAATCAACCTGACAGAAACCTTCACCTGAACATGAAAAATATATGAAGTTTCCTCCTATGCTTAGTAAAGGAACGATCCAGAATTGTATGGTATGCTGAGTTCATTAAGGATTATCAATAAGTGAACTTTGATTTGTGCATTATAATATTTAGTGCTATAGGCTGAGCAGCCAGACTATTGGCATTTCCTGAAAGTGATAAGAAATGAACTGACATCTCTGTTCTACAATAAACAACATACTGAAGATAACTTGGGAAATAATAGAAAGCTTTTATTTTTAGCAAGCTTATTGTTTTTATTTATTGTGGTATTCGCAATTTAATTTCAGCCTAATATGCTAATAGCATTCCATACTATAATTTATGTTGTATGGAAGAAGTTTTATGGTAGAACCCTGGTATCATATCTCTGTTCAGAGCAGAGGACATCTATGGATTAAATATAAGCCTTGAAGAAATTATTATAAACATGAAATATAACTCATTCAGTGCTATGGTACAGGTAAATATGCCACATTCCTTCTTGTAATACTAGCTCCAAGGCTCCCTAACAAGCCAAAGCCTGTGGCAGGGTGTCACTGTCCCCAAGCCCCCCTTTTGGCAAGGGACACCCCTTCTGCTAGGCTAGGACACAGATACACAGAGCTACACCTCAATTTCTTTGAGGCACCACTGGAATAGGTAAGAAAAAAGACCTATCCCTATATCCATTCTTCTCAAATATTTAGAACTGATTAAAGTGGGCATTTTAAACTTAAAAAAAAAAACAATGTTGGCATCAACATATTTTTACTACAAGTGCTGTAATACTCAGGTTGTGTTCTTAACCTCTGGAAACTGGAGCCACTTATGTATTTCTTATGTACTCCAGAAATGGTCACTTTAAAATGAAAAAAAAAAAAATTTAACATTTAAATGTTTAAAACCCCCCCATTTTAACGTATTTATTTATGAAAATAAAATCTTAGGATTTAGGAGTCCCAACTCATAAGTTTAGAATACTAACATTTTGAATCCTAGAATGAGAAACAATAGAAATCATTGTTCATTAAAAAATCTCCAGATGAACTTTCTCAGGTTGATGTATTCAGCAACAGAGATATTAATGCTAGCCCATATATTCATCATCCTAGCATGCAAAAACATATGGATGTAGTTATTAGTAACTTGAAGCTGCTTTTAAATTATAGTAAATTAAATATTTTTAGACTTTTGAAATTGCAAGTCTGTCAGACATAAAAAACTAGGTGTTGTTTGAGTGCATTTTAATAGCATGAACTACTTATGATTTTCAGGCTAGATTGTAAATTAAAAATCTGCAGGAGTCAATCTGTTACCGTAACAGGCAATTCAAAAAAGAAACAGGAATATTAAATTTGAGGATTTAGAAACTGCTTCTTGTTTTTTCTTCATGTAGTCCTTTCTCAGAGACTTATTTTACAGCTTTCAGTATGCATTTGCTTGAACAAAGAGCTCTTATCTTATTTATTCATAAAATTAGAATCAAAGTGTAAAGTAAAAAAAAATATAAAAATTTCACAAATATTTAACCTAGAAAAAAGAAGTTGTTACAACTTGCACGGAGCAATTGGCTAGACCAAAGCAATTTGTCATAGGCAGCAATAGTAAATGGTGTAAGCCTCATTCTGCTGTCAGTCAGAAAATCCTTAAAACTCCCTCAACCTGAACTGCTGTGCTGCAGGAGAGGCTGAAAGCTCTTGTGAGCCTCAGTTAGGCCATGTTCCTCTTGAGCCTTAAACTGTCTTTGTTTTGGTCAGCTGGATAACGAGTTTGCACTGGGCATTGTCACAGAGGTTTGGCAGCCCACCAGACTCGTGCCAAATCCCACATGATCCCTGAATTCCAGGCTGCTCTGGGGTTAAATACAGTTTTGACTTAACAGCGCTACTCCAGTGAGCATCCCAATGCACCTGAAAAGCCCCATAGGGTAACTGGCAGCACTCAGGCTGCCAGATTTGACCACTGTACCAGAACAGGGATTTATGTCCCCAGAAGGACCCCTCTGCTGCCCCTCCCAAAGTGCAGATTTGTTGGTCCAAAGCAAGCAGCTCTCACCCAGATGCTGGCACATTCAGGAGCATTACAATCTCATGAAGCATTTTTCCTCTAGCTAAGAAATAAATATCCCCAAGGACATGCTCTGGCATCACTAAAGCAGGCAGTTGTCATGAACTGGAGTGGTACAGTGAAGGTCTGAGATCCAAAGCTGAGGACACTTGTTCTTTGTATTCTACAAGCGGGTCCAGATCTGAACGGAGCAGGCACAGTGATCACACACAGGTCGGGGCAGCTCAGCTGCATTTTTTATCTGGAGACCAGTAATTACAGACCTTTCCATCTAGAAATTCAGAGTTTGGAAAACCCCTCCACTGCCTCCTTGGAGGGGCCAGTCCTGCCTGTGGTTGAACTGACTTGTCCCATACTCCCCAGCCTTCCCCACGAGAACGAGAGGAGCGAGAAGGGGCCATTTGGTAACTGCTGTCAGGGCAACGCTTGGTCAAAACCACTTCCCTGCCAACATGATGACAGAAGAAATTTTTCCCATAGGATAGATACTCAAGGTTGTATATGCCTCCCAAACACATTCCTACAGCTCATTCATGCTGACTGATCATGAACAAGAGACAGAAAACAGCTTGGCCAGTGGCAGAGGGAAGGGGAAACATTTGCAGGTCTAGTATTTTAGAAAATACTTTTTTGCACACTTATTTTTTGAAACCTTTTCTAATAAATTGGCAGTAAAAGACTGAAGAGAGTAAGAATTTAGAAGTGAAGTAACAGCTTGTCTGTTTTATTCTAGTTATATTTCACTTTCAAAGACTTGGTAGATAGCATGATGTGTAGGAATTTCTCTTATGTTAAAGTCACTGTTACCCCTAAACTAAAAACGTTATCAACTTTCTGTTAATTGTCTTCTGTTCAAGCCATACAAGTCTCTCAGCTATGCTAAACTTAGTTAGCCAAAAATATTTATTTCTTCATTCATTCTCTTTTTTTTTTTTTTTTTTTTTAACATGAATGACTTATTTCCTCTCTTTAGTACTAATGAATATTCAAGTCTGGAAAAGCTCAGACTGCTCTAAAATGCCAAGATAAACATGAGAAAATCATATGCTTCCATTTTCCCACTCCAGCTGTTTTCTCGGCTGCTCTGAACTGGTGTCCAACCAGCCCTGCTGGTGAAAGGATATGTATGTCACATCATACGAGCCATGGAAAGAGCAGCTCAATAGAACCTCTCAGATGGAGCAGTAGAAAATAATATTATTCAATAAATTAAAAATAAAATTAACTATGTAGATCAAAGCATTTGTAATAGTGCCAGAAAACTGCAAAGTGTATGTGAGCATGAATGTTTACATACAATGCATTTTAGAAGTAACATACATACAGTTAACTTAGAGAAATTTGAAGATTACAAGAGAAAAATCTGCTGTTCTTTACTGGAAGCTGCCTGACAAAGCTTTCAAAAGGGTTTATGGGCCTTTCACAGACGTGGAAATTAAATGTACATTTGCTTTTCTGTGACTGCAGGGTATGTGTCACCAACATTTCATTTCAAATGACTCAGCAGTTAGAGACATAATACTCCTCTCATTTGCAGTCAACCAAAATTAGCATGTGGCTAGATCAATCTGAAAATGGGAAGTCACTTTATGAAGGTAACAGGTACACTGGAAAATTTTTAACTTCCACTCCATGGAAGCCATACATGTGTCCACATGCAGGGCTTGACTTTAACTCAAGATCCAGCTCTGCAAGGCATGCACTTCTGCAAGAACAGTGTCATCCACTGAGTTCAGTAGTTTAATACCACCTGGACAAAAATTTAAAATGAACTTTACCTTCATACCAAGATCATAAAGTCTCCTCTTGACCTACTCGCAAACATATACTTGGAAGTATTTGATGTTCTTTCAGGTTGAGTCTAATTACCAGTAATTAGAGCTATAGCTTAGGGTGACATAGTGATTAATGTAGCCAGGACACAAGCAGGGATTTGTGACTGTCATCAGCCTCACTAGATCTGATAGAACAGTATCTTGGGGCCTTCCTTTAGAAACCAACACATATAATGTCAGTGGGTTGGTCTGGTTGTTTGTTGAAACTTTTATTTACTTGTTTTTATTTAGAATAGAATCATAGGATGGTTTTGGTTGGAATGGACATTTAAAGGTCATCTAGTCCAACGCCCTGCCATGGGCAGGGACACTTTCCACTAGATCAGGTTGCTCAAAGCCCCATCCAATCTGACCTTGAATGTTTCCAGGGACGGACATCTACAACCTCTCTGGGCAACCTGTTCCAGTGTTTCAACACCTTCAAGGACCATCTTTAATGTCGTGTCATATTTACTAATAAAACCATCTGTTTGTTACTAGATAACTGCTCAGAAGCTCCCTGCGGGCTTAGAGTAAGACATCTGTGGAAACCTACCCGTGACAACTCAGATGACGAGGACTTCTCCCAAAGGGCCAGAGACAAGCAGAAGTCCTTTGGCAGACAGTAGGTTTTGCAAGAGTGAATAAATGCCAGAGCAAATAGTGGCCACAAAACCAGCCTCAGTACAATCAGCCTTAAAGGTTATTAGAATTTTTTTTTCAATATATTTTTTTAAATATTTTGACCTCCCTAGGAGGAAATTCTGCTTCAGGTTTAGCTCCAGTGAACTGTGAGGAATGCCATTCCCTCCTTCAGAGGATCGCAGCCAGATCTTGAATTCGACTATCAACACACTGGTTGCCTTTACGACATTATGGGCAGGAGCGCAAATAAAAGCACATATTCTATAGAATCCCTTGTACAGCAAAAATGGAGTAAGAGAACACAGAACATGCTGTCTTTACTTCCCAATGTAGCACTGCAACCAGTTTCTGAACTCTAAGAAACATTCAACAAACTCCTAACAATGTGCTGAACGCACTGAGCTTCTTACCATCTTGGGAAAAAATTGTGGGTTTGAAAATAGGAATGACAAATATTTCTGCAGATCGAACTGTTTATTTCATTTCACAGATGAAAAATAGCGGAGCTGGCGGCTGGTTTGCTAGACTGAAAGAGGAGTATGAGACCATCATGCCCTGAGCCAGGAACATCAGACAGAGGTTATGAGATTAAAGAAAACAACAACTCCCACAGCCCAGTACAAATGAGCATCTAAAATATCTACTGTGAGCTGAATAAGGAGGAAGAGGGCCTTGTCAGCTTTTGCCTAGCACCCCTGGCTGTTCAGGTTCAATATTCACATTACCTTTTGCTTCTGAATTCAACAGCCATATGTAAAAAAAAAACCATAACAGACCTTGGAGCTGCCGTTCCCTGGACTGAGAGCTACTAAAGAATTTATTGAAGCAGCTGGAGTTTTTTGGTTGATCGGGGTGTGGTTTTTTTGTTTGTTTGTGGTGCTTTGTTTTTATTTTTTGTTATTGTTGTTGATTTTTTTTTTTAAATTTATTTTATCTTTTTTTTTTTTCTTTCTTCAAGAAAGTAAAAGATATCACAGCACAAAAGATAGCCTACGGAGGTTCATCATAAATATATATATGCTGACTTAACAGAAAAAATGATTAAAAGTGTAATCTATCTAGAGACCAGTACAGCAAGTAGAAAAATAGATGAGAAATATTCCCTGTTTTCTTATGTGTGGGCCTGAATCCTGACTTAAATGAAACAACTCCAGGGATGGGAAACCGCCGATGTCTTTGGATAGGTCATGGAGGTACTCCTGAAGCAAGAAGCTGGGGCTCAAGGACAGCACTAGGAAAGAGGGATTCTTTCTCCTCTGTGATCACCTACCACCCCCCTGTCTCTTCCACCTCCTTGTCTCCTCCCACACGTGCAGTGCCCTTCACACCCCCAGGGAGCGGGAGGGGTCCAGGCCTAGGGCAGCAGCAGCTACTGTGAGTTGTGCTGCTCGGAGCTGGACATCTCCCTGTCTGACATCACGCGATGCTCAGGCAGCCCACCCGCAGCCCTGCCGCTGCAGAGCTCAGGCACGGCATGCACAGCACGCGCGGCTGCTGTCACAGACAGCTCTCTATTAGTTAACTGGACCTCATGGCAAGGAATTCAGATGTCATCTCCAGCACCCAGAATCTTTGAATTAACTCTCACGTAGATCATCAAGCACGAAACTACTAAGGCAACATGCCTTCATGAATGAGACTCCTGCAGACAAAACTCTTCACTAGCTTGTGCTAGTTATGATCTTATTTACAAAAGAATGCTTTAAGAGTGCTCTCAACACTAATTGCGGAATGTCAGCAAGCTGCCAGAAACCTGTCCAGTTGAAATGGATTCTCCACCATTAGGCAATTTAGGATAGTTTATTCAACCTTATGAATACATTCCTCACTATATTTCTTATTATAAACTCTCTGTACTTCCAGATTAGTTTAGTCATCAACATCTCATTTGCCTGGAAACAAGATCCCAAGATTTTTCATTGCCAAAGCAGCTGTCACTGCAACAGGAAGTGGAAGGGCACAGGGGACAACTCCTAGCCCCCACCCCCCCACTTCATTTCCAAGCACCACCATCAATCTAAAATGTTCCACATCCCAAAATTGGGTTCCTTTTGTTTACCCTGGGGAAACAAATGCTCAGACATGCTGCAAAGAGCTCCATCTGACAACATTCAAGAGAAATGCTTTTATATGAGCTCTGTCAAAGGGTTTAGGAGTTTGCCTCGGAAAAGAGAAGTCTAACTGTAATTTCGACAATAAATGCTTCACTGGGATATATTTTGCCACCTCCTTGCTGCTGGCTAATGCTTGCTGCTGTCTTGAGGAATCTCCCAGCTGCATTCAGTTTTAGTTAGTCACTGAAATTAATTAATTTCTTGTGATATTATCTGGCAACTTGTTAAGGTGCCCAGGATATAACCTTCAATGTGTAGGGCATAATGTTATATGTACGGACATATGTATACACCCATAGGTATATAGGTGGTAATATTTAGTATTTGACTTTATTTTTGACAGAATCACAAATCAGGATCAGCTGCTTTACTATCAAAAATATTTGTCCCTGCTAATTTTCCATTTAAAAGCCGTGTTTAACTTTAATGAGCAAATACGTGCAGTATCAAACTCCAGCATTTTATTGAATTCTCTTACACACAATAATTTCAGATCCCTTTCTGCTTTTCTCTCTGACATACAGTTTACTGAATATTCTTTAGCATATGTAAATATATATATATAATCTCTACAGTTCTTCCCATTGGATGGAGAATTCAACTCCTCTATTTTCCTTAGGTGTCTGTATAGGTGTTGTATTCTCCTACGTTCAGTTCAGCCGAAGAAGATTATCATTATTATCTCAAGTCCTACAGGCTCCAGCCTTATAATGCTGCACACTGAACACATAAACAATCAACAGTGTGTCCCATCTCACATTTCTTACTGTCTAGGAACAAGGCAACATGTAAATGCAAGGAACTGATGGGAGAACTCAAAACAAGAGTCAGAAAATTCAGAGGTGATCAACGATCACAACATACCATCTACCTGTCTGTGGCTGATTTTTTTTTCCTTTTTTTATCTTTCACAACAGAGATGGCTGTTGAACATGAAGTCCAACGGCCAAAGGTTGCCCTGTGAGTTCCTATGAGATATTTCAGCCCTATGTGGGAAATAGCATCTTTCCATCCTCTTGGCAAAACAGCAGCAGTCAACAGAGACACAGGACGGGCCTGAAGCAGTAGAGAAAGGTACTTGGTATAAAACAGCCAATGGCATCTTCTCAGTCTTGCCAGCAATTTACAGGATGAGTCAGGAAAATAGTCCTTCCAGTAATATTTTGGTGGAAGCATCGAACAAGACCAAACTGCATTTCTTAGGTTCTTAGAGTTCACAAGGAAGGAGAAAAGCATACAGGAGCACAGACTGTTTTGGGGGTGGAAGATTTTAGACCTTATGTTTTGTCATAGCCAATTTGGACCAACTTCTAGGTAATATCTGAGACAAACCAAGATTTCAGCCTGAACAGAAGTCAGCTCCAAAACAGAGAGGTAGGCTGGTAATGATCAATAAAGAAATGCTAGCTGAAGTCATATTTGTGAACAGCTGTGGTCAGCAAGAAACAGGCAATGAACAACAACAGCTGAAGGACAGAACAAATTTTAGAAATAAAAAAAAATCCTGGAACTTAAAAATGAATCCCCATAAAAAGTTAACTGGAAATATCTTTCCATTTTGAACAAGTTATTCTCATAGCCAGTATATTCTGGGTTTTAGCCAGTTTACAATAAAATGAGCCATTTTTCAAGAAGCATACACTTTTCCCATGATTCTACAATTTAGATAACTCATGCAACTGCCAGCATAAAATCTCCAAGTGGCATGATATTCCAAGTAAGCGTTTAAATACAGCTCAAATTATTTTCGAATTAGGACCAAATGTTGCCCAAGCCTTGACAGTATTCCCTTGCTCCAGATCCAAGACACTATACATAGAATCAAAACCTGGACCAGCTGCGAACAAGCTTGTAGGAGTACTACACATATGTTTAGAGTATTGTGCCACGGAGGCTCTATTGTCCAAGTCTGCTACAACAAGAAAAGTGATTTATTGAAATCATGTTTGGCAATAACTCTGAAAGACTTCAGAGGAGATAAAGGCCCTCTTTAGCTGAGGCCCAAAAGAAGGATGGTGAAAACCAGGTATCCACATAGCACTGAAATGTATACAAGAGAGAAAAGGTGGACTGGGAAGCAGAACCACATCTCCAGCTTCCTTCATCAGGTCAGCACTAGTGACATCTCGTGAAACTCCTTCAGCCAACCCTCTCTCCTCTTAAAGCAACAAATATTGCTTGTGCAGATCTTCCTGCAATACACTATAACCCTCAAAAAAGATAGAGGAATACAATACTTCACAATCAGTCTCAGAAAAGCATGGTGGATTTATTCAGAGGCTGTTCGTGGACCTTTAAGCTGTCATTATTTTCTAAGCGATACAGTATTTACAATTCTGCTGAAGTGGTTTGGAAAAGGATTTGGATAAAGCTGGTGGCATGAGAATGTTCACAGAAACTCATATTTTCCTGATGTATTATTGAGGCCATGGGATGATGAAATGGTCATGTTTCCCATTTAGTTAATATAATTAGTTATGATAGCACAAACCACAACTCTTACAGTGCTATATTAGATAGAAGCAAATGTTTGTGCCTACAGTTATTCTTTTATTTAAAAACAAGCTAGTAGAGTACACATGTAGAACTTGTTTTTTTTAAATTGACAGTACAGAAATATCACAGCATATTCTGATTACAATATGCTTTCCGATCTGAACTAATATTCACAGCAATTTTGCCATTAATGACTAAGGGGTGAATTTCCAAGAGGATGGGATGTCACCAGGTAGGCTAGAACAAGAGACAGCTGTGGCTCAGTTCTGTGTCCCTCTGTCCCTAATCTGCTGTTCACACTACAGAAAGTCTCTTATGCTGAAGTCTTATTGGACTCCTTTAGAAATGTAGTATTAATTAAAACACTTTCATATCATAGTGCATGTACTAATTCAAACAAAACAGCACTAAACTTTTATTTCCTAAGGAACATTTATCTTCTGCTACACTATTACTACAACATATGTACTCTTTTGATTTGCCCTAAGCATTATTTCCATGCTTTTTATAAGATACAGATGTTAAATTGATGCTTTGAGATGTTTCAAACTGGCCCTCCATTCCCCTGCAATTACTGAAATATTGGTACCACATTTATAGCCATCTAAATCTCCTGAAACCTCACATGAACTGGGAAAAGTTTGCTGGTTTTCATTACCCCTAAATTTTTCCTTCTTCATCTCTTTTCAAAACCCATGATAGTCATAGTTGTAAACTTGTTGATTAACCAAAATTTGTCCCTACCTTAATTTTTTCTGAGGTTATCCTGTTCTCCAGGAGCTGCCACTGAACAGGAGCATTACTACCGTGGCATAAGACATTTTTGCAGTGAATGCAATACCCCAAGTTTTAATTAAAACACCACTGCTCAACTTTTACTTATTTAAAATGCTGTGAATTTAGCACATTGCTCTTTAGGAGACTTCAAATCAACTTAACGGGTGAAAATTATTAATTTGAGATTCTGCTGTCCCCAGTGTACTGGGGAAGTGTTTTGTGCTTCCAAGAAGCACACGGCTCTGGGCATCCCAGTGTTCCCCAGGGAGAGGCCAGCAACATCACTCCTGAAATGAGATCAGGGGCTTGGAAGATGTTAAAAGCATGAACTCCTATTACATTTCAGTCTCAGTTATTATTAGTTTTGAGGAGGGGGGGGAAATATTTCAGTTTATTGTTTCAGATTTAATAAAACTTGGACCAGAAAGATAAATGAGTTGAGTAATATTGCTATAAGAAGGATCTACAGGATAAAATTATCTGGCTGATCTATTTTGACAACATCAATTCTATAAATATATTATGAAACTTCTTTATAAACATTATATTTCTTTTAACCCAGGACAGCATTGCTTCTAATCTGCAATAAATTGAGATGAAATAATTTTATGTTGCAAAGCATCAGCTGACATTTCCAATCCCTCTTGAGAGAACAGAGCATCTTGATCCATCTTCTCCTTTAAAAGAAAACGAAGGCTTTACCCAGGCTTCTATAATGTGACAACAGTCAAGAGGGGCTGTTCAACAAGCTTTTGAGCAAACAAGAATTTTGACTGCTATAACTAAGTTTACCTTTGTATATCAGGAAACTAAAATAATCCCTGTAGTCCTCCCTGCATGTGAAATCCGTTCTTCATCCCTTCTTTAAGACCCACATAGCAAGTAGGAACCCAAATTTCCCCCACATCAAGACATCAATAAAACTCCATCAACCTTAATAAGATTTACTTGTCTACTGCAGCAGGAGAATCAAAGCCCTCGTGTGCAGGAACAAACTCTATTTCCAGCTCTCATCTGTGGGATTTGGACAGATTGAGAATAGCAACACAAATACCTAGAGTATTGGAAAACTGATCTGCTTATAAATCTAAACCACACACACATATCTGCATCAGGACACATACACAAGGGGTTTATGTAATTGGAAAAACAGGTTACATGATACCTATGCTAAGATATTCCAGCTCTGTGGTAATATTTTTTCCTGTTTTTTTTTTTTTTTTTTTTTTTTTTATTTATTTTCTGTTTTTTCCAGAGGAGGAGTAGAGGGATGGGAGTTGAAAAAGAGGTCATTTAATAAACCGCAGAAAAAAATAACTGAGAAGGCAAGATAATTTCTGTACTCTCCTTTCCTAACTAAATTAACATTAACTTCATTTTTTGAAGTCCCCACTGTTCCTGATTTACTGTTTTTCTTTCTACCTGATTTATTTTCCAGACAGATGACTGTAAAAGGCAGACAATTTTTCAGCATGGTGTCTTATTTCCTGCTGGGTTATTTTGTCTGCCCAAGGAGTTGTTAGAATAGAGGACAGAAAAATGAATTTATGTTGTACCTGAAGATGGCACATGCATCCAGGACCCTCTGGAGCATGAAGAATGACTTCTGCATGTTACGGCATGATGCTGCAAGGACCTGAACATTTTCTTCACAGCATGAGGGAAAGCTCCCATTTTCTGTGGCATAATTTCTGGGTGTGTGTCAAGAGAAGGCTTCGGCCTGTTGCCGAGTTCCCTAAGATCTTCAGTGGATTTGTGGGACTCTTAGATTCTGGTGCAAAAACTGGAAGCATTGAGGAATAGCTGCATTCAACATTTGTTAAGATTCACAAATTCCTTGCTACAACCATAACACAAACAGTTTAAATGTCATAATAAAGAATATAAATATGTCAATAACAAAACTATCACAAACAGCTATGACCACCCAGTCAGATTTCCTGTGTGTGAATGCATGTTGTTTGAGTTGGATTAGATCTTAAGATGACAACTAGTGTTGACAAAACATTTTATGTAATGGATTTGCAAGAGCACCTTGGAAGTTGAAGTGCAACGCATTCTTTCTTATAATTCTGAAGCTAATATTTGCAGTATATTATCTTGCACATTAAATTAGAAAAAAACAAAACAAAACAAAAAACAACAAAACCAACCAACCAACCAACAAAAAAAAACCAACCAAAAAACCCCAAACCCAGAAAGGTTAAGTTTGGACTACTTTCAGTCAACCAGTTCACATGCAAGAAGTGTTACAGCTAGGACTGCATTTGGAAAAAGCAAGAATTATGAACTGTTTAGACTAGTAGAGGAAGACATCTTTTTATATTATGTGTGTCAACATGGTACTGCTAAAAAGAGTCCTCTTCTATTTGTTTTAGCCCTATGTTGATATCAATAATTAAAGTGATTAAATCGTTTTAGTATGTGGGCTGCAAGTGAGGAATCCAATTCTGACATCTAAATGATTAATTTCTAACAGTGAGTTTTAGGTACCTTGGCCAAAGGCATTAAAAAATAGATTTCAGCATTCATATCTATCAGAGTTCAGCATCCTACAACCTTTAAAAAGTATGAATCCTGGAGTCACAAATGTCCTGTGGCCTGCAGAATAAAAGATACTCTGATGAAAATGGGATATTTTGAAATTTTACATATCTGCATCTACTTGACACACCAACAGCTGTCTGCTTAGTCAGGAAAGATATCTGCCCCAAAAAATTTCTCTTAAAATGTTTTCTACATTTCTCATTTTTCTAGAACAGTAAGATCACAGATCATATTGACAACTTGCAGCAATTACATGGGACATGCCTATTATTCAACTCTCTGCATTTTCCATGTCCCTGCCAGTTGTTAGCGACAGACCAACTTGTCACATGGACACACTCCCTTCACTTGAAATTTGACTGACACGATCAGCGCATCCAGTTTGCATTGCCTGGTCAATGACTTTGTACCTGGAATGGGTTTGGAGAGATGTGTATTGACATAGATCCTGAGGTTTGCTGTAGTCACATATGAACATTTTTCAAAAACTTTCACTGAAGATTTCTCAGGAGACATTATGCTTTACAACTACAGGTGCCTGCAATAACTACCAGGTATTGCCTGTAGTAGTATACAACAAAGTATTTCCATTTTGTCCTTCTGTCCTTCCCCCCCACCTCCTTTTGGTTTCTCAGTTATAAACCACCAACTGCTCACAAAGCAACATTTTGCAACCTGCCTGGCAGGGCACCTTACTCACATGCACATGCACTATCCAGATTTAGTTATTTACGATGACCTTGACAACACCATCCATAATACTCAGAGTTTTAAAGAAAAAACAGTGATTTAAAATAATCCCAGTGAAAGGTATAGCAAGTAGTTGCATAAAATATAGCTTACAAATGTTCCTCTTATAAGGACATTGTCCTAAAACTCATTAGCCTCCCAAAAGAAAAAAAAACCTACACCAAGACCCTGTAAATTTTATAAACACCCAAACAGCCTTTTTTTCCATACTCTATCATGTATGGGATTTTAATCACATCCTCTCAGGGACCTGCTCTTGCCTTGATCCACTTTCTGTTTTGTCTTACAAATGGCTTCACAGAAATGATGTATATTCACAAAAAAATGACATATACACACTCACCATCTCAAGGGAACCCATATGGAAATAGTTTTGCAGGATCAAGGACATGATTGAGTTCCTTGAAAAGGGGTTTCAAGGTTTTCTGTGTGAAATCTTCTAAGCAAGGGACCCTGGAGGCTCTAGTTTCCTTTTCTACTTCTGAAAATGGCCAATGACACTTGACACTAATTTCATTACTGATATGAAAGGTATAGACAGAACAATAACACTGTGGATAAAAATCAGACTTGCAAATTGCTTTGTTTTAATAATTTAGGATACAATTTCTTTCTCAGGCTTGTTGAGATAGGATCTCAAGCCTACTTGTTTCCCTGTAAAGACTCCAATGAATTTCAGTGGGATTTACAGGTTTTCCTTAAAATAGACAAGAAACAACAAGAGAGAAAGTGGTAGATGCAAAGTTGGTGGAACTGAGTGAAGCTCTAATGAATTTAACGTATCTGCCCTGCCAGAGATTCTATAGCCACGTTCATAAGCAGTTTTGAACTCATCAGCAGTTTTTAAACCACTTTTCAGTCTTAAAACCGCCAAATAATACTCACTTCTAAGACCTCTTTGACACTTACTCCCTGTTGATTCCTGCATGTCTCTTCCTTTGCTCTCTGCTGCAGAATCTCCTTATATTTCTGCAGGTGCTGGTTTCCTTCTACCTGTTGGCTCGGGGCAGTTACTAAATGCTGCAGGAGGTAAATATGGTCATTGTTCTTTACCGGGCATATTTGTTGGCCCAAATAATTGGCAGTTTTCTGATATTTGCACTTGTGATTAGATATTTCCACTCAATGCATCAAAATGACCTTTAAGGGTATTTTTTTGGGATGAAGGTGTTTTGTTGTTGGTTTTGTGTTTTTGTGTTTTTTTGTTTGTTTGTTTGTTTTGGTTTGTTTTTTTGTTTTGTTTTTTTTTTTTTTTTTTTTCTTGTTTGTTTTTTAAACCAAATTAGTTAAAACTAAGATTTCACTTTAATATAACTGCACAACTTACAGTCAGGAGTGAAGCTCTGTTTCTGTGAGAAATAATAAAATTTTCCCCACAGAATTTACAAGTTTTACAATGGCAAAAAAACTGAGTGGAAAAACCGGAGACATGATGAAGTAGTAAGAGAATAAAGACAACATCATAACATGTAGGATATTCTTCATATGGCCCAAAGTCTTCCATTATGATTTGATGCATGGATTTTCCTCATCAGTATGAGATTTGAGAGATTAAAACATATTGCAGTAGGCTATGAAAAATACCAAAAATTAATAAATAGCAGATGTGATATGTTTAAGTTCAGCATGAGAAAAGCATGAATTTTTATGAATGTATTTCAGCAGCAAAACCATCCTCAAAGCATTGTAACCACCACTGTCAATTTGCTCCTGTGGTGAATGCCACTGGCTTTTTGGCAATTCATTTGTTAAAAATCGAGATAAATACTCAATTTATAGTTTCTTATGTATAGAAGAATGTGCAATTAATTGAAAAACCATTGTCTGTGAATCAAGATAATGTATCCTGACATTTATTGTGGCACTGAGTAGAATAGTGTGCACACCAGTCCATGGAATGAAAAAACAATTGCATTGTTTTCAAAATGTTTCCTAGTATTTACACAGGACTTCACTGAGAGCAGAATTTGAACTAAAACTGTGAAGAATTCATAGCTTATAAGATTGGGCAGTGGTACCTCATTTTGAGGTATCTTGAGGATAGAATGTTCCCAGTTTCTCCAAACTAAGATGCTACGGAAAATATATTGGGGGGAAACACAACAGCACGAGGTGCAAAAGTATTAGTATTTGGTATACATTTTTCAGTGGCTACACATTTAAATGCTGTTAATTCTCTTGTAAATTAGACACAATTGAGGAGCAACACATATATAGGCACTTGAGCAGGTACGAACTCATCCATTGCAGCAAGACTGTTAAAATGCACCTCACATTTCCTCCCAACTGGTAATTACCAGCTTTGATCCAGAAAATAGAGCGATTAAAACTTCTAATTCATGCCACTAAATCATTTCTAATGTAGGATGTTCACATTCAGAATCATACCATGCTCTTACACTAAAAATAAGGCTTGTCACATGAACCACAGCTTGCCTTTCAAAGATGCTACTCAACGGCACAGTGTCTTTTCACACTGTTTGCTTTGATCTATACACACACAAAGCCCAGAAGCAAGTCACTGGAATAGAAACATCAGTATGGTGTTGATATATCTGTTTTACCCCCATCATAAAAGTATTTACTCAATGAATTATATACAGTCCTTATGTTTTTTCTTCAAAATTAGCCAATTCCTAAGAAAGTTACAATGTAAATATAAAGTGAAGTTCAAGAGTAGTAGCCTTATTACTACTTGACTGTAAGCAAAGTGCTTAATCACATTAAATCTCCATCAGATTGGTAGAAGAACAGAGCAAACCTTGTTTTACACATTCCACTCATAATCCTGAAGTGAAAAGACTGACTCTTTCCCAGTCAGTTGTTTTAAACCAGGATTAGTCCAAGCCTTTAATACATCTATGTTGCATTTTTTTTTCTATCTCATTTTCCCTCCAGAGATGTCAGTTATCAGTTGTTGTTGTGTCACAGAGCTGTGCCTAGTCACCAAGCATTCTGGAGAAAAAAATATATAAGGAACTATGCACATTAGAAAATGAATTCACAAATGTTTAATACACACTGTAGTAATCAAGAGGAACAGCACTTCTATGACTGCTCATTTGTATTAGCACAATTAAATTACCAGATTAGGTAACATTTTGAGAACAAAGTGTCCTACAGCTTGTCCTACTGTTATAAATCCAAGATCTACAGCCTATAAAGGGTATTTCAGTTGTAACTCCAAATGCCTCTTGAAGTCTACTGATAGAGCTGAGAAAAGGAGTCGGGATATAGCAACACAGATATTTTTGCATTGTGAGTGGGATCTGAACCCATCTGAAAGTGTTTCCTCATGCAGCACCACTAGATGCAGCAATCTTTGGCTACCTGCTAAAAAGCTAATTAGTGATGCCTTTTCCTACATGTCAAGTTAAGCATCTGGTCTTTTTTATTTTCTTTTCCTGTGGAAAAGGAAAATGAAAGACCAAATTGCTAATCCAGAGCCACACAGTCAGTCGGCAAGAGTGAGGCAATGGATTGGAAGTCCTGTTTCCAAGCCTTTACCCGCAGACAAAATCCTACTCAAAAAATAAAACCAAAAAGAAGACAGCTGCCTCTCTTTTGTTTTTCCTTTCACTGCTCCAAATAGAAAGCAACAGAGAGTTACTGTTCTACAGCTGTTACAGGGAAAAACAATACCCAAAATAAAACAACAAAAATGTTAATTAAAAAAAAAAAAAAACTAAACAGAAAATCCCCAAACCAAAACACCCAGACTTTGAAACAAGCAGGAAAAAACCCAAACAACTGTAGTAAACCAATTATACAAAAATCCTGTGTACTGCTAGGAAGAAGCAGGAAGATGAATTGCAAAAAACAGAAGCTTGAAAAAGAGTTCCTGTTATCCCCAGGTCCAAATTCTTCAGCAGTGAAGTTATCAGACTCCCAACAGCAAGCAACTTAGCCTGAATTTTTCAGTTACCCTGTTACAGATTCAAGAGGAATGTAAAATAGAAGCTAATTTATTGATCTATTCTCAAGCCCTCAGTAGATAGGCGAGATTTATTTCACTTCTAATTTTTCAATCCATCAAGGTACCATAGAGCAAAAATGCAAGAGAGATGCCCAGTTTTCCTTTACATAAGATAAAGGAGAATTTTGTCTTCTGAAAGGATGTGTTTAAAATTCTCTGTGTGTCATGTGAGGAAAAAACCTCAGCTCTTATAAACAATATATTCTGCATTTAAAACTACAGGTTTTCCACCATAGACCCTCGTACATAGCAAACATCTAGATTCAGAATTTATTGCTGAACCTAAGTTTACTTCCAATGTTCTTAATTTCAATGTCTAATTTACTACCATTCATAGACCACATTCCACTATGATAATATTTTTCTTTTCCTTGCTTAACTTAAGGAGTTAGCTTTCTAAAACTGTTCAACATGTGCACTCAGAGTCAAGTTTTCAAATGAGTAAATGACTCAAACTGAATAAAAATAACATTCAACTCCCTGCACCTTACACTGAGAACCACCCCAAAGTATTTTGATATGCAAGCAAAAAACAAACCCAAAGAATAAAAACAAAACGTGACAACATGACAAATGGAAGAAGAAACACACACCAAATCTCCACAGTCCCTCTAATTCACAAACATACATATGTATGCACACACAAAGGCACAAAATGAAAGCAGAGGAACCAGGTAGTCACGTGGCAACCACATTTTATATAAGATACAGACACAATCACACACAATATGATATTTGGGACATTTGCCAGCATACGACAAACTTATTGCCAATAAATGATGAAACAAAACTTCTGTGATTTAAGCTGCCACCTAGACACCAACACAATTTACCCTCTTTTTCTATTACCTGTGAGAGAAAAGCTTCAGTAGGCAGCAAACAGGGAAGTTAGCATCAGAAGGGAGCCCTAATTCTTGCTATAACTGGCTTTAATTTAAATTAGGATTTTTCACATAGCACGTAGTCCCAGCCCAAGCTCTCACTGGTGGGATTTGGAGGTCCCAAGCCAAACCCCTTCCGACACCACATGCTGGTTCCCATAGGTTGGGTGAGTGCTGAACGGCTGCAGACACAGCCTGGTACCCTGCAAACACTTCTCCTGGGCATCAGGAAAACGCTCACTTTTGAGCAGGGAGCTCTTATTTATATACTTCTAAAAGAAATAAAAAGGCTGTTGAAGTGTGCCTGCAGCTGGGGTTTCATTTCCTTCACTATGATTCACGATAGCTGGGGCAACCAAGAGATGTTTCTTTATCTTATTCTGCCAAGATTGCTGGGTACTGCTGCGAGCTGGAGTCCTTGTGATACCTGTCCAGAGACTCTCCCTCGAGTCTGCATCCAAAATGCAATCAGCTTCCCCTGTCTGCACCTTCTGCCCCCAGATAAGCAGGACACAAGTTTCCTTAAGTTATCTCCAAGTGACAACTCTGGTTTCCCAAGGAAAACAAAAGCATCCCTGCTATACTGGAGTCAACAGCACATAAAAAGCTGAGCAATTTATCAAAAACAATGAACAGAAGTAGGAATAATTGCTCGTATAAGCAGATTCCAGAGACTTTTTTACAGCTATTCATGCTGTTAGGATGTCCCTTTGCCTGATTTCAAAGAAATTCCTGTGGCAGCACATCACACATTTAGCTTCACATGAGGTGCACAGCACACGCTCAGCTCTTATGAAAAGCAGCTCAAGGGGCACTGTGCATCAACTTCCCTACTATCTAGTGCCTAGGGGAAAAGTCTGTTTTCCATGAAGCCAAATACATTTTCTCTAATTCCTAATGCTCACTTTATGTCATATTATTTTTTGGTACCCTCCAGAAGTTTTCCCCCTCTCTCTGCTTTCTGGCCCTTCAGGGAGAAATAAGTAGAAAAGTTTTCCACAGCCTTAAAGATAGCCCAACTAAAGGTCCGTGCAAAAGTTCATATACCTGAAGTTAAATTAATCACAAAGTTTGAGCAAAGCATTAAGAGCTTTTGGCCCTCAGATTCAAGACAAGAGAGAAGGACCATCAGGGCAAAGACCCATAGAAAAGCCACAATCTGGCTCCTTTCCTCCTCACCTTATGCCCCATTGCATGCATGTTAGAGGCAAGACTAGAGTAGGCAAGCTCTTCCACCTCATTTTTTCAAGAGAAGTGTGTTTTGTAGTCACAAACAAATTTCTATTTATTTATCTACATTTTTAATGGATTATTTCAACTATGACCAGTTCTTTATCTTTGATTATTTTAATTTATTTTAAGATAGGAAAAAATAAAGAATAATAATCTGGAGAGTGCAATAATAACAAGAAATATCTGAGTAGTTGAACAGTTCAAGAGAAAATATTCTCTTTGAAGAAAAATGCATGAAACCTTTTGCAGTGTGGTAATATCATGCTGTAATCTATATCAAGGTAAGGATGGAAAGATCCCTTTGAAGTATATTAAGAAAAGGGAAAGCCATACAATAAATATATCAATAAATAAAAAACATTTATTAAAGATGACTGTTCTCCAAGTCCTTCTGAAACAGGTCTTCCTTTGATTTGGATTTTCTATCATGTGGGAAAAGGTACTTTTTATACCAGAAGTCCATTGGAGTGCATGAAATCTCTAATCCAGGGAAAGGTGCCAGGCCAATTTAGTGTTAAACAGCTTTATTTCTCAGGGAGTACCTCAATTTCCCCTTTCCCTTTAGTAGGGTAACATGCAGATAAGAAAAGGTTTGTGATCCTCAGCTTTATTCTAAGTAGGGATTCTCATTAAAGCTGTCTGTGAACAGCACAGGCCTCGTCTACGGACCATTAACAATGATCCTGTTAAATACATGTCATCTTTCTATCAGTAAACTTGCTGTGAAACTGTTTCCAAACACCTCTTGCAGCACTGAGGCAGTATTTCCACTACCTATCAATAACCGAAGACCAACACAGATGACTGGTTTCTTGAGATTTTAACAGCACAGAAATAGTGAAGCACACATTACTTTTTCATCCTCTTAAAGTGCACTCTGTTTTTCCTTATCCTGTCCTGCTTGGGGCTGGACTAGAGCTCCCGTTGGTTCGGCAGCGGGAGGATCTGCAGCACCCTGAGACCCCAGGGGCTCCCCAGGTCCCAGTGCCCTCACCTGTGTGCGGGGGCGGGGGGAGCACAGCTGGAGGGCTGGGCCCGGATTGGCTGATAGCCCATGTCACGTGACATTGCGCTCACTATATAAAGGCCGGAGTGGGCCGGGAGGGGCTCTCACTTCCAGGAGTGTAGCTGCCGGGCCTTTGCGTTCGGGATTGCCGGCCGGGAGCAGGCGGGTGGTGAGCAGCTGTGTGGTACGTTACCCGTTGGTACTGCTGTCAGCGTATTATTCTGTTACTGTTATTAAACTGCTTTTATCTCAACCTACGAGTCTCCCTTTGCCCCTCCGATTCCCTCCCCATTGCCGAGTGGGGGGAGGGTGGGTGAGCGACTGCGGGGCATTTAGCTGCTGACCAGGCTCAAACCACAACAATCCTTAAATCTGAAGTAAGATCTCAAGTCCCTCTTTCTTTCCTAGCTGATACACACTTCCTGAATTGCTTTTTGATCAGCATATAAGATGCCTCACTTTTGCTATACCTCATCCTCATTTTATAACAAACTAAAATGTCATGCTGCTATTTTGTTCAATCCTTGACTGCTGTCTTTTGATGAGATACGCTGGGATCAAGACAACTCATCCTTCAGTCAGTCCATACATCGATCCCTCTGTTAACAGATAGTAAAGCTTGTTCTTCTAATGATGAACCCAGCCTAACAGCCTTAGTTTGCAAAGCTAGTTCTACCTGTAAATCAAAGCAAAAATAATAGTATGAGAAAATATAACTTATACTCTGTTTTCCCCTGCAAGTATCTGAACTAGCCAATGCAGGACGAATTTCCCAAACCAAGCTTTGCCCTGCCTTCCCTTGGTCCATCTCATTCTCTTCTCTATGCCGTGCTCACCCTCTGTGTGCTCCCTCTCTCTTGCAGAGATGCTTCCACTGGAATTCAAAAAATATGATTCTGGAAGCTTCCTCTGAAACCTGGGGACTTGAATCAGCAGCCAGATGTCAGAACAGAGCAAGTATGAGACAAGTCACAACTAAGAGCATCCCGCTGTGATAACCAGAGAGCGCTCCAAAACAGAAGGGGATGTTCCCCAGTCCCACATTTTAAGGAGTATTTACCACATTGTCTAAATGGAAAATAGAGATGACCCAAAGGAAAGTCTTATCTCCTTGGTGTCCACACCAGGAATACAACAGCCTCTCACAGCCGTCTCAGCACCTCCACACAGCTCCTATCTGCTGTGGAGCTCTTGCATGGGCTGCACAACTTACGGACTTCACTGCAACATCTGATCATCTGTTTTGACTGATATTGGGATAAAACCATCTTTCAACATCATATCTGTGCCATTCCTGGAAAATGAATCATTACCTTGGGTAGATAAGTAGCAAACTACTTTCCTATATGCCATTTCTCCCTCTACCAAAAAAAAAAAAAAATGGGGAGCTGAAGAAGCAAAACCAGGTTGCTGCTCCACGTGCCGGGTGGCTGGATCAGCCCCATGGAGGAACCCACGGGAGAGGCACGCAGGGAGCTGCAAGGAGGGCTTGGGTCCTCAGGAAGCTGCAGCCATGCAGTAGTGAGGGACCCTCTTCCACTGCACTACTGATTAGGAGGATTAAATGATAACTGATATATGATTTTAAGCTTTGGGGGGGAGGGGGGGTGTTTGCGAATATGTTTATTTGAAATCCAGTGTTCCAAATTAGCACTTTCTTCTCATGCAGCTCCCCAACTCAGTCTCTTAGTAGAAGAGAATCAAATCCTTAGTGCCAACCGTGCATTTTTCTCCTTAAGCAGGCATGCAATAAAACCCCACCTCCGTACAGCCCCAACAGCCATGTTCACAGTGCATCCAGCTGGGTTTGCAGGTACTCTGCAAGCGTGCAACTGGGTCTGCAAGTAACCCTGCACACTTGGCAACCCAAGATGTAAAATAAAGTAGATGGAAGCAGTCAGACAGGATGAGACTTTGCCATGGGCCGCAGTCCCGGCCAGGTGCCCCAACGCGACCTGGTACTACTGGGGAAGGGTGATCCAGTGGGGAGGACTCCGTGTCCCCAGGGGATAATCTATTTTGAAACGATAAGCAGTGCCTCCAGTTCCCCACACTACTGGGTTATAATGATCTTTGTATAGATAAATGAGCATGTCTTTCAGAGGAAAGAGTAATCATTAAAGAGGAGCCTCTTAAGCAAAAACAAAGTTCACCATCAGGGAAAGAATAACCCGTAAGTTTAACAGGGACTTCTGAGAGGTACACCTTACCTTTCCTCAATAGACTAGTTACTATTTTTTTTTCAGCCACCTCGTTAGCTCTGTGACTTAAATCCTCTGGTGTCTATGATGTTTTTTCACAGCTCTATATTGAAAAATATAGACAAGATGAAAAATAATTCCATATAAGTGTACAGTACAACACATGTTTATTACATAGCAAAACAAACAGTTTATTCCCAGGCTTGATTCTGTTATTTGTATTATCAGGAGGAAAAAATATTTTTCAAGTACTTCAATACTGCACATGTATTTACCTGACAGTTTAAATGCTTTTTTTTTAGTGAAAACAACATATACTAAATAGAGGAACTTTTCAAACTAGGTGGTTGAAAAGAAGTGCTTAGAGCAACATATACAATATTTATTTTTTTACAATACTATTAAGAGATGCTGTTGCTCTTTATGGATACTATACTAAATATGCACCCACAGGAAGATCTTATCTTTGAAACTTAAGTCAGGTGTATTTTATATGTATAGACCTAAGTATTTGGAGCACCACCAACAAATTGATATCCAGTTCTATGAGTGATTTAATATTATTGTCCAGAATGACTCTTATGCTTACAATAATGGACAAATCTCAGACTCAAATATTAAACTCAAGCACCGAAGTGAATGCAAAAGCTACAAAATATTTAAGCCTAAAGATTTAGAAAAATCAAACCTCATTTTTACCTCTTGTCAGTACTAGCAATTAGTCTGTGATGAAGGGTCAGGTCCTGGATCTGTCACTCACGACAAAAATATTCAACAGGCTAACTCAGCTGAAGCCAGGGAAAGTATTCATGGTCTGATCATCAAGCATCAGACTACATGATGCTAGTTTGGCCTCAAAGGGATGACTTCTGTCATCTAAAACTGGCATTTACTCCAAAGGGAAAGCTCTCATATCAAAAAGAGGGAAAAAAAAAAAAGTACAGTTAGGAGCAAAAATTGTTACTTCCCTAACAATATAATATGCAATTACAGCTACCCATATTTGATTGTGAAAAGCAGAAATTTTGGAGCTGCTACACAAACAAAAATCATACCAAAGACTCGTAACACCAAGATGTGTACTCAAAATACTGATGTAGCAGACTGTGCATATGCACCATCTTACGTACATATTGGAAGACACTGTCTGACTTGATCATAAAGTACACTGTACATATTTCCGATAAAAAGATACAAAATATGTTAAATACATTTGTCAAATTCAATATTTTATATACACAGTTGAAGAAGAGAACATTAAAAATCTCCCTAGACATTCTTTTCAGATACTGGGTTGCTTTTGTGTGTTTGCATTTAATTTTCTCAAGTATTAATACTCTCAGTCTCTGGGATATAAGCAAAGCATCTTACCTAGTCTCCCCCAATCACTGTTACTTTACACAACAGATTTCCAGTTTTTCCGTTATCAACAACAAGAAGACACAATTTGACTGGTGTCAGATGGGAAGGAATTCTTAAATATTAATCAACTCCCTATTGAATCATCTGCTGGATGGGGGCAAAGGGTGGTGTTCGCTTTCAGCGGTGTGTGCCCACAGACTTAGGAGAGGGATGTGTCCTTGGCAATAAGCCTTTTAGCACTCACTGCCTGTCACAATGCCATAAATTCTCCTGATCAGAAAGAAGCTGGCATATATCAAGACTGAGACTTTTCAATGCTACGTGCAGGCTTATCATAAAATTGAAGAAATTCATCTGCAGGACCCTGATTTTGTCCATCATAAGGAAGAATCAGATAACAAAAATTCAGGATATCATTCTCTGCCTTCCCCTTACAGATGTAAGGAATAAAGTTGTAGTTTTTCTTGGGAGCAAAGTCTCTATGACAATAGGAAAGTCACTTCAGTACACCAATATCTTGGGGGGTAATTCACATTTTGCTGTTTGTGTTTGGTCCTAGATAACTATAGAAATATTTCTTCATGGCTCTCCCTAAGAATAGCAAGTAAATGGGAGAAGCTGCTCAGAGGGCACCATCCTGTTAAGATATCACTTCCTCTACCAGATTCTGGTCCCATTAATTCAGGCCCTATCAGGTGTCTCAGAGGCCATCTGACCACTCAGGTAACTATCCTCCTTTGCCATTTATTGTATTATGTGTTATCTTAATGAAAATGTACACACCAATTTTTCTGAGGGTTCCTTCAGTCCTTTCACTTCTCAACCACCCTATGTGAGACCAGTTCCACCATTCTTCACCCTCTTCCTTCATCACATGTAAAGACATTGCCGAAGGTCATTGGGAGAACTGACTCCTGGTTGGGTAGTTACCAAAAACCCAGCTGTCATCTGCTGATTATTATAATCACTTTTTGGGATGTCCAGGATTGTGGGTAGTGGCCCTGTGACAGAGGTGCAATCAGCCCAAAGGGAACTGGTGACAAAGAAACCGCAAACAAAAAACCCCAAAACCCCAAGAACCCCAGAGCAGTCTTCTCAAGCAGAAAGTTTGGTTTGCCAGAAAGGAATTAAACCTTTGAGACACAGCAAGAGGACAAAGGAGTAGACACAGCCACCAGCAGCAAGGCTTTGGTCCTGGAGATGGAGGGACTGATGCTGCCCATGCCCTGGTGCCTCTGCTGTCACTACAGCCAGGGAGACGGGCGAGCGATGGGAGCCATAGGGCTTGGGCAGCCCCTGGAGCCAGTGCCACTGCTGGGCTGATGGGAAGCCCAGGAGGGTGCTGGACATCCACTGCACAGCCCCAGGGCATGGGCCACCCCTCCTCTGCAGGCATGGGAGCCAGTGACTGGGGGGACCACTCCTCTGCACGCTGAGGTGGTGTTGGAAATGTTGCTGAGTTTCCAAAGTGTGGGGCAGACTTTCATCCCCACCCCTCGTGGAAGAAGAGAAGCCCAAGCGAGGATGCCTTGAAGCTGGAGATAAGAAAAAGCACATAAAGCTTTATCAGTTCTGCATAGCATGCCACACAATTTGAGCTAGTGCGTGATAATACTCCACCTTAAATGAAGGGTTCTGCATTGTATTTCAAACAGAATTAGGAATTCTTCAATAATAAGGAGCCAATAACTTTTCCATTAGTTTAAGTACTTTTAATCAAGAGACTGTACAAGCAAAAGGCATGTAACTGAGATAGAAAAGTAGAGAACGCCATTAATAATAGTTAATTGGTTAACAATTTGATTGCTTTGAACGGTAGTAGTTACAAAAAATTACATAGCACATATTCACTTGCACTGCTCAAATGCATTGCTTAAATTAGAGATTTTCACTATACATTACATAAGGCCCCTGCAGATGTGTGAAATGCAGGATCTGGTGGACCAAGTGGCTGTGGTGGGGAGAGCAGTGGGCAGAGGCAGCTTCAGCATTGTTAAATGTCTCCCTGGGAACTGCTTGCAGGATGGTAGATAGAGCATCACTTTTCAGGAGATAAGGAAGAGGCACATGGATCTGGCGAGTGTTAGAGGAGAATCCTGAAGTGACTATAACACCAAATTAAGGCCTGCCTCTTTGCTAATCTCAATCCAAAAGGTGCAAGCCATATATACACATGCATTCAAGCTATACTGATCTCTCCTCTCCCCCTTTAAAGGGCTGTTCTTATATTTCCCCAATATCAGGGGCAAAAGAGGACAGCAGTTCACAGGAAAGGGCATCCCTTGCAGGTCTTCCTGCCTGGCTGCAGGGAGCTGGGCGGAGGCTAATTAGAAACACCCTTATCTGCTACCTCAAGCACCTATTTCAGTTGCCAAAATGGGGCCTGAAATAGGCCCTCAGGTACAAAGAGCCTGGTGGAAAATCCAAACACTCAAGTTGGATTTCTTGTCAGATTCTTAGTTCAGTCAGATACTGAAAGGGGTATTGAAGTTTCAAAAAAATCAAACTTCTTCCTTGGGTTACCCTGGCTGAAACTTTATTCCACAGGAGTAAAATATAAAACTATTTTTATTATTTCTGGGAAATAAAAATTTTAATTATTCCCAGCCAAGGAATATCATCACAACAGAACAACAAGTGTTTTCATACTATTTTAAAATAATATTTCTTCAGAAATTCTATTTCTAGCATATATTACTTTTTTTTCTATGTGAGATTTAGATCTGGATAGTCTGAACACCACCATAAAGCTATGCTGAAAATGTATCAGAGGACTGTAGTATCATAAATATATAAATCTACACTTTAACTTTATTTCCAGTTTATTATTCCATTATCTTTTGTCTAATATCTGTGTAAAATACTATAACTCAAAAATACTTCTCTGCTGGAAAGATCTTTCATAAAAAAAAAAAAACAAACCAAAAACCCAAAAAAACTCTGCAGTCTTGCATTTATGCCAAGGGGAATTCTGCTGTTTGGAACAGCTTCCTGGAATCCAACCTGAATTGCTATGGACCCAGCCCATGCGAGCTTAGAGGCAGCTTTATTCATCACTGTGTGACAGCACAGTTAGCCCAGCTGCTAATTAGCAGTGTTTGCTGACGGCAAACAGACCATTTTTGAAATGTGTTCAAGACAGTAATAATATATTACATAACAACTTATTTTCCTAGAATGGATGTTACAGGGACCTTCCACTTAGAATTTCTCTGGTAACATGAGTGGCACAGACACTTCCTGATCAAAATGATTACGTGTTTTTTGATCTTTTTGTTTTTAATCTTTATCCCAGGCCCCACAAACAGTTCTTCACCCTCTTAGCAGCGTGAGTAAAATTGATTCAGTCTAACTTATATAGTATAGTTCAGTGGCTCAAGTTTAAGAGAAAATACCCTCAAATTTGTTTCCTTGCAGCTTTTTGTGAATTAACTTGGTGTCATCATGACTGAGCTAGCAAACAACTGTGGTTTGTGTGAAGAAGCACACACCTGCTTTGCCTGGTTAACCCTACATGCTGCATTTGTACCCAATTAAATCAGCCTCCTGCCAGTCTGGGTTGATGGCTGACCCTAGAACTTCACCCTTGTAATGTCATGGCTTCTACCATTGTTAGAGATATTTATTAATTGGATTCTGTAGGTATGAATTAAAACCTTCAGAAAACATCCATGTTCTTACAGTTATAAGGAGTGAGAAGAAAAAAAAAAAAAAAAAAAAAAAAGAAAGATTAAAAAAAGGAAAAATACCCAATAGCAGAGGAATGCTTGGCAAGTGAAACTCTGCTTTTTTGAGAGTGGACACACCTTAAGACATTTGTTCTGTACAAAAGAGAAATATTAACCAGTGATGGGGGTACACTTAGATAAACAAATTACTGAGAGACGGTTGGATGGCAATTTACAAAGCATTACGTATACTGTCTCACTTTAACTGACCCATAGTAACGCAAGACATTTTTTTGCTCTCTCCTCTGATCCCCCCCATCACACTACCCACAGGTTACAGCACTCAAACAAGTGCTATGGCAACTGATGTGGCTTTAATTGATATCCTGGCTTTCTCAGAGGGCTGGATCATGCCCCACAAATGTGCACTTCACACTTTGTAAACTACAAGTATTTCAGCTATAAATGCCGCAGTGCCATTTAAGAAAGAAAAAAATATATATATATATTTAAATTCACATTCCACAACAGAAAAAGGTCTTGCAAGTCCCCCTTTTACACTCAGTCTAACCAACATCAACTACAAAAATTTCACAATCTCTACTGCACATGTGGGCAAAAGTCAGTTACAGACATCAGCTGTCCTGGATTTTTCTTTGACTCTGTGCTAAGTAGTGAAGGCTGCTGTGTACGTACTCCTCTTTCTCCTAAGCAGATGGGAACAAGCAAGGCTTCAGGTCCGGACACCCACAAATTGGCAAAGTACAACCCACACTGCAAAAAATTCTGTTTACTGATGACTTAAGAAGAAGTGGGGATCCATCCCCAGCCAAGACAAGGCTGAAGAAAAGGACTTCTGCTATTAAAGGTACACTCATTACTGCATCTCTTGATTATCTCCAAAATGTATGCTCCACCCTTCCTTCAGAGCTGTGACTACAAGCACTATCTCTGTACAATTTAATCCCATGGGATGACATGTCTCTTTGGAAAACATATTGTCATGCCATAGATGGAGATAAAATGAATAATCACTTATTCTTAACAAACCATAACCATTCACACAAGGAAAACATAATTAACTGAATTCAACAAATTATGCCAAAGACATAGTTAAGAAAATCATTGCTGTTGTCTAATCTGCTTCCCTTTAGTCCTTTTATCCTGCAGGTCTGAGCAAGTTGTACAAGGATAAATAAAATAAATCACCTCTCACACAAAACTGTATCAACTATAAGTAAAATTGCTTTTAGGAAAAGTCAGTAAAAAATTAGTTTCCAAGTGAAAGTCATCCTCAAACACTGTAGCACAAACTTCATTCCTGCTCACCTGGAGATCCCTTGGGCTCCCAAACACACCAAGGCTGGGCTCTGGCGGGTGGGGGGAAGACACCACAGTCACTATTAGGGCTCCGCTTCTTTAAGGCAGACTTAACTTCCAGAGGGTCTACCAAGGAGCATAGCCAGAATGTCAAAAGACGATTCTGAACCCATCGCTGATGTTCAAGTTTAGTTTTTAACCATATGAGGGAATTACTCCTCTGAAAACCAGCTTGCTGGTGGGGTCATAGGTCCATACACTGAGTTTTCCTTCATTTTGCTCTCCTTTATTTATTTCTTTATTGCTCTCATTTTATCATTTAAAAATGCTGAGAGGTTAGAAAAGAGTCAGATCAAGTCAATGTGTCGAGCTAATGTTTAACCTTAAATTAAAATCCCACAGATAAAAAGGGAGTGTACTACAAATTTAACAGCTAAGTCCCCTTCTGCAGCCTGCCTGAAAGAAGCATCAGTAGCACTAGGCTGTAAATGCATTCAGCACCTTCCTAACTCATCCTTCACTATTTTTTTTTTTTTTTTGTTTTGCTCCTTACAAGTGAACTGGGGGGGGGGGGGAAAAAAAAAAAAATCTCCTAGCTGAATAATCTTTCTGATTATTATTTGTCATTGGTGAGCTACGGATAAGCTTCAACTTTGCTATCAACTGAGTTAATCTGTTCAGAGCAAAAGCTATAGAAAACCAGAATCCTCCACCAGAGAATTGGTCAACCAGTGCTATGTCAAACTTTGTAGCTCCAGAAGTCAAAAAATTTGTGGCTTGGGACTATGTTGTTTTTGCAGCACTATTTTTAGTAAGTGCTAGCATTGGAGTCTTTTTTGCAGTTAAAGAGAGGAAAAAGAAAACTTCAAAGGAATTTTTGGTGGGCGGTAAGCAGATGACATGTGGACCCATAGCTTTCTCTCTCACGTCAAGTTTCATGTCAGCAGTAACTGTTCTGGGGACACCCTCCGAAGTTTATCGCTATGGGGCATCCTTTGTGCTGTTCTTTCTTTCATATGCGCTTGTCATCATTTTTACTGCTGAACTTTTTCTGCCTGTATTTTACAGATCTGGCATTACAAGCACTTATGAGGTAAGTAAAAATTATATTTGAAAAGCACTATTTTAACATAAAAGTCAGTATCATGCATATAGATATTTTTAGAGAAAAATCTCCAACACAAGACTTTCTACTGTGTTTTACAGAATAAGTTGATACACCAATTATTTTCAGGAAAACAGGTTGCATTATTCAAACTATTTTTATTGCATAAGTTGAAAGCACAAATTAAGGGTTAAACTCCTGTTGTGCATATAAAGCAAAGACAAAATAAGGGTTTACACACCAGCACCAAGTTAAGTTACAGCTGGAAAATATTTAAAGTGTATCCAAATGCTTCTAATCTTGCAAGTAACTACTCCACTCCGGTTTAGGCAGCAGGTATTAAAGACAGACTTCAAGAACAAAATTCAGTAGTATGTAACTCAAACTTGTCCTAGATATGGCAATTTGGTCTAGTTTACTGTAAAAGTGGACTACTTGATATCTAAAAACTGAGATGGGAGGAAGGGATAAAGAGGAAGAAGATGGTAGGTTGCTAAAAAAAAAAAAAAAAAAAAAAAGAGGCAGGGCAGGAGAAGTCCAGCCAGGGTTGGGATTCTCTGGGGAATTAAATGAATGACCTATGAATTTTCTAGAGTTTTTGCCTGGCATTCCTCCTGGATCACATTATTTCCTTTATATGGCAGTTCAGTATTTAAAAAATAATAATAATCAGTCTTCCTCATGATGTTATTGCTAGGAGCACAACTCACAGCCCTCATCATCTGCACACCTACAGGACAGCTACTGAACATTTGGCAACAGCCTTTCAGTCACTTCCATCAACTGCTGCAAATTTGGTCACTCCTGTTTGTGGGCAGTTTCAGCTAAGCGAGAACAGGATGAATTAAGTCTGGTTTAGACTGTGAGGAGCTTCCTGGTAACTGAAAGGCTGCTCATGTTCTCTAAACCCAAACCCAAGAAGGGGCTTTGATCAAACAGCTGTGCCTGGGTATTTGGAACTATATCAGTTACAGATTTGAAAAAAGTAAAATTGACTGTCTATTACCATTGCCACATGTAACTGCATTTTCTAGCTAGTGTTGATGCAAGATCAGACAATTAATTACTTATCTGAACCACTGAAGGTGTCATTTTAGCCAGAGTCCCTTCAAGCATGCTGGAAAGATGACTCTGCTGGCTTCATGAATTATTTCTAGAAACAAGTCAAGTTACATAAATTAGCTATTTATTTGTGTGGCAGACTGCAGAGATTATTCTGCAAGAGACACAAGAAAGATGAACATGAACAAAATTAATAACAAGCTGATTTGCAAGTACTATGCCTAGAGACTTGTAAAAGAAAGATGACTTGTACAGCCCGTGCCGGGTGTCTGCTGGGGAGCACACAGGACTGTGGCCCAAGTCCACCCAAGGCTGCGTGGGAGGTTGCCACAGGGTTAGCAACGCAGATTTAATTTTTTTGGTCAAGTCCACAGAAAGACTCCAGGTTGTGACTTGGACTTAAAATCTGGGCTTTGGGGACTAGATATATACTTACTTCTACAGTTGTGCAGTAATTGGAACCACCTCTCTACATCCACCTGGAAGTCCCTAAAAACCCCACTTGCCTCTGCACATTGGTCATGTACAGGTTTGGCTTTAGACTGAGACCAAGCAAGTGGGGAAGTCAGCTTAGCTCAAACAATGTGAAACTATGTTGCTGCTTCTCCATCTGCTCCAACACCACTTTTGTACGAGTCAAACTCTGCTATTTCCCCTAGAGGTGACCTCAAGTCTGATAGTTGGAATACACTTTTGTTTGAAGTTTAATTTTCTTTTAAGTTTAAATTCCTTTTCCTTGTCACCTTTGAGCTCTTTCAGATATTCCCAATACAAAGCAGATACTGATTACTACAACCCAGCATAGAACTTCAAGTACATGCTCCTGATGAGAAGATTTCTTAAATATAATTATGACTACATGTAACAACAATCATGCTCTACTGCTCATTACTCATAGCAGTAGTGCCAGCTGCCAGTAATTTAACTTGCATAGCAAGCTGTTACTCAGGGCAAACAGAAGGTTAATAGCTGTGTCACAGATGCTACATGTGCAATTTACCAAGATTCTTCTTTTTCCTAGTATTTGGAGTTAAGATTTAACAAGATTGTCCGTCTTGCTGCAACACTGATCTACATCCTGCAGACAGTAAGATGACCTTGACTCTTTGTTCACCCTAGTTTCATTCAACATTTAGTTTGATAGACTAGTCTCAGACTGCGCATTTTTTGTAATGAAATGTTTTAATGAGTACTCCTTTTCTTCATTTTTTCCCACTTGGACTGTGAATGTTAAAAAATGGTTGCTTCCCTAGCTTTCTAGCTTTCTCCTGTTCAAGATTAAAAAAATGTCGTCTTTGTCATCTTTGACACTTGGATGTTATGCTGAAGTCCTATAGCTTCTCAAATTCTTGGTCTCATTCTGTTCCCTTGAAGCCTCTCTTTTCCCAAATGAGAGGATTCTGTCTTTCTTGAGGAGGTAGACAAGCTGTACTGGGTACATTTAGTTCACCACTTACCCATTTATGACACCGGGTGAGGCTACCCCATCGCAAAGCAGATGCCTGTGGCAAGGGCTGTGCCCAGTGCCACGTCCCAGGGACCAAGCCCAGCGGCCCATGGGACAGAAATCGCTGCCTCACGCGTGTACTGCTCTGCATTGCCATAAAACACTGGCTAGCCAGTCCACAGCCCTGCCTGTGGAGAAAAAATAAGTAACACTCCTGGCTCTTGGATGGAGAGGTTGAGCACAGACTAAACTTACTTACCTGCAAAATCCCCCACCACTTCACTACTACTACTTAACTTTACTTACCCACTTTGCCAAAAGAAACCAAATTTAAAAAGCCACCCAAAGTTCCACTGTAGACATTAAACAGCTTTTTTGCCCTTTGATTAAAAGTTTCACCATGTTTCTCAAAAAGATTACGTTAGTTATGTATTGGATGGAAAGTCTTGGGACATTGACAGACATTTCTTTTTATATTAATTACATTTTATTAACTCCAAAACCTTTTTGCAATATATTTGAATACTTATTGACTTCCAGGCTTTGTTTGTCCCTCAGTTCTGTCAGAACATACACGTGAAGGGCATTGTGTCACCTACTCTGAAAGGGATTGAATGAAACAAGGGAAGTTTCATTTCCAAGATCAATCTAAGTTAGCTCTGCATCATGGTTTCCTGAGAGCTCCTCTCTCCATTTGACTAAGATATTTTTTTCCTGTAGTCATCTCAGCAATGGGTGAAATAAGTAATACAAAGACAGATAATGATCCTTCCAGCAGAAAATAATTAAATCAAAGATTTTTATTTCATAAAGTCTGGAACAGAATGCCATATAAAGTACAAGCTCATCTAAAGAAACCTCCTGATCTGCTATTTTTCTCTGAGCCCCACTCTAAATAGAAGCCTTGTCACTGAACATTGATGTACATGCTTTTTTTTTTTTTCCTTTTCCGTTAACTTTCTCCTTCAGATCCTTTACACAGGAATAGTGGTTTATGCTCCATCACTGGCACTGAACCAAGGTAAGTTCCCATGCCACACTAGATGGCTACCCCAAACACCCATACCACAAAACAATTAGAGTAAATGAACTGAAGAAATTAAAGAACATAAATATTCATCAGAAATTTTGTGAGAAGGTTTTTGCTTGCACCTTGTAGCTCTGCATTTCTGACTCCCCAGATCTCTCTCACACCAGTACATTAGCAGGAGCCCCACGTTTGCTGTTCTGTTCTCCTTTGCCCTCAGTGACCACTCAAAGAGGTTAGCAATGAACAATTTCTCAACATCCTGACAAAGTTCACAGTACAAGCTGATCATCCAAGACATATTCTGTACTTTGAATACCCCCTTCCCTGTCTCCCGTGTTCAGGTTCCCATGGGCACGACTCCATTCCCCATGGCTGGAGCTGTATGCTGTGCTGCTTTCTGCACATTTCTTTAATTAATCTTTGCAAACCAGGTGTACAGCATCCATCATGACAAATAGGGTTATCCATTTTATCACCATAGGGAATAAGGGATCAAAACGGCCCAACTCCTAATTAAACCAAAATCTATTGGGAAGACATTGGGAGACTCCTTTCGTTGTTCATCATCTGAATTGCACCCAGTTTGCCCAACTCCACCTCTCACACAGTATTAAACTTCCTTCCTCTGGAGCTCAGCTGAATTTTATGTGACAATAACTTTATGAAGCAAAATGAACATGCAAAATTGTTTTAACAAAGCACATTTTAGCATTAAACTGTTCCTAATTGCAGGGAATGGAATTTAGTTTGGGGTGTTGTTTGTTTTTTTTTTTTTTTTTTTCCCCTGTGTTTTTTTTTTTTTTTTTTCTCTTAAGAATCTTTGGAAATCTCTGAAGAACTTGATTTCTCAAGAGAAAATTCTGGACTAGGAACAGAAGGAAAGCATTGCTTATAAAGCTGTCCCCCATAGGAATGATGTTTATGCCATTATTCTTATGTATTACTTTTGCATGCTTGAAAGTTCATTAAACCAATTTGTTAGAAAACAACAATGCAAAACAGTATCCAGTAGAGTTTAGAAACCTGAACAATCCAATAGAGCTCCTAATAGACACAAAAGATTCAAATTAGTAATTACTCCCATCATTCTAAGGCTAAAGGATCATAGCTTTTCTGTTACCATCCAAATGACCTACCTCCATTGCAATAATTATTTGGTTTTCTTTGTTTTCACAGTCACTGGATTTGATCTCTGGGGCTCTGTAGTTGCAACAGGAGTTGTCTGCACTTTCTATTGCACTCTGGTACGTAACAGGCATAACCAAACAGCTGGAACACAGATTGTTACTTCAACCATCCTTTATACATGACAGGCTATTGCAGAACGGTGGCTTCTAAATACAGTCTGAGTGACTGAAGTTTAAAAGTAGAACACAGAAATAAATTTGTTTTAGACTTTGTGGTACAAGTAAGTCTATTTGAAGAAAAAAATATTTCCTTTCCAATCCTCTGCTGCGTGTCTCAAGTTTAAACCAGAAAGCTTGAGGCAGAGTTCAGATAAGGAGGTGATAACCTTCCCCTGCCATTCCAAATCTTTTGAGAATACGATTCTTATCTTTTACAAGTTATAGACTGGAAAACACTGTAATGAAAAATGTGCCTCTGGTGTCACCCCAAATCAAGAATGCAGTGATAAAACCCAGGAAGGACAACGAGCAGGTCATAGAGAGCTTTGTTTCTGAGTGGAAGCAACATGAGACTCCATATTAGAAAAAAAAAAAAAAAAAGACATCACAGTGGAAGTGGCAGAACCCTGGTGCTCAGGACACAACCCAATTTCTGTTCTCATTACTACTAATGAATTTTTTCAATATTTCAGTCCACCCTTGCTGAAAAAACTTATTATTTTGCTCTAGTACAGCTTTGATCAAATATGAAAGTAGCTACAAAAGAAAGCTGAACTGCAAACTTTCTGGAGCTATTTTTCTGTGTTAGTCTAATTGTGGCCCTCTGGGCTCTCAGAATTGTACAGAGTGCTATGGAAAGTACAAGCAGGCCAGATTGTATTCCCTAAGATTTTGTTCCACAATATGGCATATTATTCTAATGCATATAAAGGAGGCAGAAAAAAAGCATTTAACTGGAGGTCAGATATTCCCATGTGACTGCGGGCAAACCATTTAGGCTGTGTCATTTTCTGACCTTCAAAATAAGAACCTTCATGGGAGAATACAAAGGTTAGGAATAGTCCTGATCTGTGAGATGCTAGACATATGGCTCCTAAGCTCTTGGGATAAGGGGTCTTTCTACCTTATGCTGTACCTGAACAACAGGAAAGAAGATGAGAGCATACAGCTTCTGTTTGTTTTAGGGAGGATTAAAAGCTGTTGTCTGGACAGATGCATTTCAAATGATTGTCATGGTGGTTGGCTTCATGACTGTTTTGATTCGAGGAACTACTTTGAACGGTGGATCAACCAAGGTCTGGGAAGATGCCTATGAAGGATCACGACTAAACATATTTGAGTAAGAAGTAAATGCTGCCAAATTTTTCTTCTTGTATATTTAATGTTTAGAAACCCTACCCTCACTAAGCCAAAAATACTCAACCTTGTTATTATACTACCAGTGAACAACCCCAGGAACTCAGAGAAGTCCATTCCCTATTTGGTCAGTTCTTGGGAACGCAGTTGACCTTGTAGGAGATCCTAACTCCTCTTTCTATTACACTGCTTGAAGAAATCAAAGCCCTGCTGAACTCAAAGAAAATTGGCAAAGCTCCCTTTGTGTAGCTACAAACGCAGTACAAATATTTCTTGCAACTGTATATATCTTTCATTTTCTTCATTTTAAATACACTCGCCACAGCAGCTAGCAAAGGCCCACCAGTGCACTGGGATAGCAAACTGACCTTCCTTTGGCTGTTTGTGGCCTCAACCAAAAAGTTCATTGATCAAGGCAAGTCAGTGACAGAATCTAGCATCAAGGTCAAATGTTATATCTGCTATAAAAATCAAAACTAGCAGAATTGCAAAGACAACAGATGCAAGGCAGAAAGATGTACCACTTAACATTACTGAATAATGAAATTTCAGTGCTAGAAAAAGATAACGCTGCAGCTGAAGCCATTTCTTGTAAAGAAAATAACACATCATGATGATGTAACTAAGAATTTGGAGGATTTTAAGAGTTTAGTAAGTGGCTGTGTTCCTTGCAGAGGACAGGGTCCCAGGCAGGATGGCTTGCAGGTGTTGCTGCAATATGACAAAGACCTGAAATCTAAGCATAAAAAGCCTTATCAATGTGGTTTATTTCAGTTGGTCCTCTGACCGAGTCTGCATATGTGTTTATCCTGACCTGATAGTAATGTGTTCCAATAAAAAACTAAAAAAAACTTCCAGACTTAAAGACATTCGAAGTTGTCTGTGCTGGTAAACAGTATTACCAATGTGGTACTTCTGTTTCAGAGGGTAGGACGTATCAGGTGTTTCTGAGAAATCACCAACTTCTTGATAATTAATTGTGTGTTTAATTAAAGTGAGCTGATTAGCTTCTCTTTCTCTGTTCTAGCTTTGATGTGGATCCTTTGAGACGACATACCTTCTGGACAATTGCTATCGGGGGAACATTTACATGGTTAGGGCTCTACGGAGTTAATCAGTCCACAATACAGAGATGTATTTCTTGCAAATCAGAAAAGCATGCTAAACTGTAAGTTACCTGTAATTAACCTCTTTGAGCAAATATGCTATGTGGAATTATACTAACAGTTTGTCACTTATGTTAAATAAATATAGGGATCCCATGGAGTGATAGTAAGCTAATCTTCCCCTGACAGTCTTACTGGTCCTAAATGGCGTAAGAAAAGGCAGAAAGAGAAACAGGTAGCTATCTACCTCTTGCAGGTTATTAATTTGGGGTCAGGCTGCCAAATTAATCCTCAGAAGCAAAGTACAGAAAAGGCACCCACACAGAAGTTATGCTATCTACAGCTTTATTGTAAAAATGTATTTATTGGAATTATGTTTATGTTGCATTGTATTAAAAGTGGCTCTTGATTTAATGGGGAACTACAGTACAAGACATGATCTAATTAAAATGAGTTCAATAAGTTACTAAAATTCTAAAATACAAGAATAATTAGAATCAATGGCAAAGAAACTAGCGGAACTTCACAATAGAAACACAGAAGTCTCTAACCTGCTACTTTCTTCAAGTTCAGCATTAGTACGTGCATAGCTAGACATGTGTTCTGCTAAACAACCATTTTTTTTCATACCTCTAGTGCTAACTGCTTGCCCACTTGGCTAAGGCATTAAGGTGGCAATTTTTACCTTCTTCATATAGTTAGTTTTTTTGCTAGCTGCTATCATACACATTTTTCTTAAGGCCAGGATGCATTATATCCATTCACCCTGTTGAAATTCAATCTCTGAAAACATCTGTAAGCCACAACAGTGAGAACATCACCAATAACAATTCCTGAAAGACCTTCGACTCCCAGTAGCACAGCTCTGAACTGGCACTGGACTTAGCAACAGACTTTGTGTAAGGTGATGTCCAAACACTGTGGAGGCTAAGTAAAACCTGGCAGCTCTCAGGAACTACAGGGTTACTGGACTGCAGCTATACAACCTCCCCAGTGGATGCTGTCACACACATCCATTTCACAGACTAGTGAAAAAACCAAGTGTGCTACTTCACACAGCAACAGTGATATCACAACAGAAGCCATGCAAAATAATACTCTGCATGGCTTAAAAGGAGAACAGCAACAACAACTCCCGACAGACAAAAATCTGCTCTTACAGGGGACAGGAGGGACCGACCCAGTGCTCAGTGCGGTCTGTTCTACCTGGAAGTTATTGTTCTTAGATCAGTCTCTTCCAGCTGTATAGGGTGACCTAGAACCTTGCCTGTGAGTACAGAGACTGTATTTTTCCATGTTTTTTAAAATTAGTATTACACACAATTTCTTAGCCTGCTGATGCCTTTAAGAGATCACATGGCTAGTTTTCATTAAGATGTCTGTCTAAAAAGATCAAAGTAACTAACTTGCATTAGCTTTTCTATATTTATTTTGTCTTAAACAGAATTTCTCTCCTTTGTTCTAGGGCACTTTACCTGAACTTATTGGGACTTTGGACAGTCCTTGTGTGTGCAGTATTTTGTGGTTTGGTGATGTACTCTCATTACAAGAGTTGTGACCCTTGGACTGCCGATTTCATTTCGGCACCTGATCAGGTACAGATAGCCATTATTGTAATTAAGAGCTGCATTGGGCCCAGAGACAGCACATATAGACACAGTTTAACTTCTGTGGGATGCTTTATGTCCTTTCAGCACTCAGGCACTACGGTGGTTGCCAAAACAGGGCTAGAATATATCTATTCTGGCACTCCTACAATAATAATCCAATTGACTGCTTCTGCCACGACATCTCCTTTTCTCAAAACCTGACACCTTTTGTTAGCTGGAACAAAACCAGAATTTAGCAATGTGCTCAAATGCAGCTACTTCTTTTCCATTACCCAGGAAAATCTTAACTAATTGTTTGTGTTGTTCTTGTGCTCATTCTACCCCAGCTCATGCCGTACTTTGTTATGGACATTTTTTCTTCAATGCCAGGAGTCCCAGGACTTTTTGTCGCCTGTGCATTCAGTGGAACGCTAAGGTCTGTGAGTCTCAAGTGACATTTTAGCTGCATACCGTTGATTTCTTGAGGCCTGAGAATGGGGTCAAAACATGAAACCCTAAGAAAAGACCAACTGTTTTTCTTAGCACATTCTAGAAACAAGCAGTAGTGCTTTGTTGATTTACATTATATTCATGCCAAAGTCTAGCTCTACTTCTCCAGTACATTTTTATCCAAAATACATTTTAAAAAAACATTATCAACAAAGTCAAAAGGGTAATAAAACCTGAGGAAACACCACTTCTCTTTGTGAAAGAGCTCAGTTTCCTGAAATACCTTTGGAGCTGCTCAGGCCTTCACTCAGCCCAACTGCCACCATACCATAATTTGGGATAGAGAGGTTCTCAGCAAGTCTATCTGTGCTTGCAACAGAGTTAGACTAGGAAAAGAGATGTCTGTGCAGAGAAGTTTTAGAAACTGTGTGTTCTTCAGAGGAGTGCTGCATGTTATTGTAGTTTCTACCCTCTACAGGCCAAACATCAATACTTCACAAGACATGAGAAAGAGAGAAGATTCAAGATCACAGTGACATTCAAATGACAGAGTCAATCTCCAAGAGGCTGTTTCTAAAACCTTATCTGTAGAAAAAGCAAGAGAGCACTATCATAACAGGGGAAAAAAAAAAAAAAAGAAAAAAATAAACAATACCAGTGCCAAAAAAAGGCACTGGGTGCTCCTGGCAGGAGACTAAGAGAACACAGTTCAGGGCACCAAGTACCAAATACTGCGCTGTAGGTATTGACACTGCCATGTTGTCACAGCAAATTCACAGAGACTGTATTCACCAAATATGGTTTAACTCGCCTAGCTAAAAGAGCCAGACTATTCCTATTCAGTATTTTTCAGTTATGAGAGAAAACAGAACAGGCATTTTGTGGATGAACAGGGTATCACCTGTGGTCACCGCAAATCCTTTGGCTTGTAAGTGACTAATACCTATTCTGGAATACATCTATATTTTGAAGGTTTTTACAGCTTGATAAACTGAGGGGTCAACTGGGAGTAGTTTCTATCTTGTTCTGTGCCAGCATGAAGCAGGGCTCCTAGCAGTCGCAAAAGGGACAGAAACTTCACCAGCATCAGCAGTGTACGTGAAAAATACTCTTGAAGAACTGTACATTTTATAGTATTAATGCAAAACAATTTCTTTATAAGACCTTCTTTGGGGGGGTTATATTGAGTCCTACTTAACATTCTTCTCCCTTTTTACAGCACGGTAGCTGCCAGCATCAACGCTTTAGCAACAGTTACATTTGAAGACTTGGTCAAGAAAGGTTTCCCAAACCTCTCCGAGAAGATGAGCACATGGATCAGCAAAGGCTTATGTAAGTACTCTAGATGGGATCCATTTCTGTAATGGCAAAGGTGTCTGTCCCCCCAGTTGCTATTACTACAGGAGAAAACAGGACAGGATTTTGTGTACTTGGAGCCTTGAGAGTCTCAAACTCAACTGACTCTCAGAGCAGTTCTGTGAGTAGTGAAGGGCACTGTCTACAGACTCCTTCGGGAACACACTTGTGCTTCGGAAACCTTCACAGGAGTGTAATCCTTTATAGACTCTCAGGATGAATATCAGTCTGATGCTTCAGTAAAACTAAAATTAAATCATGGGCTCTGTATGGTACAAACCCAAATATAAACTATCATCAACAACCATTCCTCAAAATCCTTGGAAAGGTTTTGTGTACTGAAAATACTGGGGAACACTCTGGCATCTTCTTTACAATACAGAAAGATTACCACATTACTTTACAGTAGTATTAGTAAATACTATTGTTTTACAGTAGTACAGAAAGATTTCTATTCAGAGTCTTACATAAAGAAGTTGTTCAGTTTTTCAGAGAAAAATAAATGTGTGAAAAAAGACTAATGAAAAAAACACCATCAAAATATCAAACATCAAAAGTGGTTTGAATTTTTAAGATACTTCTTACAAGCATCGCAGTAATATCATAACCTTTTACTGATGTTTTTGAAGACCACAAAAGAACCACACAAGTACTTTCTCTGTCTCTCTAACGCTCTCCAACCTACTATGTTCCTGCTTTTCTACTTACTACTTATCTATCTAGGTGATGAGTGCAAAACCTAAGTTTTACCTCCAAAATCAAAGTATGCTAACACACAAGATGAGTTTTCGTTAGCTTTCCTCAAGACTGCTACATACAAAGTTAGAACTTCATCAAAGGGTGTCAAAGGGAAAAAGCAATGTTATTATTATTCGATTCATTCACTAGATGGTTTTAAATGTCTTATTTAAAGGAAACAGAAACTAAAATGATTCTACATGAGGCATAATTTCAAAATTAATTTCCTTGCTAAGTTGTGCTTTATAAGAACTGCCAACCAACCCAAAACCAACTTCACAGAAGATGCTGCTGGGTACTTAGTGGCCTGCTTTAAACATTAAAGCCCAAAGTGAAAATTCCTCCATCGCTGCCTGGTTGCTTCAGATACTAGATGAATTGGAAATCATCCACACTACTGACCAGCACTGACAACCTCACTGCCTGATCTTTTCCAGGTATATTATATGGTGTACTGTGCACTTCGATGGCTGCAGCAGCATCGCTGCTGGGAGGAGTTGTGCAGGTATCTCTTGCTTCAGAAACACAATGAACTGAGCATGAAAGAACAGAAATGCAAAGAATTGAACAAATGATGCCAAGAACCCTGGGGACTGATGGGTTACCTGAACGATTTCTGTGGACGCTCTGCGGAGAAGAATAACTAGGGAAAAAAAAAATCCTAAATCTCCCCAACTCCTTCACCATCTACTCGCTGCTGGGAAATTATACTGAGTGTGATTCTCTCTTCAATTGTGCACTGAAATCACTGTTGGTCCCTTCTCCCCCCCCAACTTCCCACCAAAAATTAAAGACTAAAACCAGAACTGCACACACTCCCTCCTCCAGCTGCTGCACTAAGCTACTATCTCTTCTCTACATCTACAGGCTTCCCTCTCCATCCATGGGATGTGTGGGGGACCCATGCTGGGATTATTTACCCTGGGAATTGTGTTTCCTTGTGCCAACTGGCAGGTAAGGAAAAAAAAAAAACAAAACCAAACCACACAACAAACTTATCTAAAAGAAAATGTCTTGGTGGTGTTTGGTTAAAACTGCATCTTGAAAATTGTTTGAATTTCTAAATTCAGTCTCCAAGCTGCTTTTCACATTTAGAACCTGATGAGTCCGAGATCTGTTCAGATGTCCCTTTTCACTGTTTGAATTTATCTCATTTGAATTTATCTCTACTGAACTGTAGAATAATTGGTGATTAGATCGCTATGAGAGGTTATTTTAAATTATTTTTATTTCTGAGTTTCTTACCTTTCACTAAAAGAGAAAATATTCAATACTCACACCAGCCTATATTCATCTTGGGAGCCACAGAACGATTTTAATTGCTCTGCCTTTGCTAACTGAGGCAAAACACAATAAAACTCACTTCATGTTGCCCCATGAGCATTCCCATCACATCTATTCAGAAGTAAAACTAAACTCTGCATTGCAGTTCTGATTACCATAGTTTTGCTTCAACTTTTATTACTAGAAGGCAACAAATGATGATGTTTTATGCCTTGGTCAAGAGAGAACATCATTAATTTATACGGACAGAGACTGTAAGCAATCACCACCTACTCCTGCCCAATTCACATCGCAGGAAGCACTTCCCATGCATCACCTTTAACAGTATTTTTCCACACCTGCCAAGGGTGCTATCGGCGGCCTCCTGGCTGGGATCACCTTAGCTTTTTGGGCTGGTACCGGCTCTTTCATTTACCCTGCACCACCGACAAAGTCCATTCCTCTGCAACTGTTGACTCTCAACTGCACGCTGGCTAACAGCACTGAGGCACTGACGACAACGGCTTCCACAGCAGCTCCAGACAGGTATTTTCCCTACTATTGTTACAACCTAAGCTCGTGTTTGGGCACAGTGTGCAGCCCGAGCCTGCAGTGAGCAGCTGGGTTGCAGTTGGTAACCGCCAAGCACACTGGGAGCACGGGCCACTGCCAAGCACACACCGACTGCAGCGTGAGCTGTCTTTTACTAGCACAGTCAGAGACAACTTAAATGTACTCGTTGCTCATCACTAGCTGCTTCTGTCATCTTTTCACAGGCCTTTGCTGGCAGATACCTGGTACTCCCTGTCCTACCTGTACTTCAGTGCCATCGGCTGCCTAGGCTGTGCCACCACAGGGCTGTTGATAAGCTTTATAACAGGTTTGTGTTCAATATATATATATACACCTCTATATACAAATGCTTTATTAGAAGAATCTGACTCAGCTGTTAAAAGATCTTTGAGAGTCCAGCAAGCAGCTCTTGAGACAGGCTCAGGACAGGGCAGCGGGCTCTGATCTTGCTCCCCCCAGCTCATGCTCTGAGGTTCCCAATGCTCACACACACATTTCCACAGACTTAGGTGTTACTATTTTCTCTTTTCAGGACCTAGTAAAGGAGAAGATATCCCACCCGTGTTAATTAAGCCAGTCTGCAACCTGTTTTGCTTTTGGTCCAAAAGACTCACAACTTTCCTGTGGTGTGGTGTGCAGCATGACAGCCAAGAAGTGAGTACCCAAACCCATCACATTAGTCCTGCCAATACCCAGAAGCAGCAGGTGTACGTGCATGTACATATGTGCCATGAAGACACCAGACTAGCTTTCAGTAATCACTCTTAAAATTATGCAAAGCATGCTGTGTTGGCACTGCAGACTAGAAATGAAATCAGCCAAACCCTGATCCGCATTACTCAGTAATAAGTTACTTATTTTCCCTGTTTGCACAGCACCCAGGGGCTCGGGGCTCTGGAAACAAACAGCCCTCAGGACAACCAGCAACCCATGAAACAGGGGCTGACCTCCCTCCCCCTGTCCTGTCCTGTCCTCCCCACAACTGAACAGGGACAAAAAACGCACTTTACACCCCCAGAGAGGAAGTCACAGAGCTACTGCCTCCCCCCACCAAGCACAAAGAAAAAGACTTTAGCACTCACACCTCCCTGGAGCTCTCTCTTCTACTGCTGCCATCCACACATTCAGACCTTGCAGACCCTCTCTGCCCCAGCAGCACTGCTGGCCCTTCAGTCAGCTCCAACCACGGGCACCTGGGCTGCTCCCGCCCACCACGGCTGCTCCCCAGGTGTCTCAGGGCTTTGTAGCTCATTAAGAAGCTCTAAAGGACTAGCACCTCATTTTCTTACACTGTTGCAACAGTTTGCACAGAAACAACATTGCTCCATCTTAGCAGAATCTCCCAGGTTTAGAGAAGGGACATAAAGCAGTATGTATGTTTTCAGCTTCTTTAGAGTACTCTAGATGTACCTTTAAATCTTGAAAGTAATCTTTCATCTGCAAGGCTCACAGTATTTGCTGGTAAGGTAGGAGCTTTCCCTCCATCCAGTTTGCATTAAGTTTGATATTAAAGTTGATGGTTTAATTTGGAGAGCAGCTGTGCTCTAGATTTGCTTCAGCTGTTTCTCCTGGTTTTCAGGTGCTCAACAGCAACTTCACCTAGAACTTTTCTGGAGAAAAAAAAAAAAAGATCTCAATAAAAGCAGAAAAAAAAAATCACATATGCATTTATCCCTTGTATTTGCTTAAAATGTAGAATAATAAATAGTTGCAATGTGAAACTGCTGAGGCAAAGCATAGGCCAGACAAAAACCCCTATCCACTAAAATGTAGATAAATATGCAAATTATAAACTAAATTTAAGTGATTTGGAATACACAGAGGGAACATTCCAAGACTTTTACATGAATAGAGTTGTGAGAAGTTGCTTTCTGACAAAAACTTTCCATGGTGGAATGAGAAAACCAGAGGTTGTGTGTGGAGGGGACACACTAAACTGTGCCTGCCTGTTTGTGGATCTGAGATTCATTTTATGTTGTGAAGTAACTCCTGAGGTTTTTAAGAAAGGATGTCAAAATTTCAAAATGCAACAAGATACCCTTTAAGCAAAGGAAAAAAGCGAATACAGGCTTCAAACTAGGAGGGTATTTTCTTTCTTTTTTTTTCAGGTGGACTTTGAAAAAAATCTGCCTAAAGTTAGTGCAAATAAAACTGGAACAGATGACACCTTCAAGAATAATATCAACAAAGAAAATAAACTCCAGTTCCCTGGTTACAATCCCGAGGAAAACTCATATACTAATATGATCAGAGAGTCTCGTCTCTAGAAGCTGAGGGACAAGGGACCTTTAATGAAGACTTTTTTCTTCAGCTTCAGAACTGAAGAGATCTTTTTTTTCTCGTTTACCAGCTTGTAGATGACTAAGAGGCAACAACTGTTCTCTATAGTAATAAAGGCCAGATTTTTATTCATGAATTTCATGACAGACCTGGGGCTCCTGCTCAGAAGTAGCTGTAACACATCTCTATCACACGCTCTGTTCAGTAACTAGTCATTGAAGGGGAACGTGCAAAGGTGAACTTGAGAAAAGCAAGACTTTGGAGAAGTTTCTGAGGTCTCTTGCTATGGTGAGACTGGGAACTGCCCGCTGACAAGGGGAGGGAGGTCATGCTGAGCTAGTCTCTTCCTATTCTTAGGTATCGTAAAAAGCCTCCTCACAGGAATGTTGTATAGACCAGACCGGTCTTTTAGTGACAGAGTTAATCGTGTTTGCTTCCTCCATGAAACTAAGATTTCTTTATAATGTCTTATTGTAAAAGCTATAGGAGAAAGTAACAAATTTTACTTTGAATTCATTATCCGTGTTAGTCTTGGAAAGACATCCTTTCAGCTAGAAAATATCCACCTACTACTTTTATGAAATAAAGAAAATAAAATGTTGATGATGATGCTTCCTAATTGATAATCCATGCTGATTTATGGGAAAAGGCACATGATTAGGCAAAATAATCTGTCTGGTAAAATGTCTTGGAAGGAGGTACTGAAGCTGAGAATTCAGTCTCACTAGCCATAATAGCTATTAAGCAGGTATTCTTTATTCGACCTGTCTTCCCTCTTCAGTACCTAGCCCACTAAGAGCTGCTTCACTGGAACACATTTCCTCTAAAGTTTGCCTGGTGTAAATCAAACTCAACAAACCACCTTTCTCCTTGGTAACTTTCTGGATGTAGTTTTATGGATGAATGTATTTGGTTTTAAACAAAATTCACAACTGAATGAAAATATCAGAGATGACTCAGACATTTATAGACCCAGCTGATATTTAGATCATATTGCTCTGAAATACCCAGATGTTGCTTTTGCTTTATCAGCACCCATCTTTATGATGTAGGTCCAGGTCAACCTGGTCTTTGAAGTGCCTTCCCCCGTCTGTGTTCTTGCCCTACCTCTGGGAATGCTCCCAGGATATTCAGAGAACAGACGCAGCAGTCTGTAAAGGACACTGCCTCGCTTGTGCAGGACAGTTTGTCAACAAACTGAGAGTTAAGTCAATATTTGTGTTAATCCCTTTTACACCACTTTTATAATTTCATAAAAGTTTACAGCCGAGTCTGGCTGGCAGCCTGTTGTCTCGTGTGGTGTGCTTTCTGGTCATGCTTCCATACTTCATACGCATATCAAAGCAGAGAGAGAAACTCGGTAAATAATACTGTTGTATCATTTATATCTCATGGCCACACACATTATTGTTTATGTTATATCAAGAAAGTCTATCATGCTTAAGGATGTAAAATAATTCCGGAGTGAAGCTAGTTCAAGACACCAATGTGAAGCTACATAGTTAGATGGCAGGTGAAACAAACCTCTGTACTGGCACTTGGAGGATATCTGATTCAGAGACATCTAGCTGTGAAAACGACCAAGTCTGCTCTGAATATTTATTGAGATGCTTACTCATTTCAGTGTTCTTATGCTCTGCGTGCTGCAAGATGCATACTTTGCATTTTTCAGTATTTTCTCACAATTTTAGCAACATCTTTACATTGATTCACTACTGACCTAGTGTCTTTTCAAGTTCTTTGCCACAAAAGAGAATCTTAATTTGTTCATTTAATGTCAAAAAAATTGAGTTAAGTTGGCTAGAATTGCATTCTCTCAAAATGTCTTTGAAGAATTATCCCGAAGAATTTATCTTTACCTTCATATTTCTGGACTAGTTTTGTTTCAACTAAAGCTGCCCATCGAGCCCAAGAGTTTTCTGTATTTGTAAAGGCACCAAGCATTCCACAAGGTTTTATTAAGTCCAACATGTGGGCTTACGTATGACAGCTAAAATAGTTAATCAGTACTTCTTTGCTCAGTCTTCTACCAAGATTTAAGAATGTGGCCTAGCAAAACTGGAATTCAGAAAAATTACCATCCTGATTAAATATTCATATCAGTGTTGTTTACAGTTACCCTCTTCTCATTTAATTTACATCCCAAATCACTGATCCTTACAGAGAAGAGCTAGCTTGTGCACTTGAGTTGAAAAAATGAGATTAAGAAATTAAGAACACGTAAATTCTAAACCAAGATCTTAAAGAAATTCTTAGTCACTAGTGAAAGCAGTAGATCATAAATCACTGAAAATTTGAAAAGGGAGTCTAGATGTGCCTTGAGACCACAGCAAATGAGTATTTAATTGTTAAAAGTGTCTGAGCCAAGAGTAACCCTTCAGTTTCTTCCTTACAATACTATGGTTTGAAGGCTCAAGAGCACTCACTTTTCAAGTGCATGATATTTTTTTTTTTAAATTAACTTTGAATGTTTGAAATAATGAAGCTCAAAGCCTTTTTCAAAGATATCCAAGTTTATTACTGAAAAAAATGCAATATTCAAATGTGTATGATACAGTAAGTAGTTGCATTTGTACATGTAAACCTTGATAAAGTAAACGGCATCTCAAAGACAAATTTATGCCAAAAGTGTCTTAACAATAGTTAATCAGATCAACAATGTTTTCCTTAGTGAATTCTTTTAGTTCTGGGGTACATATCGGCTTGTAAAAGTAATCTTAACACACAAAAGAAACGGAAAGCTGACACACCAGAGGAACTTCTAGCTTGTAGTGCATAAAAGTCATTTTCTCTGAAACGCTCTGTGGTACTGTAATCTTATTCTAAATATTACTTACAAAGTGTGGATTTATGAATAGAAAAAATAGTTGAAATTTTATTCCTATTCCTTACTTAGAAACCAAGTTGCATTTAAATATTACATAAATTTCAAATATATACACATTTTAAGAAATCTCCTATGATCATGATATTCCAAGTTAGCCAGGACTATCAGAGTAAAAAAATGACTGAACTATGTTTTTCAGTTTGATTTTACATGAGATTATTTCAAAGCACTGAAATTTCAGTGATACTACTCTAGGTAAAAATTAGAGCCAACAGTTTGGAAGATTTTTCAATACAAAACTGAGTAATCTGAATAGAACACAAAATAAAATGGTGATCTGAAATTTTATTCATTATTAACAGAAAAATTGTTGGGTTCTCAGTGCTTAGAATCTCATTAGCTTTAGACTGCTTTGGGTTAATTCCTCATTTCTCACCCAGTAGCATCCTAATAACTAGCATATGGTAATAAGAATGCAAACTACAGAGAACATAGAACGTTATAGACTTTATAGCAAAAACTTAGAATATGCCAACAGAACTAACACAAGGTAATTTCCAGTGCAGTTAGGAGGGAATACAGCATTAACATTTCAAGACTAAATCCCAGTCCTGGATTAAAAAACTTCCCGTATAACATGGCATAGCAAAGTGATTTCTCTACAGTTCCTTGTGCCATTAGAACTTTGTGCTGTTGTGGTAACATTGTGCTATTATGAAAACGCCAAAATCATGCCAGTACAAATTTCTAGTAAATGTGGTTGCAATGTCAATATTAGAGAAAATTTGTCAATATGAATCTGTTATATAAATTTAAAAATGTTAGGATTGTGTAGGGTATTTAGGATGTGTGTGTAGGGAGGGACATAAGGAGTGCAAAATGTAGTGCTTGGGTAAGTGGCTGGAAGGACAGATCCAGAAATGGGTGGCCTAATGGCACATGTAGATGCAGCCTGTGCTTCCTCGCACTGCTCTGTCCAACGCATACTAACTTGTAAAAAGCACCAGACAAACTAGTATTTGTGCACTTTCTGCTTTGGCTTCTCAGTTAGTGACATCAAAAAAGAGCCTGTAAAAAATTCTGCAGTTACAGAGTTGCCCTGGAAATTGGACTGTCAACAAGAAGTTATCATTTGGTGAAACACTGAGGATAAGTAAAGAATGAGCCAGAGGAGAAAAGGAAAAGGATCAGGAGGCCTGTCACCACGCTCCATCTTTAAACCCTTGTTTTGCAGAACCTGTTGGAGTTCTGGAGAAAGCTTGCTCAAGTGGAGCCCTTTGCGTCCTCTGGTCATCCTCAGCCTCCATATGCTGGCTTGCTGCATTTTACCCTGGTATAACATGGGTTTTGCAAGCACAAAGTTGTATATGAAAAGACTTAGGGATCTTTTTCAAGCTGCTAAATTTCCCACCACAGGATTTTAGGTTTGCAATTCACTTAAACACTTTCAAAAAGTGTCACTGCACGCATTTTAGTCAGATAAAGTACATGTTGGAATTAAGAAAATAACAAGTCTGTCTAAATGGGGAATTCTGTTTGAATTCTAACATCTGCCTTAACACCAAATAAACATTATTATGAAAGACTAGCTGTATATTTGTTTCAACCTTTATCCCCAAATAAGAAACATCAATAGTTTATAATGATTACAAAAAATAAAATGCTTCTGGAAGTACTATTTCATTGTAAGGGATTGCTGATACCACTATTTTTATCCCTGTCCCTTTTCTCCTATGTAACACTTAATAGAAAATGTGACTGATTTTCCATTAACTTTATTGCCTTCACATTTAGCTGTTTGTATAAAATGAGTTTTATTGATATGGCCATCACTCAGTGTATGTGAAAAATCTGGTTTATAATAGTTTTCATGAAAATTTGTGGCACTTGCAAGTTAACTATGCATGAATTATTTCTTTTCAGTTTGTGAACACAGATGATTTTCAGTTAACCACAATGATATGATGCTTCTAATTACTAATTTGCCCATGAATGAACTGTGACATAATGCAAATGATTAATAAATCCCAAGATGCCATGTAGGACTTGGCAGGTAATGCCACTGGATCCCACAGCTCCAGAAATTCTCTCTGGCAGCACTCTCATTTGGAGTCTGCAGTGGAAGAAGCCGCAGCAAGGAAACAGCAGACGTACACTACTTACCTTAGACTGATCACTTTGATATCACACTAAGAATAAAATATCACCAACATTCTTGCCTTTCCCCATATTAACACTCATCCTAAGGCTGTGTTTCTCAAGATATTTTTCCTTCGACAGAACTTTTTACAAAGAAAACCTCAGGAGGTTTATGAATTTAAGCATTAAGGTATGTACCTACTGAACTATTTTCACTAGGCACTCCAGATATTTTTCTTTTGAGCTTTCAATAGGACACAGTTGATCCTGACTGATCCTCAGAACAGAATTTAAGATGACTTGGTGTCAGAAATCATCATAGTAACTACTGATGTATTTTGTAGTAATGAAGATAGGTACTTTCAAAGAAACATCTAACAAAACAAAAAAACCCACTTACCGTCCATCATCACTATGGAAATTTTAGCCTTGTCAGCATCAATATAAACTTCAATGTTCATCTAAACATTCTCTATAAATCCTTTAACAAAAAGGGGTAGGAAAGAAAAATTTAAAAGTAGCCATCATGGGGTTTGTTTTGTTTCCAAATATTGGTACTCTATTGGGATGCTCAATCACTGTGCTGTGTTTCTGGTAAGGAAACTGAATCACAGAATAACAAATTGCGAGCGTGTGCTCAACCTTCATGCAACCCTGTTAGCGCTCAGTTGTGAACGCTGAGCTCTTCATTCATCCATCTATATGGAGACAGACTTCGAGCTCTGAGAAGGAATCTGTCATTTAGATGGCTAATGAAGCAGAAATTTTTTTTTTTCCTTTTTTAGTTACCAGAATTCAAATCTCACACATTAGGCACAAATTTAGAATGAAAAGTCATTAGAAATGAGATGTGTATAAATGCATGTGGACATTTTACTGTTTCTGAAATGGAAAGTTCTTTTGTCTGAATCAAGACATGGAATTTGGTTAAGAATAATTAAGACATTTTGGACTAATCCTTTGTATTTTAAAATATCTAGTTGCTCATGCAGTCTCTCTAAGGGCGCATGCATAGAGCAAAGTTGTCATAGATTAGATCTGCAACAATCTAAAGCATTTTTGCACAAATTGAAGTTCTAAAGCTTGGTCAGATTTCACAAACGCAGCTTGCATGCACAGTCTATTCATACTGGTCATTTGTTTGGAAAGACAATATTTAGAATATGAAAAGATCATTCACCATTCATAAAATACATTATTCCTGAGGACAGTGTGTGCCTTATACTTCAGTAAAATAACGTGCAGTCAATGCAAACAGCATACTAAAATTCTAGCAAAATGTTTTCTCAGCTTAAGCAAATGGCTAGATAGTGGCAAAACCTTTAGACATTGTTGATGTCCTCCAAAAATAAAGGAACACACACAGTGTTTCTCCAAAACTTATTGTGCTTTTCCAGTGTGTAAAATGCACAATGTCAGATCTACATACTTGCCTTTGATATACTCTTATACATCAGTGTTGGAAATCATTAATAATATATATATATATATTTAAATCTCAAATACAAAAAGGTTTTCTTTCTTATATGTTTTTTAAGTCCAATTGGAATTTGCCTAAGTATGTGTTGACATGTGCTAATATCCACAGCAGAAACAAGATAGTATATAACAATCAATCAATATTTCTGACTTTTGCCTAATTTTATCCTGTATCTTTATGCCTTGGGCCAGCCAAGGCATTCAGTTGTTAGAGAAAACATTAAAAAGAGAGCTCATCTGTGACCTTCTGAAGAACTGGAATACTATCCCTACATGACACAGAAACAAAAGCTATGACACATGGTTAATGCTGTCAAATGGTGCTTGATATTCCACAGAATGAAATAGAGACACAATAAATTAAATCAAACCATGTGACTCTCTAAGCACTGAGAAGAATGCATTAATTATTTCTAATGAGGACTCCCTGAAGAGCTTAATGCACAACCCAGAACACGAAGGAATAAAACAGCCTTTCCAAAATATGGGAAGCTGAATTCCACCAGCCCTTTATGACAGAATTAACAGGTAATATCTGATTAGACCATACCTTCCAATTTCTTTCCTCCTTTGTGCAATACTGTAGATACTCCTATAGTTGCCTTGTCTGGTCACAGAGAGCTGGAATTTACCAAGAAATCTCATGAATATGGTGAAACAACTAAAGAACTTAAGGTCTGGTGCTAGGCCTCCTGGATACAATAGGTCATACTCATCCACTCTGATGGGCTCTTGACTCTTAAAATTAATTTCATATGGCATAATAAAATAAAATGATTGTGCTAATACATGCAAGTGAACACTGGAATCACACTTTCTGGTTCAATGGGGTATTGTAAGTAGTAAAAATTCAGGTCTTTTCATATTTGTCTGCAGTGATTTTGCAGCAGCTTTATCCCTAAAAATAATGTTAAAATTTGCAACCTTTATAGCTACTGTGCTTTGTTGACTTGTCGCTTTTTAAATTTTGCTTATCCAATATAGAGAAGTATTACTTAAAATTGTACAAGAGAAACAGTACGATTGTAACTGTTTCTCCATTCCCTTCTCTGCAAGTGAGCCCTGCACACTCATTGAAATAGTTTAAATTAAGTGCTTATCTTTTCCCACATTATGAAATGTTAGTAATAGACAATTTCATCACCAAAATGTGACTAGAACCATAAGCGACACTGCTGTATGCTGTATGTACATAAAAACTGAAATTTGATAGTTTACATGAACATCTACCTTTTATAGTGTTTTTATCCAAAAAGCCCACCAAAATTGTTAAGAAGGAATACAAATAATAATAAAAAAATCTAAAAGTAACCACTGTGTGTGTGTGTGCATTTATATACAATCTGTATACATATCTGCCTGCATCTAACTCCCATGCTTTGACTTATTTAGGCCAACAGAAGTAGTGCACATTACTGGAGCATTTACTATTACAATAGGAAGAGCATTGTTATAAAGTGCTGCTCTTCTCCTTCCCTGAAAAAGCAAGTCAAAACGTTATACTGTATGTCTGATATATATCTGCATAAGCTTGCATACTATGGAGAGTTAATTGAATATTCAGGATGAAGTCACTGTATGAGATTATTTCAAGTTAGCATTCTGTGCAGTCATGGAATCGTTGTCCAGACAGGTCAAAGGAAACAGTAACACAGTTAGACATCCACATGCTACATCAGAGCATGAAAATGATAGTTCTTTCATCCTGGAAGCATGTGGAGGTGGCCTTTCATCTCAACAAAGTGAAAAGACAACTTAACAGCCATGTCATTTTCAAATATAGCTGCAACGTGGGCAATGTGATGTGTTCTCTTAGTGCTGCTGTTTTCTCTTTGAATTTCGAATTTTTGGTTTTCAACTAGGATAAATTAATGACACCGATGTGCAAATCTTAAACTGCATAGTATATATTAAGCAGCCATAGACCCCTTTTTTAGGGTAGGACCACATCCACAATCTCAACAAGAGACTAGGACAAACCTGACAAAACAATAAGCCTGATCATTTATATCAAGTTATGGCCACAAAGGCGACAATTGCTCTTTTCTTCAGAGGCATTACAGATGGAGCTGAGCTATCAGAAGCTGTAGAAGTAGTGGATATCATGTAAATTGGTTTTAGTCATGCCTTTACTGTATAAGTTCACAGGTGATGTTTTATTTTCATTATGCTGTTAGTATCTTCACGAACAGCATAAAAATTCATTGCCTTTTTTTAAACCAGTGTGTCCAAATTTTTAATCTGTCTGCACATTCCTGAGTGCCAATTCTCCTGTTGCTCACTACAGACCAGTTACAGGTAAGGCTTTTCATTTTCTTCATTGGAAGCATCTGGTTTCCAGTTCCCACCAAAGCCTGCAGCTGTACTGCCCCGCAAGAACATATATACACTGTGAATCTCAGACACTGATGCCAGACTCTTGACTTCATTTTGTAACTGCACTCTTCAATTTCCAGTGTTTTTGTTGCATCATGATAGTGACTAAGGCCATTCATGGTGATATTGTTTCCCATTCTTTTTCCTTTCTTTCTGCAAATGCTCCAGTTCAGCCTCATACATCATTTCCTGGACTAAGTATTTCTCTCTCCTCATTCTGTCACACAAGTCTTTGGGCATGTCTGGAATCAGGTAGGCAATGAAAGACTTTATTCCAAAAACAAGGTGCTGAAAAGAAGAACAAAAATAATTGCTTCAAAGATGCATAAATATTCATTTCTAGGACCACATTTTAGGGCCTAAAAGTTTGTGGCAAAACGGGAATTGAGCTTCAGTTCATGACTGAAAAGCAACTCTTCTTTCAATATATACACACACACATATGGGAGTAAATAAGCGGTTTATCAGAAGTGTGAAAATGCTGAAGCCTTCTGAAAAGTAAAATTAAGGGTATAGCTAGTGACCTAAACGAAGATGTGACTGCAGGATATGCTAGTTTGAATAACAATAGCAAGAACTACCTACAAACAGTCTTTGTTGAGAGCTTGTAATCGAAGTAAGTAACCAGATTTCTGGACAGGACGTAATATGTTCTTCAAAGTTAAAACACACATTTCTGCTTTTATGTTTAGGTAGAATCATGTATCATTTTCTTGACACAGATTTTAACTTTCAGTAACTGTGCACATAAGTTGCATTTCTTCTTTTTCAATAAAGCATGAAAGATTTGTTTGGGAACCAACTTGATGCATAAAACAACTGTTAAGGAAATACAGTTTTGGAGGCACTCTAAAATCTGTGCATGCTCGGTTAATTCAGTTTGAAGCAGCTTTATTGATAACGGATTGGAGAGGGTGATTTCTTTTTTTTTTCCTAGCTCTTGACTGTAATGAACAAGCAGTTGATGATACTGACAATTTATTTATGGGACTACCGTAAAAAAACACAACTTGGACTTTAAAGAGGTAGGAATTAATTGTTCCTTTCCATGACTAACCTCAAATACTATGATGAAGGCCAGCCGCGCTGCCAGGACATGCCAGAACTGCAAAGTGAATTCATATGGAGTTGAACTCCATGGTGGGGCTCTGTAATCTCTGTACCTGTAAAGCAAAGAAAAACCATGTGAATTAGCCTGTGCTCAAAAACCTGAACACGATGAAGGGCTCTCTAGTTTATCCCTGATCTGGCTGAAAGAACAAAAGCTTAAGTGAAAGCATACTTCAAGAGGATTTAAACAGAAAAGGAGAAGAATAGTCCACAATACAGGCAATTAAATAGGGCTGATTATAAGAGGGCACTTTTTACTTCCAAAAATCCAGATCAATTTTTCTTGTTGTTATAAAGCTGATGCCTTGGAGCGTTAAGTTCGAGAGTGTGGACTCTAAATTGGTCCTCATCTTTGCTTATAAGCATTTGAGGTTCTCTGAAGTTTGCATAAAAGTAACATGATTCTGTAACTTCTTAGTCAATTTGATCTAACTCTCACTGTAAAACTAAATCTGAAATCAGGAGGAGTGCACTCATGCAATGCCATATTTAATTTTTATGCTGAATTTCTTGTATTCACCTTGCACAAGTGTTTGGGATCTCAACCTAGGTTAGAGCCACAACAAAAATTTTAATTCTATATTTTAATTAATAGACCTCAGAATGCTTAACAAAACTGAAATAAGAATTTTTACCCTTCTTGGCAGCTGAGCAAAATTGGAAATTAAATAATTCATAGAGACATAAAAGATATGGCTTGAAACACCTGGAAAAACCCAGAACACAGGTTTCCACTGTGTTAGTATTGCTTCCTACCACACAGTGTTTGCATGTTAGACTTCCATGTTGAACACACTTGAACTCCAATGATTTTACAGGCAAAAAAGAAACTATTCTGCCAGTAATTTAAGCATTGACTTTCAATTTAATGTCTGCATTAACATCTATGCCTGTATCAAAAGGAGGAAGAGCATCAAAGCATACCGGCAGTATCCTGAGTATCCCATTCCAAGTTCACTGAGATCAAACACTGATAAACTGCTGTTGACATACCCTTTTAAGCATCTGAAAGGAAAAGACATAGGGTCAGGGCTTTCTTCATAAAGTGGCTATATAGCACAGGTCCCGTATGTAAACATATTCTGCTATCACGTATTGTGAGAGTACTACGTTACTTGCTAGTCAGGACAAAAGCAATTTTAAAATTTTAAGCAAAAAAGCAAAGTTGTTTTTTTTGTAAAGAAACAAGTAACATCTGTTTCGTTGATAACACTGTTCAAAAATCTATTTTCAGCACTTTTCATAGTTTTGCTTCTGATCTACCAGCAGATATAAACCAAAAATTGTTGCTACAGTGTTCTTCACTGTCTCCTGAAATTACTGATCTTAGAAAGACGGTTAGAGAGGCAGTGAGAAGAATAATTTAACATCCTTGCAGAATCTTCCACCAACCATGCAGCATATATCAAAAAATGACAGGTTTTATGAGCTGAATCAAAGAAGAATTTTTACCAGCAGTAAAATGAACAGTGCATATATACCAAACAGCCATCTTAAGGGCAACAATTTATTAGTATTGTTGACATAAATCACATAAATACATTGAATGATGACTGTAGGAGTGAAAATTTTGTCTGCTGCTGGAAAACGATGGCCACATAAGACATCCATCCCATCTTCTTGGAAATCTGTCCTGTAATTTAACAAAGGGCCTTCTAAAAGGCAAAGAACATTTAATAAAAGATGCATCAGGGATCCTATTATACCTTCTGTACCTTCAGGTTTGCTGTGACACCTCAAATCACTATGGGCAAAAGAAGAAATAGAACTACATAGTTTTCTATGAACTGGGTAGTGCACATTAAACACTAAACATCTGCTATTGTCTCTTTTCATTTTATCTTGCTTCATTCTTTTTGCCCTTAAATTCTCTCTTCCTTTAACAGCACAGGAAGAGTAAATCACTATTTTTAATCATTAGAGATGGAGCAATGAGGGAAGGAAGGACAGATCCCTGCGGTGTGAGCTGAGGGCACAGTCTGTGAACATAGCCGTACTAGCTTGATGGACAAGCCTTGATGCTCTCAGTGTTATCCTTCCTCCTCTGTAATAAAGAAGTGAAGTTGCATGTGTGAGATGTGCTATAGTATTAGCGAAGTCATTCTTCCTTTTCTTGAGGCAACCCTTATTTCCACTTTAAAAAGCAAAACCAAAAAATGCCTCCAAAACAACCCCTTAAACTACCAGTAGGGCCCTGATCTCCAAATTAAAGAGAGGATGCCCATGAGTACTGTGATCTTTTTAGAACATGTAAAAGGTCATGACAGACACTGGGAAATGCAGAGCACGGTGCACCCACAGTTCAGAGACACTGGTAGTTGTCTGGAGGGAAGTGCAGGAAACTGGCCTGGTGGTGCAAAGATTGGTAAGATAACTTGCTTGAAGCCAAGTTACACGATATATGGAGTTAGGCTAAACAGTGTCAAGGCCACTCTTGCTGGAGCTTGGCTGCTAGCATTTCTGAAGAGAAAGAGGAAGGGACGTTCGAGGCTGAACAAGGCTTAGAATTGTCTTGGTTTGGGTTGAAATAGAGTTAATATTCCTTTTCAGGGACTAGACGAGTGCTGTGTTTTGGATTTAGCTTTGGGTTTGGTATGAGAAGAATGCTGATAGCACACTGGTGTTTTCAGCTGCTACCGAGACTTCAAGGACTCTCTGACTCCCCATGTCCTGCCCGTGTGCAAGGGCACAGGGAGCAGGGAGGGAGCACGGCCACAGCACCTGACCCAAATTCGCCAATGAAATATTCCATATCATGGCACGTCATGCTCACTGTATAAAGGAGGGGTGGTTGGGAAGGAGCTCTCTCTCTCGCTCGCTTCCGGGATTGCGGTTGTGGGATCTTGGTATCTCGGGGTTGCTGGCCGGGAACGGGCTGGATATTGGTCAGCGGGTGGTGAGCAATTGCATTGTGCATTGCCTGTTTATATATATATATATTTTTTTTTTCTATCATCATCATTGTTCTCATTTTATTGTCATTATTAAGCTGTTCCTATCTCAGCCTGTGAGTCTCCCTTCATCCCTCTAATGCCCTCCCCCATTCCCAGGCGGGGAGGGGGAAGGGAGGGTGACCAGCTGCGGTGGTTGGTTGCCGACCAGGCCCAAACCACGACAAGAATAAAATAGGGTTTGGGAACATATATATGTGTGTGTGTGAGAGATGACAGTCCAGAACTATTGCAGAAAATAAAAGCTTCTCTAGAGAAAGCCTGAAAATTGCTGTGATGTATACTGAACTTTGTTGTTTGGATTCAGAAGGGAAGACATGATTTTCCACTTAAACAACTGTGGAGGTAGATTGCAGATTCCCTGGAGTGCTGAGTTAATTACACTTCTCTGAAGGTTTACACATATGTAAAAGGTAAAATATTACTGATACATGTTAAAGTATGTCAACACAGAAAGACAGCAGCAAAAGTGTGCTTCCACTGAAATAGTCATATATATATAAAGAATATCTTAATTACTTTTCTTGTCTGTACCCTTGATCTGTACAGGGACCATATTTGTATGCATAGACAAAACGTGGAATGTAATCAGAAGTAATGGCAATAACAAAGGCATTGGTGATGACAGCCAGAACTCCAATTCCTTCTAGAATCCCATACCAGATACCTAGGAACAAAAGAAATGACAACTAAGTTTTTTACAGTCAAAGTAATTTGAAGTCATACTAGTGATTAAAGTAATTATTAGTCATACAGTTTTCCTTTCTTATTGAGAAAGAATTATTCAGTCAGAAAAGCTAGTCAAGATTAAGCCATGTCCCCACATTCCTGCCACCACTGACTCCACCTGAATGAAGTCTTAGAGTATGGCACACCCTGCTGAGAAGAAATAGCTAAGCAACAAATGTATAACTATAATCTTTGGTTATATAAGCCAAATAAAAGATTTTGGAAAGGGATTTCTTATTTTTATTTAAATCAGTTTTAAACCCAAAGTGAATTGACTCCTTATATATAATTTCTAGATTTTGGAAAGCATTTTCAACCTTGTGTTCCACAAATCAGAAATACTATTTAGCCTGCTTTCAAAATTCCGGGTATTATGATCCCTTATTGAAAATGAAAGCAAATTTGAGGAGTCCTCTTAGCTAAGCAACTGACTATCTTTCTGTTGCTTAACAGGAGAGTTATCACTGAGATCTGTAGGTTACATTATCAGTTTCACTCCTGACACATGAAATATTTAAAGAGTTAAGCTGCATTAAAGAAGGAAACTCAAAGAGATGGTACCTGACAGTGACAGTCATTAGGTTCTCTCACCTATATCTGTTGCTCTTGCAGGCATAGGTCTTCGCCACTGAGTGACAAACTTGTATGCATCTAACCTTATTTCTATGATATTGTTAAGCAGTGCCAGGAGAGGTGCCAGTGGGAAGGCAGCAACGAAGATAGTGGTAAAGCCAAACTGTAAAACTGGACAGGCATTTCTATGGTTAGAAATTGGAAATGCAAAATATCTTTATTGTTCGATGTAGTTACGGTTTCTTAAGAAAACTGACATGCCCCTATATTTGCTCACCCATCTCTAAATATTCATCCATTAAACCATGGAGATTCATAGGCTGCAGATTCCAATCTTTTTCCCACTGAGGCAGAGAAATTTTATGCTCCATTAACTGCCCTCCTCTCTTCATTTTGCGTCGTGACCACCAATTCTGTAATAAACTTTATTAGATAAACAGAGCATTATTTACTGCACTTGCTCAGTAATTTACAATACTTGGTTGTATTGTTTTGAAGTAAGTGGGCCTACTTTGAATAGCACCTGAATGTTTACTTAGGTATTTTCTGGAAATATTTACAGTATCATATAAGACACATTTCAGAGAAATTCCAAAAGTTCTCAAAATTCTGCATTACCATTTTAATTATGTCTTTAACGTAGCATGTTAGGCATTGCACAAGTAAGCTTTTCAGAATATGGTATTTGCTTGCCTAGACTTTTTTTTTGTAGCATTTATCTGCATGCCTAAATAAAAAAAGAACAGGGAAAAAAAATCATGCATGTTGAGAGCATTAAAAAAATAAATAACGCTTTATTTTTAATCCTGTAAAAGACAAACCAAGTGGAGCTCAGTAAGAACTCTATGGTATCACAATATATTGAATATTAGAATACGTCACTATTGTTAAACAAAGATCTGGATACTTGACAGAGTATCTTTTTCTTGAAGCTGGAAAAACTGTCTAAAATGGTGAAAGGTGTTGCTGAAGCTGCAAATATTTAAGACTATTTTTTATAAAGCTATGCAGAAGTCTTCTCATAAAGTAGTTACCAATAGTAATTAGGTAAATTAAAAGTGTTATGCAAATTAAAAGTATTATTCAGTACTGACATAGGTAGCAATTAAAGACTATCGTTTGTTTCTAGGTGTTACTGAAAAGAGACTGAAGATGGGAAATATAAGCATTATAAGTATTTTTATTAACAGGCTGCTGTATTTTTCTCAAGTTAATTTAGTTTTTAGCTCTTGATACCTGAAACAGCAACTGTTGCCTCAGTTGCACACAATGGTTTTGTCAAAACAAAACACTGCTTTCCATAAAGGAATATGAGCATGTTCTAAAATAAATTCTAGAGAGAGGTAAGAAGCTGATGGGCTGAGAAGACAGGACCTCTTCTGACATATTTTCAAGATTAAGACTTTGATTAAATTAATATTTGATGAGCAATCTTTTACTGAAACATATTATTCCAGTTTTAAGAAAACTCTAAGACTCTTAGCCCATTATTCTCTGGTATCTGAACAGCTGTCTGTATTATGGAAAATGAAATCACAATAAACAATTTTGATGGTTAACATGCACCAAGAAGCTTTATCTTAGAGCAGCAGTTAATGCTTCCCTTGGAAATAAAGTTACAGAACGTGAGATGCAAAGAGTGAAAACATTCTCCAAACATAAAAATATTTTTCCCTATCACTGATTCACACTAATACGTAATCATGATTTGTAAAACAAATTTTAACATCTGAACTTACGGATAGCCTAGTTCCATGAAGTTGTTCCACATTTGTTTTAAAACCATAATAACTCCCATTTGCAAACACAGATCTATCAAGCAGCCACTGGGATGACACTGAAATGAAATGGAAAAAAATCAAGAGCTAAGATCAGAGAATTCCTTTCATTTAAATTCATTCAGAGGGTGAGTGAAAAATATTCAAATATGTTTCATGGAAAACACTAACCTCCATCTACAGCAATATTAAAAGAAATATCAGTAACATAAATATTAACACAGATTTTGGTTAAACAACCTTTAGACATATTATTTCTTGGAGAACTATATCGTATTACCTAAGCTAAGGGTAAGTGTGCTAGATATATGGTAGTTGATATAGTCCATTTCATTTAGACTAATACATATGTATTAATTTCAAAAGAATGGAGCAATATTTCATTTGTAGTATCTTAAGTCTGAACAGACACCTAGTAGCTGAACCTCTGATATTGGTATCATAGCTATATAAACTGGCACATTAAGATGTTTAGCATTTACAGAAAGTTTTTTGAGACCATGGCCTACAAAGCTATGGTATTTTACTCTGTGACTACCAAGGTTCAACAGAAAAAAACTGTTTTTCATAGATAAGAGATGATTCATCATGATAGTGATATCCAGGGAGGTACAATTCTAACACATTTTCAAGCTAAATGTTGAAAATACTACTTTTCTCCTTTTAAATCATAGAATCATAGAATAGTTTGGGTTGGAAGGGACCTTAAAGATCACCAGGTCCAAACACTTGCCATGGGCAGGGACACCTTCCACCAGACCAGGTTGCTCAAAGCTCCTTACAACCTGGCCTTGAACCCTTCCAGGGAGGGGGCAGCCACAACTCTGGGAAACTTCTTCCAGTGCCTCACCACCCTCACAATAAAGAATTTCTTCCTTGTATCTAATCTAAATCTACCCTCTTTCAGTTTAAAGCCATTACCCCTTGTCCTATCCCTACACCCCCTGGTAAAGAGTCCCTCCCCACCTTTCCTGTCCCCCCTTTAAGCACTGGGAGGCCGCTCTAAGGTCTCCCCGGAGCCTTCTCTTCTCCAGGCTGAACCCCCCCAACTCTCTCAGCCCGTACTCACAGGGGAGCTGCTCCAGCCCCCTGATCAACTTTGTGGCCTCCTCTAGACCTGCTCCATGTCTTCCCTGTGCTGGCAGAAACTCAAGAAGCTGATAAAAAAGCTGATGGCACTATATTTATGTCCTCCATCCAAAAAAATTCCACATAACCAGGTGATTCCAATTGCATAGGATTTAGTAGAGCCTGTGAGGTGAGTGACTATCATTGTTTGCTTTTCCCAGAGAGAGGCAGAAAGGACTGCGTGTCTCGGGCAGAGTCACTCATCACAGTGGAAAATGCAAAAGGAAAAACACATCTCCTATTTCCTGTTCTTTGATGTAAATAAGAGTTTACACTTCACTGCACTTAGATGCAATAATAAATCTTTCAAACTGGACATAAGTCATATCTTTCAGCCATTTCCTTTTTACTCATGGAAATTACACAGGAATACAAAATGGGATTGCTTACCTCTTCCAGTCTCCATCTGTTAAAAAGCTTGTTGTACTTTCCTGGGCGGCCTGCGAATCTGGAAAACAAGATTTCTGTTTCTCAGTGGACATTCCAAGAACACCCTGTATCAGTAGTTATTTCACAATATCCACTGAGCAAACTCATGAAATATAAACAGATTAAACCACACAGGCTTAAATGTGGTATCTGCAGGATATGGAAGTTTTAGAATGCAATTGGCCATTATTTTGCAAGCGATCCTAAGCTTTTATTATGTCCAGAACAAAAATCCTAGCTTCAGAGGTTTTAGATGTTAGATACTCAGACTCTCTAATCTACTTTTAAGAACATAAACCATTGCAATATATAGGAATTTACTGCAGCACAGGGATCTGCTTGCCCACGTGAAGAGTGCACTGGATTGCACTCTCAGACATACAAGCATAAAATCATTTCCAAAGCCATCAAAACTCAATGCTTTTTACAGATCTAACAGATTCTTGTATCATGATTTGAATCAAAATTCTTAATGACCTCAGCAAAAGTTGTAAGTGAGAGAGAAAATACCCCATGCCTGGTCCTACTAGACACAGGAGATAGCAAGATACAAAGAAGTTCAGAAACCGTATGGCAAATGCACCATTGGATGTAACAAGCAGATATTACCAACAGTCTTTTCCGGACAGTTTGCTGTTTGATTTTTTTTTTTTTTTTCAAACAATCTTGAACTAAAATTATATTATAAAACCTTATAGAAGGTATTCTGAAGTCCTCTGTAGGTCCTGCAGGAATGATAAGCCTGATCACAACGCAACTGAAGTGAAGATGAAGCAAAGTTAGACCTGTCCAGTATCTCATGCTCTCTGCTAAAGATACACACAAAACTTTGAGCCAGAATTTCTGCCTCCTACTCTTGTATAAAACCTGCCAGAAAATATTTACTATTTATAGAAATGAATCCTGGGAAATGTAACCAAAGGGGAATAAACAAGAATAAATGAATAAAGCCTATTAGCGCAGGGCTAAATACAGACCCACATTTAGGAAGTGGCTGCATTTTCAAAGGTTCTGAATTCTCATTTAGTAGGAAAGTCACATACACAGATCCACTTAAAAAGTATACTTTTTACTGTCAAGTCTCATGAGTAAAGATTTCAAGGATACAACCCTCACATATAGTTTAAAATATTAATTTTGTGTTATTAATTATCCTCAGAAACTGACTCACATCTAAATCTTGCAGTTCAAACTGTCACTGTAGTTTCTTTAAACCTATAAAATGAGCAAGGATTACGAGTTCTGGGAAAGTTTTCCTTTAAGTCCAAGTTAGCAAAGACAATTTACCTGCCAAGAAAAAAGGCAATGTAAAAGATGGAGCTGTTCAAGTTGACAAACTGGAAGAGGAACATTTTCAAGGCAAAGCTGTTTTCCCATTCAGATTCTGTTCTAGGGTGCTCTGCAGAAAGATACAATATACGTTACATAAACAAAAATGAAATCCACTTATGCCTACCTTTGCTCACAGTCAACACTAACACAGCAAGTGATGCTTTCCAGTTATGATGCCCCATCAGGTTGTAATTAATTTCCCCACCCCCCCAGAGTGTTCAGTCTGTAGGTCACAAAACCACTGCTGTAGCTCAGACTGTGTTGGTTCTCTGTAGAAAGGGGAGATACAAGCTCCTCGGTACAGAATAGGACACAACTCTGTGGGAAGACAGCTCTTCCATTTCCATGAAAAAGTTTTGGATTGAATGTGAATCTTTAATTTTAAGGATACAGGTATCTTGATTAAAAAACAAACAAACAAAAAACAATCCAACAAAAAACACAACAAAGACCCCAAACAAAGAGCAAAAGTGCTTGGGCATCAGCAGAACAACAGATAGAGGCTGTCAAGGAAAGCAGAGGGAAAAAAGACCACCAACAGCCAGATGGTTTCTCACCCAAGCATCTTGCCTTTGAAATACTTCTGTAAAACCACTGCTTCATTCTTAAGACTTTCCTGTCATAATGTTTGCAAAGTTTTAAACAGTTTATAACTCAATGAGGAAAGGATGGGGGGGGGGTCTTTCTTCGGTGTTTTTTTGTTTGTTTTTTTTTTGAAAGAAATGTACAAATGTGTAGTAGGGCTACAAGTACTCTGTGTGGGTCTGAATTGCCTTGCACATTTTTCCTTATAGTTCATAAAACATTTTTTATAACTGAAGTAGAACTCGGTGATAATGATTAAAATTAAATATTTTTTTTTGTAAAAATTACAAATTTCTTTGATGAATGTATCAAACTTGGAATATAGTACCTTGATATGTTTTAAAACACATATATGAGTTAGAAGTCTAAACTGCCTGGATTTTTCAGTTCATGTTTGTACTACTTAATTACGTTGGTCTAATGATGACTAAATTAGGATACAAATGTATAGGATACTAGCTTTACGTATGAACACTTGTTCCCAGAAGTTAAGATGTTCTGCTTCTCTTTGACATAAAACACCTTAGGAAACAGAGTGAGCTATCTAGCTCAAACATCTGCTTAATTCAACATTTTTTTTTTTTGTTTGTTTTAATTCTTCCATACATTTGGGGAAAAATGAGCTTGTATATTGAAATGAAATAATTGTTTCATTTTCTTTTCCCTGGTATTTAACAGTATAATATATGTAAAAAGTAAGAATACAAACCAGTGTGATCTGAAAAAAAATTTTATGAATCTTTCTCACCTGTTCAACTGCCATTTATCTGAACCACTACTTTTGAGCTTCTTTAATGCACGCTCTTCAGTACTTTAACCAGAAGAGGGAGCTGTTAAATTTAAACAGCGAGCTTGCTTTTAAACTATGAGATGAACTGCGTATTTTGACATGGGCTAAAAGATACCATGTAAGAAGAAACACTAAAAGGTAAAATATTCACGTAGTAGACATCTTAAATGCTGTCTTTGCTTTCTTGTTTTATATCAGTTAGAAGGCATTACCTCTATGACTGAATCACGACTAGAAGCTTCAGTAAAAATTTTTAATGTGACAGGATTAGAGCTACTTTGAAACGTGTATCTTAACATTTTTATCTGGAACAATGTAATTTTATGTGAAACCATTTTTTCCATATGAAAGTTCAAATTAAAAAATTGCAAAAAAATAATGAAGCCTTTGGGAAAAAATAGAAAAAAAATATGTTTTAGCATTCTAAGAAATAATGTGTTTTGACTTCTGTTCCATTTTAAGATTACAGTGTTTTAAATTTATACTATAAAACATAAAAAAAAAAAAAAATAGAAGTGTAAGAAAAAATTCCTTTCTTTTCTATTATTTCCTTAGTGAAATAATCCTATCACTTCTTTCTCTGATATTTCTCACTTGCGGAACGAAATGCCAGAATCATACTATGCACAGATTAAGTTTTCAAACCCCTATTTTATGGAAATAAAAAGGTATATCCCACAGCTAGAAAAAAACATACCACTAGTGAAGATCTACATACCTAAGTCTGTCAGGAGATAGGCAACCTTTTCATATACCTGAAACAGAATTAAGAGATGTTATAAGAGAAGTATAGCACTCCTGTCTGTTGTGATGTCAAATCCAGAATGAAAACAAGCACCGAAAGCATAAAGTGTTCTTGTGGCCCTGTAGCATCAAGGTATCTGAACAGAGAAGGGAGAGCAATGTCATAGCTACATGTGGACGTATAGTTTCCTATAAAGACTTCACTGAACTACTTCAGTCCCATTCTCTTTATCCATGTAAATATATGTATGTAAGTATATAGATTAAATATACAATAAAGATAAATTAAGAGCCAATAGATCAAGAGAAGTGTTCAGACATCAACAGTTCTCTTAATGAACAGTTGGATGTTTATTCTCGAACTTCAGGAACAAACCTATGTGATCTAAAAGTAGGCAAAAGCCTTTACACAATATGATTTTCCTTTGCGTGAATGCGCATAATCATGGACATATCTGCCTCCTACAGAAAACTTCCTTATCTGTCTACACATTGACTATCTCCAGTCTTTATTTTAAATGACGCTTAGTGCAAGGTAGTTAACAATTCTGAAAAGTATTTACTTGAATATTTATGATTAGTAGCACGTTATTTTCAATAGCTTTGGTGTACTTGTTCACTTGAATGTACTTTTGATGACTTAGAATTATCATATAACAAATAAATACATGACAGTCTGTTTTGAAGAATACTTTCTTATTGCAGCAAGTGCACAATCTCCTTAACAGAATGAAAAGACATTGTTTGCTGTCCTATTATTCTTTTTTTACTTGTTAGTGCCTGTACAGGAATAGAAAAATGATAAATTATATTGCAGTTGAATGAATAGAGTTTATACCAATGTACATTGTGTTACCACAGCAAATGATTAAACCCATGCTGTTACGTGACAGGAAAAGCTTAAACTGAATCATGTATCACAGTGACTCTAGAACTATGCAACACTGGTATCACAGCTGCATTTTAAATAAGAACAGGAAGAATTCAAAGTTATCAATTAAAAAAAAACAGGAGGAAAATTCTCAGCCAAGACAATAATGTAGTTCCATTTAGAGATGTATTGTAAAATGTAACGTAAAACACAAAAATGCAGATGTAGAAAGCAGTACTCTGTAACCACTGTGACTTGGTCATGTAAGCAAAGATGTGTAGTAACAAATTAAGTAGCCATTAGAGAAAGCATTGACAAACAGTATTAGATGAGGAAAACCCCCTGAAATATTAGCTTCAGGAACTGCTGTACGAATAAGCAAGACGTATATCTATCCGATATACAGTGAACTCAGTTAACATTGTAAAAATTACTCTTTTAAATCAATCCCTCCTTTAAAGCAACAGAAGACTTACAACATTGAGTGACATGATGATCATAAAATTGATACAGACTCCAGTGCCAGATGTCGCAAACTGCCAATACTTCTTGATGAAATACCACTTGAAAGAAGCAAACTGTTCCATGGCTACCAGACGATACACCACAACTGCAAACACTGCAGTGAGGACCAGTGAAATCTACAAGTAATTATTTATGAATAGATATATTAGAACAAAATAAATCATATCTGAAATAATTTCCACTGAAATAGTAAATTATCGAGTGTTTTGAAGATTGTGATTTCTTTTGGTGAGCAGATTTTGAGAGAACAAAAATACTAGATTGATGATATATAACATTTCCTTACTGTTTTTTTACACTATAACTATATTGCATCTTTTCAAAGAAAGAGATCTATAACAGTAAGACTGAGACAGTTTCTTCTATATTATGTAAACCCACTAATCTTAATGAATTCGCTCATGACTTGCGTTACTATTTACATCAGAGTAAGATTAAAGGCTACAATATTTCCAGTATTATTAAACATTTACCATGAAGAATATTCCTGAGACAGACACCATCAGTCGACTGAGCTTATCAGGGAAAGGCTGAAAAGGCTCAGGTTTTCCTGTGATGGGATTTACTCTTTCTACTTGGGAATATTTAGCTTCAAACTGGGGGCGCAGCTCTTCCTGGAATGACAGAGTAGATTCCATTTGTTGTACTACTTATTTCACTGAAGTATCAAAAATCAGACATATATGTGCTATAATGTAGGAAATTTATATTGACAGAAATTCTTTTTATAATGCTCCAACTCAAATATCCAAATAATTTTCTCTTTTGAAAATCCTTGGAAACAGTGACAGAGACCAACAAAGAACAGAAACCATAAGAAACTTCCCCACTATGTGAGGGTATTAAAAGGATCGTGGGTCATGATGACTGACTTAAATACTAGTTTTCTTATCAATTTCTGCAGAGAAACTATAAATTAATGCCAGTTATGATGGTGCTTTTTGTGATATGGAACCATTCATTAAAATCCACCAGCTTGTATCTACACATCTATGGAAAACCATAAAACCATATTGACTTAGACTGCAGTTAAATCACCAGTGTAGTTAAATTACAGCTATGTTCACTAGCGACTTATGAAGTAATAAAACCATTTTATTATTGCTGATGCTGATAGCAGTATGTTAAAGGATAAGTTATGCCTGTCAGAGGGTTATAAAATCTAGTTTCTGTCCCTTTACTCGTCTTTGCCCTGGTTTTAGGCAGGATTAGGAATTTCCAGTACAAGAATCCATAGAATTGAAAGGTATCTGTGCTGACATTAGTAGAAACTCCTGTCCTCTGTACAGGCAGTATTTCTACTCAATTTTTTAAAGGATACTTTTAATAAATGTAGAATTATATTTGGAATTATAATGCTTGTTGCAGAAGGCAAAGTATCCTTTAGTCTCAAGTATACTTGTTTATTCTGCAACTACTGTTATAAATACGAACATGATCTGAATGACAAATTCAGAGTAATGGCATACAATATGTATTGATACTTACTTTTAGATCATGCTGATAGCCAGATTTACAAGTTTACTTCTGTTTAGCCTTACCTCTTCATCTTCCCAGTCTATGAGGTCCCAGTCATATGTTAATACAGCTCTCCGTCTTTTCCAAAACTCTAGAAACACTGTAGCTGTGGAAATCGACTGCATTTTAATTATGGGAAAGAAAGAAAAAAGGCCATGCAGAAAAAAGGCCATGCAGAAAATCAGCAGTATGTAACATAACTGTCATTAGCCACTTTCTTGAGGAAACAAGGATATGCATACACAATGGTATCTATTAATAAAGAGCTAAATTATGATCTCATTTCATTCAGTACAAATCAAGACCATCTCACTTCTTTCCCAGCGATACCAGCTTTATACTGGCATATCTTCATAACTAAAATATTTCTTTAAACACTTCTAATCTATGTGTGAGATCATAATCAGATTCTCCATGTACTTAGTGTTTTTGGAAGGTCCTATAAAGATAATTCCGGCCAATAGATAGCTCCAAGTTTCCCAAACACTTTAGTTGGCCTCGGAGGGCAAGATAGCTTGTTTTGGTGGGATTCCTGACAGAACATGGGATTGTCCAACTGTTCCTTGGAAAACAGTGATTTCAAATAGGCAGTGAGAAAACTTGCTTCCTTCTGGCAAGCCAGCTGCTCAGCAGAAAGATTTCTAACTCAAGCTGAATAGGTTAGTCTCACATTCCTACCTTTTTCTATATTTCTGTATTATGTTTGACATGTTATTGCATTTATATATATGTATTATATAGCAATCATCATTTATACATACATATATATGATTTATCCAAATACAATATTAAAGCACAGTGACTAGAAGCTAGCAGAAGTTCACCATACCACTACCCATAAATAATGGATGGCTGAAAGGAACTTGTCCCTGAGTATTATTTCTAGGTAGTACAGTCTTTTATTTTTCCAAACACGGATCTTTTATTCACCACAGATTTCATTTATGTTTCGGATGCTCCTAACAAGAACAGCAGTGTTTCTATTTAAGCAGCAGTAAGGTTTGTACTTGAGTAACTTGAGGGTGAAACAACCTCTTCTCACAGTCATTGTAAGTACTATTACAACTAGTGCTGTACAAGACTCAGAAATGATACAGAAGACATCACTTTGCAAGAGAAAACCCTTCCCGACATGCGAGGACTCAGGACCAAGGTAAGCCCGTGTTATACACAAAACAAACAATACTTTTCTTATGTGGCCCAATAGGTAGGAAAAATACAACACATTCTGCAAAACACAGTGTTCAATGTTCCTGTCCATGTCAGGATGCTCTAGAAAGCAAACCTAAGATATCCACTAGCCCTGTGCCAGAAGTGGTAAGTCTGTAATTGCACAAATGAAATAGTTCACTTACACTCAAAGGTAATAGAAATTAAGGAAGTGGGCCAGTTACCAGGAATAAAATAATGTATTTTAAACCCCACTGACTTAAAACACCTGAGACAGACCAACTGAATAAAAAAAATTGTGGCTTTTTTTTTTTTTTTTTTTTCCCCGGTGCGATGACTGAAGAAAAGAATGAGGAAGGGTGGACTACTGAAGTACATGCAACTTTTCTAGACTGGGAGGTATTTTGGTGTGTGCAAATATCCACTGAAGTTTTGGAAATAAAATGAGGCAGTTTGGTCTAGAAGTAATACCAGACTGCGGACAAATTGTGTCCTCAGTTGAAAATACACTAATCTGATAGTGCTATTTATTTCATTCTGTCTGTCCCCTAATATTTGGTATGACTTGCTTATTCTTTAAATCGAGATCTGTCTCTTAGTTAGAGTCTTCAGGCTCTGGTATAGCATGAGTAACAGGCTCTAGTGTAATATGAACAGCAATAATAAATCATGTCTTCTATGTTACTTATGTACATGAAGCATTTGATAATGCAATGATTAAGAAAACCATTCATCTAGAGGAAGCAGGTGAGGCCCAATTGCTATCTATACCTGCCAACTAAAGCACCTTTGCCAGACTGACCTGCAGTATTAAGAAGTGCTGCAATACTCTTTTTCACACAGTAGAACAGAATTCATGCTAATTGATTCATGTTAATTGTGCTGTGCTGCAAGGCTACTGAGAACATAGTGTTTAAAGCCAGAAGCATATATAAAAAAAAAAATATGTTGGAAAAAAAAAAATTCAAAAAACTTCTCTTGTGGTGTAAACTTATGGTCTAAATGAGAGTGAAAAAACATCAGAATTTTGAAATTAAAGTATTTGTCCAGTTCTACAGAAATCACGGATCCTTCCTGGCTTGCCCTTATTTTGCCCTATCACACTGCTAACACCACCCATCACCGACTGCTCTCCATGTAATCAAGACTCTCCAGTCCTAGTTGCTAGGCACTTCTGACTGACTCATCTCTTACTCTGACCTCCCAGCTCTGAAAATGCTAAGTCTTAACTTTTATCAATTACTTCTCTAGAAAAACAACACACACAATAGATGACTAATCCAACCATTTGAACATCAAGAGGAGAACACTGATGTAACACTGCTTTGACCTGGCAGAGTTTCTTCCTGCCTGATCCCGCTGCTCAACAGTTCTGGTTAATCTACAGTTTAGAGGGTCACACAGAAGCCTCCGGTTTCCTACACAAAACACTATCTGGTGACTCCCCTGCTTCTCCCCAGGCACATTGCTTCTCATTTTATAGCTCCAATTGCCATTCTGAATTTTAATCCTGTAATATATCATGTACTTCCTTTTTTTGTCCAGCATTTTGGTACAGACCCACTCATTTAGGGATTTGTTATTCAGTGCTCTGCAGTACAGTTTTTAGTTCTGTCTGCTGTACACTTCCGAAAGTTTCTTTCAACTCTTCCTTAAGTTATATTTATTGTCCTTACACTGCCAGTACTCGCACTGATGAGGAAATAAAATCTCTAGGTATGTGCTTTACACAGTTCTTAATATTTCAGAAGACAAGTAGGGTGATGTTTGATGGTTAAGACAGACAGGAAATATTGGTTGTATGATGACACAATCTTAAGTAAAACAAAAGTTTGACATTGTCAAGAAGAAGAAATTATGAACGGCTGCTGTTAAATGCTACGGAAGGAAAGAATAGAGCAGAGAAAGAAAGAAACCCAAATAAAACCAAGAACCCAAGACTATTATGTGAGCACATCTCTTCTGAATATTTAGAGTCACTGCGACAAAATGAATGGTGTGTTTATTCCCTGCAAAATTACTTCAAAAAGGATTTTCAGTAAGAAGCTAGGGGACTGACTCCACTGCCTCTCTGCAGTTTGGCCATGGCCTGCCAGGCCACTTCTGAATACTCTGCTCAATTACTTCAATTTTATTCAAACTCCTTTACAGCAAAGTTATGCAATAAGAACAGTCCTATAGATTTGCTACCACACTTACTACCTAGACACAGTCTTTGGAACTGAAACAGCCGCTTAAGAAATACAGGCTACAGCTGAATGACAGCTTAGTCTCATCTCCCACTCCTGGAGTCCTCTGAACCACCTTCCCTCCATACAGCCACAGCTCTAAATCTGTTCACACTTGGGCTCACTGCTGGAGGTTCTGCCTTCCAGGAACAGTGGGCCAGCACTCAGGACCAGCATCCTAGCACCACACTGCACGTGTGCGACACTTAGCCAAGAACTGAGTCACAAACAGAGCATCTTCCACTAATCATTATGTCACTCAGGTAGACAGTTTTTACTTTTCCTAACAGATGAATTAAACTGCTAACAAACAGAGAGCGAGCAAGCGCAGCTTCCCCAGCCCACTGCTGAAGCCCAGAGCAGCACTACAGGGGTATGACTTTCATACCACTGTAACAGATACACTTTAACAGAATTGCAGCCTATACATTTAAAATCTTGCTAGTTTCAAATAATATATTCAAATAACCTGTCTTTTTAATCAAGTATCAGAAAGGCTTCTCAGCACTACGATGTGTGCAAGCTAGTATGAAGTATACTGTTGACCCTAGTATTTCACTTGTCATTTGGCTAATGCTGCATAAGACACAAATTTGAACACAAATCTGTGGTGCTTGTTTTCGTATCTCATGGTCAATCTGTTTGTTGCATGTCCATCCAGATACAGCAATAAATACAAGTTGAGAGCTTGTTGATGCACACTGCAGGGAATGCTAGATTCCAAAGAAAACCTAACCCACAGTACCAGAGTGTCTTCCCTCCTCTCACAGAAAACCCCACCTCATGCCACACAAATAATTTACTTCCTCCAAAAGAGATATTAGAGAGGGTAGAACTAGATCCATTTCACAGAAAACCTTCCACTTGTCCACTATAGTATTTTGAAGAAAACACCACTATTTTCTCCCATATAAACACTTCCTGTATATCCCATATCCTCAACACTTATTACAAGGATAAGTTATGAAATAATACTTGCACTTGATTCCTTAAAAATTTGAAGTGGAAAAAGACATTATTCATTCTACTCAAAACAGTCACACAATACTAAAACATTTCTGACTTGCTCTTCACCACATACCAGCCTAGAATACATGAAGAATTAAAGAATTAAAAAAATTGTGGGTTGACTAGATAAGCATATAAAGTTGTATAAGAGATGCATGATTACCTCATTCTTACTTTAATCCAGTATTCTTTATATAAAACCTAAAGCGAGGAGTAAGAGTTGTAACATTCAGATCCCTGTCTGGTTATGTATTCCAAAGTAAAAATCAATGACATCTGATAAATTCAGAAATTTAGATTGTTATTTTAAACTATTGTAACTGTGAACATATTTGTATAGGATCAGACCCATTTCTAGCAGCATGTTTTTCTTAATAGAACTCATTTTGCTGCTTTATTTTGTAGAAGACATGCCTTTTCCAATTTTCATCTCACTAAGTGTACCGTAGGAAGCTCTGCGATAATAAGAAGCTATCTCTTGTTAAATTAATAGTTGCATAGTACATGGAACAATAGTTTCTACAGTTTACAGAAAACAGTCACCCTTCTGAAATACCAGTTCGAAGACTTTCAAAGGATTAAGCAATCAGCCCTGCCTACCCACTTCACCATAAATACTGCAATTTCTGTGGACTCTGTAATGACAGAGCTCGGTCACGACAGCAGTGGAGCAGGGCAGGCTGCTTTGCAGACGGGCCGGGGTGCAGCACAGGGGGGCCCCACCCCACCTCACCCCACCTCACCCCACCTCACCTCGCCCGCCCGGCGTGTCCCTGACCGCTGTCACGCTGCCACGTTTATCATCCCTGCGCTTCCCTCTTCCCCCCAGACTAATTGCACTCTGGGCCACAGTGGTATTTCAACAGGTTCTTGAATATTTTGTAGAGCTCAAAGGTAAGTCTGACGCATTTTTTTATGCTTATCGGTGGATCTGATTAATAATCACTGTGTTCTTTTTATATAGTACTTGGGAAGGCAATCAGTGCTGTTGTAGACAAATTCTACTTAGAGTGTATTTCTGAGAAAATAATAGAAAAAAATAAACATTTTGTGATTCAAACATTAAGGCAGGGAAATAGCAACCATAAACAACAACAGTATTTGACTCAAATTCATACTTTTCTTTAGTGTGTATTTATGGTCCTTATCAAGCAAGTATAGAATTTCTTTCAGACTCACTTCACAGCCAATTTCAAATGCTGGTGGAGTGAAGGTGGTGAAAGGAAGTATTCTATGTATGCTCCTTTACACTAAATTTCTGTAAAGGAAGGTATTACTACCTTGTCATTGCTTCTGCTGAGTTTAGTTATATGGAAAATGGGCAGGAAATACACACTTAGGAAGCTCAGACAGTGCACTTACACTTGTCAGGTTGCTAGCTAGTAACAGAGGGGAAAAATTAAATTAATTGTAGAATACAATTCATATTTATCTTGCTCTTTATAATTCATAAAAACTTACAAATTCTATCCCCAGTACAAAAATTAAAATACTTTTAAGCTTGAAAACTTAATATTCATTGCTCATTAAATTTAGAAGTTTCTCATCCTTGGACAGCAATACGAATTTTAGAGCAAAGAACCATGGGAGCAAAACTCCAATACATTTCTGGTACCATCATTTGCTATTATTTCTTTTGGAATTCTATAAGATAAATTCTCTATATAACTTGCTCTATATTTGTTTCACCTGTTTTTGGATCACTGATGTAAAGGTAAAAATAATCTGCTTTATGAGGCTTAAAAAGCATGTGTGAAAACTCTGCAAATATGAGTGTGTTACTCCAGACCACAAGAAACAAAAGTTCCATTAGTAATTAGCTAATCGTGTCACTGGTTACTACGCAAATTAAAGTACTTTTTAATTACTACTGTAAGGGAGGGAAATGGTGCAAGGCTCAATTTACTGGCATGCAAAAGAATCTTGATCCTTTGAATTTACAGTTCCGAAGATTGTATTATTGACCCATATGAAGAAGTTGACATGATTATTTTCTTGACAGTTGCAGGGGTTTTGCAGACATTATTCCCATCATTGGCAGGTGCTGGGTTGTGTTCAGAAAATACATATTGCAGTTACTTTATCATGCCAAAAATACATCTTAAAATACTTAATATACCACTGGATACACATCTATATGAAAATTAGCATATAATAATTTATCAGGACATTTTTTATTGTGTTGCAGAAATATTCAGTGCAAATCTGAGCAGTTTAAGGAAAACATAAAGCCAGAGGCAGTATCAGTGCAACCTTCATGGTGAAGTCCACAGACCCGGGGGAGGTTGCTCTGAATGGGACCAGGGCTTCACCCACAGTGTAGGTGTGCATATGTACATGTATGTATTCTAGTAGCTTCATATTGAATACTTTCTCCTGTAAAGCAGCTTTAATCTTTACTAATAACTGAGTGACAAGGATTCTCGTAGCCTTTTTTCAATTGAGTTCAATTAAAACAGAGAAGTCTGTACGATATAGAACAGCCACCTCCTCAGCCTGGCTGTACCTAGGTTAGCATTATAATCCACATCAGGAGTGTGCTTTTCAAGTCCCCTGATCACCTCCACTTGTTGCCCTTTGGCTTACACCACTGGGCACTCCTGTCAGTAAACTAAGGAATGTGCTCCAGAAATAGCCTAACGTAGGCCAGCTCCTACAGGGTGCTCAGTCAAAGGGAAGAGATTGTGGTAATTTCAGAGTAAACCCCTCCAGAAACATGCGAAGAGTGGGTATCAAGTCCTCAGCACTTCTATAGGTCTCTTGCAACTGGGCTACACATTTTCCACTATGGATACAATCAGTGCATACTCAAGTTCACACTGGAGGGCCATTTGTATGAGAAACTGCATTCACTCTTGGTGAATTCCTCGAATAAGAGCCACTATGCATCTTTTCATAAAGCCATGCACCAGAGCAGAAATTTTAGCCTTTCCCTTTTTGGAGCTGGCTTTGTTTTTTTTACCGAGATGTCTTAGGTCTCAGGTGAAATTTGGCTCTAGCAGCACAGAAACAAATGCAGAGTGTAAAAACCATGGTGGTGACCACCCTATGTAAACACATAATTTTTCATGCCAGGAAAGGGTAGAGCTAATCTAGGTAACTGAACTGAAGTTTAATCCCATATCTATGTCATTTCTACTTATTTCAGGCTACGCCTCCTGCACTGATTTCCACTGAGCTTGTACTGAGTAACATGAATACCAGTGCATCAAAAAATGAGTATATTTTTTTCATTAATAATCTGTTCATAGCTTCTTAAACACTTACTTGACAAGGTAATTTAAGGTTTGGGCTCTTCTGTAAATTTAGCTAATTTATAGCACTGCTGGTTTACTGCAACAGCACTATTTGCACACTAAGCTGTAAAGGCAACAAGTATCTTTGAAGAACTTCAGTGTTTTTCTAAACTGTATGAACATTAATGTTGCACTAGAAAAAGAAGAGTTAATTAATACACATGAAAGCATTTCCAGGAAGCAATTCATTACAGCCTGAGAACTACAGTACACAATTTTCAAAGCAAGGAGCTTTCTTTTCTATGGTCCCCCATGAAGAAGATTATATAAGTAAGCCAATCAGAAAAAATGACAAAGAATTTGTTCAGCAAGGACACTAACTCCTTTGCACACTGCTCTGTAAATTAAAATTACAGTTAAAGTGAACTGAGCATAATTTCCCCATGTAGTTTCGTTATAGTGAAGGGATAATGAGCAGTGTGACCAAACCCACCTTGTTCACTAATATGACTATTAATACAAGGAAGGAAAGACCATGCCACTGAATTAAACCAATAATATTGTTAAAATGAAAGCATGTGTTTGAGAAATCTGTAAAATACAACATGCTTATTTCTTCACTGTTTTGTCGTTATTGGTCCTAACAAATCAAAATTTAATATTCAGATTGCACAGCATTTCATAGTCACCTGAAAGACTATCACTCAAACTGTAAACATAATTGGAGCTGATAAATGTACTCTAAAGGGGTTTTCTTTAAGTTCCTTGCTTGAGGTCAAAGTGGTTATCCTAAGTTTGCCTGACACTCAAGCAGAAATTCTCTCTTATTTTTCACTAAATAAGTTACAAATGTTTCCCAAGCATAGGTCCTTCCTACCATATAACTGACTCTAACTTGGGAAATAAGCAATGTGGAGAAATGGAACATATGTTAAAAAGCAGATTAAATGGCACTTTATAAATACACATGCATTTCAAGGTAACTGTAGCACCTCGTAACCACAATAGAAATAAGAATAAAGCCAAAATGACATACTTTGACATGATATTTAATTGTCATCTACCCACTGATCTGTTCTGTTACTGTACATGCACTTCCCATGGCTCTGATGATGTTACATTAAAAGAAGCTAGCCTGGGGAAAATGCACAATTAAATGAAAGAAACTCACAAACAACCCAAACAAAAGAACAAAAACAGCCCTCATCCCCTAATCCCCCCCAAAAAACCCAAACAAAACACCCATGGGAAAAAGCATAATACAGTAGGAGGGGAGGCTGAATATGAAAGAAGTAGTTACTTTTTTCCAGGTGTGTATCTCCTTTCTTCAGATAGTAAGTTCCCACATGCATGAACACCTAATTAATTAGCTATGCTGAAGATGTAACATATTATACTTTTTATTATGCTGTCACATAAGAGGTTACATGTGGATATTAAAAACTGCATGATCTCAAACTGTCTCATATGTAGGAAAAACACACACTGCTCACCAAAACGCCACAGATATTCTGAACATTATAGCTGCTACAATCATGTGATTTCACAATGAGTTTTTCTCATCCTTCTCAATCTAACATTTGGAAAATTAATGAGTAATATACAGCTTCCAGTTTCCTATAGGAGAAAAAGTTTCCATACAAATTCAGCATCATCCATAACCCCTGGACTGATTTAGTTTTCAATTTGCCCTTGGCAGCATTCATATGACATTTACTGCTCTGGGTCACAAAGCATTATCCATAAACTTTCAGGGATAATTGTAACTATTATATTTCTTTGCAATGGAGCATAACTATTTAGCATGAGCTTGGAGTTGCTGCCTGCCCAGAAAACACTGCCTCAAGCATGCCATCCAAATATGTATCATTACCTCATACTATACCAAAGTGGTTTTGAATTATTCCCCTGAGTATGACTCCTGTTTACAGAACCATGGAATTTTCTTGTGCAAAAAGTTTTTGTTGATCAGCAATACTATTTTAGGTCATTCTTTAGGTCATTAACACTCAGGGCCGTAAAGTTCTCAGCATTGACACGTGGTGTGCTGGTGAGATTTCTCTAGGATAACATTCACTGTTTTTACCAGCTTCTTTGCATCTTAACTGAGTAGTTTTATTTTGCAAAATAAAATAATAGAAAAAATGGAATTTCTTACAGGTTCTGTATATAACAAAACCAACTTTCAAGTCAACACAATGCAACCCCCCTGTGGAATGATTTTAATTTTTCTGCTTGTTAGGCTGCAATGGAACAAAAGCAATACTGAGGGCAAAATAGCAGGTGAAAAAAATAATGAGTCAGTTGAAGATCACAACCAGTCTACAGTACAACCAACTTCACAGAGACTTGTTCTGTCTGTGACTACCTCCACAAATCCTTTTACTCTCAGTCATGCTGCACCAAGTGCCAAAGCCAAAGAAATTGTGACAAAGAGAACCAAGATGAGCAGTTGGCCGAACAGCATAGCCCCAAGGTCCACTGATGGCACCACTTTACCTTCAAATGTCACTATAGTATCAAAAGATGGAGTAAATAATTCTGCCACAAACTTCAACGCAATCCCAACATCTTTAGAGATGTTTACAACAATGCTTGACTTGTCTGCAATGAACAAAAGTGCTGCAGCTATTCCTACTTCCACAGTGACATCAAATAACTCCGCAGTCACCTACAGTACCACTTTGGCTGAGGCACGACCCAGCACTAATGCTTCCATTAACCTCACCGTGCTGTTCCCCACCAGTATCACTCCGACATCAACCACAGTGAAGCAGGACAGTCCTACAACAAACTTCAACCCCATTCAGCAGACAGAGCAGAAACATCATTTTAGCAACCTTTCTACTGCACCATCTAATTCACAAGATCCCAATGAATGTAAGTATCCAACTAAATTCCAACTGGATTAATAAAATTATAATGCTGAAATCAAACCTTTTGCCATTGAACAGGAGGCTTCATAAGAAATATGAATTAAGAGGTGACCTAGTACAGACTAAAACTAAAACTCATCCAAAATAAAAAGTATGTTTAAAAATTATTTGTTGTTTACTTGTTTGTTTAACACTTCCAAGAGTGGGGGAACCTAATGACAGGTACTTCCCATTCACACTGGAGTGGACCTATAAAGCAGATGTGTAGAAATAACATTTAGAATGTGTAACACATCAACTTACTTAAGTTCAGAAACTTTTGTGAACAAAGATGACTTCTCATAAATAGTTCCAAAGGAATTACTCATTGTGCATTTAATTACCAAGTTGAGTATGCGTGGGAAAACAAGGGAGCATAAAACTGTCATGGCACTTTTCTATCCTGCTGCTCTGAATCAGGTCGTCAGAAAAGAAAAGGAAAGATTAGAAGACACTAATTTTTTGCCATTAATTAGCTTTCAAGCTTTTAACACAGGGCTGAAAGGCTTATCCATCAAATCCAGTAGAGTACAGTTTGTACTAAGAACTGAAGGAGCATCAGACTTTCATGCTTTCTATCACAGTTATAATAATTACCATGTACCTGATTTTTAGATAACATGACTGAAAAGGAAAGCGGGTAGGAGAGCAAGTTCAGTTCCAAGAAAAACACAACACCTTGAAGAAAAGTTTTATGAGATCTGAGGAAAACCTTGGAGGAATGTAGTTATTCTGCTAACTGAACAGGTGCAAAAAAAAAAAAATTACTGGATTGCTCACCTTGCATACTCAAACACCATTAGTCTAAAACGTCATCAACTGAAATTCAGAGGCTACAATTTTAACTGTTGATTTAAACACTTAAAAATAATTGCATTCAAAGAGTGATTGTTTCTTTATTTAAATAAAAGAATAGAGGTTGTTTCTGTAATTAAACCTGGAGCCCTTTTTGACTAAAAACTCATTTAGCCTTCTTTTGTTTTAAACCTCAGTTATTTCCTTGAAAGTCAAGGATGGAGATGTCTGCTTTCTTTTACAGAGGCAGAGAGTTTCTGCAAGGAGGCTGGTTTAAGTCACATTCTGCAAAATGTTTCAGATCTTTGGTGAAAAGTCTCATTCCCAAAGCCCTCAACTGCTATAAAGCAAGAGTGAAGTATCTGATCTTACAGATTTATTGTTGTCATTCAACTGTCTCTTCTTTCTGTCTCTCCTAGACAAAACCAACAGAAGAGGAGTAATAGTTGGTGCCATTGTAGGAGCCATTTTGGGATCTATATTAATTGGTCTGATTGGGTATTTTATATGCATTAAGAAAAGGTCTGAGTCATTTTCCCACAGACGGCTTTATGACGATACAAGGAATGACCCAGGTAAGGAACTGCACAAGTGTCTTATGGACATTTTTTCTTTCTGCATAGAGTTGCTTAGTCTGGTCTTATTGAATTATCAGGAATTATATCATCGATTCTAGTCAAACTAGTTTTCAACCGACAGTACTTTATTATTTTTAAATTTAAGCTTATCCAATATTCCCCTTATACTCTAAGTCTCCTCCTTACAAGTTACTTTTTTAACCTCTGAAATATGAGGAAATATTATACCTAGTATCAGTGAACCTGTTTGAAGAATTGAGTGTGAGTTCAGAACTATAGCTCAAAAGCTCTCCTAAACTTTGGTTAACTGAGAAAGATTAGACTCCTTACTCATCCAACTTCAATTACAGGATGCAGGATGAAGCTATATCTGTTTTTAGGAGTAAAAATATTTTTAAGAGGTTTAAAAAGAAGGTTGCTTTTGTCTTCTCCATGAATATGTATAAACTTGTATTAAAGTATAATCACACATTCTCCAAACATTTGTATCATGTTCCCGGACTTTATTTTTAAATGTTTAACCGAACACTGAGAGGCTAAACACACTTTTTTGTCATATAAAATCAAATCAAAACAAACCCCTGGCAATACGCCTTTTCTGGCTGAAATGCAAGAGCTGAAAGCTGCCAGAACATCAGATTAGGAACTAGCTTTGAAAGTTGGCCACCCATGCAGTCCTGAACAGGCGTTACCAGGAGGACATGTGTTATCCTCAGAAGATCATAAATCAGGGCCTTCATCTTTTGCTCCCCCAGGAAAAAAAAAAAAATGAGGTTAACTGGATTGTGCTGTGACAGACTGCTGAACTAAACTGTGAGGTACCCAGTGTATGGGGGTAAGAATCTTTCAAGCAATATATAAAAAATAATTACATTATCCTTTCAGTTCTCCACTTAGACAGCTCACTTGGACCATACCATATGAGTTCTGGATGTGTGTCAGATGACAAAACCAGCACAGCAGACAACGCAGAGAAAGACAACACAGAGTGTCCATCTGATGGCATTCCTATGGCTGACATGTCACTGTCCCACTCTTCACCATAATGTTTGCTTCAGATTATGTTCTCACGTGTTATCTGTAAGGTTTCATTTTTTTCCAAAATGACCTGGCATCTGTTATCTTACAGCCATTACTGTGCAAACTGTTTCTGAAAGCAAGGGGAAAATCACAAGGTACATTGATACACAACAGGCAGGGCCCAGTAGCAGAGCATTACTCTTCTACTTTGTAATTAAATTATCAATTTACGGTTTTCCTGGAAGGACATTATAGTTGGTTTCTTAGGAATAATATAGAGAGATAGCACCCAGGTAAAATTCTGCCTTGGCTAACTTTTGTCAAGAATGCAGACATTGTAACAGAGAAAATTTTGAACCAGGTTGTAATGATATTTTATGCATCAATACAAATAAATCTGAAGTTTAACTACCTTGAGGTGAAACTCTTCTGCCCAGATATAATTCTTATCTGATAAATGACTCAGGGCATTATTTTTCCCACTCTGTATTTGTACTTTCCTCAGTGAATATGACAAAAAGAATTAGATTTACTTGGATTACTCAGAGGTTGAAGTTTGCTGGCGATAATGGAACTACTGAGTAACACGGACTACATTTAACTTTTGACTATGATGACACAGAGTTAAAATCATTATTGAAGGAAAAAAAAAGAAGACAAGCTTCTATTCCTCTGTCAAACCGATCTATGTTGTTTGCATTGCAGGCTAGATCTGTAGAAATGATGTAAAAGGTTTTGGTGTAGGTTATAAACAAGAAATATTTATGACATGACAGGAAAGGAATTATCTCTGCCATGTATATAGACATCCTAAAAAGCATCCTCCTGTTTTGTCCAGATAAAGAGTACAGTTATGGCAGTATAATGCAAATAATTGCAGAGTTTATCTGTTTGCAATAATCAGAAAGGTCTAAATAGAAAGAATGAAGAAATACATAGCTGTAAAGGCATAGAATAAACAAAATAAAGCACAGAGAAAATAACTACTCACATGGGATACATGCTTATTATTATCACTCTGTTAAAATGCATTATTTACTGTGGAGACTGTGGATCATGCTGATGTAGTTATCTCACTAGCTGGGTGTGAATGTTTCAACGAGTACCTATGTGAGTAAATTACAAGTATGCTCACACGAGAGACAGAAACACTGGCAGTCACACTGCAGATGAGTAAAATGGGTATTTACATCAAAGTTAAAAGATTGAAGAATTGAGTGCATGCATGCAGTGTTGCCATTACTACGGGGGTCAGTCAGGAAAACATAATGCTTCCCATCAAACCCAGAACCTGATTTCCCATGTGTTGGATAACAGACTGAAAATCGGAGAAACATTCACCTGTATTAGGTGAGAGTATCACTGCTACTGAAATTAAGAAAAATACAATGTTCAGCTTTCATCTTTCTTAGAATATATTATGCCATCTCTCCTGATAATGGTAAAGCAATACCACATAAGCAAAATTACTTCTTACACTTGAACCTTGGCTGCAGCTGCAAATCGAAAGAGCTCTCTTGAAGGAGAACTCGAAGATAGAGGTGAAGAGATGCTAAGAAACTACCAGCACTGTCTACACTGGTAACCATATAACCAAGTGTAATGTATTTAAGGAATTTATGAAACTAATCATTCGTAATTGCAAGGCTATAACATCAAAATTAGGAGCGAATGAAGAAATATCACTGAGGCAAGCACTCAAAGCGTGCCCTTCAGTTATATTAATATTGTGTTAATTTTTAACAATCTAATGATGATCTTTGTATGTATGTGCATGTTCTTATGTTGCCTATGCACCTCTTTGACGTTTTACTGTTGTTTGTATATTGTTTTCCGATTTTACCGGGCCAGCCTCCAAAATTTGTGACATTTGTTCATCCTTCACTTTAAGTTTGAATCATTATGCTTATTCATACATATTACATAAATAAAGCTGTTGTGTGCCATTTGATTCTATTTAAAAATGAAAAACTCTGGCTTGAATTCAGACAGTTGTATGTATGTGAACTGGTGTTAGTTTCTCAGGGTTTACGTAGACAAACATTTACACTGGTAAAATTAATTATCTCTTGTCCTAATACCAGACTTCCCTACTTTCCAGCAGCAAAATACTATTAGCTTCAGTGAAAGCTAATTCCATCAAGCATTTCATGCTGGAACCATTACATTGGTCTTGTATGGCACTATTACACTGACCTGCTAAGAGGGGAAAACTGTTCTAGTAACTCCTGTTCAACAGGGGCCTCTGTGGATATCACCCTGATTGGCTTTGTGCCCCACTACATGATGTATCTGATGTCAGAGTGAACATGAGCTACTCAGACTGATAATTTGAATATAAACAGTTAAATTGCAGTAAGCACTTAACATAAAATTCTTATACTTCACTCTAATTAGATCCCACAAAACCATTCTAATTTCTTCTGTAAGAATTCTATACAAGACTTGATTTTTATATTGACCCCAGATCAGTAAATTAACCTACATGTTTGCCTCTAAAAAGACTTCTGCCTGCATGATATAAAAATCAGGCTTAACGACATTTAAGATGCTAAAGAGTCATTAACATGAACAACTAAGCTGTGTGGTGTGGCTGACATGCTGGAGGGAAGGGATGCCATCCAGAGGGACCTGGACAGGCTGGAGAGGTGGGCCTGTGCAAACGACAAAGTTCAACAAGGCCAAGTGCAAGGTCCTGCACATGAGTCAGGGCAATCCCAAGCACAACTACAGACTGGGTGAGGAGTGGATTGAGAGCAGTCTGGAGGAGAAAGACATGGGGGTGTTGGTGGATGGAAAACCGTCTATGAGCCAGCAACGTGCACTCACAGCCCAGAAAGCCAACTGTGTCCTGGGCTGCCTCAAGAGAAGTGTGGCCAGCAGGTACAGGGAGGGGATTCTCCCCCTCTGCTCCGCTCTGGTGAGATCCCACCCGCAGTGCTGGGTCCAGACCTGGGGCCCCCAACATCAGCAGGACACAGACCTGCTCGAGGGGGTCCAGAGTTGGTGTGAAGGTGATCAGGGGGATGGAGCAGCTCCCCTGTGAGGCCAGGCTGAGAGAGTTGGGGGGGTTCAGCCTGGAGAAGAGAAGGCTCTGGGGAGACCTTAGAGCGGCCTCCCAGGGCTTAAAGGGGGAGACAGAAAAGATGGGGAGGGACTCTTTAGCAGGGGATGTAGGGATAGGACGAGGGGTAATGTCTTTAAAGTGAAAGAAAGTAGATTTAGATTAGACATAAGAAAGAAATTCTTTATTGTGAGGGTGGTGAGGCACTGGCACAGGGTGCCCAGAGCAGCTGTGGCTGCCCCCTCCCTGGAAGGGTTCAAGGCCAGGTTGGACGGGGCTTGGAGCAACCTGGTCTGGTAGAAGGTGTCCCTGCCTGTAACAGGGGATTGGGACTGGGTGATCTTTAAGGTCCCTTCCAACCCAAACCATTCTATGAATCTATGATAAAAGGTATTTTCACCCACTACTAGCACAGAAATTGAAGTTGATAAAAACAGGAAAAAAAAGTTTATGTGACAAAATCATAATCCTTCTTTAAATTTTATCAAAACCTATAATCTCCCCTTACCCAGTAATCATGTACAAGGGTCAGATGAACTAAAAATACAAAAGAATTAAAAATGTACTTACCCCAAATTGCCATGAAAATAGCAAAGAAGACAGTCCCTCCATTATCAAACAAATGAGTAACCTGAATAGAAAATAAATACATCAGGAAACAATAATATTGCTACCTTATATTTTGCCCCAAAGAATCCCAGAGTACAGAACTGTTGGCAGAAACTAAAAGCTAAGAATTCTAGTAAGAAGTCCTGCTTTGATGTTTCTTCTACCAGGGTTTGTCCTGTTCTTTCTGTATAACTCAAACTCTGGTTTTGCAGACTAGCACTTCATGTATCTCCAGTCTATTTGTTTCACAGACAGTAAGGGCTACTCTGTCTGTGTCTAAACAGGCTAAAAATTCTTCCAGAGTTCTTCTCATATGCTGGGTCAAAGTTAACCTCAAACTTTTCTATTTTAAGATTTATATAATCTTAAATAACTTCTGTCTTTTCACTTGTCTTCCTTTGTGTATAATTTAGTTAATGTCTCTCTTGATTGTATTTCCTTATCCTCCCAAGCTATCTTGTAATTCTTTGGCAGGTAAGAATAGTCTAAGTACAGTATTCTTTTTTAACCAGACATCTCAGCCTCTCAAGCTGTTGACATATTCTCCTTTTTAAAAGGATAGTGCCCCTAAGCTCCAACAAATACTAAATACATTCTAAATGCCACCACCCCCCAAAACATAATTCTGAATTGTGCACTTAATTTTTTCTCACAAATGCTCTCCTTTTTGTTGGATTTACACCTTATCTTACTCTTTGATATGGGCGGAACAGAATCCGACGCAAAGCCCAGGGCTTACCAATAGAAAGTAAGTAATAATTAGTTTTTGTATGCCTATGGATCACTGAGCATCTAGGTGGGTGAATTTGATGTCTCACTTGTTATGAAAACATCACAATTTATATTACAAAATTCCAGAATTTCTAATATTGAAACCATAATATGAAACAGTACTTAGGAAGCTGAAAGTAAGATCAATGTACTTTCAATAGATTTAAGGTCACCAATTTACATCAATGTAATTTATCCAGGGATAACGGTCCTACATTTCTTTTAGTGAAATGTAGTTTAATATGTTGCTAAGCATAGCACAGGCTTCAAGTTCCTATTTGGAAAAAAAAAAAAAAAAAGCATAAATCATTATAAAATAATAGAGCAGGTAATAGAGCAGGCATATATTGGAAAGAGGATCTGAAGACAGAGGAAACAGAAATGAAGAAGTGTAGCAAATGGCTTTCATTTGTATCATCCTAAACCATCCAGAAAATTTATCGTGATTTCCCACCCTTTGAAATAAGAGGATGTATTGAAATAGGATATTCTTGAAAAGACTTAATTCTCATTGGTTTTGACTCTGTTGCTGACTTAAGAACCAATTTTTAGGATTTTATCATGAAAAAACCCCTGACCTCATCCCCATGGAAGGGCATGGGTAACCAGATTCAGTTTTGCTGTATTGTGACCTTCTCTTACATCTGAAGTTACTCTGGCCAGCAAGAATGTTCCATAAATGGGTGTGTCTGGATACTGGGGCTGACAGCCTGCCTTGGGCAGGTTACCTAACCCGCTCCCGCCAGAGCTGCCTGCTGCAAGGAGAACTCATCCTGCTGACAGATGTTCGTTCTTCTAGAGGAGGCTAGCATTACTGCTTTTGCCTCGCAAATTAACAGAACTAACTCAGAAAAGCAGAAGAAGTTAATAGAAATTGTGCTGTTTACCTTTATTTTATTTCTTTTTGAGTAACGTTATTATAGCATTGTGAGAATTTATTAAAAAGACATACATTTTATCTGTATGTCAGTTCTGTTTTCTTTTATTAAGGTTCTGAAATTGAAATGGACTATTTGGTAGTGGATATCAATAAATCCAGTACATTCTCTGCACGAAACATACAGGGGGATGAGCTGCATATATAAATATGTCTTTTGCTTTGGTTTTCTTTTGCTTCCTAAAAGGAAAACACAAACATTACAGGTATAAGATTGAAAATGTGAGAGCTGAACAAAATCAGTCAAGAAATCTGATGAACATTTTAAATTTTGAATGTAGATCTGTGTGAGGATGCGATTTTGAATATTCCGCTCAGTAACGAGTGCATCTTTCCATGGAGATATAAAATGAACCTAACAAACAAACCTAACCCAGCAGAATTAATGTTGCTAAAACTAAAAAAATATGTATCTAAATATATATCTGGCTCCCCATCTAGTATTGTCTTTATAAAAACTGTTTCAGCACAACACTCAGAATGAAGATCTGAGCATCATAAAGGCTAAATGGATCATCCGAGACTGTGCTGACCAGCAGCCTGTAAGCAGAGGTGAAATATTGTGGGACTCTATGCTACTCCATTAGCATACCTGACTGATGCTCTCATCATCCTACAAGATGTCAAGCACTTCAAATCCACCCTGAATCACCAGGGCCTGAAGGCAAGGTGTGCTGGGCAGGGACCAGCCCAGGGAGCCCTTGTGCACCAATGCTAATCACCCACGGATCAAAGAGCCCATTTAATGCAGATGAGAATGACAGCCTAGGCATTGGGCAATTCAGATTACAAGTCAGGTATTACATGCCCTTCCCTTAAATTATAAACTTGACTTCAGTGTGGCATTTTTAAGTGGGAATGGAATAAAGAGGGAGGGGATGAAAGAAATGGGCAGTAACAAGAAGGAAAAAGACGTCTTTTGTATTTTGTCTCCAGCTTTACAAAAAATCTTGGCAGAAAAAAACATTTGAAGTATATGATTTTTCCAGCATTAGTTTGTTCTGTCTAAAGTGCTCCTCTAAAGGAAAACTTGGCAGATATTTAAGAAAGAAACCCTGACAGAAGTTTTAATAACATGAAATATGAGCACAAGACCTTATATAAGTGAGGCAGGTCCCAGGACATAAGCAGGTTTGCAGACATAAACTTCACTTAGAGGAACTAATTTTTCCTAATTAACTCGATGCTTATGTATTCATATGCAATTAACTATTTGAATGAATAAGGATTAAAACACTACTTCCAGAATAAGGGTGCTGGTGCCCAAAATGAATCAGAAATAGCTTCCCTTGCATATCAGCTTTTTGGTTGTGTGGAAGGTAGAAATAGAAGTTATGTTCCCACAGCCTCAAAACCAGAGGGAAATGATGGCAAGCTCCATCTCAGGAACAAGAAAGCAAGCAGGAAATGCCATTTTCTTTTCCCAGAGAGCAGATCTGATGCTTTATTTTAAAATATGTTAGTTGTACTTATTTATCTTACTAACAGTGCTTCAGAAAGTACAAAGGAGCAGTTGATTTGAAATCAGATCATAGTTTTCTGTCATTACAGATTGTTTTCATCACTAATTTGGGTGCAAACACAGTGGAAGTTCTGACACATGTTTGGGTATGTGCTGCTCAACTTGAGCAATGCGGTGGCAACCATCAGGATCACAAACCCTGCTGGAAACCAGACATTTCCTAGCAAGAGGGTAACAAGTGAAGCTGCAATGAGCTCTTTAGAGACAACACGGTGAGTGAAGGCATTACAGTTATAACCTCAGAGTTATAAAAAGCTTCGCTGAGCTTTTTTTTAATCCTCTTTTTTCTTCTTTGCCATTCAAGTGGCCAGATGGTAATCCCATTCCTTCCCGAAGACAAGTCTCTCTCTCCTCGACTTGGGGGAGAGCCAGAACAGACAAATCCTGAAAGGAGACAATTTTAGGTTGTTTCCTGTGTTCCAATCTAAGGTTGATCAGTTTTTCAGAGCAAAAGCATTGGCAGCAAAAGTTGGGAGCTTACATGAATTTCTGTACTATTTGCAGACATCAGAAAGGGGTGCCTGCAAAGATGGAATACGAGTGGTTTCTGTATGTCTTCCCTGGCTGTCATGTGAGTTTGTTTCAAGGGAGCTGGTTTGAAAATACATGGAAGTATGCATGGACTGCCACATTTTTTCCATAGCAATGAATTATTCACAATGTGACAAATGTGAAATTTGCATGATTTAAGCACATGATGTCAAAATAGATATAATAAGACACAAAGACTGCTTCTTATTAACTGGGGATGTTAGAATAACAGGACCTAAAGCTAAAGGGATGCCACAATGCCAAATGTATTCATTTTCTGTTAAACAGCAGTGGACTGCTGAAGAGGTACTTGTCATTTCCTAAAAAGAGGCATTTCTGGGATGGGTTGTATAGTTTGCATAATGTTATTTCAATTAAGAAAGATCTTACCTTCAGTACACATTAAAAAAAAAAAAAAAGAATTAGTAAACCAATATGTTAAAAAAATCCCATAGAACTATTTTCTGCTATAGACTTATGGCAGTATTTAAAAATGAAAACTAATTTTGCCTTAAGTACAGCATTTTCAATGGTATTTAGTGCTGTTGTTGCAAAACACCATTTTAGTTTTTTTTTTGTTTATTTTTGGCATTATAAAGTAGAAAATTTAATTTGTAAAATCGAAATATAAATAATTTTTATAAATGTCAAATGTTTTCAGAATTTACATTCGCAGATATATTTGAAATTTTGAGCTTTATTCAACAATTGTCCTGTCTGTAGAAAATTTCAAAATCTAATACAAGTCAGAAGGCTAACTTCTTGTAGCAAAATATTTAGTTATGTAAAATCTTTGCATTAGTTTGACAGAGCAAAGCACATCATGAGCACATTATGCTAGATAATTCCTTTAGGAGGAGCAGAAATTCAATTACAAAGTAAGAAAGAGAAACAGAGTAAGAGCTTAATAATAGGGGAAAGCAGGAAAAACCTTCCAAAAAAAGTTTTATTACTCAGGGGACTTTATTAGTTGATGCAAATAATAAGGATTTAGGAAGGAAATGCTCACAGAAAGTAAAACAAATTTTAAAATGATCTCTGATCATTTCAGAGCATTCAGTTATTAGAAACATGAATTATAAAGGCTGAAAAAAACTTCTGTAGAGAAACAACATGTTTTGCAGGAATCTTTGCTGAAACAAGGGCAACCATTATACAGTGAAAGTGGATCTTTGGAGAAAAATTATCTTGATAGCAATAACAATAATTACCTTGGCATATACGCAGCTTTCATTGAGTTTTTGGAGAGTGCAATTGCGTTCACACATAGGGCACATGATGGTTTCATTTGCTTCGCAGATCTCTTTGCTTTAATACGAGACAGGAAAATAAAGGTTATAAAAAAGCTTTTAGCATTCTTAAGCTTGTCCGAAGTTATGCTGTTTGTGGTCTCTGTTTGTTAATAATATGTCTATACCACAAAACTGGCTCAATAAAATAAATTAGAAGTGAACATTTGGTTTGAAAAGCCTAACCCAAATCAATAACTGGAAAACTATGGGCCCTAGAGTAGTATGCAGTATTTTGGGGCATCAAGCTACACTTCTCATACTTGTGAATATCCCATTCTTTCCAAATATCACAGAGAACAAAACATTGTTCACTACCTTCCAACATATTTACTGCATATATTTCTAAGCAATGTAGAAGACACCAAACATTGACATCACTGGTATAACTACACTGATCTCAACCAACTTCTGCCACCTTACATCAGCTGAAGGTCTGTTCCACAAAATGATCACATTCATACTTAGATCAGTCGGTCACATGTAAAAATTCATTAACAGGGATTTCTGGCAGCTGTATTTCAAGTCTTTGTATTTTCATTTCCTACAGAACAACTTATGTACAGGGCTAATAAAAATAAAAACACTTTTATATCCTGACTTCGGGGAAAAATATCTTCAAACCATTTTATACTTCAGAGATACTAAGATTCAGGAAGATGAAGTCACTGCCTTCACTGGGATCATTCACATTCAAAATGTAGTACATAATTAAGTGTCTTCACAAAGGCAAAACAAAATTAACAGAAGTGCAAAAATGAATGTTAAGGCAGATTTTAACTGCAATGAGTAAGCTTCCCAAAGAACTCCAGCAATTGCGTTTCCATATCCTTTAGCCATGGTGACATGCTGAAATGTTCCTATGACGCACTAAGAAAGCAGCAGTATAAACAAATGCCAGGAAATCTCTCCTGATTTGTTTTAATAAACACTGTGCTTTCACTCTCCTCATAAAAGCTGAATTTACAGTTCTAATACTATATGGAAGATTATGCTTGTTTCCAGATGAGTGCACCCATTAAATCCCATCTGACATAAAACTAAATAGAAAGAAAAAGTTCTGGTTGCCCATATGTCAATTTTGTAATCTTTAGTCATACTTCACATAATATCAGAATCACTAATTCACTGAAACCCTAAAACATAATGTGGACCTGACAAAGAAATTGTCCTAAATAACCCTTAAACCAGAATGAGCACAGCCAGTCATTTCAGAGTTGTAGAGTAACAGAAATGTTATAGTGTGTCATATCAGATAATTTTCTTGCTTGCATTTTCATTCAAATGATTAAGCACAGAAAATCATATTTCAACAATATGCTATAATGGTTTGGCAATAATACAAACTGTTGTCAAATATAAGGCCAAATTATACTGTACTTGGAATTTAAATTCAGCATTATAGGTGTTAGATTTTCTGTATTATATATCTCGAGTTAAGTTCTTGGGTTTCTTTTTAATAACATATGACATGTCACACAACCATACTGGCAGTGATAGGTCACATGCTTCAGCACTACTCTGCAAAGGCAGTAACGTTTGTCACACAAGTGTTTGTGACAGGTGCTATGTTAACTGTTACTGCAACTAAAATCTTCAGTATAACAGAGCAAAATAAGCTTCTTTGTACTGTCCTCACTTATAGATCTGAAATCTGACTGCAGCACATGGTGCAAAGACACCTCAAGCTATGCTGTGTTCACACCCGGCCTTTCTGTTTGACTGACAACAAAGGGACAACTTAAAACAGTGATAATTAGTGACGTGTATAAACTCATCAAACCCAAACTCTTTAAAACCATCAAATTTATTTTTATATAGACTAATCAACATGTAATAGCTTGACATCTAACTTGTGAATAAAAACAGGTAATAGATAGGGCACATAATTTGTTGAAAGAAACTAAATGAAGGGACTGCTGTAGGACTATTTAAGCCCTTCCACTTGACTACCACTTCACATTTCCCCTAGTTTAGCTCAGGGTAGGCAAATAGATCAAAATATATTTAGAAGTGTGTGACACATGAAATGAAAATTCATGTTCTGCATTTTTGTTTCTGTATGTCTGAGCCCTATGAATATAGTCCAAATACTCTGGAAGCTACTTTGAAGTTTCAACAGAGATTATGGATTTTTCTCTCGGTTACCTTCGTCTCACAACGAGGCAGCAAAACTAAAACCTCAGTACCATGGGGGGCCTCAGTGCCGACTCCTGGCAACTACAGTATTACGAGGCTTTACTCCAAACCCATGGATGAAAAAGAACATCCCTCATTCCAGCGTGCTTTCTGTAACACTGCCCTGCTTATGTACTTGTTTTGTGATAAGGAAGAAGAATGTCCCTGTGTAAAAGGGAGAAACTTCTGTTTCTAAACATGGGACATATATGCATATTTGCTTATAATAGTGTCTAGACCCTGAAATGACAGCATGAGTGCAGGGGTTTTGTCTTCCCACTTTATTTCACCTTCCTCCTCCCTGTAACATACGTTTGAATGATTGAATGATTCCATCAGACCTCAAAGTTCCCTAAAATCGTGACGGAGAAAATGAGAAGAAGACTGTGACAAGGGGCAAAAGGCAATGTGAGAGGGGCACTTGCCCTAGGAAAGAAGGAAAGATACTACCAAAAGGGAACAAATATTCTCAATTTCCAACTTGCTTGTGGCAGCCACAGATGAACGACACAGAAAATCTTTCCTGTACTCAGGGGGCAGGGACTGATGGCCTCATGCAAGGCTGAGATATGTATATATTTATATAATATTTTTATATGTATATAAAATGAACCACCTAGTATCATGACTGACCCTGAGCATGGAGCAGAGGCAGGTACTCGTACAAGTCATAAGTGAAACAAACTAGTTCTTAGGTGTGACATTCTGCATAACTCTCAAATGCTGCACAAAACCTATGGCTGGCACTGCAAGCAACATTTGGCTCTATGTCAATGTACGCTGGTGTATTTGCTTATTCCTCTTCTGCCAAAATTGTGGTGGAACTCAGTGGAAAAAGAACCGACAAAGGATTTCTGCCTGCAGCTGCCAGAGGGAGGCTCAGGATAGCTCCCTGCACCCTCAAGGTGGAGGGACAGCATGGAAGAAAGCATACTTCTGCAAAATTGAGGTCTTCAGTCACTAAGGTCAAATTCTGTAGTATACAAGATAGATGAAAAATAGGTTTTCTTGACAGGATTTATAATACTATAAATCAACATTTCCTAATGTCCACTGATTTCTAATAACAGAAGGTAATAGGATGAAACTTGCTTCATATGAAGTAGTATTACACTGAATAATACTTCATCTGGGGCCATGTAGCAGTTATCACACTGCCATAATGACCCAGCACTGGATTTAAATTCCTAATTGCCATTGAGTTTCCCGCATCTAGATTTTGTCAGAGTAATGTACCTGACTGTTTCTTCCTGATGGCTGCTGAACATTGCATTTGCATACTGCAGTAGCTGCAGTGCTCAAAATCAGATGATTTATTTTAAAACTCTTATAGGTGTTTATCTAGCAGTTTTCTTTAAATGACTGCAGAAACACTAGATAAATAATCTCACAGTCCCAGAATATGGTAAGAATAAGAACATTTATGCTGTGCAGTCTGTCTGCTTGCTAATGGATGAATCCTATCTGCTCTAGGTGGGAGGTTTCTGTCCAACCCACACTAACCCCTTCCAGGCTAAGTAAGCAAATACGGCAAGGAGTAGCATCTGCTATCACTCGCCTTTAGAACTGCCTAAGTACACAAGGTGGTACAGAAAAACATCTACATACATTTTACCAGTCTAGTCACAATCAGCTTGAGTTAGTTAAGCTCTGTTCTTGAATCAATGTCTCACAGCAGGTCTTACTAACTTGGGCATAAGAGTGCACTGATATGACAGTACTGCGTCACGACTAACCAGAGGGTCTGCACAGACTCATACCATCAAAGGCAGAGAGGACCTTCTGCCCAGAATTAACACACCCCCCTATCACAGATGTGGAGCTGCCACAGACTACAAGGCTTGGGCTTTTGCATTAACCCACCCTCTCTGTCAGTATTTTGAAATCAACACTGGCTCATGTTAGTTATAATAAATATATAGATACTTCCCTCCCCTTGTAGGCATCTAGGGCTGATTTGGTGCATCACCTAACTTTCGGGCTCTTGCTTCTGGAGCAGAGTGCAGAGCTACTGACAAGCACCTTGGTGCTCTGGGCAGCACAGCATGACACTGAGGCACCTCAGGATGGCACCCAACATAACCAGCCTCCTCGGGGAGCAAACTCAAATCTGCATGTTCCGTCTGCAGCTACTCAACAGCAGCCAAGGGGAAAAACTTAGGACAAGAATATGTGAAAGATAACCTACCTCCGAGCTCCTGTGATTTATACCCTTCTGCAAGCAAGATAACTGTGTCTCCCTATTAAAAGAACTAAGCATGAGTCATACCTCCAAGTCTTCTTGGGAGAAATGTATGATACATACACACAAGCATGTAATATCTTAGGGTTTGAAAAATTTAAATTCCTAAAAATTATTTTCTTTCTCTTGGGTAATATCAATGCCACATCTTTCTCTTCTGTAATGAGTGTCTAATATATTAAGGTGTATCCTGATAATAGTAGTTTATGGACCTTTGTCCCTCCTTGTTCAAACTGTGCCATTGTACATGTAAAGACCACAAGATTCCCAGTTCAACAGTCCTCGTCCCTGTACACTTACGAACAGGCTGATCCTTCACTTTACATTACATCCATTGCATTTGACAGACATTTATCATACAAAACAATCCTAATACAGAGAACAATATCCAGAAGATACCTTAGTTTCCTGGCTGATATATTTATTGAATTTAATGTTTGTTTCAATGTTTGAAGTTGTAAAGTTTCTCACAAGTTTGCTGTACAAAAAGAAGCCTTAACACCTTAATTACAGCACTGCAGAATATAACTCACCATGAAACAGAGGATAAAGACAATTCCATCAAGAAAATGTAAAATGGTCCTCCTCAAAGCCCAGGAAACAACACTTCCTATGAAATCTGACTCCAAGTATACTTACAGCCTAAGCATCCAAACTGCTTGGAGGAACAGATGCAATTGTAAGAGCACTGATACTACTGTGTCTGATGGAAAGCTTTGTAATAAAGGTACATCCTCAGAAACAGTTCCTAAAAATACAGGCAGCACTTAACTCAAGCACCATCATCACTGTTTCTAAATTGACATAAACCACTCTCAGAGCAAAATCACAACAGTGGGAAACTTGAAAACTAGGTTAATTTCATGTGGTTGTAATCTGCTGAAGCTGGGTCTCCTGGCTGCAGTTTACACTGACACAGTTAAGAATTTTGTTAGACTCAGAGACTGTCACTATTAACACTGGAAGAAAAAAAGGCATAGAGAAAAGTAAGTTGAAGTTTAGTAACTGTACTTCACTCTGGAAAAAAGTAAGTTGAAGTTTAGCAAATGTACTGCACTCTGGATGCTACGGGCAAGATGGACGCAAAGGGGGAGTATGTCTGACTTTTTTACCCATTAGTCTTGACTGGAATGACAATCATTGCAGTAGCCATGACATTAGAATCAGCACTTGCTGTTTTTTCTTACAGACAGAACAGGAATCCCTCCAGATGAAGCAGTAAGAGCACTTTCTGTGAATGGTATGCATCCAGCTTGATGCAAAACAGATACACAAAGCAGTTACACTTGACTGAAGAACCCTGTGTTTTATTTGGTTATTTTTACATGATTCCCATATCTGGAAAAATTTATAAGTATAATAATGAACTCAGTTTTACTAGACCGCTCTTAATTTTCAACAGGCTATTAAGTTCTTAAATGAGATTTTACCTTACTTGGCTGGAATCCATCGTAAATAATCCATAAAGGAAAACAAAGAGCCCAACCAGGGCAGCAGGAATAAGCATTCCAGTATACCACCCCAACCAGGCAAAATACAGTCCAATTTTTTCACCAAAATATCGCCTGCATGAAAAAGAAACACGTACATTGTTTGAAGCTATAACATATGGTGACCTCTATCTAAATTCTAATGAGGAACTACCATTACAAGTTAATGGTAAAATTATTGTCAGTTTACCAAAACATTTTATTTCGGGATAGCATAACATTCTAGTGACACTAGTTGCAGACTTAACAGAACATGTATTTTATAAGGTTATACCTGAAGTGCTCTGTAATTTTCACATCCTTGCAGTGACTAAATAGATGTACTAGTTTCAATATTATTAAATGTAGGACATTTTATTTGCACACACAGAGATAGGTAGACAGACAGACATGCATACAGACACACAAAAAATTTCTGGAAATGGATCAAGTCAGTTGGTATGACCGAAGTATTCCATTATAAAAAGTATTTATGATAGATAATCATGTAATGTGACATATTTCCAACTATTGTTAGATAAAACAATGGATTGAAAACACAAGTTGAAGATTGAGCTTTAATTCTTCAAAACCTGGGTATCGGTTGTTAGAAGAGATGAAGTATCAGTGATCAGAAAGTCAGACAAGGATGATACTATTTGATCAGCACAGATTTGTCCCATGACACATGCTTAGCTCCACAGATTTCAATGGAACAATATTGGGAACAAATATTGGTTATGACTGTCAGATTAGAAATAAGAACTGGCAGCAAGGAAAAATGAATTATTGGTGATGTCAAAGATGAGCAAAGTATGAAACTGAAACATCACAATTATTTAACTTCAATTACATATATTTCTCTGCTTTACATTTGGTAATCTGTGTACATGAACTATATGATATATAAAGAGAAGTTTATTTAAACCCACATGAAAAGTAACAATTAGGTTTCATTTTCACTCCACTGGATCTGGTAACTGACTGTCCATATGGGTAACAGTCTTTGCTCTCAAAGGTGCTCTCATGAGGAGCAAGTGTCTCTGATCAGCAAACCATGTAATGGGTTTTTATGTTAAGTTTCACATTGCAAATATCCAAGCAACTGCATCTATGTGTCTTTTAGGCAGCCTCACCTGAAATTAACTGCCCTGCACAAAAGACCACCCAAAAGAAGCAGCTTAGAGAATTCCAGTCTTATCTGATAGTACTGAATAGCTAAATGTTACAGGAAAGCACAAGGAATTTAGCAGTACTGTTAACACACTATTACTACATTGTTTTTATCACAGAAACAAGCTACTCTTCTAAATACTAATACCTGATTAAATCAAGAGGTTGGTATTTGTACCACATGCCCCATCGTGCCCAACGCTCATATAAGAGGTGTCTGTGATTCTGAGCTCCATGTGTTTTGATGGGATGTCTGCTTTTGTGGCTTCCCTGAAAAATGCAAAGAAATAAGAGTACATGAGTAGGCACTATGGAAAATATATACATTTCTTAGGTATTTTAGGATATAATTTTAAATGATGTGTTCACTATTTTTTATAAATAGGTTTCTTATTATGGACATCTCTAGGACATGTCATCTTGAGCAAACACGTAAGCCTGACAGAAGAGATAGGTTTACATATGCCTCTGAAATGGCCAGTTTCTCTAAGAATTAATGATAGAACCATACTAGTATGAGAGTATGAGGAACTAAACTCTTTGTATGGCTGCAAGTACAGTGTTTCTATTTCAGTAATATATGCTTATTTGTATGCTTTCACCTATTTCAATTTTTGAAAATTTTTCATGAGATGTTTACAGTATCTTTTTCTCTCCTATAAAATTTATAAATTTCTGGTATGTCAGCTCAGTTCTCCTCTCCTAGACATTTTCTATGACTTTATTTAACCCCTGAATAAAAGTAGAGAGAAACAATCTTTCTGTGGTACACATTATCTAAGATGATGGAAACAACAGAACTGGCATTATTTTGAAGCTACACAGGACTCTCAGAGGCATTAAAAGCAGAACACAAAATCAATTTGACCCAAAAGGAGACCTTCCAGGCTGTGCCTGACATTTGCAGGTGGCCTAACAGCCTGAAATATAGAATATATCCTCATGCTCAGAAATCAAAAGTAACACACAGATTTAGAACCATCCTAAGCAGAATAACTTGTATTTGTAATTTTATTCCAATTCTAAAACAGGACCTCTCATTTTATCTTCCCTCAAAAGACTCCACCACTCAGTAATGTTAAGGAAAATTTTTCATCAAACAACTGCAAGTGAGCCAAATAATTTAGTGGGAAGAGAGCAGAGTTCCCCAGAGCAGTACTTCTGAGTTAGCAATCAAACAGATTCTTGACCATGGTAGATCCATGTAATTTAGACATTTAGCTTTTTATATTTTATTTGAAACGTTGAGCATTCCCTGCAGTTGAAAGAACATGATTTACTTGTTGCAATCTGCTGACCCCTCTGGTTTAAGTATGAGTTGAAAAAAAAGCTAAATATAGTAAAGAGCCCCGTTCTACTAATTTCTCATTACAGTCAGCAAAGCAGCATACCAAAAATGTCAACACAGAGAGTGTACTCTGTGACATCTAAGAACACCTAGGAACAGAACATCAACTTACTCTCATTGTCACCTGGACGAATGACTGCAGTACATAAAACATTACCCAGAATTGTATATTTCTAAATATTATTTTTCCCCCCTTCCTGCTTCTTTCTGCACACTTTATCCATAACAGAGTTCAAGTTTTGGCATTCCCACTGGGACTGAATTTTCACTCTCATTTGCTCGTGTGATAAAGAAAAAAAAAAAAAGAAATAAAAATTGAGACTCTTTAACCACTAGCCCTTAGCACCAGTCAAGCAGCAATTAAGGTAAGAATGGCTTAAAAAAAATGACTTCGTTAACCTTAACTTAAACTTGAAAGCAGTAGTTTATGCCCTAACAAAGGAACATAAAATGGATATGACAGCACAGTTTTGACAGCCAGAGAAAGCTTCACAGGTTTTTCTGGTAGTATGGCCAGCTTTTCCCTGAAGGCAGTAATGCACAGCTGAAGCATTCACAATGGTGTTCAATTATTTATCTAAAATACTCCTTCTCTATATTCTCAGTATTGAATTATTAATACCATATAAAAAACTACTCTCAGCAATTTGTACAGCACAGGCCAGTCCTTTGAAACACAAGACCAAGTCACAATATTCAGCCTGAGCAACCACAGAGTTCACAGCTGTAATTACGATGCTACTAATTGGCATTTAAAATGACTGAAGACTTGTGGCTTGCTTCTTTCTTTTCAGTACACAAAGACTGAAAGCCCTATGAAGTCAAACAGAAGTTTTTAATTTACTTCATGGGTTTACAGCCTTCAGTAGACATTAACTTTCTGAAAATGATATTGTCAATTAGAAGTTATCCAGAACTATTCAGAAAAGACTAAATGGGAAATAATTAACCACTCTCCCTAACTGTGATCAAGTGCACAAGCTATTAGAAAAGCAGAACATTTTGCAGGTGGCAGGCAAAAATAAGTCAAGTGATAATCTCATAAAAAAACAAAAACATAACCAAAAAACGTATAATATTTGAGTTCAGCAAGAAAATGCTGCAGGAAGTTATTATAATACATTATGTAAGAAAAATTTAAAAAAAACAATAGTAAAGTAAAAGGTATAAATAAAAAAGTCTCAGCAGATTACACAGCGAAATTAAAAGTTTTCAGGACAAAATTGAAGTAGGATATCAAAAGATTAGTGCAAGCTTTAATCTAATTATAAATACAAATACAAAATTAACCAGATTACCTCATGTGGTGGAAAAGCTGCTTCATATGTTCCATTATTTAGTAACCTATTAATACCTGAAAAGAAAAAAAGCATTAGTTCTGATATCAATTTTTTATACACATTTAATTTCAAGCAGTGCGAATTTTCATGTTACACATTGAGAATGTAATTTAATATTAGATGCTCAGGATGTTGCTAAATGTGACAGTAACCAATAATCCAGACAACAGTTTGTGCAGGTCTTTCTGATCCCTGGAGAATTCTGGCTCTGCCAAACTACAGCAACTTTCTGAGGGCTAATGGCTGCAACTTCTCTCCCAGGGTAGGGTGCTCGTGCTCAATCAAGTGTGAGAAGATAGTTACATTCATGTATTCATCAGAGCATATGATACAGATTTTATGGGTGACCAGATGATCAGACATACAGAGAGAGTGGTACGGACAGACAATCCATGAGGCAGCAAAACCCCTGCAGGGTTAAAAACTAACCTGTTGTTATTTTTAAATACAAGCCAGCTGAAGGACTTTGCATCAGAGCAGTGCTCTGCACCATACTGGCTACAGCGCTTTGGATCAGTCCCTAGAGTCTTCCTAGAAACAGGCTTGTTGTACTACCAAAGCACATAATAAAAATAAGTAAATAAATTAACCATTAATAACTGTAATAAAGAGATTCAGAAGCCTGTAAGCACACACCAGTAGCCAAGAGTTTCCCCCAAAAATAAATACTTATGATGGATTTCAGATTTATCCATTCAAATATATAAACTATATTAAACTATTCTTGCAATGAAATTTGCCATCATCAACTTCCAAGGTGTTAGATTTGAATCCTTGTTTTCTATGTTTTTCTTACTACTTGTCCTGGGTTGAGTGAGTGGTGGAGTTTTTTGGTGGCAGGGGAGGGGGCTATAGGGGCGGCCCCCTGTGAGAAGCTTCTCGAAGCTCCCCCAGCTCCAAGTCAGCTCCACTTCTGTTTGGAAACTGAGCCAATCGTCTGTGCCTCTGCGATAACGTATTTAAGAAGGGACGTGGTGACGGGCAGTCGGACTTGGGAGGAGGAGTTGCTGCAGCTGCCTGAACACCAGGGTCAGTGAAGGAATGGAGGAAGAAAGGAGGGGGGAGGTGTGCCGGAGCAGAGACCCCCCTGTATCCTGTGGGGAGACGGCAGGGCAGCCCACCCTGACACCCATGAAGACCTATGGTGGAGCAGACATTGATTTATGGCCTGTGGCTTCTGCTTGCCTGATCAAGGTGCTGTGCCCGAAGAAGGTTGGGGTCTTTTGGCAAAAAGGTAGCCCTGCTACTGTAATTCAGCGCTGGGAGGATTGCAGCATGCGGGGGAGTCCCATGCCGGAGCAGCTCGGGAAGGGCTGCAGCCGTGGGAGGGAATCCAGTCGGAGGAAGTTAGTGACCCATGACGGAGCAGTGTGGGGAACGCTGAGGCCCGTGGGAGGAATTCAAGTCGGAGAAAGTTTGTGGAGGACTGTCTCCTGTGAGAGGGGGACCACGGTGGAGCAGGAGGAACAAGTTCTGGATACTCCCCTCACCGAAGATAAGAGAAGCGGCCACACTGACTGCACCCCCCATTCCCTGCCCCTGCGCCACTGGGGGAGGAGGTAGAGATATCGGGAGCAGAGCTGAGCCCAGGAAGAAGGGAGGGGTGGGGGGAAGGTGTTCTCAAGATGTGGCAATGCTTCTCACTGTCCTACTCTGTTATGTGTTGTTAGTGTCTGCAATAAATATATGTTCTTTTTTTCCTTCCCCTAACAAGTCTGCCTTTTTCTCGTGATCATAAAGGGGGATTTTTCCCCATCCTAGTCCTATCTTGAACCCCAAGCCTGGCTCTCTGTCCCTTCTTATTGCCGGAAGAGAAGGGAGAGAGAGCTGCTGAGTTGAGGTTGGCTGCCAACCAGGCCCAAACCACGACACTACTGCTTTTCTTCAGAAAGCCAAGCAACAACTTTCTGTATTTTCTATCATCTTCATAAGTTTTAACATGTTTATATATATTTAATTCTTAATTCCATCAAAGAAAAAAGGAAATCATACACACATCCCCTGTTTGTGCAAATGAAAATTAATAGTTAGATCTTCTAAAAAATAACATTTTAATAGGACTGTTGATATAAACTGAATTTAGTTTTCAGGGCAACTGTCTCTGAGCTGCACGAAGACCTCAAATAAGTTAAGCATAGCTCACATGGATTCTGCTGGACTGGAACTGCTGGATAGTAGCAGAACTACTAGGACCAGTCCTTGAAAACACTCAATGGTTTTCTGAGGTATATGTTGTCGCTGCTGTGCCTCTTGATCATGTCAAGTTACCATAATCTCACCCATTTATTCTAAGGAACAAGTAATTAAGTGAAAAAGATTGCCAACTTTCACTGAATTATTTAAGAAAATAATTGATGCAACATTCCTTCAACTCTGTTACTGAGTGAATAAAAACATTTCAGTTAAAGGCAAAATTAATTGAATTTGTTCAATTGATACTTTTTCCAGCAAGTAAAGATATAAAATTTTTATAGGTTCAGGTTAGAAAAAAAATACAGCCTTCTCACCCATTTTGGATTTCCCATCTTCATACTTAGTTCTCTGTAGCATGTGATGCACGATTCTACTTCTTGTGGAATTGCTGAAGAAGCTGTCTTTGTTGTTTATCGTAAAACTATTAAAATAATGAATGTCTTAATATTCAAAGGAATGCATGGGTGTTGAGACATATCTGCTTAAGTATTCTCTCTTTACAGCGATTTATTGGATCTTTACCCTCCTTTGTTATTGCACAAGATATAAGATCTTACATCCCCAGAGCATCTTCTCAGGTCCAATACATTTATGATCATCACAGATTGTTGTTGGGAAAACAGAGCAACTAAAACTAAATTCTAAAATATCCTACTATCTAGGTCATTTCTGTTCTGGATATAATTAATTAAAAAAAAATCTTCAGAATCAGTGGTCTTTCTGAAATTCAAGTTACTTAAGAGTTGGCAGATGTCTATATCATGGAACTACCAGAATGACTTTTTGGGAAAAAAAAAAAAAATATCATCAATCTCCATGCACTTGTGTAGCAGATCCACAACCATTTTCCCTTAGAGAATCATAGGATGGAGCCAAATAAATCATTCTTTCCCAGATGGCTCTGGATTCTGGATGCCAGAAATCTGACATGCAGGAGCTTTTGCCTACTCAGCTGTGCCAAAAGTGACACTATTATGGCTGATAAGGTCAGCTGAGCTGGTTGAGAAATAACATCAGAAGCAGGTGATTGATCCAATGCAATATAGTAAATTACTGAAAGAAAACTTTTGATATTATAATGCAATTACTCTGTCTTTCCAGGGTAAAGTCAGTCCACTAGCATATAGCATCTTTACTGAGAAGAAAAAATTCCTATTTAGCCTAATTTATACTTCTACTTTAATGAACTTTTCTCTCTTAGAAGAATTATCACAAAATACTTTAAAAATAAAGAAACAGCCAGAATTTTAAAACCTAACTTTTTGGGTCCTAAAAAAATTATGGCACAGTTTAACTACATCACCATCAACATGCTGTTTTGAACACATACAGTTTTTATTTGGTGCATATATATATTTATATTTTCAGAGACAAAAGCATTTTAAAAATGCAGATCTGATAAGAAACTAAAAAATCATCACTGGTTTTAGCTTGCCTCCAGGTGTTCCTAATTTCAACAGCTGTCTCAGGTTTTGCCTAAGTAAAATATGTAATTAAGCAAAGCAAACTTGAGCAGGTATTTGCATTTTGTAATGTAATGGAAAGAAAAACTTCTAAACCAAAAAGGCAGTGCTAATTTTTCAGTCAAATTTCTGCCTGTACTACTGAGTGACCATCAAATAGCAAGTATCAGAGTAGTTTTTGGCTTTTAAGATAAAATGCATAGAAAATATCAAATATGATATTGGTTATTTGCCAGCGACCATCTGTTAATGGCTGCCTCTATGGTGCTTGCTTAGAATAAGTGAGAAAATAAAAAACCCTTGTGGTCTCTGGTGCTGCCTTTCCAGTTCCAGCACTTACTGGTGTATGCGTGCACGGCTAAAGGGTGCTGTGTAGCAATCTGTTTCTTCCAGGTCAGGTAGGGCCTCCTTATCAAGCTTCATTGGATTTCTGGGCAACCAACTTTTCAGCTCTCTCATATTCCTCTGCAAACTGAGACAATAAGAAATGAAATTTACACACTCTCACCTGCTTGTTATTTCCATCTCCAACATTGCATGTTTAGTGACATCATATTGGAAATGAAATGAAAGCAGGAAATTTTCACAGTAACTAAAAGAAAATAAGGACTTAAAGAACAAAATTAACAGTATTTATTTGTGATCTATCTTGCGCACTTTACTCAAGCACAGCTCATCCTAAAATGAGTGGAATTATGGTTTGAGATGGGACTGTAGTATTGAGTCTGGAGAAAATAATTTTCCAAGGCAGTTCATCTGTCAGAACTGTGGATGCTTATACTTAAGAACATATCTAGTTACTTTCTCTAGCCCCACTGGCCAAGGCAACCGTAACACCTCCTCTCTCCCTTGCCTGGTAACTCAGACACTAAAATTCATAACACATGAAAATAAATACAAGACTGCTCAGGATCAAATATTTATGGTTTTCTAATTTCAGTAAAGCCTTCCCTTGCAAAATTTCCCTCAAAATCCAAGGGCTGATACTCCTTTACAAAACAGTATGCCTAAACATCAAGTAAAGGATAAATTTTGCAAATACAGTTATGCAGTATTTAGACAAAAAACCCCTAGGTATGGCTTCCTGCAGCTTCCTAAAAACTGACATTATAAAACACAGACATAATTTTTGTATCCTTAAATAGATTACATACTGCTAAAATAAAGGGCTTGCTCTATTGGAAACTTGCTTAAATAGTGTCTCACGACATGGTTAATACAGTGGTAAATCTATTAAAGTGCAGTTAAATTTCAAGGAAATGCCAGAAGTTACCTCCTTAACCCTTCAATTTTGCACTCCTTGTTGGCCTATATTTTTTTCATATTCAACTGTAATGAAATATGGGTGCAGGTATCATCAAATGAGTGATACCTTATGACACTATAAGCATATCAGGGATTCAGGAAAAGTCTAAATTTTAGAAAAACATTCCATAAGTAATATTTTTTTTAGCAGGATTTGGGCCTTACTCAGTGAATATGTATGCATGGTATATAAAGCATATATATCTCACATCCACAAAAAGTGTAAAGGCAAGTATTGTTTTTTTTTTATCTGAGGTGAACACTTAATTGCATGTGCTAAGCAGAATCACACCTACCCACATCATAATTAAGAGTAGTAAGTGATAACAAAGTAAGTTTCTCTGAGACAGCAAAGCAACCTTTGTGAAAATATACCTCTTATAAAGTTCTAACCACATTTGACAGTGTCAGACAGAAATCTAAGTCAAATGTGGGATCAGAATTTTACATTTAGATTTAAAATTCTCAAAATTTTCACCTTGCTATATATTGCCAAGGTACTGGTGCACACTTGGTATGTAGCTAGTACTGCACTTGAGGGACAATATGTTATTTGACACTAAGCATTATGAGCCAAAGAATATAACTGTTCATAAAGTTGAAATAGAGAATACAGTTCCCAGGCAGGAGAATCCCTTAAGTGTCTCCTTTACTCAAATAATACCTCACTGTGTGAGTTGATTATATGTTCTAGTTCCAGTGGAAGGTCTCTCAGTGCAAAGTTATACACAGTGTTTGTAAGTACAGTTTTCACTATTTTCTTCATCTTTTTTTCTGTTGTACACATGCTGATTTTTTTGAGAGTCAAACCTCAGGCTTTTCTTTAATGAGAAAAATATGCAGATGCATCAGGAAGAACAGAAAAAACAATGTATCTGATTTCAGATTTTGTTATTATGAAATTCTGTTAAACTCAGTTATGTGAGAAGTCTTGATCATTTTCCCCTCCAAAAATCTAAAAAACAGTAGATAATTATTATCTTAAAGAAATTAGCTCTTGTTTAAAACTCATGTCTGCTCCTTTTTACATGCAAAGTAATGAAAAACAGCATTGGAATAAATTAAAAATTATGTCCACATTACATTTGCAATGTCTCTTCTGAGGCAAAAAGGCTACTTATCTAAGGTGTGATTGCTTTTTCATTACATGGCTTATGATCACTCCAAAACTTCGTGCCTTCAGATAGCACAGATTATTTCAACTGAAAAGTACATCCCCTCCATGTACAAAAATAATCCAGCAAGAGAGACCTCTTTTCTTGGCTTACATTACTTTACAGTTGAAGAAGAAACTGAAGTTCCATGGAGCTTTCATTCAAAGTGATAAAAATTTAATTAACATTTTTACTCAGAGTGGCTTTCTAGGTCAAAAGGAGCAGCTTAATCTGATTCCTGACTTAACCTATTCAATTAAGTCTACTTAATAAGAGTAAAAGCTGACAGAGCTGGTCTGGTAAAGCCACAGGTTCATGCAATGAGATAAAAATGTCCCAGTGGAACAGTGCTGCCAAGATATGGACTGCTACTTCAGGTATGCTCCTACTGAAACCATTCCAGCTAGTGCCACTGTAACTTTATGCACCTTGGACTATGGGATATTATTCTGAAAAACATATGCATTTTATTTCTACATGTAAAATTTAATGTTTTCTGCAGTTGCCTGTAATTTCAGCTTTGCTCAACTTCTGTGCTCAACTGTACTGTTCCATTCTATTTGATTGGCTGTTCTTTTTTGAAGAACTAGTTAGTCTAAAAATCTTTGAAGATTACATTTACTCATCAGACTGCAATGCAAAGGAACACAGTATCAGTGAGTTTGGAGTTATCTGATCAGACTCATGGAATGAGATAGCAGAATTAAGGAACTGACACTGGTCATGTTAGGTATTTTTGACAGCAACCACCACCCAGTAGTTTGCTCAGTGTTTTCACCTCTCAACACTTCCCAGAATTGTCAACCATATGTCGCTAAATTACATGGGTGCTGTATTTTTCTATGCTTTGTAATAGGAAACATGTTATGGTTGACTGGTTCAATATATGGACATAATCGTCACCAAAAAAGGAAAAAAATGACACTATATTTCTTCAATGGAATGATATTAAGGAATTCATTTCAGTGTGCGGATTGAAATCCAAAAAGTTTTAAAAATCACTTTGCAAAGCAAGCTTATTGCAGCTCAGCTGCTAAACGAAGTGATTTTTGGTTCTCTGTCCTTAGAAATATAATTTTATTCCAACATTTTAGTGGGTGGAGTGAAACTGCACACTAAGGCAACTATCTTTTCATTTTATTTTCCTTAATGTCATTCTTAACCATCATGAAATCGATGTGTCTGATATGGCAGATACAAGACTAATTCATTACATTATTCAATCTTAAATCTAAGAGTTCAGACAATTTCTGATAACTACATTATTTAGTTGCATACCCCACTTCTAGCAACTTGCTTTCATTGGGAAAGATTTGTTGAAGTCTTTCCAAATACTGCTCTTAAGGAGTATGATAAAGTTATTTTTATAGGGTGGCCCTATAAATAGAATTGATGCTTCATAGGGTTAAGTACAATGTCAAGGGTTTTTTTTTAAGGTACATAAATAAAGAAATAGAGAGATACCACATAGATATCACACATAAAAATGGTAGTATACCAGTAAGCATTACATTTACCTTCTGTCCTTCCATTCATGCTCCTAAAAATCCTTTTCAGACTTCTAAGAAGACATTTACAGGAATGCCTGTACCATATATCCATGTTAATAAATCCAGAGAAGTGTACATGTCACAGCACTGTCTAATATACCAGTGTTACCTCATAGTCTTGAATTATAGCAACTCTACAGTCTTAACATTTTACCTTTGATATACAAGGATTTTAATATAGTTCTTCACCATAGCTCTTGTAAACTCCACTTACCTCAGAAATATTCATCAGAGATTTCATAGATCATACATAGCAGTTAAGTTTGAAAAGTTGTAAGATGCAAAGAAACAATGGCAGTAGTAGAAGTTAAAATAATGAGATGTGTATGTCAGCAAATTTAGATTTATCTTTCATTTTCAGATGTAGCATCTTTTTCTTTTTTTCACACTATTCTTTTGTGCACTGGATTAGATCAAGTGCCAGAAAAAATATTCAGAAAAATAATAATCCTCAAATTCTCACAAATTAAATCACAGGTAAAAGCATTTGTCTTGAATCAAAAAATCGATTTGGCATGAAAAGTGTTTATTACTTGGTCCACAGGTACTGTGCAACTTCAGTTGCATGTTTCAGACATCTGTCCTTCTAAATGAGGAAAATAAATTTATTTAGTATCTAGGAGTCAACAGATGGATTACAGATGAAATGAGACAATTTTGCACTAAAGCTTGTTGATTTTGCCTTTGCATTACAAAGCACGTCACTTACATTTTTCATAATGCACACTAAAATAGAGCAAACGTGAATGACTGGGAAGAGGAAAAAACGCAGTTGTAAATTTATGTTCTTGATTGTTTTATTTCAATATATTTTATCTGCTTATGTGTTTAAAGTTTTCTCACTTTACTGTTCAACGTTGCTTTGCCTATTTTTGTTAGCTGATCATCTTGCAAGCTGGTATCATGAGACTACTTAAATTGTTCCTGAGAAATAAGGAGAGCTCTTCATTTAAAGTGACAACAGGAGAACCTAAATCAGATGTAATCTCATCTCAAGATCCTTCTCGAGAAAATCCATGATAGAAAACTCTTTCCCTCATGTATAAATTTCCGTATCTTTTCTGGAGGCAATGAGGATTTACAAGACATCATTATGTCTGACTAGAGCAATGGGGAGTGATTGCAGCTCTCAGTGCCCCCTGTTCTCGCTCCCCAGCTCCCCCAGGCTTCTCTCACCTGCTGCTGTGGCCTCCTGTACCCTCCTCCTGGCTGTGGGGGGGAGCAGCAACGGCTGCAGGTGAGGTTCATGTGTGTTTGCCTTCCAGAGATTTAAACAGCTTTCATTACAGTCTACAAGTTACTCTGTTGGCTAGCAAATAAAAATTGAAAGCAGCTTTTGGTGTGCGACATTGGTTTAGTCCTGATCACCAGGAGACACATGAGACAAATTACGTTTGCATGTCTAAGGAAATAGCTGATTACCAGAGCCTGAGACATACTCAGAAGTATCTTTCATGCTAAAGAAATATGCCTTGGTAACAGCAGACATAACAGTAGAGATAGCTCCAGTATTAAATCTTTGCTGCCAGGATAAGGCCTTTTTTTTTCCTGGCATAAACATCTTTGCATTTCTAAAATGAGAACTGGCAAAGCTTTAAAGTACTGCAACTTGTTACAGATGAATATCTTAACACTTCGAGCTAACATATTTTGAGTTTTCAGGAAAATAATCTAATTTTCCAAGTTTCCTGGATAAATTTACAACTGCGAATGGATTTTCTCTAACAGGGTGACTATCTGACAAAATTAGAAGCTACACATCACCCACCAACCTGCCCATGGTTTTGCTCCTCCAGTCAGTGTAATAACATTTTTTCCTGAAAGAACAGCAAAAATCAGCTGAGAATAATCAAGTAGGAGACAGTTGAAAAGGACATGCACATTATAAAAGAACACTGGACATTTTAAAGCACACATTTTCATAGGTGGAAAGGTGAAAAACACTTAAAAAAGGCAACTGAAATAGAATAAGTCATTAAAATGCTGTAATTTCACATTTTAAAGTTAAAAATTTGTTCCTGAGTCAAATTAAATTTTACATTTATAAAGCTAATGATAATAATATCTAATCAGTAATTAATTCTTAAGACACCCATCAGACAAGGTTCAATGGTGTCATGCTAGTATTTATTGCCTGTGATCCTTCTTAGTGTTTGTTTCATAAAACTAATTTTAGAAGAATCAGCAGGGCTTCCATGCTATTAAATGCTTTATGCATTCTATGCATTAAATATTGTAAGCCGTTAATGCCATTAGATACTGTCTTCATTCTCTGAAGTGGTATACCATCACCTTCCCTTGACGTTTTGCATCCAAGTGAAGAACAATACACAGTTTTAAAAATCTAGGAGTACCAACTACAACAAACAATTTTTTTATGTTAACAGTTCTTTTCTCTCCACCCTTCACTGCTCATAGACACTTAGAGAAACAAGACCAGAAATTCCCAGTAAAGTCTTCCGAGAACAGTTACTCTGAAACCATCTAGAGACATATTTAATGCAATATAATATTTTGCACATCTAGTTTCAGGGTTTTTTCTGGCCTCCTCCTATCATTTCATGTTACATTTCAACCACACAAAAGCCTCAATCTTGCCAATTTCTTGGGGTATCCACATTTTACCATGGCACTTATTTGGGGACAGTGAAGTTCAGCACCAGTGGCTTTGGGATTTGCTCCTTGCATAGTTCATCTTCTACTTAAAATTTACCTAAATCCTTTCTACTTCTGCAAGACTCTAGGTTTGCTTGGCTTCCGTATTGGACATTTTAGACTGGCTGCTGACAGAGCAAGACAGACTTTTGTTCTATTCTGCTACATCCACTTCATGCTCTCGATAAAATTGTGTTCACTTCTATTTTTTAAAAAGTACAGAAATCAAAGAAATAGCCTGCTTGAATTCTTCACACAGGTTTAGTTTAAATTCCTATTAAAATATTTTTAAAGATAAAGAAATGGTGATCAATTTACTATTTCCTATAGTTCTATTATGAAGGTAGAGGTGGACAGTGTGCTTTTTTGTTACCAAATATATGTGATTTGGTCTACAGAAACATGGACCAGATGCTTTGGAAAAAATAAAAAAAGGAGAATATATTTACATGTCAGTTAATAATATAATAAACAAACATGATTTTGAATGCCTACCAAATAAAGCAGCATTGCAAAAGACAGGGCCATATTTTTTTTTTTTTTCTGAAGAGCACTACTGATCTGTGAAGTTACTAAAATGATGAAGAATCCAAACCACTGATAGACCCTAACTTAATTTTGTGACTTCAAGTATCAAAAGCAAGAACGAACTATGTTTTAATTAGAATTTACATTGTTTATATGTGTGTATACACATATGCAAACATTTCTATATTTAAAATGTTAACAAGTATTACTCAAACTAGAGAAGCTCAAATGGCACTATAATAATATTCTCAAACATATGGAAAATGACTGTTACAGAAAACATTTTTTTATGGAAAAGACTTTGAAGGCTTAATAGGATGATGTAGAAACTCAGTGCAGAACTGGGTACGTGAAGCAAGTTTTGAGCAAAGGATGCTTCACGGTGACTGTTTCTGGCTGAGGACCAATGCAAGAGAGCCACACTGCAATAGCTGAAATCAGCAGGGACATGACAGATAGAGCACTTGGCAATTCAAGTGGGAAAGGAGTGCTGTAAAGGTATTTTCTGTGAGTCACACAGCTTTGGCATCTAGTTACCACTTTAATTCCTGATGAGGTTTACAGCACACTACTTGCTCTTCTCTCTCTGGAAGGACAATTATTAATCGCTTTGAAAAGGGACATTTTCTCCTTTAAAAACTTATGTATTACTGCAGGAGATATTAACTTGTCCTAAAAATGTATAACAAATATGTATTGCAAAAACATATGACAGAACTTGTTTAGCACATGGACGAGGAAGTCAGTTCAGTTCATTATTCTGCCAAACGAAAGCTAGAGGACCAATAAATAAAGGTATCTCATCTTATTCGATGTATGCCAATATGTGTTACATTGGAGACACAGGAGACACCAACTATTTCTGTCATTTCTCTTCCCTTTGGGTAAGACTTCAAAAATACCCTAAAAGCATGGAGAATACGTGAGCTCAGATGGAGAACATCTGAAACTCTGCCAAGGACACCTAAAACAATGTATGAATTACTAATGGTATTTTCTAAAGACATATGCTCAATTTGACTTGGAAAGTAAGTTTGAAAACAAGTACAACAGGTATATGTGAGAAGAACAGTGCCTATTATTTGTCTCTCCAGTCCTCTCTCCCTACCACCTCACTAAATTAAATATAAGTATGCCTGGCCACAATGCAGGAGACTGCATTTTAGAGTTAAGGCAAGTAATGAACTTTTAATATTAAGCAATAAATTATAAGTTTCTTAAAATAGTTTCCACAATACCTGAAAGGCATCCTGATGTTCATTCTTTCTGCATATTTGCACAATGTTTCCCATGGACAGTGAATTTTAACAAACATGATATCACTGTTTGTAACAGCTGGCTGTAAAGAGCAGTAACAAACAAATACATATTAATAATTCAAACCTCTGTGGCATTCACCATTCTAAAAGCATTCCTCAGGGTCAAATTCTGCTTTTAGGCCTAAAGTGGCCACGCAAGTCTGAAAACAAAGTAAGTGCTCTCAGTTAGACAAAGGAAAAGTACTAACTTTTTTTTTTTTCTCCCAAGGCCTGTAATCTGAGTAAATTATTAACTGTCAAAAGGAATCTGTAGAACAGGTATTTGCTCATGAACACAGCAGAAGTAGAGAAAATTTTATGCAGCATTTTTTGACACGGATTAGTTTTTGACATGGTTTCTGACATGAATTAATTTTAAATCCCCTCAAAGTCATCTTAGATGATCAGTTTGAAGACCCTTCTGTGCATCTCCCATAAGGAGAAGAGTGCTCAGCTGTTAGAGAAGTAAGAACAGCTGAGAGAAGGCTGCAGGTTCCTCTCTGCCAAAATGGTAACTCCCGGCAATGGTTAAGTAATTGCAATGTCTGCTACAAACTTATAAATGTGATCTCTGTAAGAATTGACATTTTCTGTAAAATTACAAGGAATGCTCTACACAAATGTTTTTCATCACTAATTTATTTGTACATGAGTTTCAGCATTACAGGTTCCTATATATTTCTTTTCCTATGAACACTTCAGTTCCATGCCCTTCTGCCAGATCTATTTGATTGAGTTTTCATAAGTATATATTTTGACAGAGCTGAGTCTTATTAAAACTTCCAAAAAAATTTGAGTAATGCAATGTTTGGTAAGTAAAGGAAAAAGAAAATTTAGTTAAAGGGTTAATAAAATTTAAAATGTTCACAATTCTACCTACCAGTTCCATAAAGTCATTTCACAGTCCAATAATGCTAGTTCTCAGATTTTATTTTTCTCAAAAGAAGTGGATAAAGAAATACTACTGGAAGACAATTTAAAACACTTGATATCTAGAGCTATGATCTTACAAATACATTTCTTTTTATCAAGTCTCATTACTTCTGTATTGACACCAGCTGAGAGCGGGATATTTACTGAAATCTGAACAAACTCAGATATTTTTAGTCCTAGACTGTAGCAATTTTTAAAGGCCTTAAAACCAAATTTTAATCCACTGACAAGTTAGTTATTTATGAACATTCAACATGCTACATGTCAGCCAGAACTTGGAAGGACTTCAACACAGTTAGAAGCTCATTGCTTTAACACAGAATATGTAAGGTAATTCCAATGAGCTGAAGAGTATAAATAAGAATAAAAGACACACGAAATATAGGGGCTTACTTAGGAAAGACTAAATATATGCATATTTTATAAGTAATTCATGAAACAGCAAAAATCCAATACTGCTTTCCTGGCTCTGTTTTCCTTCATTTTTATATAAATACTGTCATTAGTAAAGATGGATCAACTTGACACTGACAATCTTAACCCCTTGAAAACAGAGACACGTTTAATATCATGCATTCTGCTGAAAGACATAGATGTTATATATTAAAGCAACAACATGAGTTGCTGAAGCTTATTTTCTTCTGCAAGCATAAGAAGCTGAAAGTTTTCCCTCTATATTGCACTACATCTGTGTAGAACGTATGTGTGTGTGTGTGTGTACACAAGCATGCATCCCCAAAACATGTTATATACACTATCAAACAATATTTATTATTTATTTAATGGTTTTTAAAAATCGGTGGGAATAGCCTGACTGGAAAGTCTTGTAAGATCGTCAGGAATCTTTTACAAATTCAGTGAAGCAATTATGCATGTATTATACAGTTTTTATGCCATATAAACTACAAGACTCACCTCTCGTTCTAACATTAACCCTTCTGCTCTCAAATTCTTCTCAAACGTGCTTCTCTTTTCTACTTGTGGACTTGACTTTTTGTAGACCAAGATGTAATCAATGCGCTTTTTGCCATCTTTGAAGAAGAGTCCTGATGATGCCATGGCATCAGTCTGGAGGAGATAAAATAAAAACACACTAAATATGGCATCCAGAAAGATGAAGAGCCCCATCACGAACTGCATATAACACCGCATTTCTTAAAACATGGAAATGCCCACATATCTGTAGGATGAATATGTAAAGAAGTCACAAAAACAGGCAGTTCATATGCATCAGTTGCTCAGGATTTCAAACTAATTAGAACAAAACTAAATGAAATAGCTCTACAAAACAAAATAGCTCCACAAAACCCATATTGCAGCGATTTCTTTCAGCTGTGCAAAACCCTTAAAATTATTGTATGGTACACATCAATATGAACTTCTGTTAAACCTTACTTTTAAAGGCAAGTAAATGAAACCAAGTTTCTCAGATTTGTACCTGGACAAATTTTATAGAACAAACATACTTGTATTCCTTCCAAGGGAGAAATAAATCTAAAAAATTAAAAAAGAAACACTATTGATTGAAATGTTTTCCTGGATATACTAGTTGAAGTGCTTTTTCAATGCTATGCTACCAATGTTTAAAATCTTGTCTGGTTCCTTTCCACCATGCTTGCAAACACAAGAGATTCTCTGACCTTGATATGGAAAACCCTGCTTTACATGCTGCTGCTGCTGCAAGCTGTTTTTGCATTCTGTGTTTTGCATGATTCAGAATAGACAGTGACTGTATCAACTGGTGTCAGACTACAAAGACTTTGAAATTTGAAAAGGTAAACTGAGAAACTATCATCATCTTCTGGAGAATACAGCACTCATTTTAACCCAAACTGTCCAGAACAAGTATGTTTGAAGTAAGATGCATTACATCCATATGTATGGGAGCATATTCCGATTGACTTGTCCAAATACTTGCAATAGCAAAACCTCAAATACCTTCAAACCACTATGAAAGGCTGTCTCTAATTTGCTTATACATAAAATCTACAGAAAGAAATCTGTCTAGGAGAGAAGATGTACTCGAAAACGCGGTATTTCCCACCATCCCAGTACTCAGCCAATTTCCATTCAGGTTTCTATATATGTGGTTAGTTTCCATGGAATTCCTCTTCCATAACTTCACCCAGCTTCTCTCATATCCATGTAATCTTTCAGAATCCACTACACCTTTGATAAGGATTTCCACAGCTGAGCTTTGGGAGAGCCACTTGCTCTTCTTTGTATTGAATTCAGGCCAAGCTAGCTTTATTTGACCCTTCATTGCTATAATTCTACAAAAAAATAAATGTGGTTCTTAAGCTATGTAGGTCCTTAAAATTACTTTAATACAATTAATGAACCTGTGTGACTCTAATATCGCCTTAAAATCAACTGTACCCCTAAAGTATATTATATAAATGCAAAATTACTATACTTCTAAAGCAATCAAATCTTCTTTGGCCAAACATACATGTCCTCCTCTTACAACAGACTTTCATACTAAACTTCACAATTATCTACAGTCAGACACGACTTATTAATATAAAATATTTATATAGAGAAAATAGTAGTATGTTAATGATAAATATATTATCATGTTATTATGCATACACTATACATTGCAATAGTACATTATAGTATTTTTATTATAGTAATAATATAGACTCTTTTGTAGACTGAAGTCAGATTTTAATGCTCAACCACACTTAACGGTATTCAAACCAAGGCAAAAAGCTAACCTCTTACAACAATCGCCTTCACAGTACAAAGGGACACCCTTCAGTCAAGTTCCACTTTCTCACCTTAACCTTTCAACTTCAATTACTACTCATCTGACCACTGACCAATTTTTGGAAATAGCCTTTAGCAGTTTGTATTGTGCTAATTATTTTAGGAGATTAATTTAAAAGCTGCTTGAGGACTCTTAAATTATGTCAGTATTGTTTTATACAATGAAGTAGTACAGACAACTGAGATCTCAACCTGTGAAGCTTTGCTTCTAACTATTTGATTCATCAACTCAGTGCCTACTTAAATGCATGCTATCATTGACTCTGGTTGGAATAGTGATAAGGAAATTTTTATTCAGGGAAAAATTCAAAGTACTTTAATGTGAAATTAGCCTCGGAAAAGCTGCATTAATAGATTATACATGTGTTTACTTTAATAAATGAACTTATTCTACCTTACTATCAACATCCAGTAAGTCAAGTCTGACATGAGAGAAACTGTCTAACCTGTTTGTTTCATGTATAAGATTTTCATTACAATTATCTAGCATATAAATGCTGAATAAAAAGAAGGGAACAAGACCCTTAATAATTACAGTTTATGATTTGCTTTACAGTTTCCTGAAATTCACCAGCAATGACAATGAAAATGAGCACGTTTTCTACCTATTTTATACATAGGTACACATAAACACAGAGGCTGACAACTGCTTAACATCATCTGTTAGTAGTTTGCTGCTAATGCACTTTCTAAGTTGCTTTAGAATATATCTAAAAATTAGTTTAATCTATTAACCTTACAATCAATTGCTATAAACAAAACAACACTAAAAGCACCACACAAGTGTTAGTCTGGCAGCATGGACAGAGCACACTGGGCTCAGCCTGGAGCTGGTTATTTTGACCCAAGGTACCCATACAGGGAGAAATGACTTTTACACTGGGGTGTAGCTCAGGCAGTGAAGAGTCTGTATTTCAATTTCTGACATTAAAGGCCTGTTGTTTACTTAGTAAAAAGAATATAAAGAAGTTTTCACATTTATATGAACCTACAGAGAAGACCAATTCTCAGCCATAATCAACAAGAGCATTTCACTTACATAAGTGTGATACAGTGCAGAAGAATTAAGCCCCCACAGCATGATATGTTTATTTTGCCTCTACAGTAGATAGGATGAAGTTCAACTTTCCTCCGTGTGGGTGGTGTTATTTGGATTTAGATTTGTAAAATTATTTAAAGAAAAGTAAATATACCAACAGACTAGTATCTGAGCTCCAAAAGCTAGATGGGTGTGCACAGCTGGGTCTCAAGGCTCCTCTTTTACAACCTGCACCCAAAATTTGCTAAATTTCTACACCACCACCACCCTCACCCCCACCCCCGAATATTTTTATTTCATGGTTATGATGTTTAGAACAAAATTCATTTTCTCCCTAAGACAGCTTGTGAGTTCTGACAACTAAATGTGCATCACCACCCCATAATAGCACCAGCTCACCAGGAACATTTTTTAGAGACAAAGATGTAGGGAAAAGTTGTAGAACCAGAAAACATTGGAGGAAGAAAGAAAGATGAGTAAAGAGACTTTGAAGTGTATTTGCTTCCTCATGGAAACAACAACAACATGTTTGCTGACCTACTGCTGCCACATAAAACTTTTGTAAACACCACCATAAAGCTTATTGGAATGGAGTCTTAGAGCCCAAACAAGACTGCATGGACTGTCCTAGATATATATATATATATATACACATATGTGTGTGTGTCTGTGTGTATATATATAAAATCACTTTGTAGACTTGGAAGGAAAAACAGGTTGGAATGGAGGAGTAAGAGGGGAAAAAAAAGCTTACAATGCAATACGCTCTGGTAATCATAGGTGGGGCAAGGAAAACCAGTTTCCTGTACCTCTTCATGTCTTGTTTTTTAGGAGATGTTTTAGAGAATAATGGATGAATTCAGGGTTATTAAATCACAGAAGTAGCCATGGAAACAATTTCAGGAACTAGGGCAGGAATTTTGACAGAAGTCTGAAAGAGAAATTGTTGCAGATCCTATCCATCACAAAGAGGTAAAGTGTGGAATTCTTCGGCATGATAACTACCTAAAACTGCAAAATCTACTTGAATAGCTTTCCAATTCCTAACTCTGAGTAGAATGGTTATATGTCTCATAAAAGAAAACTTCCTGCCAATGTAATTTATTATTGCTCTTACAACTTCATAAGATGCTATAAAGCGGAGTGATTACTGGCTGATTCATAAAAACCATCTATTTTATTTTAATTACTACTTCTCCCTAATATCATGACCATGAACTTTGCATTATTATCTTCAGTAATATTCCCACTGAATAATGCCACCACTGCAGTGGTTAGTGTCTACATTCAGAGCCCATGACTCAGCTCTTTAAGTATTTTCTGGAAATCAATACATTTCTGATGTTAACTGAACTGGGCTTATTTCCATAAAAAAAAAAGTGAGATTCCTATTTAATGCTTGCTTTGTTTCAGAATGTTTAAAAACCAAACCTGGGAGTCCAACAAGTTTACAGATTTATTAAGTTACATGGAATTAGCTGTGAAAATATTTTAAAATATTACTAGACTAATTTTTTACATTTTAAAATGTAAAAAATCTTATTCTTACTCTGATTAAGAATACTTTAAGGTGTACTTTATAAGAAATTTTCTAAGCACACAAGTAAGTTAGCAATCATCTTTTTGAATTTGCAGACTTTTAGAATAGATAAGCCACAAATACTTTTATTATATTCGTTTCAATTACTTAACTCCAAAAATATAGATCGATTGATGTTACATGTATGCTGTTTTGATTTTTCTTCCTTTTGCAAATAACCATGAGCATAATAATCTAGGAAAGAAAACTGGGGGCATATTTGCATATGCAAATATATCCAAACTATCTTGGGCATCAAAGACAACACAGCCTCATTATCATGACAGGCTGCTGTAATTACCCATGTTAATGTATTTCTGTGTATACTCCACTGTACTGTGCAGAACCTAGCTGTTTTCTGAACAGAAAGGAAGACTTCCAGAAATACCTGATCTTCCTAATAAAACTGCAGTTTAACTTTTTAGGAGTAGACTAGAGACTTATTATTTTAGCTTCTTCACAGATGACATTTTTTTCCCTTTTTGTTCTATTGAGACTTACAGAGTAAGCATGAAAAATACATTTGTACATAATATGAAAAATACATTTTGCTTCAGGAAAGTATTAGGTTTAGGTGATCTTATTCAGAATTTTGAAAGGAAGTCTGTTCAATGTTACTGTATGAGGAAGCAGCAGTGGAGTATGTTTGGAGACAGGAAGAAGCTTCCCATTTTAGTACTTAACCACTTCTATTCGCTCTTTAAGTCTAATAGTAAGGCTTGAATAAGAAGCATACTGACATGACCACTGAAAAATTTTCTTTACATGTTTATTTTTTAAAACTTCTAACTTCATGATAAAATTATTACTTTTCCTGCATTTCCTAAAATATTTTCTGAGCTTTTTTGTTTTGATAGGTTTTTTGTTTTCTTTTCTTTTCTTTTTAAACAAAACCTTGCAGCAGATGAGAACCATGCTCTAGAAGAATAAACATGAAGTTAACTTTTGTTGCACTTTACCATGTCATTCTATTCTGGGATAATGATTTTATCAGTTATCATTCCTTTTCAACTTTATTTACTTTTCTGTTGTTAGACTGCATTTATGGACTACTCCTTATCTACCAGGCTCCCTTTCCTATTCTCCTTTTCAGTATACTGTTGTCAGCTGACAATATCTTGTCCTTATTTATATGTTAAAACATTTTTATTGTCAAACCTTCTCTTTCAGCACGCATGCCTGATTTCCACTGAATGTAGGAGCAGGATGAGTGAAATAATATATGTGAAACTGGAGACAAATTGACAGGGTTAGAACATATAGCACAAATCTGTGCAACACTGAAAGTCACGGACTTAAACAGGAAAAATGAAAACAGAAAATAATTCCTGCAGAAGTATGAAAAATAAAGTATCAGGATTGAAGAACATTTTTATTCAGCAGATATTACATTTAATTTATTCAATTTTTCAAAACCACCATGAAATTCTGTAAGTGAAATATTTGTTTTGCAGAGAGAGAAGAATAGATACTTTCAAAATCACAAATATTCCAGTAAATTGCCTAAACAACATATTTCAGGTTTTCATGGGTAGGCCTATCCTTTTATAATCACTGTAATAATCTACACTGAACATACTGAGTTTTGTTCAACTTAACATGAATTTTCAGCAGTATGTCCAGCTCATTAGATACAATCTTCTATATGTTTTGGACAATTGCTTATTTAAGATCTTATTTAAAATTCCTTAGAAGTTATATAACATTTCCGGAGGCCAAAAGAGAAAAATCGTTTCAGATCCTATCCAACACAAAACTAGTCTGGACATGCAGTATTACAGTGGATAACACTGGATACCAGAAAAAGACAGCACACTAGGCTATTGTATAGGCAGCATTTCTTTACAGTTCTTGAATCCAGTGATAATACGTGAATTTTGTTCTAAAAATCCTTTCTTTACCTTGACAGATAACAAAATACATTACCTAGATAAAAAATTCATCTGATAAAAAAATTCATCAGATCAAACAGAGTAACAGTAATCTAGTGAATGAAAGGAAATTAAGGTGTAATTTCCCAAATATTCCTATTTTGCCACAACACGTGATAGTAAGTGGTACATAAAAGAATTCACTGTTAATCACTTTGCTGCTTTTCTGAACAAATGTTGCCTTTCATTTAAGTGGTAAGTCTGTTTAAGCCTGCTTTCCTTTCTTAGTGCAACTAGAGCATTTCTAATATCAACATCTCACTTGGAGACCTTCTTATTTCCTACATGTCCCTTGCAGTGACAGATACTACTCATTCCATACTTTGCTCAGCAGCCACTTCTTGGCACCATTCTTCTGTGCAAGTTCCCTTGACAGAATCACATACATCAAGTCATACTTTCTACACAATCTCAACAGCAGCAGGTGATGAAAAGACAACAGAGATGGATAATGAAGACAGATTTTTTATGGGTCTGAACAACTTACAGTTTTTCAGTACAAAATCTGTGGATTCCAAAATGATACCAGCCTATATTAAAGGAGATTATGAGTTATAAATCATAATCAAGGAAATGAGAAAAAGTAGATGACTGTCAAGAAAAATGTTGACATCCAAATGCTGTATCAAAATTATCCGATGTTTCTAAAGCTTTATAACTGCAGCAATACAAATCAGATTTATGGAAAGTGACACATCATGTATGTGAGCTGAAACACTACACAATTCTTGAAAAAAAGTGTACTGGCTTTCACCGTGTTGACAAGACAAGTTCATTATTGTTGAAGTATTCAGGTAGATCACTGAGACAGGTAATAGGAAAAAGCACTAATAATTTTTTGCCATTTTTCCTTGAGTCTCTCAGGTGTAAAACAACCCTTCCAAAACAAAACTAAATTAGAATCATTAACAAGCAGAGAATAAGAACACTCTTTTATCCTTCTACACTTTGCTAATGCAGTGTTTCTCATTTTCATTCTTTGGTCGGACTGAAGAGACATTTTTCATCCTGATAGATCACTTTCTTTTCCAAATATATGAGAGTACTTACCGGCTATAAAACTGTAGAGCAGTCTTCTGTGCTTCCAAGAACCTCAAAGATATTTAGAAGCCTCCTTTTACTGGTTTTATATCCATTTTAGGAACAAGTTTCCCTTAGACATCTTTCACTAATTGCCAGAAAGACTTGTACAATAATCTAAAGGCAAAATAGTAAACTTCTTTTCTACTATAAGCCTAGTCTAAATCCCCTCTGTCCTTTTCCTGTGGAGGCAGGCAAACAGTAAACAGGAGGAGAATCCTGCTTGGTTGCCTCATTTGCAAAAACATTATAAAAGCAGAAGGAAGTTTCCAAAGTAATTGCTGTGATAAAAGGAGTTAAGTCTAAAAGCCAGATATGGCTTCACAAGACTGATTTTAAACTCTGAAGCTGTTTGTTCGGTAGGTCAGAGCACATGAAGATTGAGACATAAAAAGTGTATTTTTGTTTAAACTTAATAAAAATACAAGGCTCTTTAAACTTTGAAAGAAAGTTAGCTTACTGGATGCCTATAAATTCTTTATCAGCCCTGAATGCAGGGCTTGGAGAAAACACAAAAGTGGTCAAAACCAAAACACAGAAGTGGAAAACCAAAGTGATCATTTTATATTTTAAATGGAAATACAAAACATATTTTGCTTTAGCACAATGAAATGCCTGTTACTAGATGGACATAATCTGTTACTAGATATTTTTGATAGCGGCCTTACCTATTATTAAAAATATTTAGTGTTTTATAACACAGTCTAAATTCTGAACATCCTGCATGATTTTTTCTGTATTTTAGGCCACATTTAACATAAAATGCTTTGTCTACCTATCAACAAAATCAAACAAGAACATCAGATATTATTTCTGTCTTAATTCAGATAGCCTTGCAGAAACAGACAAAATATCTGTCATTACCACAGTTCCATTTTCATGTCATAGATCTCCAATCTGTAGATACAGTTACCTGTAAACCTACCTAAAAGTTATTAGATCGCTATTATTATAAGAGATTTTTACTAAAAGCATCCCATGAACTGAAGTCTCAGAGATCACATCAAGCTGCTATCTGTGTTCGAGAATCCTGTAGTAATGATGATCAGTGTGACTGAGAAAACGAGCTTTGCAACAGCTACAGGACTATTGTGAAACAAGAATTCAAGGCTAACATCACAAAGTGCCACAGGTATAACGGCCTACCGAAGACTACACACAGAACCTTACAGCAATTTAATAATTTCCAGATTTGTAGCATGGGATTATTCATGCCTTTATACCAAAAATCAGAGAATGCTGGTAAAAAAGTTGTGCTGCTGAATACACTACTTCCAGTTCTTGAAGAAGAAAATTATACAGTATTTCTTCAGGTTAGGTCATTTGTCATGCATTTACAAGGAATTATGCTTAACGAAAAAGAGAATTAAGGGTTTCCCAGTCCAGAGCGAGAACATAAAAATACAAATTTTGAACTGAAAATCTGTCATAATTCTTTGGCATTATAGCGGATGAACTGCTGTACAAAATGAATTGTGATGAACATTGTGCTTTATTTGAGGTTCCTGAAAATACTTCTAACAGGAATTTCACAGAAGTGAAATATCTCTTTCATTCAATGTGTCTAGCTACCATTTGGATGTTGATTAGAAGGAGAATCCTATACTTTAGATCACGCTAGACTGATCATTTGCTACATGAACTTAACTTTTCTAAACTCTCATAATTTCTTGAGGCCTCCCAGCTGACAGGAATTTCACTCCATTCTGGGAATCCTATGCCCTAAACTCTGTCCAAAATATATTTTTTGAAAGAAGGCTACTACCTCTTAGATGAATTGATACGAATCATTCTATGTAATTTTGGTCACTTTTGGCACAGAGAATTCCATCCACTCCTTATAGAGATCAAATTGCAATACGGGAACCACCTATATTTCTTACCATGAGATGCCTACTTATTTAAGCTGCAACTTATCTAATACTTTAAAAATTATATTTTAAAAATACTTAAGTACATTCTGAGAAATGATAAAATTTAATAAAGTTTTGTGTCCATTACCTTTAAAGATGATTTAGTCCGAGTTTCTGTTTTCTGTCTGGTAAGCTTGTTTTGGATGAGCAACGACTGATCTGTACGAGCATCATAATTTCCATGTTCTGAATCATCTGTGTATGTGTCTTTGTCCTTTCCTACGTCTGAAGGAAAAACAGAGGGCTCATTTTAGGTTATAGTGGAGACAAACTAGCAGTACTCTTACAGCCACATTTGAATATTCCTTTTAAGTATCCACTTCCCAGTAACTTATATTCTATCCTTTCCTGCAGAAGTTTTTTACTTGAAATGTTATCATGTTTGTCTTAAACTAGAAGTGACTTCTATTTTCAGTAGAAAGCCTATAAGAACTATTTTTTTTAATACCATTCAAATCAAAAAAGCTTGAAACATTCTTTACAGCAGTATTGTTTTTTGTTTTGCTTTGTTTTTTGTTTTGGTTTTTTTTTTTTTTTTTTTTTAAAAAGTAATATAAAGCAAATAGTCAAATGCTTTTGTGCTTGAGTCACAATTATCAAGACTCAAAATATGTTATCAAATAGGAAGGTGCATTCTAGACACCAGAGCAACATCTCATGTTTTAAATTTAAACAAGCAATTGAAACGCCTGATTCCCCTACACACCATGCTGCTCACCATTAGATACAATATTTTAAAATTTGCATATTAAGGTATTGCAATGACCACTTCAGAACGACATTTTAGGAGGTGTATGTGATGGTGGTAGAAGATAGCTGTTCACCATGGAGGAAGTGTTTTCCTTTTCATTGGATTTGTTTTTAATTGCTCAACAAAAGTTTTTGTGACAACTTAGAGTGTCCTAAGATATCCGCAAGGTGACTGAGGACCTTCCTCAAAGCTTGCTAAGACCCACTCTCACAGACTAAATTCCCTCCATCATCACTGCAGGCAAGTTAGAAGAACTCAAGTCTCTGAGTAACTCTACACCCTCTATCAGAAAGAAGAGATTTTTACATACATTTAATTTCCTTGCACATTCTCCATCAAAACCCCATGACTACTTCCCATGTATCCCCAGCAGGAGCAAAATGAGGGGTAATGTCTGTACAACGTTGAACCATGTAAGTTTTAGGAAATGTTGGAAAATGGTTAGTCTTGAAAAAATATTTTAAAGATTAAAAATTATTCCCACACAATTATATCTTGGGCAAATTGGAAATAGAAACATATTCAGACAAAAAAGTTACCCACAAATCCTGAGCCAAGTTCTCATATCAGCTTTCACATCAACATGGGAAAAGTCAGGGGGACTGGGAACAGTATTTAGCCCAGTAATTCTAAACCCTAAATAGAAGCCAAGAAACAAGTCATGGTTGCTGTGGGAACCACAATCTTGAATTTCCTGAATTTTATATTCATAAAAGCTCATCTGCAACAACAAAGTATTTTTCATTAAGTTGTTCGGTTAAATTCTCCACAGTAAGTAGTAGAGAAAAAAAAAATAACCACAACTATCTTATGTAGCCTAAATATTTCTGAGATGGAATATTAAGCTGGAACATTTACCAAGAGCTGTTTTTTCTGCGATTTAACTACTTACATAATGATTACACAAAATGAGCCCTTGGTATTATATTGATATTAACCTCAGTAAATCTGTGAAGGGATTTCTTAATGTAGGAAACAGCCTGTTCTAATTGTCAGAGCACTAAACTCAGAGATTTTATTTTAAACAATGTTTTAACCTAATATACATGTTACTTTCTAGTCAACAAAAATGAATGTAGTAAAAAACCTGAAGAAGGTTTTGAGTAGTAGGTATACAAAGTAGGAAACCGGATACTTAAGCAACTTTGCAGATTTGTCTCATGCCCAGATGTGATGAGCTCTTAGCTTTACTAAAGCTTGTAATTGAAGCCAGTAAAACGAAGAGACAGGCCTATGAAACCTAAACTCTTGCCTCTAGATAGGACATATAAGCTGAAAGAAAGACTCACATTGAAAAGTTTATTTTTATGTGGGAAGTTTTAGAGAATTAGACATTATGACTACACCTAATGCTCAAAAAAAAAAAAAAAAAAACAACCAACCCACAACTTTGCAAAAGTACATAATGTTTTATTTAAGCAATTTAAAGTTATGAAATACATTTTCGCTTAGTGTGAAACATACTTTTACCTGCTAAATATTTTTGTTTTCAAGGACACAGCTTTTGAATTATAGCATATATTTTCTGTAAAAAAATTACCTTCCACTTAGAGATACATGCTATCTTGTCTGAAATGAAGTCAGAAAAGGTTTTAACAACAAAAAACCCACATAAAAATAAAGAAATTTAGAATTAAAAGTGTACATTTCTTATACAAAATTTTACAATACTTGCTATTGTATCTTTCAGCAGTTGATGCATTATTTTATGTACCTAAAGCACTGTCCCATAAAGTAATGGCGACAATACAGTAAAAAGGGGAGGAATGAGGATTAAAACATAGCATTTAAACATTGCACTTGAATAAGGATTTGTTATACCTGTCTGAAAAAAATGTCACAGAGAGACATAGCATGCAATCTGTATTTTAAAAGTATATTCAGAAGTGTGCACTTTTCTTAACATTCATCTAGTTTTAGACATTAATGTCAACAAAACAACTGAAGTATGCTATGTAGATATATTGAATAGACTAGTAGTCCCATTTACCTCTTCTGCAGTATATATTAAAACGGAATCTTTAACATGGATAATTATCTTATAAATTCAACGGATTGAATCATATTTCTATACCAGAATGGGGTAGAAAGAACAAAAGCAATGTGTATGTGTTCTGGGATGCTCATTTTGTTTCTTAACTTGAACTTCTTGAAAATTTATTTTAATTAATTTTAAACTCTTTAAAGAACGGAGAATGAAATATGTTGGGTTTAGAAAAATATCTTGAGAGAAAATTACAGAAATGAAGCTTTGACACTAATAGCATTGACTATGTTTTTGGATTTCTCTATGAGCAGGTGTGTCTTCCTCTATTTGGTATCCACCACTTATTAAAAGAGAAAGTCTCTCTTCTGTAATTTTTCCAACTTGAGCTTGGTCATTCCTAATGTCACCAATGCATACTACAATACACAGTGATTTAACTCCATATGCCTTTCATGAATAAGGGAAGATCCTAAACTTCCATAACATTTTTACATAATATTTGTCTATAGAGCCACACTATTTTCTGCCACGTTTTCCTCCACTATCTGTTTTATTTGTGATTGCCACAAGCCAAACCAAGATAGTATCTTTGAATGTTGGCGATAGACTTGTACTGTCAAAGGATATTTTTAATATAATATACCCCAAAAGCAATTATATGGATAAACAGTCTTTTGGTTTGGCTTGTATTATAAGTATCCATCTTTAAATTCAAACACAGTCTTTACTTGGCTGTAGCTTCACAAGATGTCAAGAGAAAAGCTTGGCTGCCTCAAACTCTTTCCCTCTGCACTGTGGGAAAGCTACTGTTTACTTCATTTTTTACTTCCCATCATGCCTTCCCTGGCCTACAACAACTCACTTGGTTGTTATGTCAAAAACAACTGCCAGCTCTCCCTGCTCTTGTCATTCTTGGATGGGCTCTAATGCCAACCATCACAACTAGCCTGCTTGACTTTGGGAGGGGGAGGGTATAGGCAAGAAGCCATAAGAGAAAAAACTAACAAACAAACAAACAACAAATCCAGTTCATATTGCTCTAGAAGCTTTAGGCTTTTACATCAATTAACAGAAACATGTCTTCTTAACAGAATTCAAACCACAGCCCGCCTCTCCGAGCGTATGTTCTCCACCATTAATAAATGCCCATTTGTGTAGATCAGTGAACTTTCAAGTGCTGCTAATTCTTCCATTAAACATTTTTAGTTATTTTTATTTTATTTTTCATCTTCCAAGAGCTAAAAACAGTTGATCAAATTCTCAGCTGTGTAGGTCTAATCGGTCTAATCACTAAAATACTGCTCTACAATGGCCAATGATCAATGTTTATGTTGAAATACATCAACTCAGCACACATGTTTTTAGCTTTCAGTTAACCCACAATCCATGTATATATTCAGTAAGGTACTAGAGAGAATAGTAATTTCCAGAAATGTCTAAAAAAGCTTTAGTCAATGTAAAAATATAACAAAGCTGTCAGAGTATCATAATTGTTTATGAAGCATTTTTCTGTTTCTCCTTCACTGTAGAGTCAAATAAGCAAAAAAACCCACCACAAAAAATAAAACAAAATAATTTCTACCCTGTTGGGGAGACTCTTAGATAAAACCAGCTCTCCTACACTAATGCTACAGTAAATGACAGATCTAGAGTTACTTGAAAAACTTTGAGACTGCAAAACTTCAAAACATATAAAGAAAAAAGAGGATGGAAAAAAGAAAAAAAATGCTTTGTGTAAAAAATAAAAGCCTGCTCCAGTGGGAGGACTGCAAATGGGAGGATTCTTGTCACAAACTGCTTCAGTGTGGATCCCTTCCACAGGGTGCAGTCCTTCAAGAGCAGCCTGCTCCAGCACAGGTACCTCCCATGGGGGTCACAAGTCCTGCCGGCAAACCTGCTCCAGCGTGGGTCCTCTTTGCATGGGGTCACAGGTCCTGCCAGGAGCCTGCTCCAGCATGAGATTTTCATGGGGTCACAGCCTCCTCCAGCTGCAGCTACCTGCTCCAGCATGGGGTACTCCTTGGGCTGCAGGTGGCCATCTGCTCCACCATGGCCCTCCCATGGGTGCAGGGCACAGCCTGCCTCCCCGTGGGCTTCACCACGGGCTGCAGGGAATCTCTGCTCTGGTGCCTGGAGCACCTCCTCCCCTCCTTCACTGACCTCGGTGTCTGCAGAGTTGTTTCTGTCACATATTCTCACTCCTTTCTCTAGCTGCAGTTGCTTTCCATAGTAACTTTTCCCCCCTCCTTAAATACATTATCCCAGAGGTGCTACAACCATTACTGCTGGGCTCAGCCTTGGCCAGCGGTGGGTCCGTCTCGGAGCTGGCTGGCATTGGCTCTGTCGGACACGGGGGAAGCTTCTAGCAGCTTCTCACAGAAGGCATTCCTGTGGTCCCCCAATATCACACCCACACACACCCCCCTTGCCACACAAACCCTGTTCAGGTAAAATAGTATTGCTATTGTAAACAGAATATGAATTAGCCTTTACGCAATCTCTTTATGTGAGTTTTCAGAGTACCTACTAAAAGGACGTCAAAGATCTAAATATTAATACTACAAAATCTTATATTTAAAGACATTGTGCTTGCAGAACTGATTGAAGAACAATACAAAGCAACTATAATGCAACTTTAAGCAATTAGTATAACCAATAACAGTATCTTACTGATGTATTTGACTTATTCAATTACGTTAATTAAGACTTATGTGGCAGTTCAGAGCTTTCTGAACTGCTGTCACATAATAAGTTTTATTTAAAAAAAAAAAATCATTAAAGTTACATATACAACTTGCAAGCCCCAAGTAACCTCTTACGGGAAGAAAAGTTAATATGCTATTATGACTTCAAATCAGAAAAGGAATGTTTCGGTGTTAAACTATTCAGCTTTGCTTAATACTACAAAAATAAGATAGGAAAAAAAAAAAAGCATGAAATTTTAAATGAAGATGAGGATAATAAGTCAGAGAAAAGGATGACAGCTTCTAATTCCAGAGGCAGAGACCAAATCATATTTCAATGAAGTCAATGGAAATTTCACTTCTGAATTCAGTAGGTCAAGGACTTCTCTTCAATCATGTACATACTTAAAGTGGATGCACCCATATAATTCTTAGCATACCCGAACATGTAAGTGATGGTGTACCGTCACCTTGGATCCATATTCAAGTATCAAGTGATTTTAAAAAGTTTTGACTATTAATCAAGCAGATAACAGATCTCTTCATCCTCGTAGTTGTTTTGTCTTCCTATCTTGTAATACAGAGACATGAGGAGTAACTTCAGTCTTCATACATCACAAAAACCTATCTGCACTTCCTGACATACAGTTTTGCTATGCGTGATGCATGACAGGCAGATTTGCCCTAAGGCTACTTATAGGATAAAATGTTGGAGAGATTTTCATTTCTGGGAGTCTTTTAGCTAACAATGCAGAAGCAGTTAGTTTAGAAATTGATTTCTAGGTCTACACTTGTCCTGGCTTCAGCTAGGATAGAGTTAAGTTTAGTTCTTAGTAGCTAGAATAGTGTTGTACTTTGGATTGCCTCTTCATTTTTGGGTCTTCTTAACTTCTTGGCTATCTTTCTTTCTACCATACTTTTCTGAAGGGGCTGGAGTGCATTCTAATTTTATGACAGAGGATAAAAAGCACTTGTCCTGATTTCTCTGTAATATACAATTCGCCAATATATGTTAGATAAATGTAGTGTAGGATAGCAAATGTTTTCCAACAGAAATGTGGCATAGTTATGGAAATTAAAATTAATATAAAAATTATTCCTAAATAGCTTCTGTTTCACAAACTTTGAATGATGACACAAGTCAATCCTTTGAGCCTTTACATATTTACGGATAGGCCTTGCAAAGCTTTAGTTAGAATGAGATTATTGGTCAAGAAATTAATCCCTTTCTGTCCTAATTTCAGTCCTAGAAACAACAAATAACCTGGATAAGGATACTACTAGGCAACTAGATAAGTGACACTGTGATGGATTTAGGTCATCTTGTTTTATTCTGCTGTGTACATGAAATGTATTATATACATAACAAAGTTTTTCAGCTACCCATGTGTGTGTATTTTCTTAATTTTCTTATTATTTTCTTTCTTAATGTACAATTTCCCATGAGGTTTCAGACATTGGTAGACATTACACAGATTATTTCTCATTTTTAAAAAGGGAGTCAGGCAGATATTATTGCTGTTTGAAAGAGTTAAGATGGTGGACAGAACTGGTACAAGCAGATTAAATGCCTGAAATACTTCAGTATTTTGAGCCTTAATATTAAGTTTGAAGACTAATCCTTACTACGTTTCAGCAAGCACTACACTCATAACAGATCACACAGCTTCTTCATCCGCGCTTCCAGCTCTCCATATCCTCTGTGATCTTTCAGTCCCTCCTTTCAAGTAAACATAAGACGTATTGCACAGGTTATTCTGCCCATTTTGGTTTATCATAACATCACCAAAATTCACTTACAAGCACTTCTATAAGAGAGAACTGAAAAAAGTTTTTATCATGCAGTTATTATAAAATTTTGTTGCATTGTTAATTTTGGTTCAGGTCTTCATTTCTCAGTTCACTACACAGTAGCATGGCACATAAATAAGGGAGGTTTTTTATATATAAGCTTTATAGTAACTGGATTCAGGATACATTCATAATACAACATAACTGTTAGAACAAAATTATGAACTACATCTTTCATGATCAAGTTTCTATCTGGAAATGATTCCATGTCATGCTAAGGAGGATGAGTTATTATGCATAAATTCCTCATAATGAACCTAAGTCAGAAAAACACAGAACTGAAAAAAACCCATACATTAACTAGGGTTGTTTTATTTGCTACTCAGTGTTGGTTTTATTTGCCAAATAACTTAAAATTAGATACTCATTATATCTAAATCCTGAATGCTAATTCCTACTGATTATATTATTCATTACTCATTTTTTACATCTCATTTGATACTAAATATTTCAGCCTAACATTGCAGGGCAGATCCTCTGATGATCCTCTACCATTTCTGATAGTAGGATCTACAGAAAGCTACTTATATGCTTATTTTGTTCAATAAGCATATTGGATTTTTACGTTAACAAGCAGATTATCAGATTCACAAGTCTTTCTCCTAGCCTAACTGTATTTCCAATATGACCTAACTCCTGAAAACCTTGACAATGAAGCTAGGTATGTGATAAACTGAATTTTTACAGGCATTAATCTGTATTCTAATAAGAAATCCCTTTTGTAAGTCTGGTTTAGAGTGTTTGAAAGTGAACATAAAGTCAAACCTGTCAACATTAAATGACAGTAATTTTAACAATGGAAAGGGACTTGGCAAATGGAAAAACATCAGTCCAAATACTGCCACTGCTCTATTTTTTTTTGCTAAACCCAAAGGATGATTTGAAAAAAAGATCAGAACATTCATTGGAATATTATTTACTGGTTTTGTGAGCCTTTGCACCTCGCACAGTTCTTTTTCACCTGTACTATGCATTAGAAGAGAGTGTTTATCTCAGTTATGTCAAGAAAAAAGTTATTCTTAGAAAAATGGGATTATACTGAATTAACGTAAAACAAGTTCTCCTGCAAATCATGTAAAGTCCCTTCAGCTTAACTCAAGAGTGCTTCATTCTCAGTTCGACAATCAAGAACTGCTAAAATCTCTTAAACTCAGTTAACTGCTTTCTAAAGGACACTCAAATCTCCAAAATGATACGCAGAAACCACCTCCTCTAATTTTAACAGATTACACTGAATAGGATTTTTCAGCTGTTCACAGTGATAAAATTCATGCAAATAACCTTCATCAAAATTGTTTACTTTCAGATTTCTTTTAGAAAAGATGGCCAGCCAAATTAGTGATCATTCAAAGACAAGGTGCATTCCTTTTACACATATGATGGCCTTTAAGGAAGAAGAAAAGCATTGTTTTAAAAATTTAACAATTACTGTTTGTTTATACCTGCATGTGCACACAGACATACTCCTGCACCAGCGGAGCAGCTGCATTAAGTAATTTGCTAGTTAACTCTAATGTGTCTGCAATTCTGTTGTGTTTCCAGAACATTTTTTTTTTGTTTGTTTTTTTTAAGTTCTAGATGTAAACAAATTTTTATTAGTGTGACTCTCCGTATGTAGTTACTATGTAACTACTAGGAACTAACTATTCCCAGTTTATTTTTTCCAGCTCCAACTAGAGCCACAATCTATTATTGGTAGTTGCAGTAAAGCCAGAAATTCAGTAATTGAAGTTAAAGCTATGTAATTTAAATCCAGCTGGCACAATCAAATTAATTACTGAGCATGTCTTCCTGAAGGAAAACAAAGCACAGTAAAAATGGAACGGAATATAAATACACACTACATTTTTTAAGCAAGTATCCACAGACAGAAGACTGGGAAAAAAAAGTAGAATGTTGAACTTCCTTTGAGAGAATGAATGTCAAATGTCTGAGCATCATTGGTGTGACTTTCAAATGTATTAGAAAATATTTGACAGTGGAATTATATTGTCACAGCAATGAGTTCAGTCTTTAATGCCCAGGTTCTTCTGTAGCACAAATATACATTTATCTACAAACACAACACACATATTTTCATTTTTTCTTATATTTACTACTTACAAGATCCTGACACCCAATTCTAAAAAAAGCATGGAAAATTTTTTTCCTATTTTACTAAATCTATGCATTGTTCTTGTTACCCAAAATACCACACTGACTGTCTCTGTCATCTCACATAAGCATCTCTCCTGAGCATTCCAGTGCATCTGAAACCTCATAGTTCATGTTACATGCTACTGAAGCTCCATGGCTATTACATTGCTTGAATTTACCTATTCCCCAAACTAAAAACACTACTTACCACCTAAAACTGACAGAGAAAACAGAACACAAATCCATAATGCCCTTGGTTCTGTTTGTCTGTGTAAGCAGTAGCAAAGGTGTAATACATTACCTTCTTACATTATAAATCCATCAACATCACTAACTAAACCAGTCCAACAGATTTATGGCCTCATCTATAGTAAATTAAAATTAAGAAGAACTTTTCCACTGAAGTCTTTTGTTTGATGCCTGTTAATCCTCCTCTCACAAGAAGACAGTTTGTCTATGGACATAATTCTGGAAGAGGAGAAAGCTATTTGGCCTATTTAATGTACAGTTCCGTGATGCTGTCTAATTAAAAATTCACCACATTCACTTAATTCAGCATTCTTTCATGTTCTCAGGAGAGCAGTTAGAAAAGCTTCACTAAGATGATGATACCCATTAACGAGTCTGTTTTGCAAACTCCATCAAAGTGCCGGTGTACCAACTAAAGCATGCAGCAGTGCTGTATCCTTTTCACCTATTCGGTGATCAAAGTTCAAGCAGCAATATTCCTTTTTTTTTTTTAAAAAAAAAAAAAAAAGCCTTTATTTCCTGCTTACCAACTCCCCATTCAGGATAAAATTCAAAATTTTAGTCTGGGAGACAAATTCTTACCCACATAAATACAATCCTCAAGCTCAAACAAAACTTCATTTTGAAGGCTTAAAGAAAGGCCAGTTTTTAAAATACACCTTTACTTGTCCCTGATTTTGTGAACCTCACTGATAATGCTGATTTTTATCTAAGGCAATTCTTACTACTGAGTTCTGGGATTTATTTATAAATACAGTTTCATTTTTCACTCGTAGCTGAACATCCTAACCAATAACGCTTCTGTATATACAGAACAACTTCACAGATATCAGTGATCTAATTTACTCAAGTAACATGGACAAATTAATGAATCAAGTTAGCAAAGGACTACCATTTAACTATTTCTTCTCTCTTCAAAGAGCACAGCTGTAGTCAGAAGAGGAGAAACATCCACACCAAAACTTAACATTATTTTGAGATGATGAGACTCAGTCTATCTTTTCCTCAATTGCTGAACCCTCCATGTTTCTTTTCAGATTAAAATGAGGTGATGTGAATGAAAAGCAGTGCATCACTAACAGAAAGAATTACTGCTGCCATACATAAATATGCAATAATATCAGCACATGTATGTGTAAGCAATTAGAAAAAAATAGAACAGAATATAAAAAGAAAGAATTGTAAGTAAATGGTAACAGTGCAATCGTCTAGTACTCATGCTTGCCTACTGAATGAAACCAAACACTAAGTGTGCAGTAGCTTCAACTAGAACCTTACTGAGACACATGATTCTCTTATACAATCTTCATGTAAAATTTTTCTTCTGTGTCATGATTTTGGAGTAATTTGATTTTGTTTTGGAGGAAGTATCAATTTCACTCATGTTTCCAGTAACTACCTCCTTAGGGGCCCTTGAAGATCCTATTATCTATCATACATTTTAGGCATCATGAAAAATCAATATTAAAATATATGAGAGGTTAAAAGAAATATCTTTCTGAAAGCAGATCTCTTCCCTTCTGCATGAAGATACAATTTCTAGTTTGATGATACATTGACTATGAGCAAAAAGATCTTCCATGGTAGTTGTGCAAGGTGCAGCAATATCTGTGTGTACTTCAGATGGGTAATATATGGCCAGGGAATTTCAAAATTAATTAATTTCAAAATTAATTAATTTTAGAACTTTAGAATTATTACTCATGTGTGTATATACAGACTCATTTTCAGTTGCAAGAATGGGATTATTCTAAGAATAACTCCTTTCCTACATTCTCTGACTTAATTAAAGTATCAAAATGACATTAATACAGGCACAAATATGCCTCAATTATAACTATTTTTCTGTGTTCCTTTTTTTTTTTGTTTTTTTGGCCGGTTTGGAACACTTTCTATACATGAATAGCTAAAACAAAGCCAGGCAACATTACAACTGCAGCCGTAACAATATTGAATAACATGGCTATACAGGAATAATATTAACCGAATAGTAGTAACTATTTCAAAGGAATTTCAAAAACATGTTTTGAAGTGACTGTATTATGAACGATTGCTATGGGAAAAGGTTACACTGAATGTATGAAATAAATATTTCTCTGTCTTTAATCCCTATTTATTGTTAGTCTGAAAGGTGAGAAAATATCAGGAAATTTATGACAGCACATATTTCTTCAGTCACATTTAGTATCCTCTTTCAAAAAACCTGGCAGCTCAGGGCAAGCATGGCCTTTCCACATTTAAATACTGCAAGTGTATTTGAAGATTCATTGATTATTATTATTTCAGTTCAGACACAAACTTACCTAAAAATGGATCACTGTATTCTGTATTAGACAGCTTAAGTAAGTTGTTTTCCAAAGTCTCCATCACTTTCGCTAGAATAAAGGTAATATTCATATCAGCATTCACATGTATTTTGTAAGTAAAAGACACACTTTTTAAAACTGTCAGTGACTCAAGTGAAAAACTTTTGGCTGAAATTTTGAAGAGCACTTACCAATGGTGGAAAAAAAGAACAAGATCACTTTAATCAAAACTTTCACTCTATTCCTGAGAGTTTTAACTCAGTGAAATAACTCAGAGTAATAATTATTACCTGTGAACATTAAAGAAGGACTTATCAAAATTTAGTAGCAGAAGCCAGCCAGCTAATTTAGTCTATAAAGGTTCACACACAGTTGGCAACAGTGTATGGCAACTGTTGGAAAAAGGGGCACGCACAGTGGCTGGGTTCTCCAACTAGACTAGTCTCTCTGTTAAGGCATATTTATCTGTTACAATAGAAATCATAAATTATAAGTAGTTAATTTTTCTAACACAAGCTAAATTTCATAGGGATTTTCTGCGTTTTCTCTCATTCTCTCCATACCACTCTTCCCTGATTCTGTTATTCCTCTGCTCCTCCATGTTCATACTTCAAGACATTTCTTGCCAGAAGCCTAATATTTATTTTTCCTTTCTCCTAGGATGGATTACAGAAAGTGTCCTGGAGTGAGTGAGTGGTGGAGTTTTTTGGTGGCAGGGGAGGGGGCTATCGGGGCGGCCCCCTGTGAGAAGCTTCTCGAAGCTCCCCCAGCTCCATGTCAGCTCCACGTCTGTTTGGGAAATTGAGCCAATCGTCTGCGCCTCTGCAATAACGTCTTTAAGAAGGGACGTGGTGACGGGCAGTGGGACTTGGGAGGAGAAGTTGCTGCAGCTGCATGAACGCCAAGGTCAGTGGAGGAACGGAGGAAGAAAGGAGGGGGGAGGTGTGCCGGAGCAGAGACCCCCCTGTATCCTGTGGTGAGATGGCAGGGCGGCCCCCCCCTGCCACCCATGGAGATCTACGGTGGAGCAGACATTGATTTGTGGCCTGTTGCTCCTGCTCAGCTGATCAAGGTTCTGTGCCTGAAGAAGGCCAGGGTCTTTTGGGAAAAGGTAACCCCGCTGCTGTAATTCAGCGCTGGGAGGATTGCAGCATGTGGGGGAGTCCCACACCGGAGCAGCTCGGGAAGGGCTGCAGCCGTGGGAGGGAATCCAGTCGGAGGAAGTTAGTGACCCATGACGGAGCAGTGTGGGGAACGCTGAGGCCCGTGGGAGGAATTCAAGTCGGAGAAAGTTTGTGGAGGACTGTCTCCTGTGAGAGGGGGACCACGGTGGAGCAGGAGGAACAAGTTTCGGACACTCCCCTCACCGAAGATGAAGGAAGTGGCAGCACTGACTGCACCCCCCATTCCCTGCCCCTGCGTCACTGGGGGAGGAAGTAGAGATATCGGGAGCAGAGCTGAGCCCGGGAAGAAGGGAGGGGTGGGGGGAAGGTGTTCTCAAGATGTGGCAATGCTTCTCACTGTCTTTCTCTGTTATGTGTTGTTAGTGTCTGTAATAAATGTATGTTCTTTTTTTTTCTTCCCCTAATGAGTCTGCCTTTTGCTCGTGATCATAAAAGGGGGATTTTTCCCCATCCTAGTCCTATCTTGAACCCCAAGCCTGGCTCTCTGTCCCTTCTCATTGCCGGAGGGGAAGGGAGAGAGAGCTGCTGCATTGTGGTTGGCTGCCAATCAGGCCTAAACCACGACAGAAAGCTTCAATGCTCTTCCCCAGCATAAAGGAACACTTCATTGACTTGCTTTCAATGAGAAGGAAATAATCTTGTAATTCAGAAAAACAAAATAATAATTAGGTTAAGCCTCCCTTCAAACATTATAGAGATTCAGTCAAGAACTTGGTACCATGGTTGTTCTAGCCGTTTTGTGCAAAAACACCTCTCCCACAGACCGTAAATATCTTAACAAAGCAAAGTTTACCAGATGCCCCTATAATTAAAGAAAGATGCTAAAATAATGGTCTCTAAGACACCAAAGGAGTTCAGATGATGTTCCCATAGATCCCTTCCATTCACAGTGTTGGAACAAGCTCCTGAAAAATGTCCTACCTCGTTCTGACACTACATCCACTGTAGCTGTAGATGTCCCTGCACTCAGAGGCTGAGGCCGGGGCTGTGGCTGCACACGATTTGGCTGCAGAAATGATGAATGCTTGCTCAGGCTCTGAGGATGTGTTTGGCTCTGGGCTAGACATGGCATAGATCTTCTAGAGGGTTTCAATGGATGCTCTTTCACTGTCTCACTCTTGCTTGTATTCATACCTGAAAAAGTCAAATGAAAAAGAACATAAGCTCTGTCATATTAGGCAATAACAAAGACAGACGGCTAAGTATGAAAAATCTAGGTCATTCATGCACTTAATAAGGAACTCTCCAACTAAACAAAAATGTTTAAATTATTTAAAGCTCAAAGAAGAATACAGAGTTGGGAAAAAAATCCAGGAAGTCTTCACCTACCCTTCCATCCACTTGCCACAATTCAAATTCACAATATTCTACATCTGATGATTCTGTGGTACAGACGTTCTATAGTCATTCAGAAACAAATGACAGCATCTAGTTTCATCCCCATTATGATTCCTAAACAAAATTTGAATTCAGTGGTAGAAATGAATAAAACTCCTCAAACAAGCAAGCAAGCAAACAAACAAAAAAATGAAATACAAGCAAGAGATGTTCACAAACTTCCTGAAGGTGTCATGAACACTTTCTCCTTTGAAATGCAGCTGTTTGCCAGTTCTGATGAAACCATTAGCTGTTTCTAGTTTTTCTTCTGAGACACACTCCAGTCTTGGGTTTTCATATGTGTTGCCTGGCTTTTGGTTCAGGTGCCTACATAGAGACACCAGTCAACCATGTGGTACCCGTGAAAATGTTTGAAAAAATCAGATTGTTAATTTCAGTGGAAAATACACTTTGGGAATCCTTGTTTTCAATGCATCATTTAAAAAATAATGCAAAATTCACTCTGTTCCAAGTTTCTCCCATCTTAACATTATAACTTTGTGTTTCCAAAATATATCTCACAAGTTTTTTTATAATCAGCATGGTCTCTATTCTATCGTCTTGTTGGTGACAGAACAAATTTACTGTAATAACTGCTTGTATTGCCTGTCCACACACAAGAGATTGGCTACATTTCCTAAACTTATGCTTACAGTATCAGGCATTAAGAACCTTATCTATCATTTGAATTTATGGCACTTATTTTTAACTCTCCAAATCCTGAGACAAAGTTTCATTTTATGTTAACTGTGATCCTTATTTACAATAAACTGTAATAATGTAATATTAATTTCTAAATTTTCTACTTTTTCTAAAAATTCACAGGGAAACACTAAATAATGCAAATGATGATGTAATGGTGACATGAAATAAGGGAAAAAGTGAATTTATTTTCTGTCTCTATTACTTGAAAGGCTTTTTGCCAGGATGCAACTCCAGAGCCCATTCCTGACCAGTCGGCAGTGTGCAGCCCCCAGCACAGAATTGTTCATCAACATGCACCATATAATGCATTATCACCAACTTCATTGACATTATCACTCTTATCACTTAGGATTTAGAAAGCGCTACCATGTAACGTGAGAACATTATTCTTTCCTTTTTACACCCAGCACTATGAAAGTGTACTCATTAATATTACTTGAATTACACTAAGCTACAAAAATATAGGCCCGAAACAATTTAATAGCACTCAAACACACACACACACTTAATACTAGGTATTTCATAAAGGAACAGGAATATAAAATAAGACCCCCATGTAAACCTGCAGAAATTCATAAATATTGAAAATGTTATTTTGACATGAACAAGTGATTAAAATATACAGATTTTGTTTTAATACCATTCTACTGTTCCATTACTGCTTGATCAAAAGCTAATGAGAGGTAGTCTAGTATTCGTTTTTCCCTATGTGAGCCAAAGCTTCTTCCTTGGAAAACATCATATTCATCACTTTGCATACAAAACCACAATTATTTTAAGTATTCCCACTGTTCTCACATGGGCCTTCTAATACAAAAACATAATAAGGCTATCAGCTGCACAGGTCCCCAGTCCCCAGTTCCAGCTGACAAATATTAATGCATCCAAACTTCAACATAAATTATTTCATATTTTAGTAATATTAAAATTAGTATCCGAACTCAGATTTTTCTGATTAAAAAAGATGCATTTAATCCTCTGTTTAGCTGTTGCTGACCTTCAGACTCTGTTTCTTATTACTATACTAATACACAATATGACCTCTCTATTAATATCTTGAAAAGGAATGAATAACTATAAAGCTGGCTATATGATTTTTTTTTTTCACTGAAATTAAAAACTGTGATTGAAAAATTAGAAAGTCCGAACAGAACAGCTGTGGGAAAGATTTGGGAAAAGCCCAACTCTTACAGTTGTTTCTGAGATACAAGGAAATGAAGTAGCTTTTCTAAGTGTACATGGAAGAGAAACTTGCTACTATACACTTTATGACTCAATCTTGACTCTCGCTGTCCCTGTAAAAACTGAGTAATTTGACAGTGAGCAAAAAACAAATCCATTAAAGGGCTGATCTACTGTATTCGGCTTCATGATAGACAGGGCTTGTTTCTCCTGCTTTTGCTTAGGGTCACACTGTACCCCAGGAACCTGCAGGTCAGACCAAAGAAACATGCTGGAGCATGGAGGCATCCCAGGACCTGGGTAATTAATGGAGTGTGCCTGAAAGCTGGGGAGCAAGAGAGCCACATCACATCAGGGGACACACAGTTTGTGCAGACTAGGAACCACAGTGTAATGCAGGGAGCAAGCAGCCAGGCCACAGGTAGAGAAGGAGGAATTCAAGAAGGACAAGAAGCAGCTGTGCAAGTCGGTCTTGGCCACTGGGCAACTGCTTGTTGCAACTTAAAAATAAAATTTAAAAAAGGAAACATATTTGTACTTATTTGCCAGGGTCTCATACTGCCCTCATTAATTCATTAGCTCCTGGCATGATTCGTAGGAATTCTTAATTTTTCATGAAGCTTTAAATTGTTTACAAAATTAGAAACACACTTTCAAATACACATGCACTGTACATTGGGGAGGGTTGACCTCGGCCACCAGCCAAGCACTACGCAGCCGCTTGCTGACCCCCCCAGCGCAGGATGGGGAGAGGATGGGAAAGAGCAAAAGTGATAAAAGCTCATTGGCTGAGGTAAACACAGTTTAGTAAATGAAGGAAAGAAGGAAAAAAACCAAAACAAACCAGCAATACGGTAGCAATCACTCACTACTTCCCACAAGCAGATTTGATGGCCAGCTGGTCTCTGAGCAATGACTACCTCCCACCCCCCAGATTTTACTACTGAGTGTGATGCTGTATGGCATGGGACAGACTTCCAGTCCTGTGTCCCCTCCCAGCCTCCTGCCCACCCTCAGCCCGCTCGCTGCAGAGCAGAGTGGGGGAGAAGGCAGCCACGATGCTGCGCAAGCACTGCTCAGCAATAACCAAAACACTGGGCTGTCACCAACACTGTTTCAGTCACAGATACAAAATACAGCACCATTCAGGCTGCTGTGAACAAAACTAACTTCATCCCAGCCAGATCCAGTAGATATACTCAGAAGTCATTGCTACTCTCTTGTTATTGCCAGAAATTTTTGCTACCCTCTTGTTTAAATGCTTCAAGTTGTTCCATCAAGAACAATACAAAGAGATCCCTGAGGCACTGCTGCCTTTCCTGTCAAAGATGACTATATGGAAACACACCACATAATTGAAAACATAGTCCGCAAAATATATGGAAAATTTTTATGAACAAGGATATTCACAGAAATGAATATTACAAATATCCATTAATATTTACCTCTACCAAAAATATAAGGTGGAAGAAAAAACCCACAAAATACCTGTGGTTTCAATGCTAAGGAAAATTAAGTACATGGGATTTGCTATGAAAAGTGTTAAAACCTCCTGTCTGTACAGGATCTGCAGATCTTTTGTGATTGCTGTACACAGTGTCAAAGATCCTCAGAAGATTAATATAGAGAGTCTGCTTTACTACACTGTTTCTCTGTTTGACAGCACAATTCACTCTATATCGTGTTCTTATAAATCTTAGTCTCTTAGTGATACTATCTCTCTCTGACTGTGCTAGAAAGAAGTAATCTAAACATTTCTGCTGCTTGGAGTGCCACTAACTTCAAAGGCATTTTCCACATCAAAATCTGTGCCACTCAAACAAAGATGTTACAGTCAGCAAGTCTCTTACCGAAATCTCTAAATATGAGTCCACAAAGAAGGACCTTTGATTAGCAGGATACTCCCCATATTTAACTATAATAGCTAAGATTTAAAAGGGCCTTTCATTTTAAAACTTCCCAGAAGTCACAGAACACGCTATGGTTCAATGTAAGTGTTGCTCTGTCAAGCAATGCAGAACTTCATTAGTCCACTGAGGACAGTTCTTCCAGATCTGCAGCACAGTGTAACTGTTCTTAGCCAGACAGATGAAGTATTAATGTAATAGAAGGTTAAGGTAGACAGAGGTAAGCTTCTGCTGCCTCAGAAGGTGCTACAAGTCTTCAAATAGGTATGAGCACAAAGGACTCTGCTTCTTAACATTTATGAAATGGACTCTCTGTGCAGCGGAGCACGCGGTGGTACTGGGCTGTAGTGCCGATGCTGCAGTGTTTCAGAACAGAGCAACTCTGCGTAATATGTCTGCTGTGCTGCTTGCAAGGTTTCCGAGAAGTATTCTTTGTAGCCCTTCCTAAATGGACGTGGTTATTAGACCAAAGCTACCGTAGTTAGACAGATCAATGGGTAATATAGAATATTACATAAAAAAATGCATTTCATAATTCTAATGGATGGCTGTAACAACAAATTTCTTAATAAGTGATATGCTGTCAGTAATTATGGACCCTACCACATATTTTTTTGGCAACAGTAATAATTATGTTTCTTGCATTTGTATTGAAGTCACTGTGTATAGCAAGATGAATCACTTTATTACTAAAGAAATTTATGATAATGCAAATAACACACACTGTCATTCAATTTTAATAACAATTGAAGTGATACATATAAAAAAAGAGTATAATTCTTTTACAAGGCACTGCCTCAATTTAAAAGAAAATTACTCCCTTTGCTCTCTCTCACTGTATATTCCTCTGTGTCATTTCAAACAGATTCCTTAATACCATGCTGCTTCTGCTTGCAGAAAGTGTATCACAGCAAAGTAACCTCAGAGCACGTTTGGTGTTATGCTAGTAGTATGATCTACCCTCATGATTAAAATTTAACAAGTTAATTCGTTCTCTGCCATTGTGTCCAAGTCCAGTTCTGTAATGTGCCAGTTTTGATGGCACTTGCTGTTCCATGCCAATGCTAATCCAGCTCTGGCACACAAAGAGCTTGTGGTTGACATCATTAACTGGGTCAGTAAATAGATTTACTAAAATTACTTTTATTCCTTCCTGTCTTCTCTGTAGGGGTGTTTTCTATAATCTGTACCTTTCCAACTAGAATTTTGTTACACAGACCTTGCTTGTTCAGGGATATTTGGATCTGCAATAAAAGACATGGATACACTTAACTAAAAAAATAATACACTTGGGTTTCTACTTAACTGCATTTATTGGTTCTTTCCCTAAAAAATATTCCTCTGGCACTTAGCACAAGTATGGAAATGAGCATAGCATGACTACAGAAATTTCTCACGTTGGAGAAAAAGGTGGTTTATGGTTTAATGAAATCCTGCCTTTTATTTTAGCACTTCTGCCTTGGAAAGTGTTCTTTCCAAGGGGAAGCAGGGGATTCCTGTTATGTAGGCAAATCCCTACATGGCTCAAAGCCAGAATAGCCAGATGCACTACATCTTCTCATATCTTCCTGGCAGAGCCAGCAGGAAAGATGGAGCTCAAGTATGATGAGCTTTTCTGATTGTTAAATCAGTATGCACAATTTAAAGTATGCTCAACATTATGCCAATCTAGAAAGGTTCTAAATGAAGCCAGCTCTCAGATGCCTACAGGTTTTGGCCATTAGAAACATAAAGGAAAAAAAAAATCTCTGTGCCTCATTCTGTGAAATACAGGTACAGGCAATCACTTCTTTTCTAAGGAAAAAAAAATAAAATAAAAATAGCATTTAATTTGCTCTTAATTTGAGATGAGGAAATTTTGACAGCTAGTCCATATGCACTGTTAATCCCATGCTGGAAGTACCCTTAGCAAGGCTGAACCAGTGCTAATTTAAAAAATAACAGTCCAGTAACTATTGTCCATTCAATCCAGCACAAACTTTAGCATAAAACAGGAGTAGATACTATGTAAGCCAAATCAATATTATCAGCATTATAGAGATATGCTATATAATAATACCCACAACTGATATCAACAACATGCAGGTTTTTACCAACTACTCATGTCATCACAAGTATGCTTGATAAAAATACTTTCTTAATTGTAAAAAACTTCTGTAAAGCCTTTGGCTTCACATACCGTACATCACTAATTAAAATGAAATGTCATACATAAAACACATGAAAGAGAATGAGAACCTGATAAATCTCAAATGTTTCTGTCAATGGCACCATCATAATTAGAATCTTTAATCACATAAAATATGAAGAAAAGCTTGCTATGGTTTTCATGACATTTAAGTTTAATGTAACACAAATTTCTACAATATTATCTAGTATAAAACAGCTCAATTTTGAAGAGGATTTAGTTTTCAATGCTCAATGGATATAACAGGTACTAAGCTAAAGAATAAGTTTACTCTGATTGGCAGCTGCAATCTGTAAAAGAAAACTTAATGTAGGATAATCACTCCATAACCAAAAGATACTTAATAATGAAGAAATAATGAACTATTTCAGTAACAGCAGGAGTTTTCTTACCTATTTGCAATACCTCAACAATATACAATGAGTATTCAGTTTCACATATTAGACCCATATTTAAGTCAGTCACAAATGTACTCAAACTTTCCTTTTTTATATAAAAAACAGAATTAAACTGGATAACCTCTGACTTCATTTTATATTCTTACAGGAATAAAAAACAAACTTAGCATCAAGTATTCTTATTGTATTAACAGAAACACTTAAACAGCCTCATCAAAACTGGAGCAAAATAACCAATACTTTTCATGCTAAGAAAAAAAAAAAAAACAACCCCCCCCCCACACACTAATCATGGGAGAAAAAGGCCTTCAAGTATGAACTCAATTTCTTGTCAATACTAACACTATATCATGAAAACTTATGAATTCCAATTTTCTGAAAGTATTTTTCCAGGTCATCTTAACTATCTTTTCCATTATAAAGTGAACAGGTCAACATAAAATCATAGAATTATTTAGGATGGGAAAGACCTTTAAGATCATCAAGTCCAACTGTAGAGTGAGTCCAACAGTATTCCTATTAAATGTTTCAAATATAGCCACTTGGGTGAGTATAACTCCTAGGATAGTCAATAAACAGATACTGAATGACAGGAAGACATTGTGATGGTATTTCTCAGTTTCATCCCACTACGCAAATAACATTGATTTATGAAGGTGTTTATGAAATAATATGCGGTTTAATGGTATCATCAATCATGCCTTTGAAGAGTTCTTCCATTAAATATGATGATTTTACTGCAACCTATTGTAGTTGTAAATATTGTGAAGAGAGGAACATAAAAAAATTAAGTAAATTGTAAATGCCTGTATTTGTGCTAGCTTTTTTTTTCCTGCTGTGATTAGACATGTGAGAAATAAACTTCAATCCAGAAGCATAGCTAATGAAAGGGGAAGGAATTGGTGGGATTATAAGAAAGTTCTCCAAAGAAAACACACATAACAGGACTTAAAAAAATATACGGTTAGTTCAATTAGTGATTATTTAAAAAATACTGAATCCTGGTATAACAGTTTCAGAGATGGTAAATTTTTCCACATAGATTTTGTAAGTAGTGTCAACATTCTGTGCAGCTTCGGTTTCTAATCTTTTATTTTATAGTACATCATCCATTAGATTAAGAAATAAACAGCTATTACTTCTTTACATAGTCATAGCTTTTGATACCAGATCACTTTTTTTTTTTTAATTTATTTTTCTGGTGAGCTATTTAGAAATCACTACTTCAACATAATGATATAATGAAGGCTTAATGGAAACTTAGCAATAATTTCAGCTTTTTTTTCTTGACTTTACAATAGAGCAGCACTCAACTTTCCAATAGCACTATAACAACAGCAAACACAAAGGCTCAAAGGTCACGTTAGCCCTTTTGGCTACAAACTTTTGATTTTCTTTTATAAATAGCTGCCCCTTTCAAAAATAGAAATCCCTTTCTGAGACATTGTTTCCCAGGAAAGTCTTCAACTTCTGTGCTGAAATGCTTATTGTTGGCCAGCATTCAATTTACTAAGAGATTCAGTCCTCATGACCTCTGCATGCTAGTGCAGCAATGATTTTACATACATTTCCAGGTCACTACTAAAAACACCAGCTAGGGTTAAAAATGTTCCCTAGAGGACTCATGACTAACTGTTTTACTATTTTTAAGTTTTATATTCATGATTGGATTGGCATTCGATATCCCCATTAACATGGAACTCGCCACTCCCTAGCGACATCATCTTCACCCACCTAGGCATTTTCCCTTTGTGCCAGGCAAAGCAAACCAACAGTGCAACAAAACCAAAGGATTTAAGGAACATTGAAGACATTCATCCCATTTAAGTTATGTTTGCAAGCAGAATTTTCTGTTTCTACAACTTCGATAGCAAACTTTTCTTAAACAGTCATAACCTTATTTTTCTCATAACTATACCAAATGCAGAGTAAACAAGCAACAAACAGAAACCCCCACCCAAGCACAAACTTACTACTGCATTTTCATGGAGAAGGAGAAACTACGTTTCTTCCATTATATACGTCTCACACTAAGGCCAGTGAAGCAAAGACCTATCTCCTTGTGGAAGCAGTAGGAAATTCAACTGCCAGAATTAAAGAACTGCTTGCAATCTGCACAGACCTCTCCTCCTAAAGCAGGAAGTTGGCCTTGCTCCCACATGGCACCTATCAGGATAATTCCTGTAATGATCAGCTGTAAAATTAAAATTTCTATTCCTTTAAATAGCACAACCTTGATAAAAATTACATAATTAACTCACAGAGTGAGAGAAATCAAATAAAAAGTGCAAATATAAACATGTTTTCATTTGTGATTTGAAAGTACATACCTACAAAATGTAGAAAAGTTGTCACAAATAGCAAGATTTCTAGAAGCCAGTAAGATGGCAATACTTACAGGCTGCTGTATTGAAACATGATTAGAAATCTATTTCGAGGTTTGGGGTGGGGGAGGGTAGGGGAAATAAAGACATTCATCTCATGAAATCTCTAAGCAGTCCTGTTATACCTTACATTCACAGAATTAGGAAAAAAAAGAAGGCTTCTATTACAGAAAACCGTACGTCTGTCACAACAGCTCTTACTTGAAGTCTTTTAGGCCCCTGTATGGTATGAATTGCCATGTATACATGTAAAAACTGTTAGTATTCCCACATAAGTACAACTGCATTACCTACTTTTGGAATCAATATGATTCAGCTATCCTTTGAAAACACAAGTTTTTTCACAACCTCACCTTTTATCTAATACAGGTCCCAAATCTATTTTCTTTTTTTTTTTTTTTTTTTTTTTTTTTTTTTAATATCTGATTGAGAACTGCTTTAAGTCTTAATTTTCTCATTTTCTACACAGGAATATTACTTTTAATGAAAGAGATTTCAGTCTATGAATTTTGAAGAACATCAAAATGGAAAGGAAAACTGGATATTTTTTGTGTACAAAAATTATATTGCAGTTAAATACAAAATGTTGATTTTAATGCTGCATCAGTAAGGCAGGACTCATACCAAATTTAACACATTAGAGAATACTGTTCATTTTGTACAAAGCTTTGAGGCTGTCTCATAACCACTATTACAAACAAAATTATACACTTTCATGAAATTACTCGTTAGTAAGACGTACTTTATGCATTTTTGTGTCTGATTTGCAGGTAACAGCCAATACATTTGATCTTTCCTTACAAATGGGGGAGAAATTGAATTTTAAATTGAGGAACAGTTCAGACAAGCAAAGTGGATTTTTTTGCCAAGGGGTCTACTTGCCATTAAAATCACAGTTAAGAAAAATAAATAGCTTTAAATAGTGACTTCATTCTAATGATTTGTGCAATACCTCTTATAAAGTTTATCGCCATGAATATCTGGTCTTTCCTAATGTAAACATTAATTATAACAGAATTAAATTGGGGCCTGACTAATCAATAATGCTTGCATACAAATAAAGCAAAATATTTTTGTGCTTAATTGAACACGGGAATTAAAAAGCTTCAGAAGGCTGCTGACTAGTCTGGAATATCTCCAAAGTTATTATAAACATATCTGCCAGAAAACATTAGGAATCGAACAAAATCCTCTACTTTACCCCCAAACCCAATAACATAGAAGATCTCTGAAAAGCTCTATGTCCTCATCAAAGTAACCTGTTCCCCAGGCCTCACTCTTGGAATTCTTCAGAAAATGCTTTCTCACAGCAGCCTCAGGAGACAGACACATGTACAATTGAGTTGATTTAGCAACAACATAATGAGGTTACAGAAAATGAAGAAAGTGCATTATTGCCTTTTAATAGAACAAGATAGGGCTTAAATGCACCAAGCATAAAATGAATAAGTATCAAGGGGTTTGAGCCAGGTTATAATATTTGCTCTTCTGTCTGGCTAGAAAGTAACGGCAGTGAACAGTCCAAGGCGGCATAAAACTCAAGATGCTGGTGCTTTGTCTCACTTGCATACCCAAGTGACTATTCCATTTCCTTTAACCCTTAGAAGATGAAAGGTCTGATAGCAACCAGTACCTTTATGAGATAGATGAATTGTGAAATGTCTTCATTCATGTTGTGTATTCTGTCACAGTTGGTCAGATTAGAAATCAACAAGTTAGAAGTAGGGTCCTATGACCTAATTCAGATTGTAGCTGATGCAACAATAAACGTTGTCAGGTAAAACAAAAGGCATAGTATATTACCAAGTAATATTATTTGTGCACTTAACCAAAATCTCAATTGGAGTATGATCACAAAGTTGAGGTTTTGCTCAGCTTTCTGCATATTTCTTTGTAGACCAATATATAAAACCTGCATGAGATCTGCCTTTGGTAAAATGGATAATGCATTGTGCAGAGCAAATCAGAGTTAAAAACAGCTGCTCATTCAGTAGAGTAGTATTAACACAATAATCATCAGACTTTGGCACAAATCTATCTGAATTTAGTTCTGCAAGAGATTTGGACAACAACCTGCAGATTACTTCAATTTGTATTTCAATTACAGAAACTCATCTAAAATTAGGAATGGCTGGTTAACTACATGTACACCAGGTACATGGTGTTGCTTCAGGTCTTGCCCTGAACAGTGCTTAGGCATTTACAAACTTCCAAAAAAAAAAAAAAGAAAAAAAAAAAGCAGTCACTTATTTTGGTCATCGTATTTTTGGTCATAAGCAATATCACTCTATATATTTTCTGTCAGATATGGAAAAACTCTCCCCTACACCCAGATTTCATTTACAAAGACAGATTTATATCGGATGCCAAACTCTCAGTCCTATAACTCCAATTCAAAGGAAACCTGCATGTAGGTTGATTATAACCAGTTGAAAAAAAAAAATGCCTGCATAATTTCAGCTGAAAATTTCCGTTAGGCAGAAGGTACTCAGGAAAATGACTTGATTGAGGCTTACAGTATTTCCATGGGAAAAGTGGTGCAATGAAACCGATTAAAAAACTGAATTCATGCCAGAACAGATTTGCCTTGGGATAATATTTTGCTATGGATTACACCTGAGTGTACTGGAGAATAACCATAAAACCAGTGTTCTCAGACAAAAACCCAAATATTTTTTGAGGAGGATTAGTACATACTTGGCAGATAGACTGGTGCAATGAAAGAGATAGTGGAAAAATACAAATATTATAAACATTGAAAACAAATAAGTGAAAAAAAAAGTTTAACTTTTTTTTCAGAGCTGAGCATGGCAGTGATTCTTGTGGTCAGGCAGGTTACAGAATACACAAAAGAGATGATTACTAAATTATACTATCTATTTTTAAAATCAATTGTAAATGCAACCTCAATGGTTGAAAATAGTAAACACATGTAAACATTTACTGAAGGAAACATTAAATTTGGTATAAGATAGTACTATATCCTAATAGCTATAATTAATGTGAAAAGCAGCATTCTCTCTTTTGTGGATGTAGGTCTCTCATTAGAGGCATGAAATGGTGCAAAGTAAACATAAAAGCTAAAGAGGAGTATCAAAGTAAACAAACTAAGATGAGATAGTCAGAAGAAAATATCTAATAGCAGTAATATGTTGTTTAGATTAAGGCAGTTTTTTAAAAAATTAGCAACAGTAAGACACTGAGGAAATAAATTGGAGTGGCTTCTCTGCCTTACTTGATTCTCCAGGGGAGCTATTTCAAGTGGAATTCCTCATCAAAAAAATTCAGTGAGGTGCAAAAAAACAAACAAAACCAAAAAACCTCAAAACTCCAAAACATAGAAATGTATAAATCTATATGGCTAAAAAAACCCTCCAAGCCAGTATGACAACATCTTACTGAAAAAGTATAACAGAGTATAAATACAAGGTAATAGAGAATTACATACCTAATTCCAAAGGTCATAGGTTTGATTGAACATGCACTGTACAAGTGTGTAATCAAACACTTTTTCCTATCAAATCTTCGAACACTTATCCTTTTATTTTTCTTCATCCTTTTTGTCTTAATTCTGTTCCTAATGCCAGAAATAATTCTACATTGAACCTATAGTATTTACCTCAATTATAAACTAGCTACTACCATTTCAACTTTTCTTTCCACTGACCCTTCTGTCAGCAACTGGGATAAAGGCTAAATGATTTCTTATTTTAAGAAAAAAAAGTAACAGGAATTTTATTTTTTGCAAGAGGTAATGAAAGAACTTACACAGTCTTTATTTTCTAGATTGTATATTACAGTATAGGTGCCTGTTAATAAATTTTTATAAATATGTACAGTATAACATGTATCTGTTGCAGTTAAATGAAAACATACACATGTAGTGCTTCTAATTTCATCCCTGTGGTCATACTATGACAACAGAATTACTAAGATATAGTTAAATCAAGTTCCAAATAAACACACTGTTTAAATAGATATTTCTAAGAGATGGTAACACATGTAGGTATCGTTGAACAAAAGCTTAACCTAGTGAGTACAAACAAGGACATTAGAAGTTATTTTTATATATATTGAAATAAAAATCTGGTATTTGAACAGTATACAAATATGATAGAGTAATACAATACTAAGACAATAAAGTTCACACTTTTCCACTCTTCTATCTTAATTACCCTGCACTTTTCTAAATAATTTCTAAATCATTTCTTCTTACAAGGGAGATAAGGAACTCCTCCTGCACCTTTTCACTGATTTGTGATTTCTTCCATGTAGGCAAATGAAAGGGTCTATGAGTTTTCTGTAGGTGCATTAACCTAATAACTAGTCACCAGGGAGAAGGTGCTGCACCTTACCCACCTCTCCTCAACATGTCCAGGGACCTGGTCACAATGGCAGGAATGCTGCTCACAGAACATGCTCCTGAAAAGAGCTCGCCCGTGTGATTCAACTGAAGCACATCACTACTCAGTTAGAAACATTTTGAAATCGTAGGAACTAAATAAGTATATACTCTTTGCAGTACAACCATGTGTGTAGTTACGGTGCAAGTGCTTTTCTCAGTCAAGACTTTCAGTTCAGTAGCTAGTTACATGTATCAAAAAATTCTCACCAACATCAGCAGCAGGAACCAAAACACAACCAGGTTTTACATGCATTACTCATACTGAAAATAAGACTTATATTCTTTGACCTTACAGGTCGCTCCAAGAAACCTAAACTTTACTGTAACAGCAAGTGGAACTTGAAGGTCACAAAATGTTTCCTAAGATGGTGCTAGTTCATCCTACACCATTTGTTTCTCTGCCCTGTCTTGCAGAATGCACTGACAATTCTGGGTGAGAGCTGTGCTACTGAATACCACTGAAGGAAGAACATTACTTCTAATAATATACCTTCCCATTCTCCTTGCATTGTTATGTAGTTGTTCCTCTCATAGCTGGCAGTAAACAGCAGCAATGGTATGTGTATTTTTTCAAAATATTCCAACACCAGAGATTAATTACAAATTACACCAATACAAAATAAGTCCATGCCTAAAAAGTGCTTTAGCCATTTCAAAAACACTGGAAAAATGTATTTGTTAATGCTAAAAAGAATTCTGACATTTTCACTGAATAGCTATTTTGCCCACATGTTTTAGAATGGGATATATGAATTTGCAGAAGCCTTGCTTTTTAAATGTGCAGAAAAATACACCCACATTTGGTCAAAGTATAAACTCCAAAAATCTCTAGTATGTTAGATAATTTGTTCCAAAGCGATGTGCTTCACCCATTCCACCCTCCACATTCTTAAACATGCACACTACTGTTTCAGGCATGCTGTAGACCATTTGTCAAGCTTTATTGAAACATGCGCAGGGAACTCGGGGCTAAAAAGCTGAAAGCACACTGCTGGCACCCAGGAAAAATGGAGTGGGGAAAAGGCGTATGATTGCAGTCGTAAGACCGAAAAAGGAATCCTGATTAAATTACCCTGGAAATATCACAAACACCATGAATACGAACTGTGGTCACAAAGAGAATATAATTCTCTGGAAGAAGATTTGCTTACATTAATTATTTTTCATAACCTCTTCAGATGGCAGGGATCTGTAGATGGCTGGTTGCATACTGATGACTAGAAGGAACACAGAAAAACAAGTAGACACCAATATGTATTTCCCAGGGACAACTGTGATCATACTACCCCTATTTCTTTCTAAAAGAGATTAACAGACTTCACAGATGGACAGAAGCATATTGTATATTCTTTACCTTGATTTAGTAAGGGTTTTGATTATACTTTATATCAAATTCCAGTTTCAGAGACCATGTAAAACTGTCATAGCATGGATTCAAAAGCACTTGGCCCTTACACTGAACAAAGATTAAAAAAATAGCCTTTTTTCACTGACAAAGTATGACAATAAATATACTGAAATACTTAGCATTTCACTTGGGAAAGGGAAAGTGGATCACTTAGGAGCATATGGGATGGAATTAGAGTTAGCATTCATGTCCGATGAAGAGTCATTGAACAAACTGGTATTGTTTAGTTGAGAGAAGAATGAAGAAAGACATGGTAATAGTCTTCAAATACATAAGCAGTTATGTATTTGAGAGGGATGCCAGTTGTTCTCCCTGTCCACAGTAGGAAAAACTTCTTAATAGATACGGTTAGCTAGCCCTGAAATAGAGTGCATAATAACGTTTTTTTTAAACTCTTTTAGTGTTTAGAAAAGGTTAAAAACAAACCTGTTAGAAATAATATGGTGATCCTAACTTGTGGATAAGGAATGGTTTAGTGATCTCTAGAGGACCCTTCCAGCCCTATGCTATAACAGCCACACTCAGGAGACACTGCAGTTCTGCTGAGAAGCTTGAGGCTTATCTGCTTAGGTGCGCTGGAAGTCGTTCAGCCTTCAGCATCCTTCAGGAGTGTTTGCATCACGCTCCTCTGAGTCTGCAGAATGATTTGCCGCTAATTGCAAGAGAGCTGAATAAATGCTGCTATACAGTAGCTGCAATTAAGGCTGCAAAAGCCATTAATATTCTGACATTCCTGAAATGAGAAGCACTGTACAATCTACAAAAATAATAGTAATGATATATGAAAGGAATTCCAGTAATAAGAGTTATCACAGCATTACATTAAATACAATGTGAAAAAAATCAGCTATTTAGTTTCCATTCATAGTAATTTCCCTATAAACTTTTATAATCTTTCAAGAGCTGTTTCTGAGTTAACACCACAAACCCCTTAGTTTCAATTTAACACACTGAAATCACATCTTCTAGTTTCCTCTTTCCTTGCATGTTGAGCTAACATCATTTTATTTTTAAGTTGCATTCAACAGATGGTTTGGGAGAGTTCTTCTCCAGCCTCTGGTACTCAAAACTACAAAAAATTCATTAGTCAATATGATTTGGAGAAATACAAAAGACTGGAGAAACCGGAGGAAGCCATCCCTGCAGATGTACTGACACGGTGCTTTTAAAGGTTTAATACAAGCAAAGTCATTCCTGCAGGTGGCCTAGTTCTTACAATAGTTCCATTAGGATTCACAGCCTCACAGGCTTATCTCAGCAACTAAAACTGTGCTAGAGATTTTTACCCTTTCAGAAGGAAGCTGTGGACCAAACTCTCAGAAGAACTTTAAGACATGACAGAAACTAAGTGTCTGGAAGGGTTTGTTCTTAATTTTCTTGTGTACTTTTGCAGCTGAGGATCAGCAAGTCTTCCTGTTTGCTTAACTTACTAGCTCTCTTCGAATTGCAATAAGGACAAATGAGCTTGTTGCTAAACTCTGTGATAAGCTAATCCATAATCACCAACAATTTCATACTACATTTTATATGAGGATTTAATAGCTCAACATGTGAAGCAGTCAAATAATCCTTGGATTTAAGAATCCTGAAGTACTTATCTACAAAAGTGACACTAATGGCTTCAAAGTTCTTTGTGTAGACTTTTAATATATATTTATATAGTCATAGACATTTAAAAATGCCTCTAAATACTGCTACAATAATGAACACATAAGAAAAGTACACAAACTTTATATAGAGTTGAGACCAGGAATCACCATGATTTACTTGGTGATGCAAGAAAAACTTCTCAAGTGCATGAAAAGTAAACTCAACTAAGTAAATCAATTGAAATCTGTTAAAAGAGAACAATATCAGTGAATCATACTGAAATCATTCTTAGTATTTTAAACAAACTCATAAGCTGAAATTATATTACCCATTACTTATGTGCAGATATGTGAAGATAAGGCTTCAGGACCAGAAAAACTAGGTTTCTTGCATGTTTTTCACTGGCTGGATAGACAATCTCTGATGAATACAGAAATATGACAGTCCTCTGGTATGAAACACTGATTCAGAGTCTTCATACACGCAGAAGTATTTATGGGGGAAAAAGAAAGGTCACTGTGAATTTAGTTGTGTGCTCAATGAAGAAGGGATTAAACCTTCACTCATCTTGTACTGGTCTTCTCTGTGTATAGGAGTGTTTAGCTCATTGTTTGAAAACCAGCCAGAATCTGAGTAGATAGCACCAGTGAAATATTACAATCCTACTCTCACATTCATATAATGTCTTTTTTGTTGTTTAAGACACATATACTTAAAGCTGTCAATTTTGCCCTCAGAAATTATGATTAAGGTTATCTTGACAGACCATGTTTGAATTACGTTCAGATTGGAATTGGTAATCTTCAAGCCCAGATACACAGTAAACGATTTATCATAAAATAATTTAGAATTTAAGTGTTGTGCAGAAGGAAGGCAATCTGCAATGTCCTTTCTAAAATATTTAGAGGTAAAATGTAAAACCTGCTAAAGATGACTAAAGCACATGCTTAGTTATGTGGTTCACATTTGGCAAAAAAAAAAACAAACAACCAACCAAAAAAAAAAAAACACAAACCAAACAAAAAAAATCCCCCCAAAAAACACAGAGAAAACTACTGGAGTTTTTTGCTCTTCATTTCTCCATGATTGTTATTAATTGTGCTGTCCTTTTTAATCGTATTAAAAGCTACACCAGCAATTTTAGAAATGAATGATTATCAGTACATGTAAAGCTTAATTCACCCCATACTGAGAAGATCAAATAGTTTAATACATAAGTGTGCCTTTCCAAACCGAAAGGAAACCAGGTGCATCACTTTCAAAAGCCTCTATTCCACTCCCCCTGTCCTGCCCCTCAGCTGAGGGCCACTGACCCCACGGCAAAGACCAAACCAGTTAAGCCCAAAACCCAATGTTTGCTGCCTGGCTTGCCCTCATTGTCCGCCCCAGCAAAACCACTCAACTGTGTAATGAAGCAGCCGCAACAGTGCAAATATGAACCTGGTTTTGACTCTCCTGAGAATTCAACCTCCTGCAGTCACTTTTACCTTCCCAAAATAAGACTGTCCATAAGCCAACACCCTGAGACACGTTCCTCTTCCCTGCGACCATGAATCAGTTGATGGCACAGACGGAGACAGTAAGCATCTTCTGAAAAATATCTGTGTGCAAAATTTATGTGTCCATTTGAGCATGACTTCTACAGTATCAGAGCTTTCAACATGGTGAAAAGAGAGAAATATTGAGGCCTATAGTACTAAAGATAATACTAGAATGTAGCATTAAAAAAAAAAAAAAAAAAAAGAGTTGTCATACAGAGGGAAGCTATTCCAGCGAAATCTGAGTAGAGATAGAAAATCAAGATCTCTTATTAGAAACTGTCTGTATTTTTCTGGACCACCTAAGACTACTCAATCAACATTGTGCACCATTAAGACAGACTCCAAATATTTTTTTTTTTTTTTTTACAAAAAAAGAGTATTTATATGCTCCAGAATACTATGATATTTCCCAATTTGAGTTCCGCTAATTTTCTGATATTTTCTGCAAGTCAAAATTGAAGTGCTGGATACTGGTTATATTTGCAGTCCAGTACCACTGTCTCTCTGCTCAGTCAAATGAATGCTGAAGGTATGACAACATTAATACTTTAGTGTACAGTCAAAAAAGAACTGGGAAAATGTATTAAAAATCTGAGGAAGCCTCAGCATACAGCAGTCTTCTGATATTAGCACGGAGAGTGAAGATTACGTTATAATGGGGTGTTAATTGGAATCACACCAAATTCACAAAATCACAAGTGAAGACACTGCAGAGTTGTTTAAGCAAACATTTCTTATTATTCATGAATTTCCAGGTTCACTGAGTTGCACTATTTTTATTTTTCTTTTATTATTGCTAGGGTGATAGGAGGAGTATGCCCAGAGGAATACTTGGAAAGGAAAAAATGCCTGGGTTAAATTTGTGAGGATGGATATATCCTTTTATCCTATCCACTCTCTGACGCCTCCATTTCCACATGGAAAGGAAATATATTCTGCATGACTTTTAAAATCAATTATACATGCATTTTTCAAGTTCTGTTGTTCGGAAGACAAGTCAGTGCCCATGCTTTTGAGAAAGACAATGGAAGCTGGTGTTTGGCACTCTGCCAGACAATCTTTAAAGTCTGTTCTTACTCTTGTAAATGTTAATATCACTCCTGAGGAGACTTTTCCTTTACTCTAACTTACAGCTGCTCTTATGTAACTTGTTCTCCTCTTGCATTTTCCTGTAACTTAGAGTGAAGCAGTTCTGTTCTGATTCCTTACTACCTGTACAAATTATTATACTTGCCTTCCTATATAGTTCTATGTATTTAGATTTAAAGCAGTGACAGACTGCTTCCTGATGTCTGGGAAGGACTATTTTGTATGCTAAGCACACTTCTGAGTGAAGTAAGATACATCTGTTTCAGATGCGGCATTAGACAGTGCTCAGAACTAAATCATCGACAATTCCTACTTTGCTGGTACATTGTTTTTGCAAGGAATTGGATAAAATATGTCATGGATGAAATGTGTAATGAGGTATTATAAATTATTGCTATTATTAATTGGTTAGGGGATGAAGTACTACTTCAACATTTCATTAAACATCTTCTAGATTAGAATGAGAATTTTCAAATAAATGTATTCAAATGACTGCAACCTGCATTTGGTGTCTTATATACCACGTATACATTGCTCTCCTAGTGTTTAGAATCTGGGCTAAGTCTCAGCCATCTTTTAAATTTGTTTTAAAGAGGTCCTCTCTTAAACCAGTCAGAAACCCCCTTATGGGGGTGTTGGGTGGGAGAAGGGGAAAATCATTACAAAACTATTGACACTATCCCTCTTTTGACAGTCATTTATGAGACTGACCAGGTAACATAACGTGGATTTCTGTGGACAAGTCAGGGGACCAGAGCACCAACCAGACACTCCTGAGCTCTGCATCAGGCACTGTGGTGACTTCGCTGTGTGTATCACAACGAATACAAGCAGACAGCTCAAAAATCCTGACAACATCTCAACACTTACAGGAAACCCATTGCAAGCAACAACTTACTGCTTCTGCTCACACTTTTGAATGCTATGGCTTTTCTGTTATTTTGAACATGCCATGCGAGGTAGTAGTCTGATAATGAACCTGAGTCCTATGTGAAGATCGCTGTCTTGTTCAACTCTCCAAGAAGGAAGCAAAAGCTGCAGAACTGCAGTAGTGTCTTCAAAATACCATGAGGCAGTGGAGAAATATGGAAGCTTGACCATATGTTTGCAAGGAACAGCCACAGTCTATCACATCCAGCGTACAGAAAATAGTCATGATGCCTGCAGCATCACCATAGCATCTCTCACTTTGAAATTCACTCTGCATGCAAGGAGCTGTGATAACCATCCATACCATAAAATAATAAAGCAAGAAACAGAGCGCTACGCAGTACCCTTCTCTGAGCTAGCAACTAACACCCACAACACAGCCCTTCAGCATGACAGGAGCATCACCGTTTGATTTCACAAGCATTTAAACCAGAGGGATATTAGACTACTAATGTTATTTTTAATAGAATATTATGTTAGGACACTGGGTTGCTGATATTTACATAGCATTAGCATTCCTGAGTGCTCAAAAACATTAATCATTTCATAAATTCTGGAAAAAAGTCATGAACTTCAGCATTTCAGGAAGATAATTAAGTTTCTGAGTCCAATTCCCACATCAAATGCAATAATTATCTTGGTTTCTGCAGTCAGAAGAAACATTTCTTCTAAATTCTAAATACACATTCACTAATCAGTTTTGTTTTATTTACTTCAAACTTCACCATGGTCTTTATTAATATCAGTTATATATTTGTAAATCTTTTGAGTGAAAACTGAAATATAATCCAAAATAAAATGAAGCCTGCCATTTGTTCTTAATGGTACTTCCCTGGATTATTACAGGGTATGTCTAGCACAACATTACCAGACCTCTTAAAGTCTTCAGAGTTTAGAAAATATGCTTTGCTGTTTGGACAGGTATCCTCTGACTCAGGGTATAGCAAAGTTCAAATATAACAAATTCTATCTGGCGAGTTCTTTCCTAAGGCTGAGTCCAAGATTGCTGCAAGAGTACAGTGCAATGGTAAACACTACCTATATATTTTAATTATGCCAAGCTGGGAGAAATCTACTGAAATATATGTTACAGCATTAGCTTTTGCTTTATTTTGAAGTCCTGTGAAGTTGCATTAAAATGGGGCAAACTATGTATGAACAATAGATCAAAATAGATGTCGACATACTGAAAATATCCATCATCTGTTCTGTAAAACCACCACAGATAAAAAAAAAAAATGTTACTTCAAAAAGTTGAATGCAAAAGAGGTGCTTATAGAGGGTACTGGGAAAGCCAGCAGCACTTGGAACATGAGGAAACTCAATCATCTCTCTGCAGAGACCAATCCAGAAAAGTTATTAGGCAGGGAGGTTATTAGCATGTCTGACCTTTCCCTCTGTGAAGGTACAATTTCAAAAGATTGAAATCACATATTCTAAGCCACTGTACCGTGCAAGTTCCCCAACTTTACTCCCTTAGGTTAGGTCGAACCCCGAAGTATGGTATAACCAGTGACATCCATTCTCAAAATAATTCTTGTATATACCACCAAGCCACAGACCACATTCCAGTCAGCATCTGTAGCAGCCATCACAATTTTCCATAACACTAACTCTGGCAGCACCTCACCTAGCCTCGGCAGCACGGGACCCCGTGCAGCCTGGGGTACCCGACCTATTGGCACTGCAAATCAGGGCTACGATACAGCGCCAGACACTGACAGGATACCTCTGCTCCAAAAGTTAATACATTCTTCTAGAAGCATTATGCATATCCCAAAACATTAAGCACTCCAAAAGGCAAAGCACAGGCTCATCACAACCATAACGTAGCTGTCTAGATTTCAGGCTGTAACAAGTAAGGGCTCTTTTCTTTGCAGCAGCGTTCTGTTCACTTTATTTCATTTGTAATAGATTATTTTTTTTTTTAATGCTGTTTTGCTGCCTTTAAACCCTATTGACCATTGGTATTACATTAGCTGCCTTACTAGCCATCTGCATTTTATACCAGTATCTTATTTTCATTGCTCTTCACTTCCCCTTTTAATGCAGACTGTGGGTGTTTCAGTGCTGATCCCATGTTTCCCTTCAATTCCAATGGAGTTTCGCCCACAGTAATTTGCTTCGCATTACTGGAATTGTGACTTCATGCACAACCAGCAAGATGACCTCAAACAATTCCAATTTTTATTAATATTATCCAATATAAATTTAGTATTTTAGTTGATTGAGTCAGCAGATACTTCAAGCTTTCAGTGTCTCTTTTTACAAGGTTTTAATAGCTTGTTGATGCTCTCTTCTGATTGCACAGTAATCACCGTCTTCAGCACCTAAGTGAATGACAATGTTATGGAGATCTTTTAACGCTCAAGAAGAGGCTCAAAACTATATTTATCTGTTACTGTTTGTGAAATAAAAGTTATTTTAAGGTCTTATTTTTACTATGTGACCAGGAAAGGACTGGCAGATTCTATGTATTCCAGTTACCTGATATATTTTTCTTCCCATATTAACAGGAAATAATTTTTAGGTCTTTTCTTACCTGCTTCTAGCACATTTTCTTGTTGCACCTAGCAGATAGAATAAAAGCAAAACTGTTTTTAATGATTTCTTGAGCTGTGCCATATACTCATCAATGATGCATTTAAATATAAAGAAGTTTAATTTTTAAACATTTCAGATCCTCTGGTTCTGAATCATCTATCTCTTGAGATGGTATATGGCATCAAAGATACAATTCATCCATTTATTGTATTATAAAAGTAGCTACTACTATGTCTGGAGCACCTACACTGTAGATAAATAACTAAGTTTACTCTTGAGGGAATTCAATCCAACATATTTATTTTTTTATTGAAGAACTCTGTATACTGGTAGTTTGGTTTTCAGCTGCTATGGTGATCGTTTTTCCTCTGTCACAGGATTATGTGAAATGCTTAGGTTATATTTTGAAGTCTTAAAAAATTTTGCAGAAAAGGTGTAGGTATTTTACTACTATTTTAAAAACACTGCCTATAAAGTTAATATCAAGGATCTGAAGACCTAAACGGGCCTTAACATCTGGCATCACTAATGACTACAGCAATTAACTATCTCAAGAAAACACTTATTTCTCCTAATTAAGAATGTCTGTAATTAAAAGACATCTTCATAGTCATCTCATTACTGAAAAACGCGGTACACAAGACAAATTTTAGAAACGCTTACAGCACAGACAAACTCTGCTAAGGAACCTCAGTCAGACAAGACTTCAATTTTTCTGAACCAAACATATTGGTATCCACCACTCAGTACGGGTAACACTTCTCTTGTTGTGTATGAACTGCTTTGAAAAAAAAATAAGGAACAGAAATTCTGCTAAATACTGCTGAACAGACTATGTTCATGTTCCATTAGATAGTGTAGCTCCATCTGGACCAAGATAAAGATTTAGATTGTTCTAGACCTTTACATGATGAAGCAAGCTTCTAAAACTGTATTTTTTTAAAACTTGCTTTCTAAATAGGTTTACTTTTCACTGTGAAAATCTAGTGTAACTCCTAAGCTTTTAAAAATGGTAGCTTTATAACTGACACATTTGTCACATAAACTCAACACTGGTGACAGAACCAAACCTGAGTATCACATCACACTGTTTAGAAGCAGAGCACCATACATTCCTCTCAGAAATGCTTTTGGATAAGACACAGAAATGGGTGGCTTCATGTCTGAGGTTACAGACAAACACAGGAGGGCTGACCAAGAGACACACAGTATGTTGATGAGACCCAGAAGCATCAATGAATTGTGACACCTAGAAGAACAGAAGATTCTCCTTAACCCTAGCTGACAGTTTGCCCCTATGAAAGTGAAATTCAGTTTTTGTTCTCACACATTTGTTTTCACACACTGAAACAAACTGAGATGTGATTTTGTTGCTCATAGGCTATATATGAAATCCATATTCATCATGTGTTGGCAGTTCATCATTGTGCAACTACTGCTCACCTGAGAATTTGTCTGCAGATCACTAGTGCTGGTGATGGGGAAGAACCAGCTGATTTTTTTCTCTACCAACTGTAGTGTAGCTCACACTGCTAGCTTTCAGTGACTGATGAGATTTAGCATGTGACAAAGCCTGCTTAAAGCAAGACACAATGAAAAGCCTGTTAATTAAGTGGCTTTCTTTAGCGTCCTTTATCAACCTTTGTACCAATCTCAAGTCAGCTACCTGAACATTAGGCCCACATAGTCAGCTCAGTGTGTCTTGAGACATGCTGTGGAGGTGTACAGAGCTATTTTAAAAGTCTGTAATTTTATAATTTTCCTAAATTACAGGGAAAAAGTTGAGATCATTACTAAAGCACTTAAAAACTCTAAAGGTTAAATATCTGAAAAAAAAAATTACCATTGCTCTTTCAAAGCCTATGATTTAAAGAGAAAATGATATCCTTTCAACAAACACAATTAAGCAAAATGTACAGAACTATGCGACTCTTCCATAGTCATCTTTGCACCTGATTTAGATTTCAGTATTACCTTAAGATTTTTTTCTTTTCATGAATCTCTTAACAGATGAATGTCTTTTATTAATGTTTTATAAATTTATGAAATTACAGAATTGCTCATATAGAACATAATTGTTCCTTCTCTATTTCAAACCCAAATGCAAATACATTTTAACTGTTATTTTGTCACTTCTCATAATATCCACTGCATCTCCTCTTATAGGAAGTTAGAACATCCTTCCAATGAACCCAGTGCCCGTGGTAGAAAAAACACATCATTTGCAACAGGTTCAGGAGAGGCTGCAGAACTGTATCCTGCAGTGTATGTGTCTCTAGTATACATAGACACAGATGTGAGAAATCAGAGTGACAAAAAGTAGTTCCTGATAATGCCCTTCCATTGAACACCTGCACACCATAACTAAATCCACCTACAAAGGCTAATCTGATCTTTGCCACTATATTGTAAATTCAAATGAATCACCCTGCTGAACCTTCTGAGCATATTAAGACACAGATTTTTATATTCTTTCTTAGAAAAGACCAGAGTCTCACCTCCCACTTAACACAGGTCACATCACCTTTTGCATAAATTAATTCCACCCTTCCTGAGCAGCAGAGAAGCTGTCCAGCAAGATACAGGATCATCTTGAAAACCAGAGGCGGTAGTCAATATGGTCTACAGGGAGGCAAGGCTGTTTTTAAGTATGTGTTATTGCCACAAGCTTAGCTATTCTAGGTAGGAGGACTGAAAATGTCTCATTAAACATGTTTTCTACAACTGCTACAGGGCAAAGAGTATTAGCTTCACTGATTTTGCATTATAGAAAATAAAATGATGGCCACTGCAGTATAAACTTAAAATAAGAATGCAAATTATCTTATTAAACATAATACTTAATTAAGGAATTGTCTCATTATCTAACTTAAAATATCTAGACAACTTGCAATTATTTTTTTAACTTGGAGGTACAAAAATCGTCAAGTTAATCATAGATATATTTTCAAAGTAAATTGCAGGATCTCACAAGAATAAGTATCACATATAGTGTTTAGTCATCTTATTAATACACAAACCATGGAACAGGAAATCACTCAAAATTTTGTCTCATATTACTTTGAAATTTATGTATTTTTAGCATCCTGCAAAAAATAATTTAACAGTGCAGGATCAGGGTAGCTCCATGGTCTGAAGCTTGTGGATAGCGAAGACATTAGAAAACCCAAGAAAATATATTTGACCCCAGAAAGAATTTGGAGTACAGTCTAAAAATAAAAGTTTATGTTCCTCTCCTTGCTTGGCAATTTTTGAATTCAACACATTTTTATGCAATATATTGCTCTCACATCAAACTGAATTAGCTCATAACAAGATGAGAGCACAGCAAAGTGTCTTGAATGCCACACCATGTCAAATGCATGAGGAAATACACATTTTTTTATGTGGCTATGCAGTTATCTAACATTAAAAGAAAAAATTAATCACAGTTGATGCTACTATACTATTTATTTATTAATTAGAATATTCAATAGCAGATACTGTATTAATTTACATATAATGAAGAACATGATAGTGCAGAGCAGAGAAAAAATTATGTTTAACATAAGAAAAAGAAGTTGCCACTGAGGAACATCCTGAGAGTACAGGGTAGGCAGAACAATTCACCAATATTAAATTCAAATATTCATCAAAAAACAGTTTCTGAGCACTGTTCAAGGAACAGCTCAGAATGGAGCAGTTGGAGGGACCTAAATCAAAAGGTACGAGAATGATGCTGTCTCATGAAAAACTGATCAAACAGCAGACTAATATTTAGTGAACAAACATATCAAGACATTAATACACAGTTGATGGATCAACCATATCAGGACTTCAGAAATATGGACGCTTCAATCCTTGAAATTTGCAGCCTAAAGACTATTTGCCTTCATTCAGATTTTTTTCTGAAGACAGCTTGTCATCAATAATGCCCTGTAAAGAACTCTACTTCATATCAATATACTTCTAGCCATCGCAGCCAGCATGCTCTCCTCCTGACAGCTATACCTAATAAGAGATTGTGCTGAAGAAGATGCAGTAAGACCAGTTGCTACCTGGACTCCAAATCAATTCTCACTGTCCACTCTCTTCTTCATCCCATCTTATAGAAAAATCACTACATCAAACTGACTGCCAAATTCTGCCTTTCTATCACAACTTGCTAAGACAACAAAAATGGGTCCAAAGTTTTATCTGGCGCTATGACAAAACTTTATAGCACTCTTCTAGATTTATATTGCTTAGGTCCCCAACTAGGCTAAATACTGATAGCTCTTGATAACACCACGCATAAAAAATTAGTTACTTTGGTTGAAGACAGTGGGGCTGAACACCTCTAAAGTTAAATCTCTTTTGTCAGAAATACTTTCACAAAACCTTATACAAAATATTTATTTCTTTATATACATATACCCATATGCAAAGTTTACTTGGCAATTGAGGTTCACTTAAAACAACCCTCTTGTTGTTCTAGAGGTTTTAATATATTGCTTACAGTTACATATGCACAGAACCATAATTATTATGAAATTAGCATAAGTAGAAAGACCATGTCTCAGTGTCTTTCTGTGCAATCTTGTTTCCCATCACAAATATTAGATTTGTGTAAAATAAAGAAAATAGGAGGAACATAGCTTCTAAATAAATTGCCAGGGCTGATAATCTAGTTAAAAGAAACTTATCCCTAAATAGAGAAAAAGAGTGAAAATGTACAAAGGCTTTTTTCATGTATACTTCAACAAAAAACCTGATGATATAATAATTCTAAAGACCGTGATGTTCAGCTGACAACCATTTCTAAGCATCAGTATACATAGCAATGACAAACCGTGATTTATAAAACCTGAAAATTATTTTCTAATAATTTGTATTTATAGACACCTCCTTTCATTTCATGAGCCATGCAGAACACTTCAAATATAGGAAAATAAGTGTCTTCCATATAAAAGAGCAAAATTACCTTCAAATTTATTTTTTATATTTTCTTACCTAGAAGGATTTTTAATTACTTGTAATGACACAGTCCTGGCAAGGCTGCCAAGGAAGTAGCTATGGAACTTTCTGCGTTTCCTGTCCTCCCACCCACTGAAGCAATAGGCTGCCTCTTCAACAGCCTTAAACATCCCATTCTAACCAGTGAGAAATTGTCCCAGACAGTTCACTACAGAAGACACCAAGCCCATATCCTTCCAAGGAAGTTCACAGGGGACAGAGACATTTTCAGGGTGAGGAAGGCAAAAGGAATATTAACAAAAAGACAGCTGCAGAGTTGGGTCTTTTCAGCAGGTAGTGCGTTTAGAGGCTGTTTAAGAGTATCACGTGGGAACCTCCAACCCTGGGGCTGCCCAGGACTCCAGTGAAGTAAAAGCACTTTAAAGATGACAGCTCATTTGCACACTCTGCTTCTGTATTAGGAGAAAGTGAAATGCCTTGGGTATTATGACAGAGCATAAAACTTCTTGGTTCAAATTATATGTTTCAACACCTAGAAAAGTGCCACCGCCAGAGAGAAACTGGCAGGAAAGAGCTTCCTACTCTCATCAGAAGAAATTTACACCAGAGCAGAATAGAATAATTTCATTTGGAAGGGACCTACAATGATCATCTAGTCCAACTGCCTGACCACTTAAGAGCTGACCGAAAGTTAAACCATGTTAAGGTCATTGTCCAAACGCCTCATGAACACTGACAGGCTTGAGGCAACAACCACCTCTCTAGGAAGTCGGTTCCAGTGCTTGACCATCCTCTCAGTGAAGAAATTTGTCCTGTTTTGACCTGAAAATTTTAAAATAGACATAGCTAACGATCTCACTTTTTTAAGGCATCAATTTAAACATTTAACATTACACTTATAAAATTTTATAACCATCAATAATTCTGAATGCTTCTCTTAAATAAAAAAAAAAAACTTAGAGGAAGGTATAGAGGAGTCATGTTACGTGGTGTGGGTTAGGCAGTGCCTATAGATTTCATTACTGAGGCAAAGCACAGCTTCACCTTTAAAAAAATTAAACCTTTCCCTCTGTGTGAAGCATCTTTGTACTATTTCAATACAAGGAGGTTAATGTGGAAGCAAAGATGGGGAACTGGGTAATCATGACATCATCTTAAGCTAAGGCATACTTTTTCTTTGGTATGCAGAAAGATAAAAATGGAAATACTTAGGTGAGTGACTGGGATATTAATATTCTACAAGTAACCTATAAGGAGGATTTCACTAGGAAAGAATATCCGTGAATTAATGTATCTTTATGAAATTGTTTAGTGTTTATTATAATGGAAGTGTCAGACAATAAAGGAGCTCCTTCTCATTAACAAATTAAAACATCTTAATCTGCTTAAAATTTTCTTTCATTTTGACACACATTGTCCAAAACTAATACTGTGAACTAGTCATAAAATTTGGGAAGAGTATGAGGAAATGTGAGACAACAAATCACTTTTTCTATTTATTTGCTCTAAAAAAACCACACTATGAACTAGTGGAAACAAAATCCTCTCACACTTGAAATGGTATTGATGACTCGCTAAACACAAATGGAATAAAACTTCTCTGAACATGGTAAACATTTGGCTCTATTTCTGAACAGAGAGGGTAGTAATAGGGGAAGGGAAGTAGAAAGATGTTATTATATAAGGGAGAGACAAAAGGAAGACAGGCGTTTGGGGAATAACTTTTATGTATTCATTCTTTTATAAAGTGATTTGGAGTTCTATATGGAGTGCCATAAGGAAAAAATCAACTTCTAAAATGTTTCTAGTGAAGCAATTCAATAGAAGCATTCATTTGATACAGTAAAATTTCTGTATTCTGCCTTGACTTCAACTGAAAGCTCTGCAGCTGTACCCACTATTCTGTTTTTATATTACTTCAGATAAAATAGCAAAAGAAATAAGAATACATTATAGAAAAGAAAAGGGGCAATCTCAACTCTATTCTTTCTCTTTTTTTTGCTTTTACATAAGAGCATTTATTTTGCCTTATTATATGAAGTTTGGACAGCACTTGCAAAAGTAAAACTGGCTTCCAATGACAACTACACTTCTACTTCCACCCTAAAAAGAAATCCAAAACGTCCCAAATGAACCAAATTTACCAAATGGATTTTCAGCCCTGCTAGTGAATTAAATACCATAATACTACGTCCGACCAACTGTTTAGATTCAATTTCAGAAAAAGTAAAAATTCATCTTACTCTGTATTTGCAGGGAAGCCAAAAGATTAAACATTTTCTGCTGCAGTGATTCCAGCTGTCTGTCTCCGCAATCTTTCAGCTTTTGATTTTGTAAGTAGTTTCCAGATACTAAGGAAAATAGATTTTGCTGACAGAAAACCTCTGCACATTATCACCAGAAACACTAAAGTTTTGGTATTTTCTTTAAGTTAAAGAACAATAACTTCTAAAGTGAAAACTTCAGGAAAAAAAGTCTTCTGTCTTCTGCTACTCTAAAATCTAAACTTCTTCAAGGGTTCTCTTTTTTTTTTTTCTAGGAAAAAAAAGGCTGAATGAAAAACTTCTTGCACTTCCCTGTCTTTTAAAATTGTCAAGATTGGAAGAAACAGTGCCAAGAACTGAAATTTTCTTGGACATCTTCAATCAGGTGTGGAGGACAGAATGGTCACTGAACTCAGATTAGCAAATTAACTGCTGAATGATTATTAAATGGAACTTCAAACTAGATGTAAAATATTCCACTCCTTCACTGAATCACTGTTATAACAATGGATATTACTTTACGTGATTTGAAGTCATTCCATACATTAAATGTTGGATTTCTTAAAAAAAAAGTCAAATGAAAGTGAATCCTGATCTGACTGAAAAATAAATATGAAATCTAAATTCTTCTAAAACTCCAGTAAAGCTACGTCTATTCAATAACGTCAGTGCTAAAATTAATCAACAAAAATAGTTTGAGTGCGAAGTTTGTTTTTTTCTTCCAAATGCTGTTAATAAAGGATAATTATAACTTCAGGTTTAGCCAATAAATATTTTTTGAGGTGATCAGAAACCTAGGTGTGATTAGTAGACATCAATTAAATGGTTTACTAGTGCTTTAAAGCTTTTAATTAATTATTAAAAAATAAAATTTAAAAACAAAGCAAAAACAAAACAAAACAAAAATCACAAAAAAAAAACCCAAACAAACAAACATGGCAAGTAAAAAGATTTTGCAAAAGAAGTAAGCCTAGACTTCTTGCTAGAAAGTTATAGCAAGTATTTCTGCTATGCATCAAAGGACACCTATATAATCCTGGTTTGCACACCAAGGTAAGGGACAATGGTTACAGATACGTATCTCACATCTCTTCCAGCTCATCAGCTCGTTTTGTTAGATGTGACTACTTCTCTTTGGTGCATTCAGTTGCCTTCAACTTTTATAAACGCTGTACACTTCTGTACCTCACTCCAGGAGGGTGGACCACTTTCGCTAATAACTGTTTTCTGAAGTACTCAAAGCACTGCTAGAGTATTATTTCTGATTGGCAAATGGACAAACTGATGGGAAGTCTCCCATTAGCGTGAGGGTTTTTTTCCCACTTCACACAAAAAAAAGCCCTGAAGGGTTGGTTTGAGGAAGGTGAGGGGTTTTTGCTCTTTTTGTTTTCCTACTTGTAGGATACATGACTTGATTATAGTTATTTTTTTGATGGCAGCATTTAAGGCCCAGTTCATTCAGTGTGTTGGGTTAAAAATGAATAATAGCAGAGCTCATCTATAGTTGGTGACCTGCCCTTCCATAAATCATCTATGCCTGTGAGAATTTTTGACTACAGCTGGGACTTCAAAGTAGAAGGCATTCAGTATCTGGAGTGTTAAAATCAAAGTGTCATTTAAGATCTGTTACCTATTCAAATACTTTACAAGCTTCTGCTTCTTTAGACACTCCAACAGCCAAGTCATTCATCATTCACATCAAATGATAGACCCATGAATACCCCTTCTGAATAGTTCTCAGCTGACTTTGTTGGTGAAAGCATTAATACTAGTTGAAACCAACAAACCAATTTAATTTAGAAATTCACAGTGATGTCTATTGGCTATAACAATCAACAGCACACCTCTCAAAACACTGACTCCTAATGGAGTCAGCATTGAGGCCTTGCAGAAATGAAGGCTGGTTCCTTGCTGAGCTTATTCCACAAGAGTGAAGCTAGGATGTCAAGGGAAAAGATTATTCCTCTCTATTTGACTCTCCTGTGGCCACATCTTGATCAGTGCCCAGTTTCAGGACCTCCCTGTACAGGAGACCTTAACATGCGAGAGACAGTTCAGTGGAGGGTTACTGAGATGGCTGAGAACCTCGAGCCCATGGCACAGGAAGAGCAACTGGTGAAACAACACTCCACCACAGAAGTCTAAGGGACAACTCAAGTGCCCACACAGGGCACTATCTGCACATAACCCCACTACCTACAAAGAGGAGTTAGAGAGAGAAAAGACACAGACACAGATACCTAGCAAAAAGACAAGAGAGAACAGTCACAAGATGCAACGTGGAAAATTTCAGTTGGTCATAAGGAAACAATTTATCCCAGGGAGATTGGTGAAGCATGGGGACAGCAAGAGCTGTGGAACGAGAGATTTTCAAAACCTGACTGGCTAAGGCTCTGAGCAACCTGACCTAGCTTTGAAGTTGAGCTGCTTGGAGCAAAGTTTTAGGCTAGATGCCTCCAGAGACACCTTCTGACCTAATTTTTTGATACAGTTCCTCAGAGCAAGGGGGGACAGGGAGAGGGGGAAAAGCCTGCAGAAAGAGTTAAGTTAATTGAACAACTACAGCAGAATGAAGACAAAAGAGTTTGGTTTTTCTAAAGTGGCACTGAGGAAGGCTCAAAGTAAAAAGATGCAAACGAGTAGAGATGTCTTTTGACACAATCATACCCACTTTTAGAGTCTCCTGAAAGGATCTTACCTTTGCTAGTCAGATGTATAACAAATTTAAGGTGTCTGCTATTGAAAGTCACACCTATCAAAATACAAAGTATTTTACTCTCTGTATCTGTAAGATTAATACTGCAAGTTTATATGCCACATAGTCCCACTGAACTACACTTGTTTTTATATTCATAAGGTTTGTAAGGCATATTTTACTGTTTAGGTACCTCATTCTTGAGTTGTATAGTATTAATGCAAATTCATTTTAAACATAAGCATGCAATTTTTACTGTGTGGTAGTTTAGTTTCCAATTTAGTGTACTGACAAAAACATAAAAGTTCTGTAAAAATTTAAGAAATGGAAATTCTGAGTGCCTTCTCTATAATCTTAGATTTATCCAAGTGATCTACTGAGAAGTGCTATTTTTCCTTCACTGTTTTTATTAAAGACATGGATGTCCATTTTGGTGAACTTGGCCATAGACAAAGTTGCCTAAACTCTGAAGTTAAAGGAGCATACAGTACTCCAGCTTCAACTACTCTCAATGAAACAACAGCTTACAAATAGAGCAAGATGACAACTCTGTGCAAAATCCATCTGTTTACCAAGAAAGAGAAACTTTGCTCTATTTAAGACAGTTTCCCACTATTACAGATTGAGTTGTTGCATGACTTGATACATTGGAAAAAGTACTATTTGTCAAAAAATGACTTCACATCATGTATTCATTCAGCACCTACAGTTAAGACTGTGAAACAGCTCTATTCCTTAAGCAGTTGTCACACATTTCCTGGTACTGTCCTCAAGACCCCCTTTTTCATGAATTAAAATTAATGCAAAACCTAACCCTCAGGGTGATTTTATAAAAAATTTACAAAACAGATTTGCTTTGAACTGAGAGAAAGTCATGAGAGAAAAAGAGAATGATGAATCAATGATCTCATGATTAGAATAACTGCTCATAAGGCTTTTATTAAAGAGTGGAGTTTCCTATTCTGACAAATAGCATTTTTTCTTGAATTGGGAAAAATTATTACCATAAATATAACTAGCAGTGTTAGGATCTCCCCCTTCCCAGTCTCTTAAGTCTCTCTGTCACCTACACTTTTACCCTCTCTCAGAGCAGGCTCTTCGATGGGAACCATCAGTATTTCAGTCTCCGTCTGCTTCCATAACACAGTGTGATAGAATATTTATCCATTGGATACCCAGATTACTGGATGATTAAAAAAAAAAAAAAAAAAAAAAAAAAGGAGAGAGATTAATCAGTATCTTCAGGTATTTTTTGACCACTATCAATGAATGATTTATAATTTTTGGTCAGGTTTTTACCTATATTTTCTTGTGAAAAATGAAAAATAAAAGCTTATTTTACAAATCTTAAGAAAATTGAACCATCAGTGCTCTGTCACTTTAAAACTCCAAAAATCTACAGGCAAATCATCAGGCAATCTGCTATCAGCACCCTAGAGTTATACTGTGCTGTTGATAGATGCTGAAGTAGTTCTCATCAAATCTATTATTTTGGTTCACTTCATATCCTACAAGGACCTCATATGCAGTTATAATCTTATTAGCATCCATGATGTCAAGTCTTAGGAAAAGAAGAAAAAAAAAAAAAGAGTGAAGCCTTATTAGCAGCATATAATGAACAGCCCATTTACATCTAGAAGCTCAGATGTCCAGCAACATCCAGAAATACTTGCCAGAAAGCTTGCAATAGTAATGCAGATTTGTATCTGCTACCTGACTAGTTTTAGTGACCAAATAAATAAAAAAGCCACCCATATAATTGGTAACTCAGCAGTTACTGTGTAGTATAAAATGTATATTCTTCCAATAGTTATAGTCAGTTTTTAGCCTAGAATATTTTACAGTGACTTGAGCACTCAAATATTTAGCAAGTATAAAATGAAATTTCAACTGAATCAGCAAGGAAAACCTTGTGTTTACGAAAGATAGATCATTACATAAAAAATGAACAGATGAAAAGAAGAGGAAACAACATGGAAAAGAAAGCACATAACCAAACCCACATTAACACACTCTCTAGTGGAAACTGTATTAAATAATCATCTAATAAACACAAGGAATAAAAAAATAAATGATATAGCAGCAGCAACAAAATGGAGTGTTGCCCCTCTCCCCTCCAGCCCCTCACCTCCTGAAAAGAGTGAATTTCAAATGAAGAGATGAAAAATAAAAGAGGGAAATACCCTAATGAAGCTAAAAGTGGGTAAAATAAACTAAAAGGCTAAAATGTCTAAACTAAAATTTTTTTTTCATGTAAGTATACATTTTGAGGATATTCTTGATGAAATCAATTAAATATTCTGGACAAAGCTGCTGCTGGTTTGAATTCGGCTGTCATCATTTGCTTCCTCATGCAAGAGTGATGGTTTTAGAGGCTAGCATCTTTTACTGACATCTGCTTCCTTTCTCAGAGGCATGGACATCTATACCGGACATATGAAATATAAATGTACATTTGGCAGCCTAACAAGCAAGCTGGAAATGAACTAAATCTCATAACTATGTAGAAATGGGCTATTTCAAGTCCCCAGTGTCACTCAGGGATCCCCAGATGAGTGCAGAGGAAGAAATAGCTTCACCTATTCAACTGTGAGACAGCTACTAAAGCTTCGACATTCTTTCCAGCCACTTATTCTCTCCCTGCCTCTCTAGAAGTCATGATACTCTCTCACAATAACAGATATCTCTCATATGCTTTTCCTAACAGCATAGTCTTCTACACAGAGTACTGGAAAGTTGAAAGGGAAACAGGAAACTCTTTTGTCCTCTACTACCTGAAAGCTGGGATAGGAAGAGAGGAAGGCATAGCTTGACCTGTTACAGAAGAATAATTTATATAAATACAGTGGTCTCAAAGAATGACCTAATTACAAAATATCCAAAACCAGATATTTGCACAGTAGGGAAATCCAATAATGAAGTCTTACTCTTGGTGGAGTGGTGGAACACGCTCTGTTACTTTGTCACTTCAAACATCTACCATTTCAGGCCTCGATAGAAGATTAAAAATCACTCATTTTCTCTTGGTTCTTCTCTATATATTATATCTGGTGTTATCCAGTATTTTTCTTACCACCTCCAGCATTACAAGATAAGATTATCTGAGCATTCAGAGAGCAAAATAGAGATGATCTATCTTAAACCTTCAATTGCTAAGATACTTTCTTCACAGCATTTCCCAGTTGACCAGACATCAAGTTAGGTGGATTTGAACTCCTTCTATAAAAACTTAACTCCTTTTAGCTACCTAGTCATGAATTGCTAACCCCGACAACAGAAGCGGTCTGAAATGTTCAAAATTGGGACACTACAGCAGTAAGTCCAAATTTTCATGGGACCAGAATTTTCTTGAAATTTGATCAACTCTTCCAACCAGTCACACTAACACAGCTTTCAAAGCAGCCTATTAAAATTCCAGTAAAAAGAAAGTGACTGGCAGTAGAAACAAGTGAATAATTGTCAAAAACCAGAAAGAAAATTAAAATGATACCCTAATTATTCCACCTCTGCATAGCATTTGGAGTTGATGTCTTAAAATTCATTTCTCCTGGGAGCCTCTGTGTGAACACGAAAAGTGTTCACAGTTAAAAGTTGGAAAATAAAAAAAAAGTGTTGTTTCTTCTTAATTTTTTCTACAGTAGCTTTAAAAAAAACCCACAGCTTCAGAGCTTAGGGAGGCAGGGGGCAATATGTCCCAAAGATATACTCTAAACTATAAAACCCATCTTTTTTTTTTTTTTCCCCCCTGATGTCATAGACAAGCATCACATTACTATTACCTTTTTTACCCAATGATTTTGTTATTTTTTGAACTAATTGTTCTACATACTAAAAAAAGAAAGACTCTTAAGAACATCTCCAGTGCTCTTTTTTAACAGTTGAATTTTGAAACTTATGTGGCATAGAGGAACACCTGCCTGGAAGATAATAAAGAACTGAACAAAAAAGAACAGCCATATAAAAAATAGGCACTGTTTTGAAAAAAACAATTTATATACTTCTCAATGTATTACAAAGAGACTCTTCATTTTAATAACACACAGTCATCATATATTCATAATATGAAATCTGGTAAGCAGAGAGCACAAATTAGTTCTAATATTAATCTCAAAAAAACATCCAGTTTCCAAGTGTTTCCCTCTCTTTTCCCAGATCTCTCTCTTTCCTGAAACTTTATATAATGTTTTGTCAAGAATTGACACCTAATACTTTCACTGACTGTAGTTTTCATTAACTATCCAAACCAAAGACTTCTATTCTTTTTTCCTTATATTAGAAGGCTTTCAGAGCAGCTCAAGGTTATTTTCAAAAAAATTTAAACTATAGGATTGGAGTGGTGACTGTTAACCTCAGACAGAATTTAGCTTTTCTAAATTCAAAGGATAGTTGTCTTGAAGGCATTCGTCCCTTTCTTTTTATTTTTTTTTTCCTTAAAGGGAAAAAAATAGCTGAATAGCCAGTTTAATCAATTTCTTGATTCATTGCCTTGTTTCCATTCTAGCCTGTCAAGAAACTAGGATTCCTTTTGCCTAGAAAAACATCTGGCAGCAAATACCTATGGATGGCCATAGGTATGTAATTAATATTTTTTTAAGAGATTATATACAAACTAGATTATGGCACTCGTAGGTAACAGTGGCAGTTTCCCTCTTTGCTTTTCTGTGACCATGAGAACAACTGACTTGTGCTCAGATCCTCCAAGAGCTAGCAGTTCAATCCTAGTAATAATACAGAATTGAAGCAAGATGTGAAGGACTCTCTTCACCTGACAACTAATACACTTGTGAGAAATTTAACAGCATCAGAAAGCTCTAGGGAAGCCCTATGTGATCTGAAGAGAAGCTATAATTTCCAAATCTCAAACTGCAATTTAAGTCTAATAAAAGGCAAAACGGTAAAAGATTACTTCTATCACTAAATAATCACAACTACAGTACTACTACCGCTGGATGCTAGGCACTAGACTTATCATTAGTACAACCAAATCCCAAACACCTCAGCAACAACATCTGTGGCCCCTCAGAAAACTCACTCCACAACCAACACACTAGAACTGGACATAAAATTACAAGTGGCAACCAAGATGGAAAACAGATCTAAAGCCTTGTCATTATGATATGAAGAATCTTTTTCTTCTCTGAAGAAAATATTTCTGTTGAAGTACAAAGACTTATGAATGCAAACTTCAAAACACTTTGCTTATTTTTCAGATTGAATACAAGTAAATCTCACATTTATATCTATATTTCCTACAATATAAATTAATAGAAAGTTGGAGACTCTCCTTTCCTACAATATAAAATAATAGAAAGTTGGAATTGATCCCTAATGATGCATTATATTTAACCCAGAGTAATATCCTAAAAAGTAGTTGCTTCCTGCCTCAGCTGTGGAAAAACCTCTAACAGTCCAGGAGATAAAGAACAGGGAACTTCTCTTTACATGGGGCCAAAATTTGAAGTCTTGTTCTCCCCTAATGAGCCTGTTCTTATTATTTTGGAGCATAACTAATATAATCTCTTCAATTCCTCTTCATCCACGACTTACATCTCTTAATGAGATAGAGGATGCATCATATCTTATTCATAGCTAAACCCCATAAATGTAAATTCAATTAAAATCTCAGGTACATCCATTGAAACCCCACTGTTATCAGTGAGACTATATGGGCTTCTGTGTGGACTACATCCGTAAAATCTTTATGGCAAAATTTTATTTATGTTCAAGTATGTGCAAGATAATTACCAAATCACTCATCGCAAAATACCTTTGAGTCAATCACATTTCAGGAAGGGCAGTAGTAATGGTAAGTGCTTTCTTATGACAGGCTGTTTTTCCACTCTGTCTTTCCATTTTATTTAGATGCTGGACTTCTGAAACAGCAACTTCAAAGTTCTGCATTTCTCAAAAGTGTGAATTATTAATAGCAACATGGTTAAACTTCTCTGCATTATTCATTTATTCCTACCAACTATTTGTGCTTCTGAAGATCCTTCTCCTCCTTTTTTTACTGAACCCGATACACCAAGGCACTTCACAATAGTGAGAGCAATGCATTGGTGGTTGCTGAATAGACAAGAGTACCTGCTTATAATATTGTACTATAACCATGGCTTCATACCCCCTTCAATTTGGAGTTGTTCCAGTGATATTCACACACTATCTGCCCATTGTACTCAGGAGGCTAAATTACTTATAGAGAAGATTGCAGCTTGCCTAAGTCAGAACTCTGGGTTAACCCTGGGTGAAGCCATAACTATATCATAATGAATACATCTATGAAAAGGTAGCCAGGAACTAAATTCATGTCTAAATATGTATTTTTAAGAAAGAAATGAATTTTCTGGTGAACATACACTTGTTTTGTTTGAAAAAGTTTTAGATATTTAAGGTCAGCTTTTTAAATGATTGTAGCGCACTGAATTCCAACTCCTTGCAAACAGCATTTATGTGCATAACTCATAACAATTACTGCACTGCTAGATATCAAAGCACTATTAAAAAACCCTGCCAGAATACTCACCTGAATCTTTGAAAAATCTTGATAAAATCTGCTCGCAAGCGATTCAAATCCCTCAGGTGTGACAGCATTCAGTGGATTTTCTCCTAAATAGCTTCAAAATTACAACATTCTTCTACGAAGGATCAGCCTTCGGAAATGTACACGTGTTTACTGAATGCTTAATATACATCAAAGTAAATTTTAAAAATATATAGAAAAATAAATGTGTATCTCATTTCTATCTTTAAATGTATCAATAAAATGAAAGTTTTTCCTCACAAGAGGAATTTAGGCCCCCAGGCCTCTCCACTGAGACTATTCAAAATCCATCAGTAGCATTTACCTTTTCAATTCAGGTATGGTGCCAATACAACCAGAAACATTGTATGTGAGAGTAAATGCTAATGCATAGGCCTTGCAGTTTTCTCTCACTTGAGAGATCCAGCCTCTGCATAGTATTTAGACATACAGATTTTGTATTCAGCTGGTACCTGAATTTCTCTCTCTGAAGTGTTTGGCTCTTACTTACACTGACATGCATTATTTTTCACACACTCACAGTATCACCTTCTTCAAAATATGAATATCATCTGTCTCTGTAAGTGACTTTGTCCCATTTCTTTTAGCAAGTGGCTTTGAAATCAATACTCAGGGCTGAAGCTGGTGCTGCTGACATGGCTTTATGTGAAGAGGGTTCCGTTCAGATATCCGCAAATCCCCAGCGTGCAGTCCTACTTCAGCATAACCAGCTAAGGAGTGCTGCTCACACACAGCTGAGTCTTCAGAATGCTCAGTCTGCTTTCACTACCTTGTATTAGTTTATCTATCCATCTACCCAACCACCTACCATTTCTGTGTCTCTGCATCAATACTCACCTTTCTATAGTTGTTTTTAGTTACTTTTCTGTGTTTTAAAAATTCCCCCCTGTAATCTCTCAACTCATTCATAAATTTTGGAAATTCTTAGGATTGCCTGCTTCTCCTAGCTGTTTAATCCACTTCCTGTTTTGTTGCTATTTTCTCATACTATTAAGTTACTTTTAAAAAAAACACACAGAAAAGGAAGCTAATGGTCTGGCACAAAATATCCTGAAGATAAAAAGGGTCTTCCTCCAGCCAGAAAGAATTTTGATTAACAGTTCATAAAAATTAATTCATTAAAAGTACTAACTCCATCAGTTTAATGAAGCTGAAAGAACAGAATGCAAATTTTATATACATCAGACCTTCTGGCTTAGAAAGGCGTATTATTGGTGAAGTTACTAAACAAACAGTAAGGAATAAGGAATCTTTTGAACAAGAGTAATTCTATTGCATCAGACAAGCAGTGAATAGAATGTGACACTTCAAACATTTTTTAAGTCCAGAGCTTGCCATCATCACAGTAGTTATCTGGAGCATACGTGACTAGCTACAGCTCTTCAGTAACCGTGATGTACTTATGAATTTTTCAGCACAGATTTGAGAGCGCTCTAGTTTCCTTTGTGTATCCTTCTTGAGCTACCGGCACTACACAGAAATACAGTAAGAGTCACAGCTAGAAGCCAGCAAACCCATGCATCTTCTGGTCCTATGTTGTTACTAAAGAAACAAACAAAAACCATATGAAGAGTGGCAATCTGTTGTTCAATAGCAATTTCTGCAGACGCTCTTCATATGGGATGCCCTTCAAACTACACTTCCTTTTACCAAGTTGCAGAGATGGAATTTAATTCAGCATGCTTTCAGGGTTGTGGTGGGTTTTTTTGTTTGTTTTTTTGTTTGGTTGGTTTGTTTGTTTTTTTTATTTTTGTTGTTTGTTTGTTTGTTGTTTTGTTTTTGGTTTTTTTGGTTGTTGTTGGTTGGTTGGGTTTTTTGTTTGTTTGTGGTTTTGTTTTGTTCCTAACCCCCTCAGCCCCCCCACCCTGGGAGACCCTACCTTTAAGGAGATCAAACATTTACATCATAAATGTTACTATTTGTCTGATGTTTCTATATTAGAGATCACCCAAAAGGATAGCTAAGATACCAGCTTCTTTAAAACCCCATTTAAAATAGTGGATTGTGAATGAAACCGTGACCTCACCAATCAGACAAATGAACAATTCCTCACTTAAGTAATCGCACTGGCTTCAAGCCCTCACAAGCCAGATGATAACCCAAATTGAGGCAGACTCAGAATCTCATTCTGAGAAAACAGTGATGAATTTGCATTCATTGAGGCTTAGAGTTGTTAAAACATGTTGCTGTACACTAGAGCTTAGTTTTTAGTTACACTTGTCTCCAATAAATAATCTACTGTAATATATGCTTTAGGATATATAGAACTGATCTAATTCTAGAATGAGCATGGTAAAGGGAATTTAAGATTTGTAACCTGGGTAACCCCATGTATGATGCTTTCTGAAAACCTCATTGCGTGTTTGACTCAAGACAACACAAACACTCTCTTCATCTTAGGCCCAAGCAGAAAACAAGAGATTTTCATATTGCTCAGCAAGCTTGAGAATTTTGCATAGTTAATTTCTGCTACGTCAATATGTCTAAAATATAAGTGGCTAACATTTTCCCTCACTTCTCACTGGAGGAAAAAAAGCATCATTACTTTTCCAGTTGCTACCTAGCTGGCTGCATTACTTGCAACACAGGGCTCTTGGTACTCTTACTTAAGACATTGTTTCAATTTCTCCTGGTTGGTAGAGCTGTAAAATACCCTTAATCATAACATATGTTGGCTATTGGTAACTTTGTTGCAAAACATTTTAACAAAAACTGGTATACTGAAACTACTGTTAATATTCAACAGAATTTACAGCGGTGGAGCTGTTTCATTTTATCATCCTCATTTAGCAGATTTCAAAAATGACAAAAAGCAGAATAAACCAACAAAAATATGAAAGCAGAACTGGAACTTGCAATTTTGTGGTGATACTCAATGAAATATAAGTGGTAAAAAAAGAGTTCTAAAGAAAATCAGTGTTGACAGGGGTTGCCTATTTTAACAGATCCTTACTGAGGAAGTTTTGAAAAGCTTTGGAATAGGTACAAGGTTGTTCCACAGATAATACTACACCAAGCTATACTTAAATCAGAACGTAGGAAGCTGATGCCCAGACATGTTACCACAGCATCATCGTCTGTAATCAGAGAGAAGAGTTATGTGACAAACCAACAATCTCTGATTTCCTTAGCTTTCTCATTTAGATTATTCATCCAGTGAAAAGCAAGCAAACAAACAATATTTAACTTATTTCTACAGCACTCATGCACCTGCATAATATAAGGTTTAATAAGTCATATTTAATGATTGTTTTCAATGAAGCTCTATATTTTATTGAAGTTATAATCCACAGCAGTATAATCTGGAATGAAGAGGCATATTATGGGCCTAAAATGTGTGATTGAAACTGCTGAATTATATTTTAGGGTGTGAGAGTGTACCAGGCAACAAAAATAAGAGCAAATACAGCCAGGTAAACCTCATCAAAAATTGGGCCTTGCTTTTAAATGCCCTGAAAGAGCATTATAAATAGCACTATTTGAATATAGTATCATTTTAAGAAACTGTATTAATAGCTGCATTGCTTTCAGAGTCAAGATGAGGATAGCTTTGAAACTTTCCATACATGTTAGTGCTCCTTGGAATGCAATGAAAGAGCTGAGCCCTCAAAATTCCTCTACTCATACTGACATGGAAACCTGGCCTTTCTGCTCTGAAGAACAACAGCAAAGAAACACAGAATCTCCTAAATTTTTGTATGACAGAATTGCATCTTCTGGTAATTTCAGCAGTCTCTTTGGATTATTGAGTTGACTAGGTCCACTGGTGCCACTAAAATATCAATCATCCTTGGAGAATTCTCCATGAGAATCTCAATAACAAGTCCAAGTTTCTGAATACTGAGAACTCTGGAGCAATATAAAAAATGTGATCTTTACAACCCTTCATTTAAATTCACAAGTTAAATGCAAATTAAATTCACAATTTGTTTTATGAAGAACGCAGGTCATAAATGTCTTAAAATTAGAGCAAAAAGACAACAAAAAAGCTCTAGTCTACAACAGCAGTGGTCTTCTACTCAAACTGGTTTAACAAGACCAGTTAATGAAGTAACAAGTGCCTCCATGAAGTGAGGATGACTAGCTTTCCAGAGATTTTTCAATACAACCCTCAATCCATCTAAACCACACTACAACTTCAGACGGTTACTATATAAAATGAAACAAAAATATTTGGCACTGATCAGAAGTTCAGATCTAGGAGTATATCTTTTACGGAGATACCCAATTTGTTCAAAAGTCACACAATTTCAAGATAAATTCCTGGAGAAGCTAAATCACCATTCTCATCAAACACATAATGCATACTGAAGTTGCTGAACTCCTTCCTGACCCGTTACACACCTTGAACAGGAAGCATGACAAGCACCCCAACTTAGCCACTGCCGTCCGTGTTTCTAAAACTCACATACTATGCTAAAAGCAACTCAATTTTAAGGCATGATCATCTTCTCTTTTTCTCAGCCTTGACCTCTTTCATTAAAAAGCTTTGATAGGGGTATTCAAAAGAACAATAGTCAATAAAAGTACCCAGCAAAGTATGCAGAACATGGCAGACTGTTTATCAGGACTGAAGTCCTAGATATTTAAAGTTTTAAGCATCATAATTGCCTTGGCCTGCACCCTAAATGCAGGTTTTACCTTCTGTCAGGCCAGAAACATTCAAACCCACTCACCATCAAGTATCTATTTAAAGAAGAGCCTCTTGCAAATTAAGTTGCCAAAGGATATTTTTTTTTTTTTTTCAATAAAGCTCCCTAATAAAATAAGCAATCGCTTTGCACCAGTCCCATACCCATTACAGAAAACACCAAGTCTACTGTAAGGCTACCATATACTTTCATGACCTGTATTTAAAAGATTGTTATTCAATTGTAATTGAGATCAAATACCGAAATCTAATGAGCTCTCTTTCCCTGGAATTATTCAACTACAAATTATTTATGGTGACGATCTTTGTTTTCATCAACATTATCTTTATCTTATTTCTTCTTCCCAGGTAAGTATTTATCACTTAGCAGTTTTAAGCAAAACTGTATACTGATGTCTGAGGATGGATATTTCTCTTCTCTAAAGGATGGTTGCGAAAAAAGTAATAAATGAGAAACATTTCTTCCTTTTTCCTCTGGCATAATTCTTCAGACGCCATAGGTTGCACCACTTTTTTAAGGGGTAAAAAGTATGAAGATTGATATTTAATAGTAAAATTTTTATCTTTGAGAATATTATTGAGGAAAGTAATTTCAGAAAAAGCATTTTCTACCACAGCAGAGGATAAAAATAGCCACAAAATACAGATGGCTCAACAGATCTAACACACTACTGTGCAGAGATGCAGATTAGTCTACCTCTAGGACACTGCTCTTTTTGACAGACATGCCTTCAGATACAAGTAGAAATACAAAAATGTGGGGGTGAAAAAGAATGAGATTTGGTTTTTTTTCAAAATGCTCAGTGTATTTTTATAACACTACGTTGAGCTCTACTGCAGCTTTTGAAAACTTAAGGTTTCACTCTATATACACAATCTGAACAAAGAGCAAGACAAAACCATGGCAGCACATTATAAGAGCAGACTCCTGCTGTGGGCTCCTTCTCACTCTATCAAGGAAAAAACCCACCTAATCTCTAAACAGAGACAAATTATTAGGATATAAATGCTTCTTAAATCTTTTTTCCTCCCTGTTGAAGATTCCTAGACACCCAAGAGACCGAAGAACACGGTCGTATTCTTTCAAGCCTTTTAAAGACAGCTTTGGTACTGAAACCACTGCTTGTCTTCTCAGCTAGAACAAAGTGCTCAGAGTAAGTAAAGGAAACAACATGTTTTCTAGCCCATTCTTAGAAGTTACTTCTCTCCACCAAATGAGTTTGAATATTATGGTTATCTGGCAATGAGTACAGGCTCTATTTCTAAAAAGGCTAAAATTATTTTCTACTTGTTTTCAGGAACTATTATCTTTGTTGGTTTATACCTTTTCTAAATGATTGGGAATCCACATAAAAGTAATGCTCTCTCAATCCCCCCAAAGAAATGAAGCTTGGTCTTAATGCAGGTAAAGCATACAAGGCACAGCTGTGATGGGCAGTTGACCATTTCATGAGGATTACCACTGATTCTGTAAAGAGGGGAATTTAGGACACTGTTTTGTGGTTAGCTAGGAAACAAATATTGCATTTAGTCAAAATCCCAGGTACACTGAATTAGAAGAGACAGTGACTGAAATCATAAGTTTGAAGTAAGAGAATGATATAAAATACCAAATTTGTAAGAACTACACAAAACTACATAGTGCTCCCTGATGCTGAGAAATCAGTGCCTATGAACTCCAGAGTACCATATTCTCAGCTTTTTTTAAATACCTCATAATTAGATGATGAGTTGGTCATTATGATTTATGTTTGCTTGGTTTCTCTGTAGCCTTTTGCCCAAGCTTTCATGCTGTCCTCCCCCATCCCAAAGCGCTGTAGGTTGAGAAAAACAGAGACTGATCTCAACAAGGTGGATTTAGTACACACCACACTGCATGAGATGTTCAGGAAAGTGATACACATACTAGTCAATGCTGTACAGGCTCCATCTCTCCATAAGAGCATTCTCTCCTTTCCAAAGCCTTATAACTGGCAAGGCACCTTAATCAGGATTTCTTCAGGAATAAGGAGAAGAGAACAACAATCTTCTCAGTAACTGGCAAAAAATATTACATTATTATGAAGTTTTATGACCTATCACAAACATACAATGTCATAAATCATATAGCATAACTTGCTTTCAAGCAACTAGATTTCATCCCTGAACTCAAACGTAATGAAGATAGTTTCTGGATTTTTTTTTTTTTTTAAGATTATTACAACACAGCTGAATAGATCCTAAAGGATGTTGATGGGAACTCTGGAGATTGCTAATCATTGCTGTAATATAAGAAATATTTTCTCACGAAAATCTAAGGATAAACATACTGACACCAAATCATCTGATGCTTTTGTAAACATATATATCTGTTGAAAAAAAAAAGATCTTTTTGCACTAATTAATTTTGGACCTGACTAAACTAGACATTTTACAATTTGAAACAGCACCACCCATTGCTGCACACAAGATAGACATTAAATGCAAAACCTCTACAGCAAGGAACTAGATTTGTTACAGAATTACCAGAATGGAATAAGTGCTTTGAATTATTTATTTTCCACTAACCATTCATAGAGAAGAACTTTGAATGAGGCAAAATCCAATACGTGAACCCATGATTTATGTATGAAGCATGTGATACTAAATCATAGTTTATACCATACTGTATCATGAGGAAAAAAAAAAAAAAGAGTTTGTTAATAACTAAAAGGAGGAAGAGTACAAAGGAATGCTAATAATATAAGAAATCTTGGTTTCATCTTATGTGTCAAAGTAGATTTAGAGAGAAAAAAAAAAATGGTACTGGAACTGATATTTTTACTAAGAACAAAATAAGCAAAGGTTATTGTGGGAATTATCTGGTTTTTAATCACAAACACAATAAGGGTTTTACAGCAATGGTAATCACAACCGGAAATTTACCTTTGTATTTGCTGACCCGCAAAAGCTTTTGTTTTGCAATTACAAACGCCAACCAACCAACCACATAGAACGACTGAAGCGAAGTAACGTCAGAGCCCCTCGCAATGACAGCTATTTTTCTTTCTCAAGATTTACACTTGGGTCACAGCATGATACGAAGACAAAATCGAGAAGCAAGCCCAGAAACAACAACAGCAAACTCCAGAGGGCGAGCGACCGGTCCACATCTGTGAAATCACCTGTACAACCACTGGAAACACCGAAGCAGCACCTTTTCTCAGGGAGGAAAACTTTCCCGCCGAGGGAGCGGCTGGCGGAGCCGGGCGGGGCCCCCATGCCCCCCTCAGCCGCCGGGCGACCTCCCCGTGCACCGCAGCCCCGTCCCTTGAAAACCGCTGAAATAGCCCAAAGCATCACGGCGGCTCCGGAGCGCAGCCCCGGCTGTCAGCCCGCCGCCGCGCACGGACGGGGCACCTGGCAGCCGCGGGGAAGCCGCGACGGGGACCCTCAGCCGCTGGAGCCGGCCAGGGCATCCCCTCCCCGGGCATCTTGCACGGCGGGCAGCGGCGCCGGGGCCGCCCCGGTGACACGTCGGGGTTTCCACTGACCTTTCTGCTGCTTAAAGGACTGGATGGAGCCCGAGTGGTGAACCATCTTGGCGGAGGGCCGCCCGCCAGCTGCCAGCCCGCCGGCTGCTGGGCGGTGGCAGCGCGGGGGGCGGGAACCCGGCGGCGCGGCCTGGCCCGCCCCGGCCCAGCTGGGCCCGCCCCGGAGCCCCCGCCGCCGCCGTTGTTGCCCTGGCAACGGGCGGAGCGGCCCTGCCGGGCGCGGAGGCCGAGGGAATGGCGGCGGCGGCGGCGGCCGGGCGGGGAGAGGCGGGAACGCGGGGCGGGCTCGGGGCCGGCGGCTTCCCCCACCCCCCGGGGAAGGGGAATCCCGGCAGCTCCGGCCGCCCTCGCTGCTCCCGCGGGGAAAGTCGGCGCGGTCCCCCCCTGAGTGGGAGTGCCGGCCCCGGCATCGCCCGAAAATCCGCCATCAGGTTGGTTTTCTTACTCCTACTGCCTGCCTGTAGCCCTCGTCTCTCTTTAAAAGGCAGCAGGTGTTACTGGTGAGCTAAGGGGAAGCTGAGTATAGATTGCACCTCTTCTGCATAGGTGCACGGACATCTAAGAGTTGTGAGTTTAGTTTGTATTGCAGCCCCCCCCGTTCTTGTCGTAGCACCATGAACCTGTATTACATCACCAGCTTTTTTGTATACGTTATAAAACTTGGACTCTTCATCTTAATGGAGATAGCTTTTTACAAAAGCATACTACATTGCACATTCAAGGCCTGATGTAGACCATTTCTATGCTATTTATGCTATAATTTCTCTTTTCTCCACAGTGTATGCCAAGACGCTCATTTCAAATGATAAAAGAGTCAGATTTATAAGGCTTTAATTTCTTTCCCTGTCTCCCTCTGCTGACATTACTCTCTCTGGATTTTGAGCAAGTTTCACAATAGTATTCTTCAACTCCTATAGAAAGTTTCATTTTTATTTTTTCTACCACAATAATCTGTTTTCCCAAGCCTCCTAAATTCAGTCAGTCCAATATTCCAACCTGCATCTAGGATTATCTATCTCGTTTTCTCCATTTAGGAATTTGCTCAGCAGGCGTTAATTAAATCACCTATTGTAACCTGTGCAGCTGGTGGCAAAATCTGTATCACTCCTTCAAAGTGTGTGGCTCCATTTGTGTGCTAGAAAATGAACTAGAGATTTTCTCCAACAGGAAAACAAATCTAGAACTTTCCCCCGTAGCTGACTGTGGTTTGTAGTATACCATCTGCTTAAAAAATTACATGACTTGCTACAGGCCAGTCTGTACTATAAAGTTGTACTACTTTGTCTGTATCGGTTTAGTTAAACAACCATGATGCATACGCACTTCTTTATTTTTAGTATAAGGGTGTTTTTCCACTATGAAAACATACCAAACAGCTATATATAAAACAGTACATCCATAGAAGGGCTTTTACAGGTAGACAGATAGAATAAAATTTGTATCCTAAATGGGGAGGTATTCTCCAGCACTTTTTTCTAGAGTCGGATTCTAGAATTTAGATTTTCAAACACTGTATTTACATAACACACAGCTGACACATCCAACTGTTACCATAAGGGAAAAAAATAATCTTACCTCCTCAGGATAGCTGACTAAATTTTGTTCTTGTTTGGAACATTTGCAGAAGGTTTGATGTCAGTTTAGGAAAAGATGCAGAAGCTATGGTGCTGTGAAGACATGATCCTACTTATTTGTCAGTCTCTGGTGATTTTCTGCACACTAAAGTAATAGATGAGGCATTCCTCTGTACTCCTGCAATTTCAAGAAAACTGCTGGGAACAGCTATTTCCTGCTGAGAGACAGCACTATCGATGTTGCATGGAAGAATAAGGCAAGTGGAGACCAGCTAGGCAGGCTCTTGTTGATCAACAGATGCTGGAAAACCAGTATCAAGCCAAAAGAGGATGTAGAATCAAGTCCTTTCTTTACTTTCAAGCTTTCATTTATACATCAGAATGGATAAGTAGGAATTAGAACCAAATTTATACCCAGCAGGTCAAAGTCACCAGGGAAAAAAAAAGTAACTATAATACAAACTATAAACTTAGTAGATAATAATCATATGTAATCTGCAAATAGGAAGTACAGTTCTTTCACTGAAGTGGTCTGAACTTTGTAAGGTTCTAGGCCAGAGCTATTTTTCTGAGAGACCTTGACTGATACCTTTGACTCGCAGGTGAAATAGATGAGCAAAGTACATTATGCTCCCTTTCTTATCACAGGAAAACAAAAGAGGACCATTATCTGCTCTCTTATGATAATAATCTACAAAATGCAGAAGGGAAGAAAAGGTGCTGATAAGTAAAATTACAGCTTAAAGTGGTTATCTCACACACTCTTGGAAAAGAGGCTGTCAGCTGCCTGGTACTCAGGGCCATCACTCTAATTTCTGGTCCGCAGTCCTCCATGGAGAGTTACAAAACTGAATTCAAACAGATCTTTCTGACCCTGTTAGTGCACAGAACAATGGGGAGAGAAAGCCAGGCTAAGGTAGTGCTCAGAAACCCAGCAGAAGAATTAAATCCTGAGGACAGAAATGAGTGATTTTTCTACTTGTTTTTAATAATAAAGCTCTATTTTTAGCAGTAGATAGCACATACACATAAAACTACAGTTACAACAGGTGGGAATAATGTCTGCAAAGAGAACTAAAAAAAATATCTACAAAGGTGTTTTAAATTAAATCTTTCACGCTGTCAACTGACTAAGCTTGTTAACTGTAAAATCAGAATCTGGAAAGAAAATTATTTGGTAAATAAGGAGAGATTGATCCAGTTTAAAAGTATTTTTAGAGTGCAGACAACAGAACAATTAAAAATTGATAGCTAAGATATGTACGAAATGCATACATTCTTAAGCTTCATATGCACAAGCTACATTGTCTCTAAAGCTTATTAAAATAAAAATCTACCCTCACACACACTGTCTAACGATTATCTTTGAAATTATTAGTTGCATATTAAGTTCACATTATTTCTCTAACATTTTATAAAACTTTTCTAAAATAGATCAAAACTCTGGACTTAGTGAAGAGATCAGGATCACAGAGATCTAGATTTAAACCTTATATCTCAGACCTGGACTTAAACCTTGTATCTCTACAAGTCAACAAAAGTGAAGTCATGACTCGAAAGCTTAAGGCCGATGTACCTACACATCTTACTGAGTTTTCGCTCAGGTTTGAGGTATTTAGTTTTGACGTTAAGATTAACTCTGATAGATAGACATGCCTTTTTCATGAGACAGAATCTTTGTCAGGAGAGATTAGAAAATACTGTTTGCTATTTTGGTCTTACTTCATTATAATATCTGTAGCTCTATGCATATTTGTATTACTTGGGTTCTGTAAAAACTTTGCCTGATAACAGAAGGACTGAGTCTCCAGATTTACTTTTTATCAGGAAGTAGTTTTGTTATTAAAACAGGCTGAGAGACAGATATGTTTTAAATTAAATTTGGTACTTCCACAGTGCTTTTCAGGAAGTCACATGAAATAGAACCTTAAATTAAAACTTAATTACCCTGTGATAAGTGGCATATGCCAATAATCTCCTTAAGAAATATAACCATCTCAAAAGTTAATTATAGCCAGCTGTTAACTATTGCCCAGAAAGAAAACTAAACTTACTCCAAAAGAAACTCATGAGGTTCAGTGAGTGCAAAATTGTGCACTTGAAAAAAACCCATACATCAATTCAGGCTGAGCAGCAGCTCTGATGGGAAGGACGTGAAGGTTATGGGAAACACCAGCTTGAATACTAGCCAGCTGTGCACTTGCATCACAAATAAGGCAAACCTTATGAGAAATGTAGCCAGCAGATCAAAGAGATATTAATCTCCTTTACTTGAGATGACTGTAGCTGCACCTGCAATTTTGTGTCTAACTTTCCTGGTTCTCATCCTGTCAATTCAGGAAAAGTGTTGGAAAACTGGAAGGTCCATAAAAGAGCTACCCGAGGTGGTCAAGGGTCTACAAAATATATAAACTGTGAGAGGCTGAAGAACCTGGGTTTATTTGATCTGAAAAATAAACTAAGGAGTTCCAGAACTCTACAAGAACTTGAAAGCCACCTACAAAGATGACAGTACCAAACTTTTTAGTGCTAAATGATCTGATTAGTGACAAAAGCCACACATGATGGCATGTGAGGTTCAGATTGAACACTAAGAATAAGTTTTTATGGCATTGGTAATGCACTGTCAGAACATGTTACCCACAAAGGAGTGAAATATCTATTCTTGAAGTTTTTCAAATTTTGCCTTGACCATTCTATCTCTGACCCAGTTTGGTGATGGCAATGATAAAGCTTCAGAACAGGAGGCTGGATTAGACGACCTTCACTGGTTATAATAGAGAATGTAATACAAAGCAAATGCAAGGGAGTTGGAACCAGACTAATTCAATCCAAGAGGTAGACGCACAATTTTGGATTTTTATTAAAACAAACTACAAAGTTATGTTATTTTTTCATATCTGTAATGAAGGATTTTGTTGAATATATGCTTATTCATCTTGTCAAAACACAAAATAGCAAGATGATATTAAACGGCCTGTAATATAAAGTTAAAACTAAATGTCCCTTCTCAAACATACCAATCTCTAAAATTCTTGCAATGTACAATTTCTAAACAATTTGCAAGAGGATTTTTGAGATCAGGGTGATTCCTTAGTCTAACATGTTTTCTGAGTGAGGATACTAAATGCTTACAGCAGCACCCAAAATTATAGATTTTCTATCAATTTTTATATAATACATTTAAATTGTATGAAAAATTAATGTTTACAGAATTAAGTTAATCTCTTTCCAGGAAGGCAATTCTGTACCATTAAAAGCTCCACAATGCAAAATTCATCTTGTTCAATATTTGTAGTAAAATTGTTTGCAAACGTTCTGATCTTACTGAAAACAATGGGAATTTTGCCACAGACACTACCACAATGAGAAGGCCCTTCATTAGCTCTAATAAAGCTGCTAGTCATTACGGAGACACTTTAGCAAGCAGCTTATGGAGCATGATAAAGTGTGTAGTAGATAAATTAAAAAAATTGAGCATTTCTATAAAGCTTTTACTTTGTGTTGCTAAGACACTAACCCTCAAAATCTCACTGATTTCCATATTTTAATATTTCATTTCTATGGTAATTTAAGAGACCTTTTCTCTCTGGCTAGATAGAATTTTCTTATATCCATGGAATTGACTGTGTTTTCTGACCAACATTAAGTGTTTGGATCTTGATTCTGTAGCTCACTGTAGAGATTAACCCTCTAGTCCTGCTTAGTGCATTTCTGACAGCTGTCTTTCATCACCTCCAAGCTAGTTCTGTTTAGAACCTCTTAGTCCTTAACTATTTGGATATTTTTGGTCACACGCATTCTCTTTTTCCCAACTATATTTTTTACCACCTCTATCCCACACAGACACATGAAGAAGAAAAAAAAAAAAAGCCAAGAAAATGTACCTTATAAACTATTAAAAGGAGAGGCAAGAAAATGTGAAATGGGGGAGGACTGAGCACAGTTTATGAGCACGGCCAGCCCCTTATCATGTAAAACCTCTACCTGTATGTCATTTAGCTATTTCTGCACACATCAAGATGGAAACAGTATGGCAGCAGTATGTGAGTTTGACATCTTACCTGCACATGAGGGAGAAGTGAAATTAATTGATAGAATTCATTCAGGAAAGATAGTCTTTCCTGCTATACATTTGTTTACAGAACTCAGAACAGCAAAGTCGAAGTCTACAGCTGGAAATCATGTGATTACCATAACACAAACAAAATAGTTCAACAAAAATATTAAGATATCCTCTTGGCAGCAGCTAGCACCATGATGTCACTGCATAGCAATAACAAACTTTTCCTTTCCAACTTGTGTAAAACACTGAAGTTCAGATATGGTAATTTTAAAGTTATCTTACACCATGCGTGCATTCTTTATCGGCCAACATGCCATCTTCCAAAGCAAAAAGAACTACAGAGAATTTCTTCAAAGATGACTTTCTTTATTGCAGCATCATCAATAAAATCATAACAGGGTGTTTTCATTAGCATCTTCACAGCAATTTCTCTCTTCAGCATCATGCTCAAATGGAGGTTTGGCCTTATTTCCTGTTGCATTACTAGACTCCTCCATGGCTGCAAAACCCCATGCCGGGCTCGGTGTCCTCATTCCAGCTTTCCACCAGAGGTATGGCATGTATTTTCTCTGTCAGCAGCATCTGAGCATGGATCGATGCCAAACATGTGAGCTGCAAGCCCACACACATATTTACCATGCATCAATCACCTCCTCATCATTTTGGAAGAAGCATACTGAGGTGGGCTATCCCATCCCACAGACTTCTGCACTCCACCGCCACAGATCTTGCCTGCTTGGCTACACCAGGTGAACTCCCACAAGACTCCTGCCTCCTAGCAATAATACTATAGACAGAGTTTTGCAGATAAATTAACATGGTGCCATCTGGCCTAGCGATCCTATATTCTGAGCTGGGAAGAACTATACTATTACACAACAAGAAGATAAGCAATAGTAATATTGCAGATGCTTTTTTATAAAATTGATCTCTGAGTGTCCTTAACATCACATCCAAGTGCAATAATGTGCACTTTTTTTTTTTTTTTTAAAAAAAAGGCTTTTTTTTCCTTTCATTATAGGGAAAAAGTACAGTGCTTTGTTCCATAACTGATCATTTTATGTAGATTTTCAAAATACCTACTACTAATGTAAAAGTGAGGTAAGATTTTAAAATGTAATATATTTGTAATCACCAATTGCTTTTAATTTGGTTGTGTTTTATCAACATCTCTGAAATTTCAAATAATAAAAAAACACATATGTATTTCTGTTTTAAAGAGTCACAAAGAAAATAAGTTTCAGATTTTAAATAGTGTCTTGTTACATTTGCAACACAAAGTCAAAGTAATGCAGTAGTACATGATAGCTGAGGAAAAATTAGACATCAGGAAGTGGATGATGGGAGGTGAACACTTTGTCTACTAACACCACACTAATTTAAATGGCACTGTCATAGGCTCTGTATAAGCTAAAAGTAAATGAGTTAAATCAGCTGTGGATGTTCTCAATGATTTATTTTAAAAGATATCTAGATTACACTTTGTCCCTGTGCACACACAGATAGTCTATTAGTCTGTAAAAACATGGCTTACCCTCAGAAGATACATTTATTTCTATGCCTCTTATATGAGCCAAGTGAACTCACTGCAGGCAGCATCTTTGTACATTACTTGTATCCTGGACAAACAGTAATTACATGCCAAATGCTGTAAAAAAATTATTTATTGGAACATGTAATAGATACTGTTGAAGAATAATTAACAAGAATATGGTTGCTGGGACTTGTAGACTACTCACAAGACACACCTGCAAAACCTGAATGTAAATTAGGGTTAACCAAAACCAGATTTCTTTTATATTTTTCTCCTCCCTCTCCTTTTCCGATTTAAATTATTCATTTCAGTTTCAGGCAGTATTGTATTTCTCCAGCTTTCTTATCCTGAATCTTTTGCATTTAAAAGATGCCATATATTGAAAAAATGAGTTGTGTGTGGCCACAGAAACAATACAAAACTGCAGTCAGCTTCATTCACCTTTACGTATAATTTTCTAAGCTAGTATAGCGAAATAAAGGTTTTCTCCTCTGGAGAGGGCACTTCCAGCTTTACTTTTCCTCTCGTTTATTCTTTTCATCCCCTTCCTTTAAATGGAAATTGGAGAAGTTGTGAAAGTGTGCAAATATCAGTCCAAAGGTTTAATTCATTTTTTTTAATTCTTCCTGAGATAGGAATGTAATTTTTGTTTTATCTTTTACAGTAGATGGAAGGGCGTGGAACATTCTTAATGTGATGTTCTTTAGACAAAGCAAATAATAAGCAAAGAATTTGTTCTGCCTCCCTTCCTCTCTTTTTCCTCTGTAAGACATCTGTGCAAAAAACATGGCATACTTTAATTTCACTGTGGGGTGAGAACATGAGGGAATATGTACAGGTACTATCTATACATGTATGTATGTCTATAGTCTTTATATAGGATGTAGAGTAAGAAAGGCATTCCCAGAGGCTCCTGGGGGTTGGTAAAGGCACCGGCCTGCTGACAGGGCCCATCCTGGGGAAGAGAGACTTTCAAATTCCATCCCATTTCAACAGAGAAATAGGGATAATGGATGCTTCTTCCCAAACTGTATTGTTTTATAGTTACTAGCTTTTGAGGTGGGATCGGGTTGATGGAAAAGTTCAAGAATGTCTAAGAGGATGGGAGTTCAATATTAGGATAAAAGTTCATAAGACTTTTGTCTTTACTTCATTAGGAACAGTTGACTATCTTCACTTCAAATGACAGGATGAAATACATAAATAGAGCTACCGAATAACTGAATCTATCATCTGCTTACATTCAGGCCAAGTTTTCTGTCTTGCTTCATCCCACTGGCTACATTCATTTTTGCTATCTTGCAGGCCTGAATTAATAAAAAGCTCGAAGCACTGTATGTAATATCTTCAATTCCAGTGTAGCACATTATTTACCTTTAAGATGGTAGGACAATTTAGGACTCTCTATTTTCAAATTTGTTTTTAAAAGGCTTTCATGTGAAATAAATTTAATAGCTATTCAATATCTGATTCTAAACAACCTGAAAAAAGGCTGTTATTTTCAGTCAAAGTGGAATTACACACTATGGAATTGCATTTATTTTACTTAATAAGATGTTTGTAAATTAAAGTAATAATAGTGTATGCCCAGACACAGCCTTCCAAGTCTACTTTTTTTTCTGTTTGTGTTAGGTAGGATTCTAGCCATTTGTAATGTAAATATTCACAACTGTATTAATATGGAATTGTAGTGGTTAATTACACAATGCTTCATTGTATTTAGTAAGTTATCTACGCTAGTTACTCTGAAAATTATTCTTGCAAATTAAAAACTTTTTTAAAATGCTCATCCGTAAAACAATAGCAGTTTTAATCTCCCAAATTATTTGCATGCATTTTACCTATTGAAAAACATATATTTGGTAGTGCATGAAGATACATTAATAATCGGTTCTATTTCCATAATCATCACAAAAAGAAAATAAGAAAAAAAATCAGCACATACCTACTTCTTGCTTGTATATAGCATTTTGATTTCACATGATCTCGAGTGCTACATCTCAGCAGCCTGTTCAGTGGTGTTCAACAGTTTGTACTGTTCTTTAAGCGAATGTTGTTCCTGACTATTACTGCTGCAGAAGTAACGTGAACTGACTGACTGTACATTATCTTATTCCAACATCATTTAGAACTAAACAAATGAAATAAGCTGTCAAGAGAAAAAAAATATTTTCCAGTCTCAGTACACCCAAGGCAAAATCTGGAAATTGTTTTCACATACTCATTTTAACTTCTTGTTTTTAAAATATATACAAAAGCTTTGCACTTTAAATTGATAGATATCGTTTAGTTCTACTAACTGAAAACAAGAGATATATAGTACTTTTGCATGTTGTTGTCCAAATCTGAGGACTGTAATTTCTCAAAATGAAAATGCTACTTCACCTCAGTCTGTCACATGCTGCTTGTTTCACTGTTTATCTCAAAAGCTCATGCTGTCAGCTCTGCAGAAGAGCTCAATGTCTTTATGATGTGTGCTCAGAGATCTAAGAACCATGGCAAAATATTTATTTAAAATGATTATTGAAGCATTCTTCTCTCGTTGATTCCTTTAGAAGTGTAAAGAAATCACATTCCAGTAAGATTCTAGAAGTTGCAGTTCCAAGTGTACACTGTGTCACTTCTAGAACTTGCAGTTTCCAGTTGTCACTGTGTCACTTAGTTTATACTAACTAGTGCTGTAACAGCAATGAACAACAAAGGCCATAAATTTTGTGATTGGTGTTCAATTGATAAAAGGCAGCAAAAAAGATGTCAAGAAACTATATGAGCCTGGTACCCCGCATTGATTCTGCTTTTTAGTACGCTGTACCCTAACAAACAAATTTGTCGCCCAGTATTTATGAACTAGAGTTTATAACAGCATCCCATGCCATATTTTTCAAATGCAAATGTAGCTTCTGAACAGAAGATGGTTCCCATTGCATGTATAGATGTATGTAACCGAACCACTCCCAGTCTGACGGGGGTGACGGAGCTGTAAGGAGAGGATGGCCAGAGCCCGTTTCCACCTTCTGCCCAGCAGCCCCCAGCAGCGGCTGCACGCGAGGCCGTGCTGCGTGCCCAAGGGCCGCACGCCAGACCCACGCAATGATCCCATCCCAGTCCATAGGTGGAATAGGTTAATTGCTTGTAGTTTCTTCTTATCCTCAACTTCAAAGATTCACAGCAGTATTGGCTTATTAAGAATCAAGAGCCTGTTTTGTTTTAAGTCATTAATATCACTATTCAAAGTTATCCATGGCTATTTTTAGTTATATTTGCATTGTAACAGTGACATCCACTGGCCAATGTAAATAGCCCCAGGTTATTTTCCACTGCATAGGATTTAGTTATTAAACTGATAGGGACTTTAAACACCTAAACAGATTTATTTAGGATTAAAGTAAATAAAACTGACTGTTTGTTGTCCAGTGAAACATGGAATATATTAGAGATTGTGGTACTGTAGTATCACATATTTTACATTTAGATCTAGTCTCCTGAGCTAAGGAGATAAAACAAAAATTTAAGAAAAAAGTAAAATATAAAAATAAAACTAAAACATAGCAGCAAAATAAAACTAGTCTAAAAAGAAATATTCAGTACCAAAAAATAGTAAAGGTGAGCAAATATGTATTTATTCTGAAGATATCTTTTTTTCAGTCACTCAGTCTCCAAGAACATAATAAAGTAGAATTTCCTAGCATTTTAGAACTGAACTAGATTCTGGATATTTCAAAAAAGAGATTCCCTTTTTTTAAGGGCCAATTTATACCAGGGATAATGATAGTATCATAACAACAGCAAGAACAAATCATGTGTCTGTAAGTAGGAAGAGTGAGAAGCAAACATAATACAGCCTGTTAAAGATCAGCTGATGCTTTAAGCTTAGGAGGTTGCAAGATAGCCACCCTCAAAAAGGTCAGAAGTAAATTGTGTGAAGAAATCAGGTAAAAGTAAAATTTAAAGAAAGATTATAAATCAATGCCCTGTTTGCTGATGACTTGGGAAAGAATTAAATGGAAAAGGAGCAAAAAAAAAAAGAAAATACGCATAAACCCAAATATATAGATGGAGTCATGTTCTGAGTAAAATGTTGCAAAAACTGAATAAGCCTAAGAGAACTAATCTAGCTTGACAACTAGTGTTGTCAAGAATGTTTTTTTTGGAACTAAAGTTTTTCACTGTTCCTTTGAAAACTATGGCTTTGGCTTCCTTTTTTTTTTTTTTTTTTTTTTTTCTCTCCCTCCCCTTCCCTCTGCCCCCGAAAAAAAAAAATCACAGCATACTCTCTGTAAACTGTCTGTCCTGTTAGGAATGTACACAAATAAAGACAATCCCTATTGCTACAAACATTGTGTATCTGGACCTCTTCCCTGGACTTAAAAGGGAGGACCACCCTGGTGACATGTGACAGGAAAAATGGTAATAACATAAATCACTTATTCTTGGTGTTGATGAATTATTCTGCAGGAAGAGAGTTGCAAAGGGGAAAATGTTTATGCTGCAAAAAAGAGCCTGTGCTCACAGAAAAGAGCAACAGATGAGGATGGGAGGTAAATGAGCAATGTGGGCTTGGACAGTTGAATTTTCTTCTGACTTTCATTACTGTCCTGTCAGTACTGGAGAAATAAAATGTGCAAAACAATGCTCAAGTATGGTGGGAGGAAAATGCTCACTGATATCTCCCTGCAACAGCTGTCTGTTCAAATATGAGGCACTTGTCATTTTTCTGCCACTGCTTTTGTCTGAGATGCAGATTTGGGTGAGGCATTAGGAAGAGGAAGCACGCTGCAACTTCCCAGAGAGGCTTAGATTTATTTCAGAGAAATCAGTTAATTATTTGTCTGAATTATTTGTGCCATAGCATCCTACTTTCAGTGTAAACAGACTCAAGAATGAGAGAACAGCTGACAGCTACTGCTCTTCCCCCTTTCCAGGGCATAGCCTACACTGCCTCTGTGCTCGTGCACCTTTATCAACCTAGCACCTTGAGCATTTTATGCAGAGAGATGGATTTATTCTCAAAAAGAGGTAAGACACAAGACTTGAAACAGCCCATGAAGTATATATTAATGTAGCCTCCCTTACACACCTGGAAGGAGAAGACTACACAGATCCCACAGAGGTAGCATGACAATAACATGGACATAGATTTTCCCATTGGTAAGTGGCTAGAAATAGACCATTGCTTGCAGAAGGCAGGAGCCTGTAGGAACTACTCCACCCTCCAAAAAGGAGCCCTGCTTCTGCTTCCTTATCTGGCCTCATTTTAAAAATACCGGACCATTCACTGTTCTTGGTTCTTGTTTTTCAACCACAGCTTTGTCTTTCAAAAGAGATATCAGTAAGTTAAAATCTCAGATCTTTCTTTTTTTTTCTTTTTTTTTTTTTGAATCAGAAGCTACTGAAACCAGAAATTACAACCAAGAGCAATTAAAATAATCCAGTTACAAGTAATTACAAAGAACAACTTCAAAAACATATACCTGCATGATCCATGAGTTTTGTCCTCTAGTGATCAACAGTGCTACGGTTATCCCTGTTGTAACAAGCAATGGAGTGACGGAGAGACAAGATATTAAGGACATTATGATTTTCAAAGACACTCAAATGTTTCACTTCTATGCCTTCCTTGCCTTGGACCCATCTGTCTGTGCCCTACCCACATCTGGGCATTCAGTCCTAGGCTTTCTTTCCTTTTTCCCTGGTTGTAAATGGAGCTGTACCTACCAGCACTAAACAGCCATGAGTCTCATGATAAATGTACTTCTAGAAAGTATGAGAAATAATTAAAATCTTTGCCCTCCTCAAGCCCATTTCACACCAGTTAAATATTTATGTGACCACAGGAGAAGTTATTTGATGGCATTTCAGCTGGGTAAAAACTGCTGCTATGATAAATACCTAATAATTTATATGAACCAGTGCCTCCTAGAACAGCTTTGGTAAGAGAAAAAGGAAACATCTGGTAGATAGGAAACACCTGGAATTTGGGAGGTTTACACTCCACTATGTGTTCTGAGACATAGCACTCAATGACTCTTTTAAGATCACGGTGGTGTTCCCCTGCTATCAGACAGCTACAACAGCTCGTACGTTTTTCTTTTCCCGACCCGTGACCTACCCAGCTGCTTTGCTGAAGCAGGAGTGCTGGTGCGTACATGCTAAAAGTATTTAAAAAGTTTCCTGAGTATCTGTGCTTGGTGTGAGTTATGTTCAGCTGAGGGGCTGTATAAACATACCGACAGCACCAGGCTCCAGCAGTGAGGAGGCGTGGGGTTGCCCACTTGCAGGGCTGGGGTTGATCTGGAGATGTCTGCTCACAGAAATGGAAACCAAGGCAAGGACTTGGCTGGATTCAGGCCATAGGTGATGCTGAGAAAATCAGCAAAGTCTGAAAAGAGGTTAACTTCCATTTTCAATCAAGTTATCTGCAATATCTTTGCAAAAATCTCCCTCACATCTCTCCAATATAATTTTTCCTGTAAAGATCTACCAAAAGAAATACAAGTTTGGAAAGCAATATAAAGCTAAACTACTTGCATATCATTTGTACTTACTACAAGGAGTTGATTACACGCTTACTGGCTTGCAAATGTGTTCAAGGCCCTTATATCCTGTAAGTCTGAGGAGCTGCAGCAGATTCCAAATACACAGGTTATACTTTACAAAGGTGAAAGAAAGTAAGTTAGGATGTGGAAACTATATGACATTAAACATAAAAAAGTATGAAGAAGTAAATACCTAGAAAAATAGATTTGAAAGCAAATTTATATATATATAAGGCAGATAAGATATTTTTATAGACTTTATTGCTCTCGATATGCTTCTTAATATTTTGAATAATTGGAAAACAGAGTAGGGGCAAATGTTTACACTGAGGTTATATGTAACTACTTGAGCATCTATAATGCCAGTATGTAGAGAGAAAAAAATTGTCAGACCTAAACTAAAAGGTGATTATATAAAATTTAATTAGTGAAAGTCACTGATAGCAGAGGACTGAAGTCATATTCTTAGGACTGATCTTCTCTGGAGCTGAATTCGGATTGTACAGTAACAAAGATTTGTCTTCTATTTCATTGCAGAAATTGATGAACATTAATGAAAGTGTGAGAAGGAAAAAAGATATTAGGGGTCTAAAAACTAACTGTGTAAATACATACTCTACTGGAGAATATCCCTCTTTTCCCTTACAAGTTTTCTGTGATGCTGTCAGCCATTTAAATCAACCTTCTATGCAGTTCCTAAAAGTAATAGAAGACCTGACTTTATTTTCCAGTTTCCAAAATTCAACATTTCAATTTTATCACAGCATAGACACTTTCCGATAGAGTAGCTTTTCTACACTCCAGGTTCCCTCACCCAGAAATAACAGAAAATTCTTTTAAAAAGTAGCAATTTCAGAGATTTTTTTCTCCTGATATAGTCTTGTATGCAACTGCACCATCTCTACATCCTTAAAAGGTCATGAAATTTATAGAACCAGTGAATAAAAATGATGAAAAAATGTAACATTTAAATTGTCCCTTCTGCCCATCCTATTTTTTACACAATTTAAAATGGATATTTCTACAGCTTCTCCCAAATACTGGATCTTTCAGACTGCCATTAGTTGGATGAAGACAGTGTTGTGAAATACAAAACAGTTCAGTGTCTATTAGGAACTCCCCAAAACTAACCACTTCAAAAGTATTTATTTTTTGAGAGACTTCTAAAGTTGGATCAAATTACAAAACATCCTCCATAGATTTTTTTTTCCCTTGTTCCCCTACTCTTGAGTACACGAAACTGCTCAAAAAGGAGAAACAAAAGTCCCAGTCTTGTAACCATGAAGAATGGATTGACTCACTGCATGGATCAATCCCACTGAAAAGTCAGCTCAAAGGGAAAAAGAAAAGGAGATGGCTGCCTGTAATAAATGCAGACACTTGCACGGAGAGCATTTAAGAGATTTTTTTTTTTTTTTAACCTTTTCCACATAAAGATTTCACTGGTACAAAATTCTTTGAAAAGGGGTTTCAAACCACAAAGTCTTTTAGAGATATTATGCAATAATTTACTCCAAGAGAAGTTATTATCATGGCTTATGCTGTCAGTGTGAACAGTTGGAAAGAAGGCTGAGTAATGCCCTGATTGGGAGATTTGTAATTATTAATTGTTCACTTTTAACAGAGAGCATTTATAATTTGAAGACAAACATATCTGAATAAATTCAGGAGTCTCAAAGAATTTAAGTTCTATTAAATATGTAAATGAAAATCATAGGCCAGAACATCAGCAAATCTGGAACTTCGGAAAAACGTAGAAGCTCAGGTGGACTCAGTCAGGTTTATTAAAAGCACATGATCCTTTACATGCTTTGAGATCTATGAAACATATTGTCATTTTAGGATGATATAAGCTAGAATCAGAGATACTACCTTAGCGCACTTTATTAGAACAAATAACAAATCTCTAATGGATTAAATTTCAGTTCCTTTACAAATGGCATGTTCCCCTTGGATAGTTCTGTAAAAAATATAAATAGGAAAATAATTTTTGCCGTGTTAGTATAAAGATTATCAAATTTAAATAATTCTATCTGGGAGAGGGCAACAGCAATGAGGCTGCTGGCACCCTGGCAAACCAGAAAGCCTGTGACACAAAGTAGAATAAGAAACTATGATATGCTAAATCCCATGAGATTCTTTTCAGCCATATGAGTTTAACTTCTGTGTGTGAACCTGCAGAGTTTTGAGGATGTGCCCGGGGGGCATGGTTAAATGTGATGATGTCAAAGAACAGAAAAGGATGATGTTTACTGCCACATGTACCATTCTTGATCTGGATATGTTACAGAAATGGATATGTTTTCAGTAAATCTTCTTGTACGTTCATTTAGATACTTTTTAGAAGCATTGAAACTAATTGAAGAGATCGATAATATCCATTATCACATTTAAAACTTAAATCTAAAAGTAGATGCCCAAAAGTATAATTGAATATATTCTCCACATGTAGACTACTGGTATGAAAATGAAGAAGTATGAAACACTATTCTACTGAAAGAAAAATTGTTTAAGTAAAATGGAAATATAATGGTTATTTCAGAATTAATTTCCACAGAACAGTGTAAGTTTTGAAAGTGCCTCACTCAAGCTAGTAATCATTAGAAATGAAAAAGACTGGCTTGCAAAGCTGAATTATTGCCATTTGAGAGTTAATCTTGCCTCAAGGCCAAGTGATTTCTATGGCTCTCCAATCAGCTAGATGGAAAATTGTGAGACTCTAGCTTCGGGGGGAATGAGTGGCTCGTCAGCATGCTCTTATGCCTTTCTCATGTTTGCTGTCACTTCAACAGTAACAACTTAAATGGTCTCCTTACTTTATTAAGTGGAAATAGAAACACATTTTTATTTTACTTTATGTACAAGTTCAGCTGTGCTTAAAGAAAAATGTTGATCTTCTGCAGTCTGTACGTGTTCTTTTTTGACTGCACGATTATCGGTACATAATTTTACTAGCCTCTGATTTATTTAGCCAATAAGCACATACGGAAAGTTTTAGAGCAACTTTCTGTCACAAAATTTATCGCAGCAGATCAAAAAATCAAATGAAATTAACAGTTCTACCCCCACTAGTGCTAATGGAAAGCATCAGATCCTCTTCATGTTTTTGTGTTACCATGGGTAAAATTGCTGCCTCTGGTTAGCAGCATATTTGACCCACTAACAACAATATTTTCTTCATGGTAACATATGTAGGAAGAAAAATCTTAATTTAAGTTGCACTAATTTGGATTCTCAGGAGTCAAAATATTAACTTTGTCATCATAAAATGTATGAAAGCATCACTTCAGATGTAAGCAACAAACATCACTTTTGTGTATTTTCTAATTCTTATTTCAATGTTAGGTAAACTGACCTATTTTAGCTAAAATAGTCCAAAGGCCATTCTCTTGGGAAATCTGCAAAAAAGCTGTTTTTGTGCAGAAGTTTACTGAAAGACATTTTATTATTTTAGACAGATTAAAATAGCTTGCAAAACCACATTTAAACCCTTTTATCATCTTTTTACTTAAGTAATACACTACTGTTCCATTATCCAACAGATATCTTTATATTATGAAAGAAAACTTCTGAGAATTTTTTTCTCAAGATTTCTCTACATGTTACTATTTAAATAACGCAGGTTTATTTATTCCTTATTGAATTAATTAAAGAGATAGCTTACAACAGCACAATTCCTCCAGGTTCTTTGGATAGGACACGAAAATAGTAGTCAGAAATACAAACATGTAAATATCGTGACCTTATAAAAAGGGTCCTCAGAAGGACCTTTGGAAAGCAATGAGTAGGCTAAGGTCCTGACAACTATTCCCAATACAATTGTTTATTTCTCCAATCTGCACCAGTTCTTCATAGAATTCTTCACAAACAGCATTTGGGAAATGCCCACCAAAGAAGATTTGATCTCAAACTCTCATGTAAGAAATTACCTTATAAAGGATCTTAAGGAATGTAAGTTAAAGCCTAAGTCAAAGCCCAAGTTTCATTATAAGTGCTGTATAATTCCTAAGGAAAATGTGTCATAAAACCATCAACTTCGCAGGTGTTCTTCCAAGAGTATATGCAGATTAAGAAAGAAAAGAAAAGGAGCCCATAAAGCATCACATTTAAAGCCTAAATAATATTGATCAGTCAGATATATCTCCTGATCATGTAGGAACAAAGGAGCGCCAAAGTCTTCCCACAGATATTCAAACAAAAATTACCTAAAAAAAAAGAATCTGGTACTGCAATATGTCTAGCAGCAACAACTACTGTAAATTGTATTTCCATTTCTCTGACATAAAGACATTGGGGTCAAAGCTCAAGCATGACCAAGCTGCACTGCTCTGCTTATCCTTCAGAAATGTGGTATGATTAGGGAGTCGTATTAATCAGTTCAAGTCTAAATAAGTGACTCTTTGAAAGCATCAGTTAAGAACACAGTCAGTGCAGACTAGCTTCGTGAAGCTAATTAGGGAGAGATCACTTAAGAAAGAACATCCTGTAGAGAAGAAATTAACATACTACTCTTATTTAAAAAAAAAAACCCAGAACCTTCTTTTGATACCTTCTGTCCCCATTAAACACATAATTTGTCATAGGCACTCAGTCAATCCAAACATTTTCAGTATTTCATTTTAAAAGTGAACTCTAGAAGGTGTTTTCGTATGCAGTTTCAGTGATGAATGGCATTTACTAGTTGCAATTAAATTCTGAACTTTCCTAAACGAAGTCTGAAGTGAGGTTTCTGTGTAGGAGAAACATGCTTAAAGAATGCCAACATGATCAAAGTCCACACTCAGGACAGCTAGAAATAAGGTTGTCTGGATTTAACCTTAAGCTAGGGCTGCATAAAAACTGAAGAATGCCCATTTGCAGAGAGGGGCATCTAAGTCAGATGCAGTCAATAAACACCTTGACTCATCTGTTTCTGAGGCAACAAAACAAGAGTGTCCTGTGGTCCAGTAGACTTTTAAACACATTGACAGGGGATGGTATCTAAATGGAGATATCCTTCCTCCCAGTATATTTTACTATTTCAGGAAAGGAAGCTCGAGGCTAAGTAGAGCAAACCCATATGTACCTCTACCCATCAGTGAGGACAAACCCTTGATTTCTTTATGGAAATAGTACAAACTTTTCTCCTATCAGTTGAGACCATACTACTTTACTTTCCCCTAGGTCTTATCTATGTTATATTTAGCTCGTGAGGACTCTGAAGCTCTGGTTATTTCTAATAAAAAAAAATCTATGAGCCTTTCCTATTATAGTGAGTGTCTGATTTAGTTTGGGCTCTCTGGGCACTGACAGAGCGAAAAAAATGACTAGACATAGGCAGACCGGATACTGCTCCCCCCCAAGTGACTTGGGACAGATCTGATTTAGACCTAAAATAGAATTTATTTATATCAACTGACGATCCAATCCGAGCATTGTCTTCCCCCCCAATTCTCAAAACAAAGCCAAAATTAACCTAATTAAAGGACTCCTTGACAATCCTTCATCTTCACAGCTGTCAATGCTTCTTCATATTCCTACCGAAATCAGCTCTTGAAGCACTAAAATATCATAGGAAAGGCATTTCACACGCTAATAACTGGGAGCAGGAAATAATGGAAAACTCATGAGAAAACACATCTGGCAAGTGTACAGGCTCAAATCATTGAGATACTGTACTTAGGAAGAGTAAAAAAATTTGCTTATGATTCCCAAGATGAACCTGAACTATGGAACTCATTTATAAATAGTCCATGAAAGCAGTCAAAAAGAAAAGGAAACACTGAGATTCACTGACTGGAAATCAGCTAAAATATTTTGAGGGGTAAGAAACACAGAACTGCAGAGGCAACGTTCCCACATTTTTGTGCCTCCTAAATTATTAAAACTAATGATCCATACCTGTTTCAGTATTTTTGCTTGATGGAATAATGGAATGTTTGATTTTACTTTAAAACATTAACTCAGAGAAAAAAACATTATTTTATTTTGAAATCTCACTAGAGGGAGCTCCGAGTTTATTTATAACTAGGAAAGCAAGCATGTATGTGATCTCATCTTTTGTTTTGGTATAGTTTTACTAGTTTGAATGAATATTTTAATCTCTATCCAATTACTTTACTAAGCAAATCAAATGAAAAAGAAACTAAAACCAATCTACATAGTCACTCTAGTATTCATGGGATGCTGTGAAAGATTATAAGGATCTTGCTATTTCTCTGGATAGTTTATTATCTTTTTTTTTTTACCCCATAATTCAAAGGCAAGGCTCCTTGTTTAATTTTTACACTGCCTCAGCCAGAAGACATGACATTTTATAGCCACCATAACACAGAACTTTGTTGTGGGAAGAGTATTCCAGTTTTGCCAAAGAAATCTCTTAGGGACTCATAGAAATACAATATGTGATGGGTTTATGTATTTAGTTACTGGTGATGGATTTATTTTTCTTATATACCATGTCCTCTATTAATTTTAAATATTTACAAAAAATCTAAGGAATCAAATAATCCAAATTGCAATTAATTCATATGTCAACTATTACAACAGATTTTCTAACATCATCTGCAAAATGTAATAGGAAGTTGCATAAGACCAGTACTTGTTTCCCAGCCGTATCAAACGCATCTTTGCCATGATTTTTACATGACACTTTTCTGTGTTACACCCCGGGTAACAAGTATTATAAAAGACATGATTTAAAGGAAAAGAGAGACCAATGTAGCTTTAAGTTCATCCTTGATGTGTTCAGAACAGCTTCAAGGCTTCAGGCTTCCTAAAATTACCTAAACTAAAATAGATTTACACAGCCTCTTACAGAGCAAAATCTGCTTCTTCTTTTCAAATGCCATCTTCCCATAAGAAATATTTCTTCCATTTGCAGAGAGACAAGAAAGAAGAAGAAGCAGCAGAAGCAGAAGAAAAAAAGTCACTTATTTCAGTGGTACACTGGTCTGCAGCTAAGCTGCTTTAGCACGGCCTGTCCCTGCACCTCCGGGTATGGTCCTGAGTTGCCACGCAGTGATGTGGGAGAGCAGCTCTGCTCTAGCCAGGAAACATTGCTGAAGCAACATAACACTGTCTCAGAGAAAATCTCCATCCCCAGACTCACTGTAGCAGTAGTTTGCAATAAGAGCAGACAGTTAATTAAAGAGAGGACAAGGCAGAGCTGCCTGAACAGAAGCTCCTGGACTGAGGATTGTATTTCCAGAATACACGCCAAAAAATTCTGCACCTTGCCATCTGCAGGTTATATACCCAACCTGACTTGCTTGGGTTCCTGAGAAGCCTGAGCTGCTGGCAGGTAAGAGAGGAACCCTACAGAATATTTGGGCACAGGGTGCTAGGGATGAAAGGCTGTAGCATCTCTGAACAAATCCCACTAAATAAATAAATAAATAAATAAAATAGAAGAAATTGCTGCTTCTTATATCACTCAGAGCAGGTACTTCAGAGAAGGAGGAGTCTATGTAGAAAGATTCAGAGCTAAGAAAGTATTATAATTCTAACTGTGGAAATTACATATGTTTGACAAAATAGATTAATTGAATGAATTTTAACGTTTAGGCTTTAAAATTTTCTATTAAGGACTGATGATGAACACATCTGTAGAAAAACTGTCCATCAATTAATAAAAAACTGCCTATCACTATCCATCCTCATCCTTATTTCAGAAGATAGCAGATTTTCCCTGTATCCTCTGTGAAATGGACCCCAAAATGAACGGTCATATGGTCTAATAGCTGCTAAATGTACAAAGATTACTTCACTTAGCATCTAATCAGAGCTCATGCTCCCCATCACATGGTAATGAGTTAATAGAAACTTCTAGTCCTTGAAATCTGTTAGGAAAGCCTTGTCACAGACTGAATACCTATCTGAAATATAGACCTTTGTCCAGGTTACTTGGCTTCAAGATAAATTTAAGTGTGTCATTTTCAGGAGGTGAGCCCACACAGCCACGTATATGATCATAGACATTTGTGATTATGGCTTTCATAGCTATGGCTTTTTGTTTTGTTTTGTTTTTTTTTTCATTACACATATACATGAGAATGACTGAAGCCACAAAACAAAACACACACACGATATACGCACTAACCAGGTGAGACCCCTCGCTGAATAGGAGCGTTTCCACCCAAGAAAGGGTGAGGTGTGGTGGCTGTTTTCCAGTGATACTATCTGAGCATCATTCTTTGAAGACTCAGAATGATGGCATCTTCACTATCAGAGGATCAATGTTTGGTTCATTGTTTTTTGTTTGTTTGGTTGGTTGGTTTTTTTTTAAGCATGTCAAAGTTTTATTCTCATGTATTAATAAATACCTACAGAATCAGGGCCAGACTGCAAAATCCATACCATAGGATACTACAGGAAAAAAAAACAAGCAAACAAAAAAACAGATAAAACTAATTTTGAAATAAAGTTAAGATGACAAGTTTTACTTGGACCTCACATATGAATTTCACCATAGACACTAATACCCTGTCTCACAGAATCAGTTTTTAACATCTCAGTACCTTTGAGTGTATTATACAAAACCATTTTCCTGACTGACTGACTAAATCCAGCTTAAAAAAATCCTAGTTCTGCTTTCCCCTGTAGCACAAAGGTTTTCAGTCCTTCAACACTTGCACACTAAGGATTGGAGAACACTGAAATGACACACCAGGTACATTTGTTATGATTTTCTTCCTTTTCCTAGCTATAAGCTCTGCTAACGATCATTTTTTTCAGTTCTGTACTCCAGCAGACCTGTAGATTTAGCTAAAAATTGAACTTTAACTTGTGTTTCAGCTTGGTTTTTCTTGTGATAAGACCTACGGTTATTTTTTTATGTCCTCTAGTGACAGTACCATCTGACCACCTAAAAGTGGAGCAAATTATCAGGAAAATCAATGGCCCTCTGAAACACTAAAGATAAAAATATAGGAAAAAAGTGAAAACCATAAATGCTGAATTTCCCCACAGCTCATTTTCTCATCATTTCCTTCCCTTCTGTTTCTTAGTGGTAGGCTCTGACAGCATGATCCTATTTCACTGCATAGCTCCAACAGTTCTTGTTATATTTGTCACATCAACTTAAAAACTGAAGAGAATCTTTCAACACAATAGTGGTAAAGGCTTACAGTTCTTCTAGGAACTTTTGAAGCTGAAAAATAATAAAAAAATAATTTCAAATGTGACAGATATATAGATAAATACATAGATAGACAAAACAACCGAAATTCAGCTCTAGAATGGTCCTTGACCATATTTCAGATTAAAAAAAAATCAAAAGTACACCAGTTCCTGAGATATTTTCACATCCTTAATGAATAAAAGTGTTGAAATGAAGTACCACAAGAAGCAGCAGATACTTCAGTACTTCTGAACTCCTGAGGTATTTTAGGAATATACCTCTGTTAGTCTTTTTGATTATTTTTACAGTCTGTGCAGTTTGCCTTCATTTAAAATCTTACAAAATTTAGAGTTACACATCCTTGTCATAAGCCTATATTTCTTACAGTAGATCTGCGATCCAGAAATACTTTTCAGGTAGCTGATAAGTTAGTATTACTGCTGCATTTGACACATATCTTTAATTACAAACAAAAAAAATCACAAAACACTTTGTTCAACAACTTTGTTGTACTTGGAAAATCAAGTATCTGAAAGCTTGGAAATAGCAACTTTAGAGCTACTTATAGAATCAGAATTAACATCTTCTGCATCTGTTATGATGCAATCTGCAATTACGTAGCACATACTTTTTGAACCATGTAGGGTGAAAACATTGCCTTATATGCAATTAAGATTCATCTCACAGAGAAGAATTTCTTTTTTCTTAATCAACTTCAGAAGCATAATTTCTTAAATTTTGGACATTTTGGTTTTGCAAAATTATTTTAACATAAGGTTTTAAATTTATGTTTTTAAATGGATCGTGTGAAAAAACATTGAGTCTGTGTCTTGATCACTACAGTTCCATAGGTATTTTTGCAACAACAGCCCTCTTAATTAAAACTAAGTTTGTCCTCACTACACACCTGCAAATTTAGGATAAGCAGGATGTATATTTTCATCCCTGACATATCATAATACAAATTCTTCAGAATAAAATCTTTTCTCATGGGATAATTACTAGGGATGGATCATGAAAATATTTTGTACCTACTGTTCCAAATTGAACAAATGTAGTCTTTCCAGTACTGTCATCTTTTGAAAACAGGTTGAACACATCTAAATCTATAGTTACATAAAACATATATTTTAATCAATATATTTTTATTTCTGCATTACATTTTTTGTTGTATAGGTATGACATTAAGATGTTCTCACATCATTTCAGAGATAATAGCATTAAATGTAAAAACTAAGTGTAATAGCTATTCTGATTTTAATAAAAGCTCAACAGTACCCAACATGACAGCACCTTTGTTGCTGCCATGAAGAATAGTTACATTAATAATCAACCTAAACCCAGACTAGAAGGTAATTTCTAGATATAAATTATGCCTAAGTACCACAAAATTACAGTGATCAGAATGAAAAAGAGTCTAAGTAAGATCAAAATTTTCAGCATGAAAAAAAGGCATAATTTGAGCAGAGAAGAGCATCTTTAAACTCCCCTTCACAAATATGAAATCATATTTATAGTAAGATGTTAGCTACTGTCATGTAAAAGTGAAGAAACTATACTGGAGACTGTTCCTTTGTGTTTCTTCTCTAAGCAATGAAGAAATATGAGGTAGTTGTAGGAGTTGTCTTCATTACTGGTAAAACTCTGATGACCACTAAGATTTTTTTTTTGTTAACATATGTGTTTATAGGTCAAACACAATTTATTCAGTGTTTAGGAAAAACTGAAAATTTATTCCAACACAGTGAGCTGTAGGAATATTAACTACTTAAATTCTCAGATAATAAAATGAACGTACGGTGAATGAAATTTATTCATAAAGATGAGTTCTCTCATTTATTCAACAAACTCAAAATTAAGTTTAATATGGTAATGATATCTTAAACAGCATCGCCAATGTGAAAAATTAAGGTCTGTGAACATATTTAATGTTACAACTACTGTCATCTGATACAATTTCTCTAAATGTCAGTTATGGCATTTGGGGGGCTAGAAAGGAATGCATAAATATGATTTACAGTGAACACAGAGAAGTTGCTTCATTCTAACAAAGAAAACTCATGTAGCAGAAAATTAAAGTGATAAACATACTTGACACTTCATTTTATTTTCTCCTAAAGAATTTTTTATAATCTTTATTTGAATTATAAGGCAGGGACTAGATCTACAGTGATTCTGGAAGATGGGTGGTCTAAGGTCCTCTCCTGATTTTGCAAGGAAAATACTGCACAGTAAAGCAAATTATTTAACCTCTTTCAGTCCCATCATTAGTTGGTGTGAATCATGACTCATCTCGTAAGAAAGGGAACAGACATATAACAAACATTTGTGCAAAGTGTCTTGAGTACTGATATAGCCAAATGCAATTAATGGATTACCAATTGATTACTTTGTGTATCAATCAAGATTTGCCATACCTGGTTAAAGATCTGTTCTGTGCGTTTACATTGGTTTAGTACGAACACACACATTATGATAAAGTCTACCTTGGTAAGAAGTATGCATTACTATTTAAGCAGGTAGCCTCTTTTCACTTCATATCATGTATAAAAGATAGGAAACAAGTAGAAATGATGGAGGAAGACTTCCTGTGGTTATGTAAGACAAGTATAAACATCAGAAGATTGAGTAAGCCACAACCTAAGTCAGAAAACTCACTTGGGCCAAGCCCACTGAGCTTCTCCAGAGGAAGATGATTTCCATGGGAAATGCAGATTTTCAGTCCTTCAAATTACAAATGTCAGTGATGCCAATTGAAATTAACTTATGGGTCCAAAGATGTCTCCACCTCATTTCTACAGTCAAACCCAGAATAGGGGGATTTATTAGAGTTGTACTCTCAGATGATTTTAAGTGGCATTGTATAAGCTCATTTCTGCTAAAAAGAATAACATCAAATAAAAGTGTAAAGAGCTGATACAAGAACTCTGAAATATGACTGATTCATTTTTATATGCATTATTAATCATACTGATATGCTTTTGAAATAACATCCTTCTTATATATGGAAGATGTCTGGGGGATTACCTTGACTCCCAGTTTCTGGTGCCTCTCCTGTATGACACAGGAGTTTAGGATGCAGAGGTGTTGACTCTAGCAAAAGTTTATTTGAATGTGTGTAATTTTTTGAATTGATTTCAAGGAAGCTTTGGGCAAGAACTTTAAGTGCAGTCATCTGTCATATTTGTAAGCAAAAAAACCCCCCATGTTCTGTTATTCTGAATCTATGCTTTCCTTTGGCCTGCTAGTGAGAAGAAAACCCAGAAGCTGTTGGTGGAGCTGCTCAGGATTTGCCCTGCAGAACACTGTCCTTGTAAAGGTCTTGTAGAGAAGGACGTGCAACTTAAGACATACAAGCTGCCCCCCTTTCAAGACATGTTTTCTCACTTATCTGAATTCCCTGAGATGTAAGCGTAGAGCTCCATCACACCATTTTTCTCACAAATATCTCGTAGTGAGGGACAGTTGATCAATCTTTCCTGTCCTCTGCAGTGGAGCAAAGTGGCATCCTGCCTGTGCTGTAGCTGACCAGCAGAACTCCCTTAAGCATAGCAGACCTCACTCTGCTGGAGCGTCTTCAGTAATATTTTACCTTAACCTGTTCTAAGTATGATTTATTATAAAAAGTATTACTTGTTTAAGCATAATATGTCTCCAAATTCAGCGCCCAGAACATCTTAATAAATGCTGTCTTCATCTGTCCTGCATTGTGTGGACCCCCATTCCGGCTAGATCAACTTATGGGGAGCTAGCACACAGAAGCAGCCAGATGTCTTCCAATGACCACTGGTGACACTGACAGCTTTCGAGCAGGCAGGAAGATACTGGGCAACATGAGACTTACAGGAACAGCCCTTGCCAGGCTGACCTAACATAGCATAAATCCTCACTTGGTTAGCTAGGGCATACAGACTCTTGAAAATGCTAACACCACGTTTCTGAGGGATATCAATACAGCATTACTGGAAAAAAAGAGTCTGAGGAAAAAGGTCAAACGAAGACTGATTATTCTGCTAGCAAGGCCTGCCAGCTTCCTGTGGTGGGTGGCCTGGAGAGCTCCAGCACCACAACCAGGCTTTCTGTTGCCCCTGACACATCCTCCATGTTTCTCTAAGCCCCTTTCAAATCTCTTGAACTCTACAACACATAGTAGTAAGACAATGCGCGTCCTTACCTGTTTCATTTTGCCCTATTTCTGCTCATCTGATCCTGTCATGGAGTATCTTCCAATCCCTCATTATAGAAGAGTGTAAATAATGGATCCCTGCTTACCATCTTATAACTAGTCTTAGCTTGATGGATCTTTCCCAGTCTGACCAATTTTAGCCTTTTGCTTTCTCCCTGGGACAGAGGCCATTCTCTGGCTCTGGCCCTTTCCCAGGTAATTCTAGCTGCACTGCCTTGTATTTCAAGGGAGGTATCCAGGGTTATACAGCATGCTGAGTATGCTGTACATGGTGTTTTACGTTATGACTTAGTTATTCTTCCTGTTTGGTTCTCTTTTTTTTTTTTTTTTTTTTTTTTTTTTTTTTTTCCTGCAATAATTCTCATTTTGTTTTCTGAGCATGACTTTGGCTTAGGAAATCAGGTTTCTGATGCTAACAGAAAATATGAAGTTCCTCACTGTATTTAGGCTGTGTTTGCTTTCCCCTCCGGGCACTGCTTTGCTTTTTATCAAGTGATGGATTCATAGATGAATGTTAAGCAGCCGGACTGCTAGCACCACACTGAGCAAACTAATCTGTATGTTGCTCCAGAAAGATTGTGTTATAATTTTTGCCCCACAGTATTCATCAGCATTTTTAAAGATGCTCAGTTACAGATAAATTTCAAATCATAGTACCAATAAAACCAGTAGCTACAAACAAATTAATTCAAATATGCAGCACTTGATAATCACAAATTGTTTTTCTAATAGTCCCATGTCAGCTCAGTTTTTAGTCTCAACTCAGTGCCGGGAGCAAGATCAGAAAAGATAACTAGTTAAAATGGAATATTTCTTTTAGTCTACTCCTTGGTATTTATTTTTCCATATCTTAAATAACTTTAGCTTATTTTCTAGCTTATTAGCTCCAGGTGTTTTCACCTTCCATATATATGCCACCAAACATTATTTTAATATTCTCTTTTAATTTCAGTCATCTTGTTTTTTTGATCAACTTTCCTAGTGGTGGTAAGAGATGTCCCACACCCTAAGTAGTACTCTAGATTTCACTACACTTAATGAATATGGTAAGATATCCTGGGTTGAGTGAGTGGTGGGGTTTTTTGGTGGCAGGGGAGGGGGCTATCGGGGCGGCCCCCTGTGAGAAGCTTCTCGAAGCTCCCCCAGCTCCATGTCAGCTCCACGTCTGTTTGGGAAATTGAGCCAATCAGCTGCGCCTCTGCGATAATGTATTTAAGAAGGGATGTGGTGACGTGCAGTCAGACTTGTGAGGAGGAGTTGCAGCAGCTGCATGAACACCAAGGTCAGTGGAGGAACAGAGGAGGAAAGGAGGGGGGAGGTGTGCCGGAGCAGAGAACCCCCTGTATCCTGTGGTGAGATGGCAGGGCGGCCCCCCCCTGCCACCCATGGAGATCTACGGTGGAGCAGACATTGATTTATGGCCTGTTGCTCCTGCTCAGCTGATCAAGGTGCTGTGCCCGAAGAAGGCCGGGGTCTCATGGGAAAAGGCAGCCCCACTGCTGTAATTCAGCGCTGGGAGGATTGCAGCATGCGGGGGAGTCCCATGCCGGAGCAGCTCGGGAAGGGCTGCAGCCGTGGGAGGGAATCCAGTCGGAGAAAATTGGTGACCCACAACGGAGCAGTGTGGGGAACGCTGCAGCCCATGGGAGGAATTCAACTCGGAGAAAGTTTGTGGAGGACTGTCTCCTGTGAGAGGGGGACCACGATGGAGCAGGAGGAACAAGTTTCGGACACTTCCCTCACCGAAGATGAAGAAAGCGGCAGCGCTGACTGCTCCCCCCATTCCCTGCCCCTGCGCCACTGGGGGAGGAGGTAGAGATATCGGGAGCAGAGCTGAGCCCGGGAAGAAGGGAGGGGTGGGGGGAAGGTGTTCTCAAGATGTGGCAATGCTTCTCACTATCCTACTCTGTTACGAGTTGTTAGTGTCTGTATTAAAGGTATGTTCTTTTTTTCTTCCCCTAACGAGTCTGCCTTTTGCTCGTGATCATAAAAGGGGGATTTTTCCCCATCCCAGTCCTATCTTGAACCCCAAGCCTGGCTCTCTGTCCCTTCTCATTGCCGGAGGGGAAGGGAGAGAGAGCTGCTGCATTGTGGTTGGCTGCCAATCAAGCCTAAACCACAACATAAGACAACAAATAATGGCATTTTAGGATATAGAGCCAAACTTACAGCTTCAGATATTTATTTTACTAATCTGAAGGGTACAACAAATGATTTTTCTCCTGTTGAATCCTGTGTTTAAAAAGTTAGCCTTTTGTTCTTCAGAGCCTGTGAATTCGAAGCAACATCAGAAAGCAACACCAAACAACAAAAAAACAGCGAGGATAATCTCCAGCTGATTTAAAAATTGACATAGTTCCACTGGCACATCAACAATAGCATAAGATTGTTCTTATAATTTTTCAGGTCATTCACAAATTTATCTATTATAAAAGCATGATTTTGCCACCTAACTGCTAGTAAATAACTCTAACTTGATAGGTTTAACCACATATAAATACAACAGACCAGATCTGTATGTTGCTCCAGATCTGTCAGAGGTGTTCACATACAAATTATATATTATGAAAAAAAAAAAAAAAAATCTTGATTTTTGTGGGGATTTTCCAAAGTATTATTATCTTTCAAACCTTGTAATTAGGATTTTTGTCATCCCTACCAAAAATGTAGTATCTAATTTACAAAGTTACTAATCAAAGGACATTACTTTTCAATTTTAGCATGAAATTGCCTTTATGGACAATGCATGTTCTGGGTGACTTTTGTGCTTCCATAATTTGAGATAAGAACCAGTGATAACAACTTGAAGTCCTGATCCCATGCTCTGCTCATTTGTATTTCACATTTACCTTATTTTTTGGTAATGCTACAGATACATTTCACAACACAGTAAGGAAAGTACTTGTAAAATTCACGAAATAGGATACCATAAAGAAGTCATAATCTTTCCTGAGTCTATAAATTTGTTGCTTATGGTGTTTGTTCAGAGGGTTTTGGGGTTTTTTGATTTATCTGAGCACACTAACTACTAATTTCACCTAAGTTGAAAACTCAGAGACTTATAAATGTCAATTAACTTAGTGGGAGCTCGCAAAAGGGCAAAGCATATATATGGGACCACAGTATCATACCTGATCCATTCATGGGGGTACTTCACTGATCCTCCCAAGTTGTTTTTAAGGTGTAAAAACATTTTTTTTATGACCATCCTTTCCTATCTTAAAGTGATTCAAACCTGAATGAACATTTTTTCACCCACAAGTAAAACACCAGGTTAGCTAAGACTGAAATGTCTTTTAACATAATGTTTCACTGCCCTCGGTGAACTGAAGCGACATTTGGTCCACGCATTGCAAGGAACACTATGCCAGGACAACAGCAGAATACAGAGCACACAGCCATTTGCTTGCACTGTCCGCCTGCTGCTTACAAAATTAACTCCCCTACAGCTCTAATTGTACTGTGGTACACAGGGGTTTTTGTAGAATTGGAAAGATTCAAAGACTTATGTGTTTTAAAAGGGAGAAATCACTCCAAAAGAGAAAAACACAATCAATTTTTTTTATGGGGTATGTGACCATTCTGTATAAATATAATTGAGAAAAAAGCAGAACTTTCCTCTGCATGCCAGAATTGTTTAGAAATGTGATTCTCCGAAAGCTGTCTGATTTTTGAAACAATATTAATTTGATCAAATACTTTTCCAGTTGGTAGCAGGAATCTACAGAGGAAAAATTTCGAACTAACTCAAAGGGTAGCCTTTAACAAAAAAACAGACTGAAGTCCCCAGCTAAATCAGGATGCTATGCAGATTTTAGTCTCTGAGTACTTTAAGTCCTGTACAGCTCTTCAGTTTATATTTTGAGGATGTAGATAACCTGTGCCGCACAGTTTATGCCATAAAACCACTGGAAGTATAGAGAGGATACAAATCTTATCTGTCAAAATTCATATACAAAGAGTACATAAACATATCTTTAAGGGCTATCTATCATTATTCCACTGAATTTGAATTATTTGCATGCTTCAAATGAGGTAGTGCCTTACAGTCTTAATTTTTTTATTGGATTGATAACTCAAAATAAATATAACAAAAAATATTAATAAAAAGTAAGCCCATATTTCTAAACCTTTGATATATTCAATGAAACAGAGCTAAGAGTACTGTGCAGGAACAGAGCCATTTAAAGCATCAAAATAATTGCAACCTTAAAAAGCCCAAATATATATTTTGATAATTTGTTTTGTGAAAAAAATCACTAATAGAATCGCATATTCTGTGGGTTTGATTTTATAGAAAGGTAAATAAGAGATTGTAGGATTATTTGCAATGGATTTTCCTATGACGTGAAATGACCAATGTACAACAGGTATGAAGAGACTAAAGGAAACTGCTATTTAAACACATCTGCCTAGTACACCCTGGAAATACAAAACAATAGGTATGAATTCCTAGCTAGATATAATGTCAATAATTAGACAAAATCTAGACTTTATAGATGTGTAGATAATTAAAAACAAAACAAAAACCATGACTCTCGAGCATAGAAATCACGTCTTACAGAGCTACTAGAAACAGACAGGCACATGACCAAGAATGAAGCACTGGGTATGGATGTTTCCAAAACACCTTTCAACAATTTCTCCCACCAAAGTATCTTATAAACCTCCAACAACTAAGATGCTAAAACATAGAATGATTGCGTTTTCTAAAATACGTTAATACTCATTTAAAAGATTGAAACAAAAAAGAAGAAGTAAATAGATTTCATAACGGCAGAAAGATTATTAGCGGATAATGGACTGGGACCTAAGCTGCTCAAGATATTTGTAGATGAGGAGGAAAAAAAAGAGTGAACAGTGAAGTAGTAGTATTTGCTGCTGATACAGATTTTTTATAGAATTTAAGGTTGAGGAAAGAAGAACTGCAGAATAATCTCATGGTAGTGACTCAGTGGGTTAAAAAATGTGAGATGAAATTCAACACTGCATTTCCACTTTGAAATGAACAATGCATTATGACATGGAAAAGATTTTCCTACCTCTACCTGGTTCTCAAAACCAGATTTAAACCAAAGAAAGCCATTTTAATACAAAGCATAATTAAATAGTGAAACTGGTTGCCACAACATTGTTGTTAGTATGAAGTGAACTTCTCTGGTATATTTTGGTCAATTGAGGTTTTGGGAAGGAAGTAGGTAGATACTGATTCTAGAGCCCTTCTAATGCATGGATTGAATCCTGTAAGACTTGTGATGTGAGGCAATTGTTGTGTTCCTGGCAGAATATGAAGAGGGCAGAAAAGAAGCTACCAAAATAATTTTCAGAGAACAGAAAATAAAGATAAGTATGAAAAAAAAAAAAAAAAAGAAAAATAAGTTAATTTGGCGGAAATTAGAGATTCCATTTTTCTTAAGAAAATGAAAAATATCAAGCAACACAAAGCAATGATAGCTGGTTATCCAAACTAAAGCTAACCCAACTATCCTTTATAATTAGATTACTAAACTCTTATTTTTAAAGCATTTAATGTGTCAGATAATCAATTTAGCAGCATCATAAGAAACTTAGCTTTTCTTTATCCCAACAACTACTATTTTTGTTGCAGTTGAAGATAAATCATAAGCTAAAATCTTTGACTACTCAGTAACACTGCAAAGCAATAACAGTTAGAACAAAATGGCAATGAGCAATTCTACCTGAGAAAACTGTATATGGCACATCAGATGATGTCATAGGCCCAAGGCTACTAAGCTGCACTAAACACCATAAAACCAAATGAAAGGTTTCCTTGTATGGTAAAGTCTTAAGTACTGGTCAGCAAGAAGCTCTTTATTCACCAGGTGAATTAGTCACTTCAGAGAGTGCAGCCAACTTCATCTTACATTGAGTAACACAATGAAAAAAACACTGATGCATGCACAGCTGGATATAGGGGATATAGGTGATATAGGAAAACCATAAAGCTTGCACCGGCTGTTCTGTACCATCAATTTTGTGATATTTCTGGAAATACTCAAGTCCACCTCACCCTCCTTTATTTCCAACACACCCCAACCCATGCATGTATTGTACTGTAAAGCTGCAGGATTCTATTGATTTCTTTTCTGGCAGGCTTTGGCTTTTTTATCTGAAGTCCTATATTTCATTTGGACAGTTCAAAGCAAGAGGTATTATTCCCCAGAAAATTCATTGGCTTTAAAAGGACATGGAAAGCTCTGGTAAGCTATGTGAATTAAAGAAAAAGAGGGCATTTCAGCAAGCAAAATTCTTACTCCTTTTTCTTTCCAGGAGAAGTATGTTCTAGTTGTGAAATAAACATATTTTTAGATCTCAGCATCTAAAGCTTACAGATTAACTCTCTTAAAGGATTTAGATGTATACAATAAAACCTCATGTAGCTTTAAACCGCTAGCTATTTTTTGATAGGGATAAAAGCATTTTTTCATTACAAATATACATTTGATAATATATTTATGCTGGCCTTAAATTTTTCATTGAAGAACATGAATTTAAAACACTGGTCAAATTTAGCTGTTTTATATTTTCTTTCACTTCAACATACACATGATTATTACTTCAGTTTTCTGTTTCATTCTTGGCAGTAAATTCCAAATAGAAGAGACTCAAAACAATACATTGTTCATTACAAATACATGTACAAATAAATGCCAAATGATGCAAATGGTTGTAGTCCCTCCACTACCAAACTGAAGCTATCCACATGTAGAGCTGCTCAAGTAGTACTTGCACAATAATTTTAAGACTAAGCTTGACTAACCAAATAAACTGATTTATACACAGTAACTTCTTGGTTAAAATTACAGTTAGGGTGAACACAACCGGGCTGACTCTCATTTTCTTTAATATACTTTTAACAAAGACCTAAATGTTGCCCATAATCTGTTCAGGTGGCAAGGCAAAATACAAAACCACTGCCATTACTTTTCAGATTTCATATAAAATGAAGAAAAAAAATACCCTGGAAAATCTTAGTACAGATTTCTAGGTGTAAAAATTCAGAAATTTTACATCTCAGCGTATACTTTGAAGCAACTTAAGATATAAAATTTAGTAATAAAAGTTTTTAAAAAACCTGTCACTATATAGTACCATAAAGAATACATGGGATACTATGCTGTCAAGATACCACACAAAGCTTCCTCCATTTTCAGTATTTAGCCAACTGCATGCCCTGAAACCACACGGAGAATATAGCATCGTACAGAAGATACTTTTTTTCCAAAGGAATTGTGTAACATGGGTGGCACAGTTTATCACCATAGAAGCTGAAGTAGTTTCATGTAATCCATTAGGTTTGCTACTCAGCTGCTGTTTTGAACAGCAACAATATTGCATAAACACTTTTAGAAATTAACAGCTACAAAGTAGGTGCATGGCAAGTCCATACCAAATTTCAGGAAAATTTTATTGAACAAAACAATGGTTGCAGCAGTTTTAAAGGACCAGCATGTCAGATGGCTGGAACAGCTGTCCTGTGAGTTGGGCTTCAGGAGAGTTGGGCTTGCCCAGCCAGGAGAAGAGATGGCTTTGGAGATACCTAACAGCAGTCCTGAGCACCTATTGCTAAGATAAAGTCAGGCTTTTTGTGGAGGCCCATGGAAGTAGGACAAATGACAGGTTTCAAACAAGACAGTTTCAGGCTGAGTATAAGGAGAAATGTTTTCCCCAGGAGGACAGTTAGATGGTGGCTCCGGTTGCCCAAAGGGGCTCTTGCCCTTGGGGGATTTCAGGACATGACAGGTCTGTCCTAACACGCAGCTCCCATCAGAGCATCAGCTTCAGCCAGAGACCTCCTCAGGGCCCAGGCAACCCATGGTACTCAGAATCCAAGTGCATATAATAATGTCCTTAACTAACATAATCAAAATTGATGGATGACATTCCAATGTAATTTGAGCGAAAACAACCTAAATTCACGGATTGAAGACTAAAGTCAGCACACGTTAAAAAAAAGCCCGCTAGCACCATCTCTTCTCAGGGAGCAGATGAATAATGCTGTTTGCCAGTGTGAGTTGGACTAAGCTCTCAGGAGGTTTTATGGCCATTGCTATTACTTGGTTAGAACTTGCTTTAAACATCTGGTCAGAGAAGCGGGGGTTCAACAAGTATTACATCCTCTCACTATTCCTGTTTCAGTCTTTACAGTAAAATGTTGTGAACTAGTAAATAGCAGAGTTGAAGGAAAAAAAATGTTCTACAAATGTGCAGTTTAACATTTGAAACAATATTAATAAAAAAGCACACATTTCCTGTAGAATGAAGGACAGAGAAATATTAGCAATATCTTTTCATAAAAAGGTGCATATCTAATCCCCACATGTTTTAAAACTGTAAACTGGAAGTAAAATACCTTTTTAGTGGTGACTGAGTTGGAAATTTCTCTCACGTTGCTGCATTATGAAAGATTTGAGAAGCCTGAAAAACCTAAAGGTTGAAGGAGTACCTTTATGTATTGCCTGATCCAAAATTCTGCAAGGACAGGAGATGTTCCCTTAGATTAAACTGTTTAATGTTTCATAATTCAGCAGAGATAGAATAAAATCTCATCTTTCCCATTCATACAGAGCAAGTGTGATAGTTTTTAAGGAAGAGGAGCACAAAGCAAGTATACGTCCCCTAGACTGCTCCTACATCCTAGACTGAGCCACAAAGAGCACAGAGTCAACAGTACAGTATAAATTAATTAAATTCTTGGTCTCTGTGTTTGTACGTATTGACAACAGAAGTTCTTAGTGATGGTGAGTGTTTTGTTAATGGCCAAAGTGTAAGAGGATAACAGCTCCTTCTGCTTCTTTCAGATTATAAGGGAGAAAATACTTTTAACATGACCTGAGATACGAAGAAGCACTGAGTAAGAAACTGTTACATGGTACTGGGTTCAGTTTACAGCAAACTCGATTTACATGGTATTGAACTGACTCTTGGCTTGTACAAGAGTAATAAGAAAATGTGTTTTGAAGTTCTGTTAAAGTCTAAAAGAGATAAAAGTGTAACAGAAAAATGAGGCCAGCTGCTCTGTTACAGTTTGCCCATAAATCAGTGTATTGTAATAATTATTTTTCTTAAGTACAGTTCTAATAAAAACAGTTACTTTGTCATATGAACCCATGCATTTCTATGAGGAAATTTCCATCCCTGCTGTTGTGCCTTTCAGATTCTGCAACTCCTTGTGAGTCACACCTTATTAACCCATGTTTATAGAAAGAGATAGCAAAAAGGGACAAGTATAGCCCAGTACTCAAATGATTATCTAGCCTGCCATTTATGTAGAAAACTCTAAAGAAATGAAAATAGCTTTAAATCCAATGGAATGGAAAAAGACAAAAAATGTTTAATGGTTAAGAATATTTTTAATACTGTGTCATGCAGTCATTCACAGGGCTCTAAAAAGTGAAGAGAACAATAGAGTACACACTACAGACATTCCAGCTTCCAAAAGCAAATCTTGGAGTGCTCAAATATGCACAGGCTGACCACCCACTTGAAATGATGTACCACAGGGTTTGCTCTGGAAATTATGGATGGTATGAAGAAAGTGGGAGGAGAAGAGTGCCTTTGTGTATAGACAAAGGATTATTAAATAAGCTCTGTTATACCTGCATCATCATTTTACTTAATGGCCACAGTAGAAAGACAAAAAGAAAAACCAAATCAACCAACCAAACACAAATAAGGAAGACAAGATGAAAGAAACAGAAAACATTCTTTGCAAACTTAAGGAGAGAGACTCCAAAATCTGTCAACACTGACATCTGCCACAAAATAAGAAACTGGCAATTGGAAGAGAGCAAGCTATATACAGTTCTGGCAGCAGTAAGTCATTCCAGCTGGTCACAAAAGCATTTTACTTCTTCACCCCACCAAACTTGCTCCCCCGTCCTCCAGACACATGCTCCTGCCTGCTCCCTTGCTCTCACTCTGGCATCCATCAGATCCCTTCTTGGACTGTTTCAGTTAGCTAATGTAACAGAAAATTAAATCATCAAGAAAGAAAAAAAAAGAGTTGTCTACAGGGTTTGCAAGTTCTACCAGCTCACCAAAGAGCTCAACGCACGTTTGTGCTGTGGGTAGGACCAAGCTCAGGGAAGAGGATGGAAGGGGAGCAACAATCTCTGTGTTGTAACTGGACTGCTGCTCACTTTATGATACCCACCAGAATGACAAATACCAAGAGATGGTAGATATTTTCAATATAACTTACTTTTTAGGTACCATTTGTGTGGTTTGTTTTTTTTTTTGTTTGTTTGTTTGTTTGTTTTTTTTTTTTTGTTTTAAAAACATCTTTAGTTTTAAAAAGTCGTTAGACAACATATAGCCCAACACAGAACACAGACCATTTACCATGGAAATACCTAGTCTGAATAGGCTGTTTCTTTACATTAAGATATTGTGTGAATTAATGGGAAAGTTTGAAATATATACTTCAGCTGAATAGTGGGGAAAACCTGCATAAAGAAAACAGATAGATTTTTCTATGTAAGAAAGTACTTACTTAAGCAGTCCTCTGGAGAAGGACTTGGGGATATTAGTGGATGGAAAACTGTCTATGAGCCAGCAATGTGTGCTCACAGCCCTGAAAGCCAACCGTGTCCTGGGCTACATCAAGAGAAGTGTGGCCAGCAGGTTGAAGGAGGGGATTCCCCCCCTCTACTCCACTCTCTTGAGACTCCGCTGCAGTGCTGGGTCCCGCCATGGGGCCCCCAACAGCAGAAGGACACGGAGCTGCTCGAGCGGGGCCAGAGGAGGCCACAAAGATACTCAGGGGGCTGGAGCAGCTCCCCAGTGTGATCAGGCTGAGGGAGTTCGGGGTGTTCAGCCTGGACCAGGAAAGGCTCCAGGGAGACCTTATAGCGGCCTTCCAGTGCTTAAAGGGGGTACAGGAAAGGTGGGGAGGGACTCTTTATTGGGGAGTGTGGGAATAGGATGAGGGGTAACAGTTTTAAACTGAAAGAAGGTAGATTTAGGTTAGCTATAAGGAAGAAATTCTTTATTGTGAGGATGGCGAGGCACTGGAAGAGGTTTCCCAGAGCAGCTGTGGCTGCCCCCTCCCTGGAAGGGTTCAAGGCCAGGCTGGACGGGGCTGGGAGCACCCTGGGCTGGGGGAAGGGGGCCCTGTCCGGGGCAGGGGGGTTGGAACTAGATGGTCTTTAAGGTCCCTTCCAACCCCAAACCACTCTGTGGTACTACTCCAAATACTTTCTACAGTATTTCTGTGTGCATTAAATGTTCTTTAGGCTTTGGAAGATATTCTTTGAACCAAATTACATGGTTTCCCAGTACCTGCACCTAGCCGTCTGATATGTAACAGAACTGCAGTTTGACTTAACAATATAAAAAGTGCCAAAGGACAGGACATTTCAAAGCATTGAATGAGGTTATAAAGAGATGGAAACATAACCATCACATATATAATTCTAGCGATGTTATTTTAAAATGATAAAAGTAAATCTAAATTCTTCATGTTGGAAAATCAGGCCCATAATGTTTAACAAGATACAGCAAAATTGTTCTTCTCTATAGTCATTGGCATCTTGCCAGATGAATGAATACTAAGCTTTGATTAATTTTACATTTTCGTTAATACTGGTACTATAAAACCTGAATGAATTGAGCAATCAAAAGAGTAGAGTTGTCCTTATCAGCATCATCTTATTCTGTGATGTTATGCAAAATCTTAGGCTTTGTATTCAGTTAACCACTATTATATCCATGCATAATCTCAGGCTCAATTTGACTAACATTTCTAATATTCTTTGAGATGCTTCAGGCACTTTTTGCTTGAATGAAGGATGCAGAGTGTTATTAGTCTTTATCTGAGGAAATCTTCCTGTTTTATCAGTCTTCATTCTAAAGAAATTGCTTAAGGAGGTAGCATATTTTTACACATCTAAAAAATAATAGTAAAATAAATTTTAGCATGAAGAATTTTACAGTGCTGTTTCTACTTCTTTTCAGAGTAAAAGGACCTGAAATATCTGAGTTGATAAATTAGAGAGTAACATGAAGCAGGCAGAACACTATGAAAAAACCCCCCTCATTTCTCACTGCTTATAACATTTTTAGACATTGCTTAGGTGTTTTTCAAATAAACTACACAGCTTTCACTTTTAATTGTCAGTGAGTAGATGAAAGGAATGCTTTGCTGTATTAAAAAACATTTGGAATAAATATTAAGCTTGATAGCTTACGTAATACTACTGGTCTTAGTTTTCCTTTGTTTCCCTTATACGGCATTGAAAAGAAATGGGAATAGTTCTAGTGACATTATCCTGAGGTCATAATATTCTTAAATGAAATACCAACTTTAGAGGCTTCATTGCTTCCAAGCACAATTAAAATCACTAAAGATTTTTCACAGTTCAATTTGCAATAGCCATCTTTAAGCTCCCAAAATGTTGTTTTTTTTTTTTTGTCTTTTTTAATTGTTTTTGGTTTTTTTTGTTTTTTTTTTGTTGTTTTTTTTTTTTTTTTTCATTTCAAATAAATATGTTGAATCACAAGTACTATCAAAGTATTGTGACAGGACATACTGTAACATTTTTGCTATATATCTCTGGATCATCTGAGTTGATGTTTCAGATTACTTTACTTTTTATCCAAGACTACAAGAGGTCACCTAAAAATATTAATAAGGAGACAGTACATCTGTGTGAACATAGCGGTCATAAAAGAGATGAACATACCAAGACCTTTCTGTTAAGGATTTTAGGGGTTTCGTTTTTTTGTTTTGAGTTGTCTGTTTGTGGTTCTTTTAAGTGAACCTCTATCACTGTTCCATAAAGTCAGTTCAGAGGAGTGAAGAGAAATTTTGACCATGCAAACTCTAAAAATTAAAGCAAATATTCCTGTACAGCTGCATTCCAGTCATCTTACATTGTACATTTGGTGACAGACATAACTGAACAGATAAACCCAAAAGGATTCACAAAATGTTTCAAAGACCAGAAATCAGCACTAATACTACTGCACATACAATTCAAGCATACATACTATAAGAAGCTATAGTTCATCAGTTACTAAAAGAAATACCATGTAGAACAAATTAATTCTGTAGAAAAATTGTGCACAACTCATTTTGAGAAGTGAAAATAGCCTATGACTGTCATGAAAATATTAAATACACTTTTAAAAAATTCACACTATTTTTATTGACCTAAACATTCATAAAATAGCCCTACATTCTTTGATTTTTTTTTTTTTTTTTTTTTTTCAGAAAGAGAAACTATATTCTACCCAGCTTGACAATACCAGTGACTGTGTTAAAATTAGAGCTGTAGTATAGAACCATGAAGAGGACTAACTTTTTTCCCCCAATTCATAACTGACATCATAACTAGCTGTAAACAGGTACATGAACACGTGCAGATGAACACCAATACAGAGATCCATTCCTATCGAATAATGAAACATGTCAAGTTCAAAATAAATGCAAACAAAACAGACCTCCAACATCTCATTGCCTACTTTGTTGTAACTGTTTCATTTTGCATACGCTAGTTTTTTTATCTTTTTTTTTTTTTTTTCCACCTGGGAAACTTGCTTTCATGAACCTGAGGCACTAGACAGCACATTCAATCTGTTTTGGTACACTGGATAGATCTGTTTTCATGGAAGTTAATTGGTGTCCTTAAAAGTATTCCACTGCCATCTACACATGCAGAGTAGTCTGAAGTCAATAACTACCATTCATGCATGACAGAGACACGTGTCTCAGGTGGTTTTGGTAAAGGTGTAATTTAAACCTCTACTTTGGCCTATCTGTACCACACATTTTACTTCAAAAGTGCTTCATGGACAAAACCGCTTTTGCAGCATAAGGTATACATACTTTCAAATCATGTAGCATGGTGAAATGATTAAGTTTTTTGCTATTGAACTTGGCGCTTGGTATTTTTCATGCAGATTTGGTACAAATCAGATCAGTCACATTAACAGTTCCACATCATACATCAGTACTACAATAGTAAACATTTTAAGCCTGCTATCACTAGTTATGGAACCATTCAGTTTATGAAGTAATTCCAACTTTAGAAACTGTCATGTTATTCTGAATTTGAAATTATTCTCTATACATGAGTCTTTGCTATAAACACTGAGTCAAAAAGCTAGGCATGAAGCAGCAATTGATCTTCATAAAATCGGAGTTGGAAACTATGTTTTCCATTTAACTCAGAAATCTTTCTATTTATTTTATTTTTGATTAATTAGTAAAATCATAATAAAGGTTCACACAATCAAAAACAATAGACCTGCATCCTGGACTATAAAACTCAATCTCTTACCCTTGGTTACACCACATTATAAACAGATACTCCTGGTTTAGTCAGAGAGATTACAGATTTTTATTAACTCAGAATGGCACTTGCTGGAAGTGTAGTAATATAAAATGAAGTTCATCTAATCTCATTTGGAAAACAGCAGTAACCAGTACTACATACTAAGTGTTGTCAACAGTTAACTGTCAAAGCTCTAATTGTTAACAGATAATAGCAACAAGTTACTTAGGAATAAAGCTTGCTTTCTTTTTCCCTACACATAACTGACCTTGGTCAAATTACCGTTACACCCTTCCTCCCAAAAATATTTACATCTTGTAATGATAATGGCAGAGACCAATATTTACACATATTCTCAAAGGCGTCATGTAGAGGAATCTGTAAGACATCATGCCATCAAACTATCAACAATACCAGATGGCAGGGGATTTCTTCAATGCTTTCCATCCCACCATCAATCATTTCTGGCTGCATTATATATGTATGCTGGCTCTCATCCAAAATTAATTGAAGGGTTTCAATTCACTTGGGCATTTTTTGTAGCAGACCATACTTTCATCCCAAGCCTACCAAGAGGCAGCATGCTCCCCAGAAGGGATCTCCAGCCCAGCAGAGGATTCTGTCCCTGGGACCCGGTGCTGCCAGAGCATTGAGCAATGCTGGGACAGTGGCTTTGACAAGCAGATGTAGGTCCCGTGTCTTTGCAGCCACAGAAGAGCTCGGTTCGGTGAGCTCAGGCTTCAAGCGTGCAAGAAAAGAACAGTGCTCTTCAGAAAATTGTCTCTTTGCATTCTATGTACTGTGAAAGAAAGCAGATAATTTTATTGAGAAATTTTCTAAACTGTTTAAGGGCTGCAAACCTTTAGGTTTAAAAGGTTAACGTGGTTTACATAATAAATACACCGTTAACCGTATTCAATTCTTCCCTTCAAGAACTAAACACAGAAGAGTTTCTGTTTACTTTAAAAGCAGAGATAGCATGACATCTATCAAGCCAAGTTCACTTACACCCTAGCAAGAAATTCTTTGTTATTTCATTTTGGCATCTGGGTCAGGAAGAACTTGAGGAGAACAGTTTTTTAATCACTTCCACCATTTGTTCCTTCACGCTACTTGTTGCATTGACTCCAGTGACCTGAAAATAGCCAAATTCCTGTGATGCCTGGTCAAGGCCTCTCCTGGAGTAAGGTCTAAGAGCACAGGCAATAGAGAAACTTCAGATCAGTCCTGCAGTAGCTGAGGTGACATCCAGCCAGCCTTGTGAACCCTTTCCATCTTTTCTTAGGCCATTTCCATGTTTCCAAAGCAACACGAGAGAAAGCCACATGAACAGTCTCAAGGTAGTCAACTCATATAATTGTCTTCAAACTTAAGTTCCTTACTCGTTAACTCCTTTTTCAAAGAGAGAACACTACCAAAAGAAAAAAAACAACTAGAAAGAAAATGTGATAATTCATAACATGTGCAGGAAATAGAGAATTTAAAGGCATAGGTTTGAAAGAATACTCATGAACTGCCTTGTGCCTCGCTAGAATAAAAAAAACCCTTAAGTTTCTGCTATTAAGAGAAGTGAAAAATTGTTTTCTGACATCTAAAATATTTCCAAATAAAATCTAGCTTTCAATCAAGAAAATCGGTCCCTCACCACAAGAAGTTTTCAAATTCCTTTTACAATTTTGAAAATACACTTTGTATTATTTTATGAGAGCTACTTGTATCAAATACAATTTACTTACAAAGATATTAGTAGAATTGTAGTTTTGAAATCCCTTTTGTCAGAGGGTTGCTGCTACAGAAACAGTTAATGAAATATACTTCCATATAGAAAATGGAATATTAAACGTTGCAGAACTGTATACTGCAAAAATCATATGGAAATCTTTTTAAAAAAACATAACAAAGGCCAGGTTTTAAAATTGAAACTTGATCTGAACAATGAAACTGAGTTGCCTTGATGCATAGGCATCCTAAAATACCATTCCTGTCACTAAGATAACATTTGAAAGACAAAAGACAACATAAGACATAACAGCATTTTAAAATCAATTTACATAAACTAAGAAACCAATTACTACAATACAGAAATGACTTGATAAAGAACTCCTTTCTTCTTTTTAGAAACCTAACTACTTGATCCAAGACAAACTTGAGCCAAGTAGAGCAATACAGATGAGATCTGATCTGCACAATTGCTATGTGTTAATCAACCACAGTTTAACACTGGCTTAAATTGCTGTTAAGTCAAGGAACAACAGAACTGTAGCACACAGACGAAAGTGGACTATACAGAACAAAGCCAATCACTTTGAAAAAAACACCACAGAGGGTAAAAATCTAGGACTATATCATTTTTTAGTCATAAGAAAGGAAAAGAAAAATCCTATTGTGTTGTGAAGAAAGGTCCATTTAGATTAGGCAAATATATAACCATATTGTGACTCTCTCCCAAAGAGTCATATTAGAAAAGAAAAACTAACAATATGAAACATGTAAACAAATAAGGCATCATTTTCTGCCAAAAAACTTTCATCATTTTAGTTTTGTTCTGTTTTGCCTTCAAAACAAAAGGTAAACAAATTGCACCTGAAAAACAGCTGGGGAATTTCAGGAGGGTTTACTTTTGTTCCTCTACCCCTCCCCCAAAATAAATGGCTTGCGTGTTTTATTCCAAGGTACCATAGGAAGAATATTCAAATTTTCAAAACTAGTATGGGTTTATCACCACAGAACAAAAGACTGCTCCCTCCTCAGTTCTCATTTGTGCATATCAAAATGCTGGAAGACATAATTTAGCACCATTAGACAAGAAACTATTAAAATTTGACTAAAATCAAGTTGTAGTCGATACTTAACACTTAATATTATGAATTAAATTGATTAATACAACATAGTCAAAGCTGATGGAGAGCCTGCTGTGCCAAGTATTACTTTCTGGTGTCAGAAGAGCCAGAAAAAATTCACTGTGACTTGAAGAATTGCAGGCCAAATCAAAGTCGATGAAAAATTTACATTAATGATACAATCAAATGCATATTATAAAATATATTCAAGTTTGAACCTGCACTTCTTGGACCAAAGTGCCTCCAGCGTCTAAATTCCTGGCACCACTTTATTTGTCTTTGCTGGTAGTGTTTTTATGGGACACCATAAGGGTCTCCAGGGACAAATGATCAAGATCCACTGATAGCGAGCTAGACAAAACACATTATAAAATGTATTTTTCTTAATACAGGGACTGTCACTAGCCACTCACATCCTATAGTAATATATATCTGCAGTCAAGAACAGACATACATGCTTCAAATAAACACGTTAGCCTGGGAACAGGACTAATATATGATAAAAATAATAAAATGAAGTGCTGTCATACTGGTTGTATTTGTTCAGACTAATTCATTTCTGTTGGGAATACAAGTATGTAAGGGAAAACTGAGGTTTTTTTTCTCTGTGAATTAGCCATATTACACAGATTCAGTAAAAGCCTTTCCATTTGGTAACAGCCTTGTCATGTCCCTCATTTATTATTTAGAGAATTATAGACAATCTGTGATTTTGCTTCTTAGAAAAAAAAAAAAAAAAGAATTAAAAAATTTTCATGTTAACAAGTACTTTGGATATTTTTTGGAGCACTTCTTAAAAAAAAAGACAATCTAAACATTCCCTTTTTTCTTGTTTTCCAAACATTACCAATCCTAAAAGTAAGCCTTCTCCATTACTTTCTCAAATTGCTTAAATTCATCAGAACATATGCCATAACATATACCTGCAACAGTATATCCAATTTCGGCAACATTCATTCTTTCTAAACATATCTTAGCATTTACAATCTTACTAAATGAGATTGCCTGTCTCATTTAAGTACTCATTTCCCAGGTTGGTTCACATGGAGTTTTACTTAAATCCAATAAATTTGGTTTAAACACGAGAAGAATTCTGACTGATACCATCTACCTTTCTGAAACTATACTTTGCATGTAGTTCATCTATCTCTAAGCCCTCAGTTTTCTTCTATCAATACTTATTTCAGAACTTTGCATCATATTTCTAACTGCATTTTGCATTATTTCAAATTTGTTTCTATTTGGAAGAGTTCCTCCAATATAGACATATTTTGATACCAGCTCTCAAAGTGAAGCATTAATTTAGAAGTTCTTGTTCCTATACCTTCATGTCACATGTGTGTTTTATATTATTGCAATGGAAACAATATGCTTCCTTCACAGGTTACTTTTTTACTTACCCTAGTACTCATTTTGTTGTATCACTCAGTGGTGGAAAAAAAAAGAATCTATACTATATAATGTTTTCTATTAATCAATCCCCACATAATTATCAGTATTTATTCCTTACTAGATATCCAAGGAGTTAAAATGTCCATAATAACAATTCCCATCTGTACTGTATTCTTTAACAGAATTTCAGACATTTTTTCCAATATCCAAATGCAAAGATTTTCTTGTAAAATTTACTTATTTGGTTTCCTTTGTAAGGCCAGAGTACACTAAAACTTACTGTTCTGTTAGGATTATTTTATATCAGTCAAACAAAATCTATTGAATACTATTATGAAGATATGAAAATTATGACTTTATATATCATCTGTTTGATAAACTGAATGCATACATTTTGTGAAAACTTCCTTGTGGTGTGCAATCAAAATATATCAACACCAAATATGGGTGCAGATGGGGAGAACTAATGAAACAGTTACCCCAAAGTAGTGAACATATTAACCAATAATCGTATTTTTAAGTTGTTAATAAATAAAGGCCATTGAAATGTATCAATATCGTTTAACAAGGAGTTAAATCAGAAAAAGTTAAGGCTTATGAAATCTTTTTAGAGAAATTTTTTTGAGGGGAAGGGATTTAAGGGTTTTCCAGCTGAGGACCAACTTCAAGTAGATGTACTTCATAGACTTTTGTGCTTTCATCTTTATAAGTAATTTTACCAGAAGACTCAAACTTGCATGAAAGTAGTGTGTGATCATTTTAAAGACAAAAGTTGAGTTTTAAGGAAGGAAATAGGCCAAGGTTGACTGTAGAAACAAATAATTTGTATGCAGCAGATAGACCTGAGACTACTTAGGCTAATATTTATACTATCAGATAATTCAAACTAAAACAAAAATCCCTCCACACAAACCAAATCAGAGAAGCAAGAAAAATCCTTCTGCAGATTATTTAAATGATCAAATAAGTCTTTCTCCAAAACATTAATCTTCAATTTTCTAAAAGGATGTTACTCCATTTTACTGCTCAAATCAAAAGATAAAGACATAAAGCAGGGATATGTTTTTTAAAACTGTTGTTAAGGAAAAAAGTCAACATCAGAAATATTCAGCAAACTGCGTAGGGCAGAGCAGTGGTAACTGCTCATGTTCACATTCAGACCACAGAGAAAATGATTAATTTTCAGCTATAGCACAGTGGGTAGTGCAGAGAAGCAGCTACCAGAGCAGGTAATACAGTATATACCTGCCTTGTGCTTTCCTCTAAAACACCCAATAACGCAGCTAGATCTTTAATCACAAAAGTAAGATGAACTCAAGTTATTCAGGTCCCTAAAATGAGTGCAAGTGGAATAATCAAAACATCTAAAGATTCAGTTCGCATCGAACTACTGCATTTATTTTTTTACCCTTCAACAGATTCTACCTTCAGGTAAAACAAGCAAGTTCTTTGATTTATGGAATGGGAACTGCCAGATCACTTTAAACAAAGACTGGGACTGTAGTGAGAAAACAAGCAAATCCACTTTATTTCAAAAAATATGAACAAGAGTTCCAACTCAATCCCTCTGGTATCTGATCAATTGTGAAGCAAGAATTTATTAAAACAAACATTAGGTTAGAAATTATGGAAATGAAAAGGCTAACCTTATCCAGATACTATAGAACCATCCCTAAGCAAAACTTTATCATGAGACAAACATAACATTACTCAGTAAGAATTGCAGTTTAGCAGTCAAACTTCCTGGACTGGTTAAGTACTTGGTTTAAGAGAAGAGGACGAAGAGGAGAAAGCAGAAGTTAATCCTCCAGAAAGAAATCCCATCTGGAAACTTCTGTAAGAACAGATCTAGCATGAAAAGTACAGTGTCAAGGTCTGTTTCTTCAAGGTTTTGTTGTTTTGTCATAAATGTTGTAGATAAACATTAAGTATACATATCCCACGAACAGTAGCTATTACTGTAAAAAAAAAAAAAATCTCCTCCCACCCAAGCCTCCTAATTTAAGTGATACAAAATGTAGAACAAGACAAACCATACGAAGTCCCATTAGCAGCCTTTCAGAGTGTAAAACCCAGCTTCTGTAACTGCCTCCTTTATCCTTTCTAGACTACGAACTCAACAAGAAAGACTACTTCTCAATGGCATTTTGGTTGAATGAGCATACTTTCTGTGTAGCTTCAACATGCCAAGGTTCTGAGGCCATGTGTCTTCCAGAAAATTAAACAATTGCTGGCATAAGTATGTGATGCTCTCTGCTATAATGTCTGTTAACAACGTGGAACATAGTAAGCTATTAGAGCAGTCTCCGGCATGCTGAATGGCTGACACAGTACTCCCAAGAAAATCCCTTGCATTATTCAGAAATTAATGTGGGTCAGTGATTACTAACCATGAATTTCAGTGGTAACGTGCCACCTGAATATTCCTATGTTGATTCTTCAGCACTACTTCAGGAGATGCCTTTCCCCCATGAGCATCTGCATGCTCTCAAGTCATGACCAAACACCTTCTTGGTATGATCCTATAAAAACTCTATTCCCGGAAACAGTAAAGAAGCCTTCTCATTTTTTTCTGGCTTCAGAACATCACCACAGATTGTGGAAGAAGAACACGGAAAAGCAATGTGGGACAGAGAAAATGCACATCAGAAGAGGTGGGTCAACCTTGTTGCCTTAACTCCAAAACCAACATGCTAGTTACATTTTGAATCCGTTACACATTTCAAGCCATTATAGTTTAGGCTGAAAATTAAAATCAGCCTAATGGATGATTGTTGTGGATCGTGAAGATTAAATAAGTTCAAAATAAAGTAGTAAACAAACCTTATTTGTATACATTTAGAGAACTTGTCTCTTATTTGTAATGCTATACATATATTTTATGCAACTGCAGCAGAAATTTAGAATTGATCCGAAAAGTTTTTTTGCTAGGAAATTCATTTATCCTTGGAAGGATGAGTGTTTCCTTTAATTCTTCATGTAAAGAGGGTGTTTTGAACTATCAATTACATAATTTCTCTGTTTCCAATTCTCCCTAAGGAGAGTGAGAATCACAACACAGGAGCTGGAATATGAACACTGAGGGCGAGAATAATATTAATAGAAGAAAACATTAAAAAATGGACTAAGTTACTGCATCCATTTGGTGGAGGCAGCTTCCTCAGGTTTATTCTATGCTAACTTTAAGGCAGAAAAAAAGAAAAAGAAAGAAAACAAAGAAAGGCAAACTAGAAGTAGTACTTTATCCTCCAATAAATGTAAGAAAAACAAAGGACTTCAAAGAAGCCACTGAACAGCAGGTATCACTAATGCACCACTTCATACAAAATCTATATTCTCTCTCTGACTTGAGGATACTAGTTTCATTTCTCCGCCTTAGACTCTGCTTGGCTTGGACATTGCACAGCTCACTGGGCCAAACTTGGCCTTCTGGAAAATGCTGTGTTTGTACTACAGATAAGCTGAGTATGAAAGTCACTGTTCCAAGATTTCAAGTAAGCAAAGGCCGAGCTTTTGTTTCTTGTTACAACACTCTTTTCATATAAAGAAATGAATCAATGATACTGCAAACACAGAAATAAAAACAGGCAAGGAACTTTTTACCCAGTAGTTGTGATCTGTATTGTCATATTTCAAAGTACAAATCTTCCATTTTGTTAATTAAGTAGAAGGGAAATCAGAAAGGTTATTGATAGGGGAATACATCAGATGAAAAGAAATTAGCCATGTAGCTATGCCTATGATGACTGATTTTATCTTCTATGGAAAGATTGCATGATAAGAACAGAGGCTGAATGTCTCAGAACCACTATATTAACTCAGTCATTTCTGGTAAAGTAAATCAAAGAGGATTTCCGTTACCTACAAAAAAGAGGAAATTATGGCAATATATTTCATTAGCTAAGTGACACAATGCTGATTTATTTTTAATGATTGATTCCAGAGTCTGTCAGTGATATACACATTACAGGCTCATTTCTTTATGAAGACTGTGGATTCATGTGTTCAGTGCTGAAGATGTTATTCCTCACCATCAATAGACAGTAGCTTTCTCATCACTCCCAGCTTTTGTCCCAAGAAGTCCTCACTGAGATATCAAATTCAGCCAGGGGAAAAATCTGCATTCTGTCTGACTAAATTTAGAACAGTTTGATAAGACAAAATAAAAGAAAGAAGAAAAAGTCTCACTCTTAAAAAATATGGAGACCACCTCAATAACTGAATCTACAGTGCAACTGCAAGACCACTATTTCCATGTTAAAAAAATACTGGAAACTCTGGTCTCAGTACCAGTCACTTCTGATAATTTAATTAGTAGAAATTATGCAAACAATACTGGTTCTCTACACCATCCCAAACACCACCAATTACTCTACCTGACTGATTTCAGGAGGTAGAATCACACCAGAGGACACAGTGAGAAACCAACTCGTGATACATTAGTGCCTACAGGTACAAGAAGCAAACTTTGAAGACATCAACATAAAATAAGAGGAATTTCATCAATTTCAAATGGCGACTCAGGATTGCAAACTGAACGCAATGTCTTCACAAGCATATTCTTCCTGTTATTTATGTGAAAATAGTAACAAATTTAGAGCTTATCAGTAGCCCAGAGACAGCATGAAAGAGTCCAAATGGGAAAGTTTGAAGACTAAAGAAGGAAGTCAAAACTTAAGGTCCAGTTGTTTCCTAGCCTAAATTGGCACAATTCCTCCCAGTTTCTGTGGAAGGTCATCTATTCAAAGCTGTGTCTAATTTAGTCATAATGAAAAAAGATGCTGTCATATCTACTAATGGTTTCCAAGTAATGTGAGAATATCAAAGTAACAATACTGTCACAGCAGCTTCAATTCAGGGCACTATGTAAAAGCCAAGCTGTGCTCACAGAGAACAACAGTCATTTCAGAATATGGTTGCAGAAGTAAGAAATCCTCCAAATTTCACCTATTTTTTAGCTAAGGCAACCCCTCAGCAAGTTGTCAGCGTTTACATATTCACCTGCTTCTCCAGTGCTTTTCAAATCCCCTTAGTCACAGAAGGGTACAACCTTCTAACATAGTTGTTTTTAACATACCATCATGTAACTAATTATGATACGTGTCAAACCAAATATTAAGAAAAATAGCTTTCACAAATGGATATGATTTAAAATTACTTTTTAATGTTTAATTAGTTGATACTCTTAAATTAACAGTCAAGTCTGATGATTTTCCTTGTAAGTACTAACTTGTGCCCAAGATAAAGAAATGTAGTAAACAGTTCAGGAGCAGTAAAGATGAAGAAATAACTTACATATGTTAGTCATTAATTCAGTTCTTTGTATGCAGTGTCCAGTTTCTGCAGTAGATGCCATGAGTGAATTCTTTGGAGCATAAAGTCCTTTGTTTTGCTGTTCTACTGGATTTCTAAGTTCTTTTCAAGGTTTGCTAATACATACTGCAGCATTACCATATAGTTTCTGTACATCCAGTATCCTGACATTGTGATACTAGCAAATACTCCCCATTAACAGAGATGCAAAGCCAAAAAATCCAAGGCCCACATTACTCACTATAAAAGTATCACTGAACCTGGTAAAATTGAAGATAAATTCTCAAATGCAACACGTACATCACAGAAGTGATTTATATGAAAGTTTTCTTATTTAAATAATAACTACAGTTGTATGCTCCATCTGCAAAATCTGGTAAAGTAATTAAAAAATGTCATTGTCTCAAAGGGGATTTTGCAAATCCTCATCCATTTTCTAGGCTAGAATTGCAAAGGTATTTTTAATGAAAAAAAAAAAAAGCGTCAAGAACCACAAAAATTCAGTTAATGTTGCTGATGAAAGTCCTTGTTAATAGTAATTGTTAACCAGTTCTCTTCCCTGAAAACCCATTAACTACTGGTTTTCTAACAGCATTTTTTCTTATACTTTTGTAAAAAATAAGCTCTAATCAGGAAATGTCCATATATATTGTCATTAAAGGTTGTAATTTTCACAATTAGTCTCCATATAATAAAACCTTTGTGAAAGAAGTGATAAAACTTCTTGAGATGACTAAGTTTACAACTCTTCCTGCTACACCTTTCAATATTTAATTTTAGCTACACATATTGAAATACTGATATTAAGCATATGCTTCAAAAGCATGGACAAGTTAAAATTCACCTTCTGAATGGCTTGATAGTTTAATCTTTTTGACATCTTGCATAACTACTCATATTTAAAGTCTAAGGTCTGATAATTACTTATTGTGTGACTCCATGTAAGGTTTGACCGTCAATTTTTGTTGGAACTGAAGTTTCAGGAGGGCATAATCAACAATGGAACTTTAAATTCAAGATACAGTGTATCTGTAACATACTGATGCTGAGCAACTAGTATCTATTGGAGAAAGTTCTAAGCACTAACTGACATTCAAGTCAATAGGACTGCAGTTTCAATTTACATTATATCCCATGTTGTGCTGGAGCTACCCCAGGCTGACACTGAGGAATGCAGACTGGGCCCCAGGGTTTCTTGAACAAGCAGCCTCAGAGCCAGTGCTGGTGTGTGCCAGGGCAGCAGAGGAAAACAAAGAAACTTGTGCAGTCAGGCTTCTCAGTATTTATTTCATAGGAAAATTTAAATACATGACAACGTATCAAAGAGTAGTGCAAGAGCTTTAAACAGCACTGGGTACTATGCTGTGGTGCTATCAATGTGCTGCACAAGATCACTACTCACACAGCAGTGATTTCCAGAGCCAAGTCTTCTCTCACGACATGCAATTACCATTAAGTGCTATTTGTATTCCTACTTGGAGTCTTGGTCCTTTGGGGAATTTCTTTTAGAGTTATAAAATGTGTCAAAATGTAACTCGTTCTGTAATGACAAGAGGAAAATAAGACAATAGTAGGATTCCACTTTGGGAACAAAAGTATCAGCTTGACTATAAACACTCAGACTCTTGATTTGATATAAACAGTTCTTCCAAAACCAGTCTGGATTTCTTAGGAGAGATCTGAGCAGTAGCTTTTGTTCACATCTGATCATCATCTTCGGTGCGAGGAAGGAAAGTACATTTGGAGTCAATTTGGATATTGGAAACTTTGTTATAGAATAGAGGAAAGGAGTCGGCTTGTTGCTAGTTGCTTTGTATAGAAAATATACTATTGGGTGGAAAGTCCTTAAAAAATTACAGCTACATATAAGTTTTATGACAGTTGTTTCAAGTTTTTAAACTTCATGAACATTATGTTTCACAATGTTTTATTAGTAAAAGCTGACAAGGCACAACAAGCCTTCAGAACCTTTTCTAATTAACTAACAAGATGATCTGTTCTTTTATGTGATCAAACAGCATATTTAGGACATTTTCTCCTACTTAAAAAAAAAAAGTTCAGTAAGAGAAAACTTTTGCCCTGCTGTCCTGTGCAGCAGCTGAGAGAAATAGGCCCATGGCATTGTTAAATTTGAGGCATTATCATCAGCACTATTTTTGGAGAACAGCTTGAACAAAGATAACAAACTAACTTGGAATGTGTGGTAGCTTCATATTTGTAATGTTCATCTGGTTTTTATATCCCTTATTTTTAAATATATTCTCAAAAGAGGAGAAGGAACATTCAGGCGTATGATTATGTCTCACTTGCCATTACAAATCCAGAGCCTTGATTGCACCCACACCTTTGTTCCACTTGCAAACAGCACCTGTGGCAGTGAACAAAGGAGAGCTGACAGTGCTAAGTGGTCGCCTTTCCAATCTGTTCTTGAAGACAACGTATGTATATATGCACTGTGAGTTATTCCAGGTTTTAAAAATATCTCAAATCACGACATAAAGCGCTTCAAAAACCACATTGCCATAAACTTGGCACATCCAAGACATTCCTTGGTTCTCTCCCCTCATCTTTTCAGGAGAAACATCTAAACTGTTTTTTCATTCTAAATCGTTAGTTACAAATTCATTTCTGCAAAGCTATCTGCAAGCATTACTCTAAACATATCAATTTGCATTTCTATTAAAAAAATCCCATGAAGTAAAAATCTTTCTTTAAAACTCACTTCAACTTTTCCTTTGCAATAGCTGAAGTTGCTTCATGATTTCTTTTTTTTAACATTAATGTTAATTCCTAAAGCATAGCAGTATGAGTAAATGACCACTTTATAGTACTGAAAGCTTTCTCTGATGAAGGAGAAACCATGGAACCATCTTTGTATGCCTCCTCGCTTCCTCCAAATGACTCCTCCCAGGAGTTTCACTATATGATTCAGACAAGACAATTTGTATGCTCTCAGTTGAACTTCCCTGTGGCAATTTGCTACAGAATTAAAAATTATGTATTTTACAAATTTGTTACAAATTTGGGCTAAATCCCCCAGCTGAAGAAAACAGGTGTAATTGTGTGAATGAATGGCTGTTCTCAGCTTTACAGCAGCAGGAAACCTTGCCTTTACTGTGCCTACTTTTAAAACTGGGGAGATAAATGATAAACTTACCACTTGGAAATCTAAATGGAACTCAGACTCCAATACTGGCCTTCTCTTTGAATTTAACAGAGCATATCCTGATACCATGTATATTTCTTCCATTTTATGAAAAGGTGTTACCGATACCTTAAAAAATACCTTTCTTGTCCAGAAGTAGAAAGTGTTATATTTTATTACTGCTGAATTACATCGAGTAAGCTTTATAAGACATGCCAAATTAATAATGTAATTGGGGAAAAAATGAAAAACACATTCACTCTTTATTTTTTAAAACCCACAAGCAGCTTTATAGAGTTTATGGCTCACCAGGTCCTTCATGACCTTGGGCATATCAATCAGGACCTATTTTTCCAGAAATGCTAAGTAGACTCATAGCTGTGTAAAATGAGAGGGCGCTTTAGTGTTTGACTCTCTTTAATTGAGCATCCTCAATCTCTTGACATTTTATTTTTCGGAGGTTGCCTAAATAATAACAGACAAAATTGCTTACTACTGGATCCATTCAAATTTACATAGATGGCATACATCATATCAGATCTTGTGAAGATTTTTCAACTACAAACACAAAAATATGCCTAGAAATATCAGCTTCTAACTCCCCTCCTTATTTTAGCTCTCTGCTTCAAAGAGTATTTTAAAAATACAACTTTGCAGGCTTTTTTAAAAAAGGAAAAAATATCAGCTTCTTTTTTCTTTTTTTTTTCTTTTTTTAAAAAGAAGATTAAGATAGAGAAGGAAAGCATGCAAGTAATGGAAATAATTAACGTCAGTAAGATCATGCCATTGGCATCACAACAGAGAAAGTCAAAAGCATCTTGGTAATGAGAGAAAAGTCAGAGTATTAAGAGAGCAGGGTATGAAAAATTGAGGTACTGAAAGTGCCTGAAAGTTAAACAATTCATTTTAAGAAACCAACTGAAGTTGGATGTTTAAAGTGTGTCATACTTGGGAATAGTTATCACTCCAAAAGTGATAAGTGCAAAGGAATGAGTGAGAAAACAGATGCTAAAAATGAAAAATAGACATGCAATGTGAAGTGAAAAGTCACAAGTGAGATGAAACTGAATCAAAAGTGTTGATGGACAGATGAAGAAAATTACCTTTGTGCAAAGGTCAGCAAAAAGTTAAGAACTTGAACAGAGAGGAAGGCTGATTCAAGTGCTCTATATTGAGTAAATCAAAAAGGAGATGAGAGTATGTTCTGGTTTTGAAGAAGAATCATATGAGCTACACAGAATGAAAGGAATCAACACCAGTGCCAAAACGTGAATACAAGATTATGAGTCAAATTCCTAATGTTAGTTATGAGGATTTTCAGTGAAAATCACTAGATGATCAATTCTAGTGAGTCTTTTCCACACTCTCCCCACCCCTAAGTCATTTAAGCACAGTTTACACCACTTTTGATTTAGCTAAAAGCAGTGGGTTTGGAAATTCTGTCTCAAGTGGCTAAACTCTGCGTTTGTGAAACCGAAGAATGATTTTTCACAACGAGTGCCATAGCTTCTGCAGGACTTCAGTGATATTTGGTCAGATCAAGTGGTAGGATATTCTTGAACAGGTACTGGAAATATGTCCAACAAGATGTTATCTTGTTCTTTCCTCTGAAATAGCAGATACTGATTGCTGTCAGGAACAGGATACCAAACAAGACAGATTTTGACCTCAGTCAGTATGGGAATTCCTATAAATCATATGAAGGACAGAAAAGCAAAACAGTTCCCTCCCAGAGCTCCCAAATATTCTGTGTGTTGAAGCAAAGACAATCACAAGAAAATCAGATAGAGATGAAAATTATAACATTAGGAAACAAGGTTTTCCAAAAATAATAGTTATCACACTTAATTCTACTGAAACCAATACTATTAAGAAGAGAGTAGAATATGCTAAAAATTCATTGTATTAAACTTTGTGAGTTTTGAGGATGACAAAATGTTTATAAATGGGGCACCCAATTGTACTACTTTGAATGGCCATTGCTATTTCCTTCCTCAGGTGGGTGAACAAGCTAGTAGTATACCCTGTCTGAAAATTGCATACAAAACTGCTATCCTGGTTTGGGCTGGAATAGAGTTAATATTCCTTTTTGGTAATTAGAATAGTGTTTTGTTTTAGATTCAGCATTGGGTTTGATGTAAGAGGAATGCTGATAGCACACTGACATTTTCAGCTGCTACTGACAGTTCAAGGACTCTCTGACTCCCCATGTCCTGCCTGTGCACAAGTGATCAAGGAGGGAGGGAGCACGGCCAGAGCACCAGTCCCAAATTGGCCAATAAAATACTTCGTATCATGTAATGTCATGCTCACTACATAGAGGAGGGGTGGTAGGGAAGGGGGTCACACTCTTTCGCTTCCAGGATTGCGACTGCGGGGATCTTAGTATTTCAGGATCGCTAGCTGGGAACAGGCTGGGTATTGGTCAGTGGGTGGTGAGCAACTACACTGTGCATTGCCCACTTATATTTTCCATTGCTGTCATTGTTTTTATTTTATTAACATTATTAAACTGTTTCTATCTCAACCTGCGAGTCTCCTTTTACCCCTCCAATTCCCTCCCCCATTCCCAGATCAGGGAGGGTGTCTCAGCGGCTGTGGGGTGGTTGGCTGCCAACCAGGCTCAAACCACGACAACTGCCTTCTTCCAGAAATAATGGAAAAAGATATAAAACCCCCAAATTTGTTACATCATTTAGCTGAATTAGAGAACAAGGTCAAGTCACTCTCAAGAAGAATAAGTTGTCAACATTTGGAATAAACTTCATTCAACTTAGTTCTGATCATCCTTGATTTCTGAAGATTTATGTTCTCCTTGGGTTCTTATAAACAAAAATAAAAGGGCACTTAAATATAGAGACACAGAGAGTTCCTTAGTCCTGAATGATTTATCCTTTTGTCTTTTTTTTGACAGAAAGAAAGAAAATACATCAGTACTATTCCAGAATACACTTTCTATTTTTACTACTGTTTTATTTCTAAAATAATGTTATGTTTAGTCAACAGAAGTTAGCAATGACAATCAGAACCTCATACCAGGCATTCCACAGAGCCACAATGAGTGGCCAACTCAAGCATAGTAGCAAACCTAGGCTTCTCTTTCCATCATCCTTTGTTTTCTCAGAGACAACTTCCAGAGTCCATGCACTTTTCAAGATACTCACTTTAGGAAACCCACAGATGAATATAATTATACCCTCGATTGATGTACATCAGAAATTGCCTTTCCGAAAGACTGGCTATAATCCAGTCTTTAGTCTATCAAAGTATCACTGAATTAAAAAAAAAAAAAAAAAAAAGCCATTTTGGCTTGTCAAGGCCCACAGGGCAAGAATCTCTATTAATTAATTTTTGTCTCTTTAAATCTGGACTAACAGAACTTGCCTCAGTGAGGATCCTGGAAGAGAAAGCATGCAGACTTTGTGTGCCTCATCCTTTGGCAAAATAGAATCAGACAGCAGCAATCTGGAGCATAAATCTATGACACAGCAGCACGAAATTTTGATAGTGGTTCACTTAAATAATTCATTAGTTTCCTTGTTCATGTTCAGCAGAATGTTGTTGGGGTGAAGGAAAGATTGAGTAAACAAATATCCCTATAAGGGTGTTTTCACTGAATATTTTATAAACTTTTCTTGCAGAATTGAAAACTTTTGAATGGAAAGAGATGTGGGAGCAGCTTTGGAGTGTCAAAAGCAAAATGTTTGGAATATAGAAGACAGATATACCAAGATGAGATGAGAAAAAGCTTGTAGTGTGGACTGACTCAAGTTATTATAGTGATTTCATGGAATTCTGGTATTTGGTCCTTTCTGAACACCTAGGTAGGAAAAGCAGAAATCAGTTTTAACCTCTTATTCACAGACCCAGTGCCACACAGTGCAACTGACCTGTTTATTCCCGATCATAGTAGGAACGTAATGAGGAAAAAAAAAAAAAAAAAAAGAAATTAAGGAAAAGAGTATTTTTAAAACAACTACCGGAAAAAAACCTTGCAGACAAATGCAAGTAAGAGAGAATTTCCTTTCTAAAAGGAAGTACAAGAAAATTCTTTTGTTTAAAAATATGCAAGAAAAAAACCACTATAGAAATTAGCTTGTACTTTAGAACTCTCATAAGACTGATAGAGTTCATCTTCAACATCTATCATTATGTTCCTTCAAACCAAATCTGCTAAATATATTTTACTACCTTTCTTGTTAGCAACATTCTGAAATAATTAATGTTAGTAACTAATTACAATATGACTTTTCATAAAGCACACTGCATTACAGACCAAAACAACTATCGCAGCAAAATTAACGATGCGTGATGTAATTTAGGATATTATTTTGTTGTTCTATCTATTTCATTTTGATAAAGAAAAAACATGTATTTTAGAAATAGTTATAAATGTTCAATCAAAACATTGAAACAGAAACCTGAGGCTAATTCTCTTTACAAAAAAATTAGAGTGGTTTGGCATAACTGTACTGGCTCAAGAAATGGATGTATTTGTGTCTAAGTGATTTCACCACGCCCCCCAAAGGCAGTACCAAAAATATGATAAAGATTTAAATAATTTCTAATAATTATGCATATATAAATACATAATTCCTAAAGATACAACCTCAATTCATTATTTTACCAGCAAACCAGCACATTTTAGGATCATGACTAACAGGCAGCCAAATTCTTTCTCACCACACGCTTTTAGAAAAACACACTAGTCTCTTTCAGCACTATTCAAAACATTTTCTATTTATAACATTCAGCTGACTGCATATAGCTGTATATAACTCTCTCTCCCATGATGCTCCTTCTAAATATTAGTAAACTTGTGTTTCCAGGAAGTTTTTGTTTTGTTTTGTTTTGTTTGTTTGTTTGTTTCTTTGTTGTTAGGTTTTTTTTTGTGTGTGTGTGTTTGGTTTTGTTTTTTTTTTTTTTTTTTTTTTTTAATCAGATTAACTTGGGTCATATTACAATACTGATACGAATACTACGAAGGTCTAGAAAACCTGCTAGAGCTCCCATATGTTTATGATGGTGGAACAGAAACACAAATATGGGTGGTTTTATTAACACAAAATAAAAGAAACCAATTCTAAACAATAGCTTTTCTTTCATCATTGCATACTATCTAGACACAGCCATCAGATCTTGTAGTAAAGTCTGTGTTCAAACATGGAATGCGACTGTATTCTGAACGACCAGAGGAGCATCCTTTACTTACCAAAGTTATTGGTACATGGCCGTCAGTCCACTATACTTACAACACTCATGATCTTCAGACTTGTTCTTTTAAAACATGTTGTTATAAAAGCATATAGAGACATAATCCCAAACTCCAATTTTTATGAAACCTGAAATATCTCAGTGGCCTTCCCATGCACACTGAGTCATCTTGCATCCTGTATTACACTGGAGACCTGTTTACCAACTTATGCTCATTATCCAAGGAGAAAAGACTTAAGGATACAGACCGACTTCTAACAACTAAGATGCAAACATGTCATTGCTGTGTTCGGGCTTTGCACGTTTAAGATATACTGTGCTATAACAAGATTGTTCAGACTTGACTCTTGGTCCCATTTTCTGACTTTTGTTACCAAGTCTGCACTGACCTGTTTTGTAAGTATTGATTTCACCTTGCAATCAGGGAACTTTTAGTAATATCTGTAAAGGTAGCATATTCTTTATGCAGACATACTTTATCTATTGCTATTGAGGGAATCTGGGGGATAAAATCCGAAATGATAAATCATTAGAGTGTCTTTACTCAAAGTTAGTTGACCTACCTCACTTTCAAATGAAAAGTAAATAGCTCATTAGAGGGAGGAAGAGCACAGATTAGAAATCGTGCCTCTGGGAAAAATTAAATTTCTATATCCAGCTTAGTTTTATTTATTGTAGTCATGTGAGGCTAGAAGACATGACCCCCAGGAGCAGAGGTGAATGCCTCAGTACATTAGGCCACTCTGTGTTGTCCGAATTATTCTTTAGCTACAGGTTTATTTTCTATATTATAAATGAAATTTCAGTACAGAGGTTAGTGCCAAAGAGAGAGAGCTTCCAGTTGTAGCCCATAGTACATCTTTAGGCTGAATAACAAAAAGACTGACTGTTACCAGGAGTAAAGTCTCATCTCAGTGGAGGACATACTAGACATAACTTTGAGTCCCAGCCTCCATCCACATACGAACAAGTATGCTTTCTCCACCCTTTCCCTCCATCTGCAATCAACGCTCAAGATGCTCACTTCCTTTTCAAAATTGACAGCATTTTACTTATGGCGATTTGGACATAGAAAAACCTGCCTCGAAGGCAAAGTCAGAATTCAAGATAACGTTATCTGTCAGAAATAATGAAATACTTCCTGCTGCATTGAGGTTAGGAGGCTGCTAATAACTTATATTTCTCCTCTACTGTTGAATTAATTATGTTTCTTAGTGGCTTTCAATTAAAAGTTGGCTTGACATAGTACAATGAGTAAAAGGATTATTTCTGAATATTCATCTTCCTGACAGGAGTCTCTCAATTGCTTCTTGAAATGGCAAAAAAAAAATGCATTTCTTGACCTTTTGTATTACAAGAGCAAATGGAAGAGAAATGTAGAAAAATAGCACATAATCTTTGTGAAAAGATCACTTTCTTAAATTTTTTCACTTCAAGTAAATAGACAATTTCAAAAATTACTTTGGTGTAGGTGTTTAAAGTCCTGATTTCTGCGTTGCACTGCAGTTTCCTACAGAGTTTACTTGAAAACAGGTATTTCAGTTGGATTGTAACCATGAGACATGATTTCCTGTCTATTGCATCTGCTCCCTTCTTGTTTTTACTATATAATCCTAAATATGAATAATTAAGGCAAACTCGTGGTGTGGTACAGATTTCTGCACAAGGCTACAATTTATTTACTCAGTTTCCTGGATATTGTTATGCAACCATGATTGAAGCACTTCTCAAAATTTAAATAAAGAGAAAATTTCCTTCAGCAATTAAACTACCTTCTAAATTTTCTAAATAAGAAACACTAGTTTAGCAGATTTACAGTAAGCAGAAGTATTTTGATGTTCACAGAATGATGGAAATATATTCAATTAAGGGAGATTCATATAGGGCTCTGCAATCAAAAAAAAAAACTTAAAGTAAAACCTGTAGATCATTTTGGATTTCCTCCCCCACTAGTATATTGCCTGTTAAATATTTCAATTTTAATAAAGGAAATGCTCTTTTATGAAGACAAAGCCCCACCACTTTGCATTCCAGTTTCATTTGATCAAGTACATAATGTTGTTCCTCTGTGAGGCAACACTCCCATAAAGCTGTGATAGGTACATTGTGAAAAGTTTTTCTGGGGGATGATGTAGCAAGTTGTCTATACAGGTTGACGAGAAGGCTAATGCAAGCACTTGGAGCTCAGTCTGATACTGCCTCTCTTATAATCATCTTGAAAAGTTAAAGAACGGCAGATACCACTGGGGAAATTTGCTAAAAATTCTTGTCCTTTTCATCATATTTTTTCTGGTGGCAAATACGGACAAGCTTGTTTCATCCTTTCTTCTCAATTGCTACAGGTTCTGATGTCAAGAATGGGACTTCATTTTATGTTGGTGAAACTCAAACCATCCCTACTGCCCTTCTAACTCCCAAAGGCTCTTCTGCCCCACAAGCTCTGCTACAGTAGAAAAAAAAAACAGTCATTACCTCTGTATACACACACTTACTACATTGATGGTCTTGGACACGAACTACTAAACATTTTTTCTGACTCAGTTACATTATCTTTAACCAATAACTTCTATTTTCCTTTCCCTGAGCACCCTGTTAGCCTGTGCTGTTTGTGCTACATGGATCAAAGTATTTATCAGGAATGTGTCGTTAATTTTTCAACCCTTTTTAGCTGCTATGAGTTTAATATTTAATTTTCTTTAATTCCTTTTATACGCTCATACAGCATAAGGGTGATTTCTAATACATAAACAGACCAGCAGTAAAAGTAACTTTGAAACACAGTGACTATCCTCTAGAAAGTAACTTACACATCCCTTCCCTCACACTCATTAGTAAAAGAACCAAAAAAAAAAAAAAAAAAAAGGCAGAAAAAAAATTGTTCCTCTAGCCTTGTACCATTCTACTAAGAGTGAGATAGTCAAATCCATGATTTAGCGCATGTGTCATTTCAGGAGAGTTTGAGTGCTGCACTCTGACGCCACCACTACCAGTTACACTGCTAAGACCTTATTTAGAGTTCATGCTTTTTTTTTAATATATATTTAAGAGGTTTCTTGATCCAGACTTACTAGGACAAAGCTTTCTCTAGGAAAATATTAGATAGTTTATGTGGAGTAATGTTTTAGAAATCATACTCAGAAACAAAGATCATGAGTTAAAGACCATTATTGTAGGTTGAATGTTTTCAGTCGTTTCCAGACTCGCAAGAGATGAAGCAGAACAGCATATATCAGGGATAATAAAGTTTAACTCTGCACAAATATTTACAGCTGCAATATTCAGATTATCTTTGCTTCCTCTGAGAAGTCAGAACAGCCAACAAACCAGGCCCTGGAAGAAATGCTGCCCTGGCAAATACAACGGAGGTCTTGTCCTACATTTCTATATTGTGAATAGCCCCTTGCACATTGGTGAAAACATTGCTGTAGCTGACACACTGGCATTCATTTCATCATATTGTATTAAAAATTCTTCTTTGCAGGACAAGTACTTTATAAATCAAAATAAATTTTATTTTCTTAAAGGTTGCCTGGCTTCTCTAAAAAACCCACCAACCCCATATTATTGGTTATGTCTACAAGTATCACTGCTTCCCTCAAACTTTCACCTGGAATCCAGGTAATACAAGTGCTGTGGAAACCAACAGTGGTCATCGATCTGTATGCGGCGCATTCAACCACCAAGCTTGGTCAGGTATTTCAGGATTTCACCTTTTGAAACATTGTCTCAACACTAACACTGCAAGCGATAACTCCCCAAACATTTCAGTAACACTCTACATGGAAAGCCTGTATTCTATACAAAGAATGTTAATGTAACAATACTGTTATTCTTATCTAGGGTTATTCTTTGCAATATATTCTGACATATCTGCAGATCCTAATTAAATGGGCCTCAAGATTAGTACTTGCATCAGAACTGAAAATGAAGCGATATAGAGAAAGTTAGCTTTATTTATAATAAAATTCTTTCTCATTTAGCAAGAGACACGCAGGAAAATAATTTAACATATACATGCAGTGGGTTTAGTTAAAGCAGGAACAAAGTAAAAATAGAGTCAATATTTTTCTGTTCTAGTAATATTTCCCTTCTCCATTCTAAGAACTTCAGACTGTATTTCAGGATACCACTTTGTCAGAGCATTCACTTTTCTGTATTTGCACTGTTAGTTATGTTTAAAATTAACACATCAGTACTACAAGAAAAAAAAGTTTTTCTTAGGTGCTAATATCTCTGTATTGAATTCTCTGCTTTATATTAAAAAAAAATAGTACAAGCACAGCATAATAAATTTTAAGCAAGAAACCTCTCAGAGTATGTGGACAGTAGTTTGAACACAAGAAAAAGGACTTTCTTCTCTGTTGCTGCTTTTTTTATGGGTTCACACTGAGCACTTACATTTTCATAGTTTATGTAGCTTATACTACCATTTGCTGGTGATTTGAGTGATTTTAGAGGAAAGTTCTTTAAGTCTTCTTTAAAGGAGACTGAAAATCCTACAAACCATTGAACCTAAATGTAGGATTCCTAAGGCTGCAATGGTAGAGGGTGAAGTCCTATGGGGCAGAGAAGCTAACACCAGCAAGCCTTAGCATAGGATGCTGCTGTCACTGAAGATTTTCATACTATTATTATCTGGAAAAATCTGAATTCTAAGACCAAAATCTCAGTTACTTCCCATAGCTCAAAGTTTTCATTTTGCCTATGAAACAACATTGCTGGGAAAAGTTCTACTCATAAAGAACTAGGGTCCATCGCTGTAGTATAACCAAGAGCTGTTTATTTTCATCAGTAGTTATGGGGGCGCAAGTAGAAATTCCTTTGAGGAAATGACATGTGGAAGCCAAATAGGACTTGTTTACACTGTTCCATTCAGACTTCAGCCAACACAGCACTGCAGACTACAAAGGGCTTGCTTACTTTCAACACTGGCAAAATAAATACCAAGAAAAATTTTAGAAGGCATAGGATGAGAATGCATTTGTTTTAAGTCATCATTCATAAAACCACCAAATTACTAAGACAATGTATCAGCATTTAGTTGACTCTTCCCATGACACAAGCACAAAACAAAAACCTTCAAACTGAGAAAAACATGTCAGAGATGTTTGCTAGCACCATTTATGCTTCAGGAATAGTAAACAGTGTTTTTGACAAATACTTGCAAGATGTAATTCTTTTAAAAAGAAAGTAGTATTTTTCCAGATAGAAAAATCCTAACAAGGAGATCGGATCTTTTTATTGTCTCTTTCTTTCAGAACTCTGAATAGTATAGTTCCACAAGCAATATGCTGCTCATGCTGAAAGTTCATTTCATTCTAGATCAACCAGGGAGGCTAGAACAGATTACTTGAATTTTTGGGGAACACAGCAAAGCATATCACCTATCACAGGCATAAATTCTTTAATGACACTTTGAGAGGCACATGCTTCCTGACCTTGCAAAAACCTGCTAACATACAAGAGAAACTTTCAAAAGTGCACCTACTGAGAAAATTGTTTTACAGAGTTTAGTGCAGGGTTTACAGAAAGAAAAATTAGAAAATTACCGTTAGGAAAAGCAGAAGTTATCTGTTTTTCTTCCATGAGATGCCAACCATTTTACCATTTTAATGCATAAGAACTGAATTTCTAAGTTCCAGAAGTTTGTAGCAAAGTTAAAAATATCAAAGTTTCTGTATGTATTCACCTACTTCAGCCAAGTGAAAGTTTCAGTCTTCCACTGCAAGTTGGTTTTCCTGTCACAGAATAAAGCGTTACTTACACTCAGATATTCTCTATTTGTCTTGCCTGTGCTTTGTTCCAGCTTTGTCATAAGCAACTGAAAACACTATAAAAGTCAAGTTGTTTTGGGGAGTTTTGTAAGTCAAAATACATAGGCAGTCCACAAGAAATCAGAGTAGCAATTCTTAAAATGTATTTCCTAGATGAATGACCATCCAATACATCAGAAGGCTTTAAGGACATAAATGGGATACCACTGATTACCTGCAGAAGTGTCTCCTTGGTTATATTTGACAGTCTAAGACAGCTACACTATATTTCCCATTAGAATGAATTTTCAGAGAAATTCAAGTCTTATAATGCTTTTTTAATTGACATTTTTGGGGACCTATGATAGCCATATGTAACACCTCCCACAAAATGAAAACAATCCATGAGCCACACTGGTCATGGGAAAAAAAAAAAAAAAAGAAAATTCTTACAGCATATGGAGTTCTCTCTTTACAAGACCTGATGTGACTGAAAATACCAGAGAAAATAAAAAAGAAGCCACAGTTCTAAGCACTAGAAATCACAGCTTATATACATAGTTTGCAAAGTCTAATATCAGAGCAGCTGCTGAGGCTGCTCTAACTTACACAAAAACTATGTCATCTCCTATGGAAAGCTCATCTTCCAGGTAATGTCAAGGTAACAGCCTCCTGGGCTCTTCTTACAGCAGTACCTTATGTGCTAGAGTGTTCAGGAGGCAATGATTTTTTTTTTTTTTTTAAATATACATCAGTTCTACCCTTTATCTAAATTTATCTAAAGTAAAAATGACTTCATTTATTGCTTGTGTGTGACAGCAAAGAATCCTGTGTTTTCCTTACTGGGTCTTACAGTTTACTTGAAACCCGTTACATGAGTAAATACACACATATTTGAGGAAATATTTTATATAAATCCATACTTACCAGCTGGTACAGAATGCGAGCAGTGTAGTTGAAAACCATAATAATCGGCACATGATTCACTGAATTTGCCTTCCCTAAAATCTGACTTGGAATCCTTTTTGCTCTCAATCTCATCTGAAGACAGTTTATCCAGTTCAATTATCACAGCTGACATTGTAAGATAGTCTCGGTATAACTCAAAATAAAAACAAAACTGAACAAAAGAAGAAGCCACTATATGTTCAGTTTCCCTAAACTTGCAGTTCAAGGAAAAAATAACTTCCTTTCACAAAAAAAAAAAAAAAAAAAAAAAAAAAAGAAAAAATCCCCAAACTGTAGTAGTGCAAAACGTTTTTAAGTCAATGACTGAGAAACTGTATTTCCATGAAGCTGTTCTTCCAGCTCTGCAGCATTTGCTAGATACTGCAGCTCTTCTCCAAGGTAGAAAACTACTACTTCAAAAAGTCCTGTTCTTGCAGTAACAACAATATTATGGCATTTCTATGTAGCTGCTACAAAAATAGCAAAGTGGAGACATCTGTATGTCTGCTAACTTGTGGACTTACTAACTTTGTTTTAAGAGTCTAATTCACGTTTTGTTACCCACTGGTCCAGCTGGGAGGGGCTAAGCAATACCAATGGAAACAAGTGCATCCCAGCCGCCAGCCCAGTGGCTGCACCGGGGGAGTTACTTCTGCCACAGTTTGTTTCCTCGGTGAACACTCAGGTCTTTGTCTGGGATGTGTGCAGCAAGATAAATGACCACAAGCTACATCGTTCCTTGAAATCAATAAATGGTTCTCAGTTTCTCCATTTATTATTTTAGAACCTCGAGTCTATAAAGTTTCTCTCTAGGGAAATCACTGATAGTAATGTTAAGCAAAGTGTTTTAATATTTTAATCTTTGTTTTTTATTTTTTTGTTCCCCTCCTCCCCGCCCCCCCCCCCCCCCCCCCCCCCCCCCGCCCGCCCTCCTCCATTTTTGTTTCCTTAGATTCAAGTAAACCTCAACAGAACTCAAGACAAGAAAAGGATCCGTTTCTTTCCAGCCTCTGTCCCACCAGACAGCTGGAGAGAGCGATTAGCAGTGCTGAGAGAGTCACCCACTGGCGATCGTGAGGAATAACAGCCGTGAAACACCGAAGTGGAGCCAGGCAGGGACGGGTGATGCTCCGGGAGGCATCCTGGGTTGGGAGGCTTCTATGTGCAATGCCAAGTCTGAATTTCCCTTAAGAACAGCAGAGCTGATAAAGCATGAATTGACATTTATGAAAATGTCTCACACAAGAGTTTTTAGTAGGAAAATAGCCAAACCATAATTAGAGGAAAGGTGACATGGTGATTTCAGTTATTATCTTCCTATCACATTCTTTGCTCAGTGGGCAAGAGAAGTAAATAATGCAAGAAAAATCTATGCAACATTTACTAAACAGTCCCTTGTACTGTCACAACAGGATAATCTGAAATCTTTAAACTCATTTTGACAGAAGTGAATTCTCAGGGCCGTCCCTGCTAACGTGAGTCAGGGTTAAACCGAGCTGCTAATGGTGCCCTCAATCTCTGTGCAAGCTGGGACCAAGTGGAGATCCCATATGCTTGTACAGGAAACTTCCTCACCCAGGGCCCAGCTGTTAAAGAAAAAAAAAGTGATCAACGGGCCAGTGGGACACTTGCCTAAGTTAAAGGAATTTTAGGAAGTAATTTCTAGATGGGTTACGATTATAGCATGGAACTCAAGTGAGGTAACAATGCTAATACTAGTAATTAGAGCAACATGAAAATGGCACTGAAAAAAAATCACAAGGGAAGCTTTTCAAGGAGGCCAGAGATAATATATGACAGATGTCTGTTTTCTATTTCACTTCATTTAATGTGCATTAGGAGAAGGAAAGACAAGTTGGTGAAAGTGTCACAGCATTTCACAAAATTTTGGAAAACAAATGTTACATGATTTGTAAGGCAAATCCAGCGTGGCTCACCAAGAAAAGGAAAGGAAACACCAGCAAAATGAACCTGCATTGCACCCTCTTTTTAATAGCCCTCTCTTTCAGTTCCTCTTAAATATGTAAAGTCTAGTTATGCCATTATTGTTGGCTGAAGTCATCTGATTTTTGTTTCCTGAAGGACACTTGCCCCAGATGAAAGTGTTGGCTGCTAAATTTGTCAGGAACTTTACAGGACATAACAGTCCTATCGATACATCTCAAACAAAATCCATAGCTTAAATTGTACTTCCCTATTTATAAAGATGCAAAAGATGTATTTTACACGGAATTGTTACTTAAATAAATCCAGAAGATCAAAACTTCTACAGAAAGCAGAAGCTTAATCCACTAATGACAGAGCATCAAAAATGCCCAGAGGAAAACCATTCTTCCAGCATTCAAGGTCCTTAGCTGTGTTCTCATAACTTTTCCTGGGTACATGAGCAATTTCATCTCCTGTACAAATTCTTATCTGAAGGTTATAGGTTCCTCCAATTACAGTAATCTCAACGTGATTTAATTTAAAAATTAAGTATCTCATTACTATTGCTGCTAAATTTCCCACCTATATCTGAGTATGTAAATCAGTCAAGGGTATATTAAATCTTTAGCTGTCTGTGACTACTTCATTTGTACAAGGGTTTTTTGTTTTGGTTTGGGTTTGCTGTTGTTTGGTTGTTTTTTTTTTTTTTTTTTTTTTCCCCTCCTTGATTTTATGCATTTACGCTTATGACAAGAGAGCTACAGTTCCTTGGCAATTTAGACAATCCATAAACTGTTCTATTCCCCATACATATTATGTAATGTATGCAAAAATCCCTGAAATGCCCACCAACTCTATTGAAGGGTAAGGATCATCCTTTAAGATGGAGATGATGACAACATGTTGTTAAAAATTCAACTTTTATGATGCCAAACTAAGTTAAATTTAATTCAGGAGAGTCCAGTTATAAATACTTTTTTTTCTTAAAAAAAAAAAACCTCTTGAAGGCAAAGTGAATTTTCCAACACGTATGAAAATCTAGAATCTCATTTGCAGAGTTTCTGGGGGGGTTTGCTGGTTGTTTTGCTTAATAGTAGAGAAGTGACTGTTTATACTGTAAGGAAGTGTTCATATCATTTTCCCTTTGTCCAAGATATCAGTGTTTAGGCATTCACATAATGGAAAGCCCAAGCTTAACGACCTCCTCTGATTGGACTAAACTATGTCCATTCCCAGTGACTGCTCTAAAATATTAACCCTGCTGGAGAATGGATGTGCTGAACCTCTCTTGTCATAGCCATTTGAACTACAGAGAAACAAATCTTGAAAACAATAAAGAAGCAGGAAAACACCTTCCCAGAACAAGGCTGAAAACAACACAGAGTTAAATTTGTTCTCTTTTGCTGTGATCCAATTAATATTTACTTATGTTACAAGGTGGAAATGCTTCAATAGTTAAGAATATGGGAAACAGCCCACAGATGTTGTTGCGTGACATCTGCTCAGAACACAGTATCTTCATTTGAATACATCTTCAGCACCAGGGAGGAATGAAATCTAAGTGTAGCATCTCTCACGTCTCATGTAACTGTTAATCATAACCAACTAGTTTTCAGCACACAAACACTACTCCAACAGCAGTTTACAAGGCCTTAGCAGCAAGGACAAACTTGATTAAGGTCAACAGACAAAAGAGAAGCGGCTTTAGTGCACTCAAAGCCAAGAATTGGGTCTGGCTGCATGTTTTCAGGAAGGAAGGAACAAGATGCGTGAGAAACATTAAGACAAGCATTTATTGATAAGTTCCACGAATTTGTCTCATTCACAGACACAACATAGGATCAGAGTGAATTTCTGGATCCTTCACTCTGCACAAGAGAAAAAAGATCTGACCCAAAATGTCTTTGCCTAGTTGTCTCCTTCTCAGAGCTCTTGCTGAGAACTTCAAGAGAGGCAGACAGCTGAATGAAAATAGGTAAGGGAGACAGAAACAGTTGGCCTACATACTTACTGAAGAAACTGTGTAACTCAGGGTGAACCTAACTGGACTTTACTAAGTCTGTTAGATTTGTGTAACTAGGTTCCCTATACAATAGAGAAGATTTCACGTCTAGCAAAGGTTATGCAACAGTTTCCCCAGTGTTGTTTTTTCATAGCAGTTAACACAAAATCAGCTATTACTGCTTGTCTATCTAAAATCAGTATTTTCCTGAACCCCCAACAACCCAGTAGAGCTCAAATAATACCTAGAGTGTTTATCCTTTCTCACTCAGAAAAACAGTGACAATTTCAGAAAAGTACAGGTCAGAGGATATTTCCTTCTTCCACACAGAGAAATCTACCCATCACATTCATTTACTTTATTCTCCAAGTCTAATTAGCATATATTAACTCAGAAAGGTGATCTAAATAATTACTTAACATGTAAAAATGTAGGATCTCTTACGCTGAATTTCTAAAACACTGGTATTATTCTGCAAGTAAGAAGTAAAAAAACATACCAAACACAGCTTCAACACATACAGAACGAATTTGATATACACACAAGGAATTAACAATTCCTGGCTTAGCTAATGAAAAAAAGAGGAGAGACCATGAACATGTTATGCTATAATAAATCAAGACAGTTTTCAAATAGCAAGAAAATGTTTATACTTTACCCTACTTTTTGATGGTGTCTTTTAAATTAACTGATGTTATCCATTTAGATTTCAGCAGGAAAAGTTATTGTACCATACAAAAAGGTAGGGAAGAAAATGTCATACTGTCTTCTGTAAGCAACCCAGGAACATCTCAGACTGACTGCTAAATCAACACAGGAGCAACTGGAATTTGATTATTTTACTGTATAAACTCTATCATTTTTGAGCTGGTAGAAAAGTGAGGCAATTTTGGCTACATTCTGCTGATGAATTAACACACTTGAGTATGTTTTGCAAATAGCTTTCCCAGCAATATTGAATTATCAATCTTCAAAACAGAGTTTTATACCTTTCATTTTCTTAGTGCTGTTGGAAGGAAATAACAGTTCTTAATTTTGAATTAACTGTCCCATAACAATTTAAAATTCCCTTTAGAATTTGATGCAATTCGTTCCTTTCTTTTTTTTTTTTTTTTTTTTTTTTAAACATTACTTGCAGGACTCAAAGTCCTATCCTAAAATAAAACAGTGACAATCATTCTCCCTGAAGAAAAACAAAGCAATTAAGTAAACAGACAACATACTCTGTCACCAAATTTTACCAAATTAAACAGGAAAATAATTTGGGAAATTCAATTAAGAGATGCAGACTTAATGAGCTGCAGTCCAAAAAAATCACAAAGCTGCCTAATCTTTAGACTTCCTAGTTGTATGAATACATTATCTGAAGATAATTTCAACCAATGTAGCCTTTCTATATTGATATCTCACTAACATGTATATATATATATATACACAAACACACACACACGCAGTCATTACAGTGCAAAGAAACATACCTTAAATTCCCAAGTTTTTAAAACATCTATTTTGGGTTAGAAGTCTACCACTGCCATTTATTTTGTCCCCCAACTAACATGTATACTTTTCAAACTGTATTTAATTTTTTTTTTTTTTAATATACCGAATCCATCCAACTAAGTGGATTAGTAGTTTATTAGTAACGATGAGCTTTAACACTAGGTACTTGACATTACAGAATTACCAATAAGAAAATAACCATTCCATATTATTATTTTATTCAGAAGGAATACACCCCATTTTTTTTTTTTTTCAGAAGGCCAAGAGGACACCACAGCTTAAGACCTCTTGACATCATAAAACTAAACGTATACATAGAACAACCTCTTTCACACTACCAACATCTGTCTGATAGGTATTTTTCAGGGATATTCAAAGAAAATATTTCTCAAAACCAGGAACATGAGAAAGGCAGTCCACAATCACCAGCTCAACCTGCATATACAGAAGAATTTACTGTGATACTTGCATAGATAAGAGACTGTTTCCCTAATGAGCTGGAAGGCTTTCACTTTATTAAGCATCAAGTCCATTTGCAGTTGCTAACATATAACAAAAACTTGATGTAGCTGAAGCAACATGCTGTTTCCACCAATAAAATGTTGCTTATACCCTCAAGTAAAGGCATTCCCTAACCACCTAACGATGATTTTTTTTTTTACTTTACGGCATGTTTCAACAGCTTTCTCCATATACCTGTAATCACTCTTAGAGGTGAAAAAAAAATCAAACAGAAAAAGACTAATCTTAAGGAAACCAGTAGCAAAGTCCAAGACCAAAATACATCTTAGTTACAAGGCAATTATTTCTCTCAAATCTCCTCTACAACACTTGGCAGATTAAGTCCTTAGAGACTGCCACACGTGTGCTTATTTCCAGTAATAATCTACTTCAACGCAGATTCTAATACTACCAAATTTAAATTCAATGTATTATCATAATTATTTAAATCAGCTAAAAATTTTTAAATGTCGATTTTGAAATTTAAATACCATTGAAGATATTGTGTACAGCAAAATAATTTGGAGTTTCAAGATACCTCTCTGATAGTTTTAACCTTACCCACACTAGCGTCAGACTAATGCACAAACCTCTCTAGTGATTTTCTCTGTCTAGAGCAGTTCAGTTATTTACTGACAGAAATGTACATATGGGACATGTTCACCAATACTTATCTATCATTTCAAATCACACTGACAACAAAACTGAGGTTTGATTAAATATGGAAAAGTTCTACTTGTTTACATTTCATAGAAATTTCAAGATTGAAGGATCAAATCAGTCATCTGGATCCACATATACATAAATCTGGCAAAAGCCCCAAGGATAAGCAATAGGGTTTTCATGAATTACACGTTTTCTACCTGCCCAGTATTTTAACAGTTCTGGACAGAAGATGTTTTGTTAAGATACCTATACATCTCAAAACACTAGAAGCATGTTTAGCATGAAATAGCTCAAATGAAACAGGTTAAAGTAAATTTTTTCCTGAAACCTTTTTCTTTTATGAGAACTGTCATAATACAACCACAAAAAATAGATTATGAGGTTTTTTTGAAACTGTACACGAGAATTTCCTTTTGTTTCAGTAAATGATCTCCTTACAAAAAAACCAAGCATCAAGAATATTATGTTTTCTATAATCTCATTTATAGTAAAGATATTACTTCATTATAATTCTTTTTTTATGTATGCAAGATGCTGTATTTGAGACAAAATATACAGCTGTCTAGATTCACAAAAAAAAAATCTAGAAAAATCACTTGTTAAGGAATTTGACATGCAGAAGCATAGTATACTAAATACTCCCTAGGCAACAGGTAAGCAAAATCCTCAAACCTATCTGCAAGCCTTCAATTATTATTTCCTTCTAAAAACTCTGATATCACGATATAAAATACAATACTTCATTATATTCTTGCAAGATTCAAATTTTATTTACTATGTGATTACTAGAAGTCACTTTTAATCCTTTAAAAGTTGACATGTAAAATCTTTAAGATGCACAGTATTTCCTCAAGGCCAAGCAACAACCATGACTATGTTTAGTGTATGAATTATAGACTCCGTGAACTAATTTGAACTAGACACTAGGTGTCTGACTCGCTTCATGATAGGATATGATTGTTGCTAAGCAGAAAGGCAATCAAAACTATCAGAGAGCAATTTACCCTGAAGGAATATTTTTTTTTTCATATATATATATATATATATAAGCATACACCATGTGTCTTTATCTCTTAATAACAAGAAAGTCTACAGTACGTTTCTCAATTTTTTGGGCAACACGAAGGAGAAGAGGAAAGAAATGGAGCAATTCTACATAACTGGTCATAGCTGCCCCTCTGTGGAGAGCTTACTTGCTAGCCAAAAGTAAATGTCACAGTCAGGCTTGGCATTTCAGGGATGTTCTCACAAGTCCCAAAGTGTAGGAACAACAATTCCGTATTATTGTTTTTTTTTTTTTTTTTTTTTCTGTAGCCCTTGTACTGAAAGAATTATTTCAGTGCCAGCAATTTTGTCTTTGTTATCCCTTGCTTTCATGCTTTATTACCTTAGTTGCCTCTGCTGTTGATATCCTTCAGAGATAGGATTGAATGACTGGTTAATTAACTGTATGTGGTATTATTCAATAATTCCACTAAAATATAACAGGCCTTGTCTAAAGAAATGGGCAAACATCTACTTTCATAATCTTCACAAAATTATTGGGTGGCTATCAAGAGAGAATGATGATTCTAACCAATCCTCTGGCCAGAGTTTTAATGTCAAACAATCACAGTAACTGATTAAGTCATGAGTTTAGCCCTGACAAATATTGTATGTATAATAATAAGTTAACTCATTAATTTGGTTTGACATAACTACCACCAAGTTTATGTTAAATTGAACTAAAGATGAAAAGGATAGGTGAGATAGTATCTCAAGATTTTCAGTTTCTCATATTCTGTGGATTTTTGTTGTCAAAGCTGTTGTAGGACAAAAGTTGTTTCCAAATTAAACGTGTCCTAGAAAACTGATAAAATAAACCCTGAAGTCAAGATCTGCTTTTCAGAAGTCATTGAGCCAAAATTTACAGCAGTTTTATAGCAAATTTATTTTCAAAATCAGTTAGTCCATAACCCCTACAGCCCTGCGGGTCCATGTGTGTTGCTGCCTGCAGCCGCCTCCTGTGAGCATGGTGCTTGCCCTGACAAGTGGGCCTGGGGCAGGCTGGGGAACATCACCAGAGCACACATGGCCACAGGAGACACACGTGGGCACCTCCAGAGCCCACAGCAGGGCTGCAATTGTAGAACCCGGTTCCATCTAGAAAATGATGGCAGGACTTCCATGTCCCATTGTTTCCCTCAGCCTGATGCTGTTTGCCCTCTCTCTCAGCATGAAATGATGCTGTAGCAGCCACTTTGGACAGGCAGCTAGAGCTTAATATTTTAATGTAAAGGTATGAGGGAAAGACGAAAAGCCTCAGAAAAACTGCCAGATCTCATCACTTTTATTTCCTCCTCATCACACACAATTTTTTTTCTTTTTTTTAAATACTAACCTTAAGAATTACAACAATAGAAGGTTATTTTGAAGTTAAAGTGATTAGAGTAACACATTTTCAACACAGTCATAGTAACATGAACCAATGTTCTCAAGTCTGGTCAAAAAACCATCTTGTTTGCCCTTGTATTATAGTCTCTATAGTTTTAATAAACATTCCTTTGAGTGCAGGCACAGATCCCATGCTGCAAAAAAACATAAGGCCAGTTTCCTCCATTCTCAGTCATTCAACAGAGTATTAGGGGATATTAAAAATGAATTACAGAAGTGAGCCAACAATTGAGGGTGTGCTCTTATCAAGAAATCACTATCTTTATTGCTCCTTTCCATACAATGCTTTTTGCTCTCATAAGGGAGATAAATTATCTAATCATAGAAGAAATGTCTTGGATATAACCAAAATCAAACAATAAGACACATAAATTTAGAAGTTCAGTGTACCTGAGATCTTTATTAAGCAAAGGAGACAAGATAAATTTTAATGACATCCAAGTCTTAAGAAAATAAGAGAGAAAGGCAAGAATTTCATGAAGCAGAAAGACACCTACAAATAGCATGAACCCTCAATGTCAATGTTAGTGAAGGGAACAGAACATTTTTCATGACAGAGACAAGGAGCTATAGAGAAAGAGAAGGTTACAAAGTAAAAAAAGATACTATGTGCTGAAGTTAACGTTATTCATTTGCACGAGAAAGGAAAAAGCTTTCAGGAACACAAAACTCAATAGCTTAGGAGGGAAAGAATCAAAACAAACCTAACTGCTGTGAATCGTGTCATATTCATTGAAAACTGCCCAAGGCGTTTCATATATACTTTGCTAACTTAGCTAACACTATTGAGTGATAACAACCTCCAAGGCAATCACAGGCTTGAAACAGAAGGACTTCAAAAACCTAGCCAATGCCTGAGGAACTTAAGTTTCAGTTTTTGAAACTTAGACACCCAAGTTGCCTCCCAAGACGATCATTACTACTTTGAAAACTCTGTTTCAGACCTACATCTTTATGTCTGCAGCCAATGGAACAGAAAGTGGAGTTTGACAGGTTGGTGTCAGCAAACAGCAATGCTATAAACCACCCAAGTCATCTAGTCCCCTGTGATCATGGGCAGACGTTCAATTCCCAGTTTTCAGAGAAAGGAAGGGTGAAGTAATAATTGAGGAACCATATAATATATCACCTATGAAAGGATAAGATTTTCTTGACTCCTACAGGGCAAAGGATAATCATAGAATTATGTGGTACAAACTAGTGCATCTTGGTCCTTTCACTAACTTTTGAAGATATCAAGGAATTTTATTCAAATTTAATTCTCTCCAAAAGTTCACCTGTTCTTTTTTTTTTTTTTTTTTTTTTTTTCCACCATGAAATTATCTAGTTCCTTCTCTACATAGCTTGTTATTCTGCCTCCAGTCCCATCTGAAATATTATTCAGCTACTTGAAAATTTAGAAATGTTACTTTTAAATGGTATGATGAACAATTTCAGAGTATTTACACTTATGGCTCTAGTCTTTCTTATGGTAAGCGAAAAAATATTTATAGTACACATTTTTAATTAGCTTGCAAAACAATCTTCATTTCATTAACCCAAGATAGTCAACTACTTAGATTTTATTTTTGTTCCGTTCACTTACATCCGTAGTTTCACTTCACATACAATTATCCTGAAAAATTTTAACCAGCCTGTACTCAGTACTTCAAATCAGATCCCGCATATCCTCAAGCACCAGTAACGCTTCCTGCTTTCCAACAGAAATTACTTCCTTTATATCCTCTAAAATCACATTAGCAGCTGAAAGTTATCCTTTGACTAGGTTAATTCCAGTTCCTATTAGTCTGGTGACAAAGGCACGCAATGTGAGATAGTTAGATCCTCCTCAGCACTATAAATATTCTCAACGTATTTTGTCCACAGATTTCATGTGTACACACCCATTTCCTACTCTCAGGTCACTAATGAACATTCTGATTCCCAACATTAAGTAGCCAAGTATATCACTAACAATTTCTCTCAAGGTTTTAGTGTAACCTGTTGTAGCTTCCTATCCAAGTAAATCTTCATTCTCTTTGTGTTAATCCCCTTTATCTCCACTTTGAACAATAACTTCCTATAGGGAATTATATCAAATTTTCTTGAATTGCAACACTGCATTTCTTTTGTATAAGAGCGGAGTTATAAAAAGCTCAAGATAATCAATATAGCCAGAATACCAAATTCAACTCTATAGATGAACTACAAATATTTTTGGGGATTTGTGACACTATAAATTTTTAGACTGAGAGAAGTAATAAGGCCTGCTGATGTTGTCACAGCATGGTGACTATGCCCCATACTGCCAAGCTGTAACTGCAGATATGTATTGTGCTTGGATTGAAAGAATTAAGTTGCCAAAATCAAATTACCTGCTGCTGCTGGGCTAAATAGGTGGTGTAGCCAGAACACCCTGTAGCTGCTGTCCTGGGAGGACTGGAGCCTCCTCTAAGCCTCTGCCCTGGGTGAGCATCCCCGCAGGCAGTGGGGAGCAGAAGGAACAGAAGCCCCAGCACTGCCAAGAAATAACAGATGACCACAGAACTACAGTGATGCATATCTCTGCTTGCTTGTGGTAACCTTTAGTCTGATGCTGTCCACCGACTCACTTAAGCTCATTGCCACAGTAAGCACAGAAGATGCAAGTAGGGTTTTTGGAGGGCAGAGCTGCGTGTCACCAAGACCCCATCCTTTTCCTCCTCTCTCCAGGAAGAGTGATTTCCTCCCAGGCACAACACAACAGATAAGGACTAGGGATGCATGCTGGAAAACAGGGAACCATACTTTAGCTGCGTATTTAAATAGCAAGAGATACCTCAGTGATCTGGGAACAACCCACTAGGTGACAATTCTTATTTTTAGAATCTATAAAAAAGCCACAGATTAGTCTTTTCTGAATCTGGGCTTAATGTAAGGAATACCACAATGTTGGATCAAGAAGGACAAATACAGAAGAAAAATTTGAAAGCAAAAGGAGTTATATGTGGATAGATCTACACCAGCTATATTTAATGACAGTTTTGTCTTACTTTTTCTGGTATCAAGTCAGCAAAATCTGACTTGTTCAATCCACTAAAGTTTACAGTTGTTATAATGCAGTCTGTTGTCCTTTACTTAATAAATAACAAAAAGAACCCTGGTAGGAAAGAATCTCCTTAAGCGGGTAGGAGGGGCAAGACAGCAGAAAAGTCAGTATCAACAATAAGAAGTTGTGGGGGAGTGTTTGAGAGATTGGATTTTGGGTGTGTTTGTTTTTTTGTTTGTTTTACAGAAAGATAGAAGTCTAGCTTTTAGTGAAAGAACTCTAAGTTAATTATGATTTGTAAACCCGCTGAATTTTTCACGCTTTATCTATAAAAATACATCCAATTTTAGCAGTTTCTGGTGCTGAATATATTGTAAAAAATGACAGGCATGATTTCCCTCTGAATGGAAAAAAAAACATTTTATACTAAAGAGATCAAGGATTTTGACTTATGCTTGATCGGCAAAATCTTTAAATGGATACTTGTACTCAAATATACATTAGTGTTAAACATATGCTTAAGCATTGTTCTAATTTCCCGCTAACTGTAATAAAACAGAAAAAAAAAAAATCACCAGTATTTGTACGTTTCAGGGATGAAAACAACTTCATGAATATGTCTGTGAATCAAGCATACTACTCTTTAATGTATTTCTCTAAAAAATTCTACTAGACAATATGTTGGTTTATTACATATATTCTTGCTCTAGAATATGCTACGTTCTTATTTAAGGAGGTTGTGGATCACATCAGTGACTGTATTGGCTTAGATAGCAACTTGCAGTGCCAAGAAACACAGTGAAGCATCTGCAAAGAAATTTGAGGATTCTATACTGTTTGGTCCTTGAAAGAATAGAAGACAAAATCAGCCTGCAATTTTTTCCACAAGCAGCCATCATTGCTGGAGATGTACAAACTACATGGAAAATCATTGAGGTAGGTCTTAGTCCAAAGTTAGTCTCATTATTTTATCTGGTCATTTAAGCAACTGAAACAGATAATCATTTTTTAATTTCCCACTTCGTACATATTCTTGGCTTAATTCATATTTGTCCCCTCTTTTAAAGGTTAAATAGTTCATCCTTAATCATTTGCTTTACAAATACCTTTTGCTATCTGTCACCATTATTTGCCATTTTCAGTGAGTTTCACATAGAAAGCAGAGGTCATACGAACTCCATTTCCGAAATTTGAACTTAAAAAATATCTAATACTTCAAAAATATTTTGAATAACTTGTCAACTGTGACTCATCTGAATCTATAAACAGCCATGATTTTATGCTAAATTTTTAAGTGTGGTGTTTCTAATACCAGTGTAAAAAAAAAATATTCATCCTGATTCATCCAAATCACCTTAACTCATTGTAACGGACCATGACTACTTGTATCAAACCCAGGAGTTATTGGCTGTGCAGCCGTTAACAGTTACTGATCACTTTGTTAACACAGTGATTTATAGGCCCATTAAGTTTCTCTCTGGTATTTGGAGGGTACATTTTTTTCCTAAAACTCATCCTTAGGTTACTTGGTTCATAGTTTAGAAAAACCTTACTATTATTTCCTCATTAACAATTAGATTACTGTTTTTGAAGCAGTAGAGTTAAATTTTTCCATCGAATAAACATGTATACCAAGAGACAGAATGAATGCATAAATGCACATACTACAGCCTTTCTACACATGCAGTAGAAAAAAATGAACATAAATACTACATTTTTCAAATACCTTATGTTGCTTTAGTAGTTTAACTTGCTCTGAATTCTGTTCAGAACTAAATATATCAATTAAACTGACACTTAAAATTAAAGAGTAAGAAACATCAAGAACTGAGTAATGGGGTTCTTCTAATAATCAAAATTATTTGTACACTGTGCAAGCTAATAAGAAATATTAGATAATCCATTTCACTTTTTTCCTCATTTTGTTTACAAACATCAACTGCAGTGAAGTCTAAGTATACGATTGCATACTGTTTCCCTTCATAAATCTGTTTCCTTCAAGGCTTGACAGGGTCAATGCATTGCTACCAGTATGCGCTACATACTAAGCATCAGTAGATTCTGCAAACTTACTCTGCTGTTAATTGTCATAGCTGTAAATCTGCATTTCATTAAAATCTTAGCTTTCCTACTTGATCAAAAATGTCAATTTTGAAACCTGAAAATGAATCAAATCCTGAGAAACACCAGATTTCTGGCTCCTGGTGATGGCTGCATCATTGAAACAAGCTGCCACAATTTGACTGGGAAGTACACAGAAGGGAATTGAAGATGCCCTTGTTTACCATTTTAGAAAGTTAAGTGAAAGTGATAAGTGAATGCCTCAAGTTGTTTCAGTTAACTTTGAAATCTATACTTAAAGTATACTCAGGTAAAGCTATTTCTTGGAAAGAAAACTAAAGCCAGTTTCACTGGTTTCCATTTCTCTACAGATGGGAAGATTTTTCCATCTACAGAATTTTATTTTGCCTACATCCTTTCTCAGTACAATATAAACAGAAAGTTGCAGAAAGAAAATGTCTTCTCATTTACATTACATATTCTTAGTACTTGTTTGAAGTGTACCAAGCATATTTTGTGTATTTACATGACTAGATCTCACGCCTTGCCCATTCCACACACCAGTTTACAAAGTGTAGCATATTATATTTTTTCTCAGTAGTATCCATCTTAGCATAATTACCTCAGACGAGAGATCTTTCTTACATAATGCAATCCCTCCATTAAAAGAGTTAAAAGACATCCATCTTCAGTAATATTCAAGGAATATTCTCCCTCACACCACCTCTTGAAGTAACATTAAACAACCCAGCCTTTTGAGAATATTAATCTTCAAATGAATGGGCTTGCTGCTACTTTGTTCTCCACTGACGGAAATACTTCAGTTCTCTCTCATCTCACCTGCTGTCACAAGTATTCAGTAAAGACCTTTAATACGTTCTCACTCCATCTCTTAATCACCTTGACTTTGCTTTTTCATAGCCTCTTTCTTATAATCCCTTTGTCATTATCATTATCATCAATCTTGTCATAAAATGTTATCCATGGTTCTTTTATTAGCAAGTAATTTTACTTTGAAATGCAATTTTTTTTTCTTCATTAGACATACAATAAAAATGAATCTGATACATTTACAAGTATTTCTGGAGGTTCTGTTAGCTCAGAACAATGCACAATACAAACTTCGCTTTAGAGAGACTGTCAATCACTTTGCATTATGCTCATCACCATGGTATCTAAAGGCTTCCTTTTACACACCAACTGCAGACATTACCGATGTACCAAGAGACAAAAAGGTATCATTGAAATGAAACTGTTTTGACAAGAAATGAATACTGAAGCTTAACGTTTTTTCACCACAAAGACTCTAATTTGTGGAAACACTCCATCAATATTTCCGGAAAAAGGAAAATTGTTTGGCAAGTTCTATTTATCAGTGTTAGTTCAGTGTATTCAAATCCCTATTGGTTTTCCCAGGGACAGATTCCTTATGCAAAATATTTACATTTTGTGAAATAAGGCTCCAAGACAAACTAAACACCTGATTCTCACCAGAAAAAAATAATAGTTTCGGCATGAACATAGATATCTACTATTTAAAAAGTACTTAGCAAAATGATAGCTCTTAATAATATTTGAAGTTATAATTATATTCCAAGTCCTAATAGACCTCTCATGAGATCTGACAACAGATTCCAATGGGAGAATCCACAGTACAATTCCCAGAAAACTCACTAAGATAAGAAAATGTTGCTTCATAATTCTGGTGGACACATTATCTTGTATACTATTAATTAGCCCATATCACATTCTTCGAATTATGAAAATGACTGATTCATCAAAAAATCATAATGATTTTTCATTCCAGAAGTAATAATCTGGTGACATACTTTTCTCTCCCAAGATGGTCATACAACTGTGTCTTGGGGGACATCTACATCCCTAGAAGATTTGGCCCATGTCCAGGGGAGGTCTCTTGGAATATATACATAAGAACTGAAGTACCTATCTTTCAGGTGCCTTTAACCCTCTCTGCCTCAAAGACTATGTTATCTCTCCTATTTGCCTTAATTATTTTAGAAAATAATGACATCAGACAATAAAAAAATCCCAGAGACCCTGATTTGAATCTAGAGTGAGAAATCTAATACACAAAAACAATTAGGTGTCTCAGATTTAATACCCTGGACCCAATTCAATAGTGTAGTGTTGAATATTCCTCATTAATTTATATATTGATATTTTCTTTCAATAAACTTCTGGGGGGGGGTGGGGAAGGGGTGGGGGGTGGTAGTGAGTTGAGTGGGTATCAAACTAAAAGAACTGTATAAAGGTTACACTATTTTCTCCTCATTTGACATCCTTGCCTAGAGGATGAACGTCAACGTCACCAAGTAGTTTGACCCAACCAGACAGCTATGCCTTCTCTATCACAACCGTTTATGGCAGTGATTCAGAGTGGGCTTAGCCTTGGGATAGGGTCTAGGATGCTGGGGCTGTACTGAATGCCCAAGCCCCACATCCTGCTCATTCTCCCTATCCCCATCAGTGAGCTGGGAGTGGGTCCGCAACACAATCCTAGGTCCTCCTCCCAGCACATCCCAGTTCCCTCAGATGCTGTCCAGCACCAAGGCACAGCTGCCACACTGGTGTTGCCTTCATTTTAACACTCAGGGAGACAAAATGGCTCTGAGACATCTCCTCCCTACCCTAGGCTGCCAGTCTTCAGGTGTCAGTTTGGGGGAGTTGGCTTTCACTGAGTTACAGAATGGTTGCGGCTGGAAGGTGTCTCTGGAGGTCAACTGGTCCAAGTTCTCCACTCAAACAGGGCCACCTAGAGCCAGTTGCCCAGGACTATGTCCAGACACCTTTTGAATGTCTCCAAGGATGGAGAATCTACAACTTCTGGGTAAATCTGTTTAAATTCCTTTGTGCTGCCATTTCCGCCTTGCCACAGTGATCCACCCATACACAAAACAATATCAACTATTCATAAATTGAGTAAATAAACTAGGGATTTATGAATAATTACACCAGCTTTTATGGTCTGGTCATAAAAATGTTTGATACAAACATACTACCTTAGATAGCAAGCACTCTATGCATGGGACTGCTAAACTGCAACAAAATAAAGTTATTTGAGCTGTGGGAGCAATTTGTTCCTTTATACACTCAAAGCTGAATATAATTATCTCATAAATAACTAAAATGAACCAAGCAGCAGTGACAGGCCCAAGAGCAAGATTTGTGTTGTTTGAAGACTTGGCACTGAATGCAGAACTTAAAGAAGTTTGCTTTCTTTTGGCACATTAGTTCATCCTGGTGGTTTTTTCCATGCTTGACTGCAAATGTCTTGCCCAGTTGCAGTCTTAAAGATATTCTGTGTTGAACCAAAGAAGATTTCCGGCTTATGGAAATGATTACTTCTTTCTGGTTTGCTTTAGAAGTGCTCAAGTATGCTTTATGTCATGTGTTTTACATGAGATAGAGTTCATAATGTTCACAAGTGTGTATTTGCTACAGTACTTATAATTCTTCATAAGACAAGGTCTCTACAGTTTAATTTCTTTACAAAAGGAAAAATGTTTTTTGACTTGCAGAATTAATTTCTTCCTCACAATAGTAAAAAAGCAGTAACCTAACTGTTACATAAAACCATGGCATTGTTTTCCAGTAAATTCTTTTTAATCTGCCCTAAACTAGGCATTTCTGAAGGAAAACATACAAGTAAATATAAAAATAGTCATATTACAAATTTATCTTACTGCTCTCTCTTCCTAACTAGCATTGAATTCACATAACTATCTTCAGGTATAAGGTTCTTACTGTGTTTCCATACAGATACACCAGATACTGAAATTGAGAATTTGTTTAGAGAAAAAACATAATAAAAGGAAATAAAAATTAATTCACAGGGACAGATGATACTGGTTCTACTACAACAGCAGCATTTGCCTGCTTTCCCTGGTATGATGTGTAACAGATGAGCAGAAAAAACTGTTAAGATAGAACTGTAACAACCAAACTACAGTTTTGCTTTTGAATTTCAGACAAATAAAGTCCTTCAAACCACGAAAAAATAACATGTGAATTATGAGCATTTTTCTCATTTTGTTCCATCTTAAAATAAGTTAAGGAGCAAATTTTCACAAATATAAGATGGGCAACAGCAATCACTAGTCTGTGTTTTCCAGACAAAAGTCGAAATGAAGAAGTTAGGTGCCCAGACGGAAGCAGCACCAGTTTTGAAAATCTGGTTCAAATATTGGATGCTGACCTCTATAGAATGTTTGTGCAATAAATGAAGCTCTTGATGACAGTATAGAGATTTTTAATTCAGTGCAATTATTTTGCTGGTACTAGTGGGAGAAAAATGAGTCATGCAAGAAACAGTTAACAAGATCAAGACGAATAATGTTCAAAGGGATAGGCAAGAAGTGGAATAAAGAAAGAATTTAGGAGTTTAAGGGAGATGAGGGAGAATACTGCAGCAGGCAGTATCAGTCTTCATCTGAATGAAAACATTGGGGTAAAATCAGTACTGGCAGCAGTTGTAATAGCTTATCCCATCATGCACTTTCAGTGTAGGCACTCATTTACAACCCATTTAAGATATTATCTTATTATTTCGAATAGCTTTGTAACTTTTCAGCAGACTAATCCTCCTCTAACTTACTGAAAAAAAATTTTTAAATCCTAGTATTAGCAATAGTAAAAAAGCCAGCTATGAATGTAGCAGTTCAATTTTTTCAAAGCATAAAGTTAGGATTGTCTAGATTTCTCCCGTTGCACTGATGCAGAGAACACCACCCTCAGTTTTTATGTATTTGCTTAGTATTGTAACCACCAGGTTCAGCATCCTGGCCTTTATCTTTCTCCTCTGAGGTAAAGTACTTGGCTACTTCAGCGTATGAGAGAACATTTTTCCTTTCTTCACCATTATCAACAAGAAAAACCAAGTAGTACTTCAATAAAATTTATTGAACTGTGTCTGTCCAAAACATTTAAGATTTTCATATTATGACCCAACAACAACTTAAAACTTCTGTTATATAAAACCAATATTGAAAGTGATTTTATAGTTCATTTTATTATTACCTCTGTAGGCAAGCATTCATTTGTGCATTTCTCAATTCCCTCCTTTCTTTTATTGATGATACTAAAAAAAAAAAAAAAAAAAAATCAGACTGTGTACACTCTATTTTTACTGTAGCACTACCAATATTCTTAACATAAATAACATATCAAAAATACAACTGGGATAAACATTTAGCAAGCTATTTATTCATTGGAAGTAAAAAGACATCTTTAAAGCAGCCAAAGCTATTAGTGAATTCATGTTGCACTTGCTAAATAGTTTTACCCCTGGGAAAAAGGCATCAACATATTAAAGTTTTATATGCTTTTTGAAAAAAAAAAAGATCTGTGACAGTGTTCTGTTTCCCTCAGAATCCAAATCTGCATGTACAGTTAAGAGAGAAAATGTGATTCAAGTATGATGACAGGAAATCATCTTGTCCAGACATTTTTAGAAGATACCTATGAAACCCTTCATCCATAGCCAGAGAAAAAAATAAGGACAGTCAGAGTATGCTGCTGGTTTTCCCAGAGGCAGATTCCAATTTCTCTCATTATTGCGGGTAGGAAGTTCTTGAGCCTCAGACCAACAAAGATGGGACCAGTAAAGCCATGTTTCCAGATTCCCATAATTAAGAAGGCTGATATCTCCTGGGTACAATGCTACTTAGCTTCTGTTTTGAGTTGGATAAACATCTTAACAGCCATTGTGACTTTTTGACTTGAAGACAGAATTAAAACACTTCTCACATCTCAACCACATGGGTGAATAAGTTGGATGCTGCCTACGTACTTCCTGAGCACGTGGACATGTAGCTTAAAACCCCAATGAATAGTTGGGTATTCTGAAATAAGACTGTTTTGAAACATACAGAGAAGGCAAATATGCTAAGTCCTTTCATGTGTTCCATTGGTATAATAAAACCAGGTTTATTAAGGAAGGACATTCAGATCTCCAATAGAACAACTTCAGGAGTGAAAGAAAGAATAAGCACAATATTGTTTTGCTACTTGAAGTTAAATATTCACACAACTCTTATGTCTCAGAAGAAAATTTGAGAGCCTAAGCTACTCAAAGGCTTGGACAGAAGAGATAAATATCTTCCAGAAAATATAAGGATAGTACAATGAATACTTGAGGATGCTATGACCATAAAGCTTTATGCTCTATGCATAAAGCCAAGACCAGGTTTGAGCACAACCCCTTAGGGATGCTGACAGGTGAGCCCTCATATTGGCCCAAACACCAAATCCCTTCAGCTCCTGGAGCTGCATGGCTATGGCCTTGGCTCTTGACTTGTGACTCTGGCAAACACTCCTCTACACATGTGTGACAAGTATGTTAATTTTGCAAAAACTTTCCCAGTTTTGAAGAATTTGACAATATCTTAGTAAGAGAAGCTAAGAAAAAAGAGACAACTCAGCGACAACATCAAGCAATTTATTACATGGGCACGAACAGGAACAACCTAATGACAGGTGACAGATTACATCAGTAGCAAGTGTAAATATCCCATCAGAGGATGGCAGTAAGTGAAGAGCAGCATTGGAAAACAGGTTCTAGATAGCAAGGTAGGATTTTGTTCTGAAAAAGAATGTATTTATCTTTCACCCTTTTCAATAGGTCAAATACCTATAAACGTCTTTACGTGTATGTATGTGGGAGGGAATTTTAAAGGAAGTTGTAAAAACAAGCTCAAGAAAAAACCTAGAGATCTGGAAAAGTATCAGCTGTTTTGTACATGTTTATACTACATTTGACATTAGATGTTAAGTCATTTGAATGTGCCTGACAAAGTGAAATCAGTTTACCATGACTAATACTGATATTACATCTTGGCTGAAATTATTTTATCACCAAACACAAAGGAAGGGAAAGGTGCTTAACAATAGAAAATATTATTTCATTGTGAGCATTTAATTCCTAGTGCATAAATGCCCCTTTAATGCAAGTAAATGAGGATCCAAACAAATGTTGAAGTTGTACTTTTTCAAGCTCATGGGCCACTGTTATCTCAAGACACAAAAGGATGAAACCTTGAGATTTCTAGTTTGTAAAGAGAAAGCAGACCAGGGTATTAGAGAAGAATTCCAGAGGGTACCCACAACTAGTTGAGCAGCTCATGGATCCTACGCCCAACTGAGAGTGCATTATTAACAAGTAATTATTGGGAACTATTACCCATTTCAACAGAAACAACCATTTCAGAAGGCCTACCAGAGGACCAGCATGCCTGGTTAACCAAAGCCCTAAAAGCTGTCTGGGGAGGAACTGTACTGAAGATCAGCACCCACAGTGAAAAAAAAGCAAATAGCAGAATTCTTCTGAACACCTGTTAAATTTTAAATACCTTTGGGAAGCAATTGATCTGAAATACCTGCCTGGACTCACTGCTGCATATATACAGTGTTATTACACATTGTCCTTAGAAGTTAAATCTTGAACTTCTCCCTTACAAAAACCTTCAGCTAGCTTTTAAAATGCTGAAGAGTTACACCACTGGACACTAACAGTACTTAGACCTCCTGGCTAGAACAGAAACCATGTTTGGAAGCTTTCTGAAAAAAGCAAGCTAGGACTGTCAGAGGTCCTAAATGCTTTGATTATGTCAGTATTTAAATACTTGCTTTCATCCTCTGTGGTATGGTTATGGGAATTAAGTACTGGAGTGTTAATTTTCAAAAGAGTTATATTGATGATGTTGTCACTGTTTATAAACTTCCGCATGAGTTTATGCATTAAAACAAAGGTCTAATTGATTAGGTGAATAGCTGCTAATTACAGGGCGGTATTATGAGCTGCATGTGCAACAGAGAAGCCAAGGGAAGATAAAATAACAATATTCAGGAAATGGAAAAAGGCTGTCATGCATAGCAGAAGAGGAACAAAGCAACCATCCAGCAGCAGAGGTGAGCAAAGCACCCAACCGGATGCAGACTTGGCATCTCCGGCTGCTCATTTCACCCTGTCTGTTAACACCATGCTGACCCAGGGAGGCCACGAGCTGTGCATCAGCTTGTCCAGCTCCCTTTTTACTGGACGTATGATCGCCAGCTCAGAACTGCAGGCAGAGTCTGGGAACTCATTGTGAAAAATCAGCAAAGTGAACAGACTGGAGAGTATAGGGCTCTGTGCCTATACTGATCAAAATCTAACATGGAAATAAACAGAAAAAGGGTGAGGAGGAAAGGCTAGGAAAAGCAAAAGGTAGAGTGAGCAATACTGGGCAAAAATCAGCTAAGTAACAACTATCTGCATTATAAAATTAACATTAAAAAAAAATTCCTAGGCACCAGTGGGAAGAAGCATTACATAAAGGCTGTAAGACTGTGCTAAAATCACTTCACCACATTTTTTCAACAGCCAATATTGTAGAGCTCAAATCATCTTAACAGTCCTTTAACCCTGCTGAATGCTGCTGTTTCCATTCTGTGGTTTTGTTTTCAACAAAGGCAGAATGAATGTGATGAAATTTAATAACAGAATTACCTTTAGATACCTAATAGATAACAAAAGTTATCATTTACCTAACGATGGACTAATGAGAACATTTTTAATCAGTTCGTAACTCTTCAGATACAGCCCTGTTTAACTTGATGAAAAACCATGATAGATAAATTGCCTTATTCTAAGACAAGTAAAATACAACAGTGTTTCTTCTGTTACAATAATGAGTAACAAATAAAGTTATTTCATTGCTTGAGCATAGCTTTATAATTTGAATATTAACATTGAATGTTTCTACTCCACCCAGGAAGTAGCCTGCCTTGACTTCAAATTTGGAATAATGAACAGAACAGGGGATAAAGATTACAAAGGAGAGATGAACACACTACAGAAATTAAAAAAAAAAAGAAAAAAAAAAGAAAAAGAACAAAACCAGTCTGCCACGAGGGATGTGCACAGTGTCTTTATATAGCCAACACTCCTAAAAATCAAGTTCTTTCTCTTACTTTGGATGTGTCTGCAGCTGTATTGCTCATGCTTCATTAACCCCCAAGTGATTGAGTACAATTCCTCTGAAACACATTGGGCCAGACTAAGAGTCAGAAAGTAAAAAACATAGTGAAATATTTTAAAAACAAACTGTATTACAACTGCCGTGAAGCCTGTAACACTAAAAGAACAATATGAACTCAGCCGGGGCCCCAGTGCTGATGTTAACCGTTTTACACATAAATAGTTGACTGAGAAAAGAATATTAATTTAAAAAAAATAACTTTGCAGCCTGAAATATTAAGTCATCATTGCAAGAGTTATTTTCCAGTCTGCATCTTCATTATCTACAACCACCCCACACAATACACTTACTATTGGAAAACAGCCAAATCTTAAGTAGTATGTATCAACAGTTTTTCTCAATTCTATCAACTGGCAATAAAAAAAGTAGTCATTGATCAGGAAATAAGGTACAACACGTGTTAATATTTAGTGTTTTATCCTGGAGGTACTATACCTGGGCAGTACAGATGCAACCATAATTAATGAAAATAAAAAACCTCTCCTGACCTTGCAATAGTAAAGAAGAAAATAATTTGAATCTTCAATTGTCTTTAGCTCTCACTGTCTACTTTAGAGTTTATCTCCTCCACTGTAGCATCAAAATTTTATGGAAGAGATGCTATATTTTTCATTAATCTTAAGTGTTTCTCTAGCCTCTCTAGCACTCTTATCAGTGTGCACTGCAGTATATACAGAATATGGAAATACAGCCTTCCTGATGTGCTAAGTAAAGCTTTCAAATTCATATCTAAGCATCACACATTCAGTTAGACATGAATTAATTTTCTTTAGAAATTGAGACTTGCAAACATTATTTTAATTATTCTAACAGTTAAAGATATTGCAGGAAGGGCTGACAAGTCAAGCTTTTAAGTCAATGACTCTGCATTGCAGGCAGACTTTTTGTCCCTCCCACCCCAGCAGAAGCAGCTGTAAAATGATTGAGGTTAAAACTATCAAGCTCAGCTCTTGTTCCAAGTTCAACATCTAATTTTTCACCATTCTTTTACCATGACCAAAACAAAATATGGTGTATACGAGACCACTCAGTTGTGAGTAATAACCATGAGTAACCTGTGTACCAGTATAGAAAGAAGTCACAAAAATGCTTAGAAAACAAAGCACTTTAAGTCTGTGGAAGGGATGCTTAACTACAGACTCCTCATTCAGTCTGATATTCACAGCCTTGAACCTGGACTTAAGTGCTTGGGTTGATCTTTCACTCGAGACCTAAGGTCCTGGCTTCCTTTTCAGATATGGTAATAGCATGAAAGGCTGGTCAACTCTCTTATCTGCTTGCTTAGTAGTTAAAGTGCCTGTCAAGAGAGCAGCTGATGTGGGATTTATGTATTTTCAGCCTGAAAAAAGAAATCAGAAATAACCATACTGAAAGCAAAATGAAAAACTCTGCTCCTTCCAATGCATGCAGTCAGAATCCAAACCGTGAACAATTAAATTAAGCTGCACTCAGTTAGAGAAAGCTCAACTGTAGACATGATGCTAGACAGCTCATTTAGGATGAAATGAGGCCTAGATCTCACTTGAAACACACAGACCCCCAAAAGTGCAAATACTCCTAAAATCCTTAAGCTTTTGAGTGTCAGGACTTACAGAGGGTTAAGGACAGAGTGAGTGAAGAAGAACTAGTGAAACTCAACACAAACTGAGTCTAAACGCAAGCTGGTTTCTTGCCTTTTCTACATTCCATTGGAATTTACAACAATAAAATAACATATCAAGAATAGATGGATAACCATGTGTCGGTAGGAACAAGGTGACATGGTAGCACCTGGAACTAGGCACCAGCCATACAGCACAATTCAGGAACATCTTGCTGAAACAGAGGTGGTTGTCTTGGACATAATTAGTCCACGCTGCTTTGAACAAATACCCCTCCCTTCTTTTGCATCTAAGGGGTGATGATGAGGTTTATACCAAGCATATTTACAAGTACAAAATTTTAACTGGAGAAAAAGGCTCAAAAGTGTTGAAATTTCAAGATCTTCAGTGGACAAAAGTTTAAATCATTTAAACAATTTTGAATTTTTCACCAATGTTGTTTTAATTTGACTTCATGTTGATTTGATTATAAGCATTATTCTCTCTGCCCCAATAGGGATTTAAAATGGGCACTGCCCTTTTAACAGTTCCTGTAGATGATAGGCATAGATACCTTAACTACATGAACTACAGAAAATTAATACATTGCATATGAATTTGATTCAACTGTTACAATTAATGTAAAACAGGGAATACTCTTCCCCACTAGACAGAACCCCAGGACAGTGCTCTCTATGTACTAATAAACAAGACCAGTATAAGACAAAATGGGAGGAATTTGTACCATTGAGCACTGAGAAGGTCCCATTGATCTTTATCCCTATATATAACATCAAAAGGATTACTATAGCACATACTGATTCCACAAGAGTTAGCATAAGAGATCTATGTGTTTCAATGTGGTTTACCTGAGAAGTGCAAGTATTCATCTGAAGTGATTTTCAAGGAAATATTTTTTTCTTTTGTTATAACCATTTTACTGGCTAAGTTCATTATTGTCATTGTTAGGCAAAACTCTCTTCAGTCCTACTTATTGTAACAGAAACCATAAGATGAATAGACTAATTTCACGTTTAAAGATGAAAACTGAGAAGAGACACAACTCTAGAGTACAATATTTGAATCAGCCTAAATTTCCAAGTGACCTAGTGCATATTTTCCATAGCTTCCAGAAACAGCTGAAGGTTCTTCAAATGAATTAAGATCTCTCAAAATAAAGAGCTAAGATCAAGCAGAATTGCTATCTCAATACATCTACTAATTTTGTACAGACTAGAATAGTAAGTATAAACTGTGCGTGTTAGGAAAGAAAACCACTTCCTATTTACATCATTGGCTGTTGCAGTTCCAACTCACCAATTAGCCCTGTCTCCCTCCTGTTATTCAAAAAAGTCTCATCTTCAGGACTGCTACATCAATCTTAGTACAACGAATAATGCTCCTAGAACAATGCCTTACACCATCTGTACTGGTCTTTCCCCTTCCATCATGTACTTCTTCACTGTACATTGGTTACCTCCCACTGAAGTATCTTTTCTTGTTTTCTCCAGGAGAATTTACTCACTCAGACTATTCTCCCCCACAATCATCATTGACTCACGCTGGCTTGACATTCAGGCTTTCAGCAATTGCTCTTAATGAGAAAGATTAAATTGCTGTTCATTAAATAAGTTCATTTTATCCTAGTTGCACATTTGTCTAATCAGCTTGCATCTTGATGAGACTTATGCATATGTGTGTGTACAAAAGCCATCACACCTATATAGAAAGTGTTTTCACACATTCCTTAAGATCACAAGTACTTAAGGCACTGTTAGAAAAGTACTAAAATAACTTAAAAAGTCTAATTTCTAAGGTTTTTAAAGTTGCTTTTTTTTTTTTTTGCTTTTTTTTTTTTTTTTTCTGTTAAGACCACAGTGACTTCTGTTGAGGTCTTTTGAAAAACTCTTAATAGATATACGCAAAAGAAGAATATTTGATTCAGTTTTCTAAAGAGCATCAATTCTAATAAGCCAAGACAGGTTCCATTAATACAGCTGCTCACAGGGAAGCAAGAAAAACTGTTCTAGGCAGAGATGAGTTGCATTTCAATCATACAAATTTTTATGTCTGAAAAGTATACCAATTAGAATATACCTATCAAGAGATAATTATTGTGGTGAAGCAATTTTTTTCCCTAGAAGACAGATGGTAATAAATCTATGAACAGGACTGGGTGCTTAGCTAGAATTACAACGTTTTGTGGGAATCAGCTATGATATCTTTCCTACTTATTTTACAAAGATCTAAATACTTTTGGTGTATCCTATGTTAGCTCCTATGAAGAGAAAGTAAAGTTCTGTGGGTTTCATGAAGATGATAGAGGGCTGGTTATTTTAAATTCTTAATTTAAAGAGGTTACTTTAGTGTAAGGAATCGCAGGAAATAATAAGTTCAAAAGTTGAACTTCATTACTAAATAAACTTTGTTATCTCTATACCTAAAAGGAAAAAATCAAGACATTTAAGAGTAAAGCCTAGTTTACTGCACTCCATTTATTTTTCCATGATCTGACCATTATTCGTGTGTCCCTGTTAACTCTAACTCATATTATACAGCTTTTAGAGCTTTCCTTTTAATCTGTCCAAAAATTACCAATTGGCATTGTAAGTGAGGAACACTTAGAAAATACATATTTATTCTCAATATTTCCAAATGCCTGGAAAGTGAAAATGGCCAAAACCTTTTCAGGTTAGTTACAGTCTGTACTTTGATTACACATATCTGATAAGTATTTCTAGATTAATAAGAAAGCTTCAATATTGTTTATTTTGGATAAATCCTCATTTTGCAGGGGAAGAACATAAGACAATGTTCAATAAATACTGATGCCATAAAGTAATATCAAAATAACTAGGGTAAGTTAATCACTAATGTAAACAACTTCATGATTTCCAGAGGTATATTTCTTACCTGTGACCTGAAGAAACACTATAAAAAGAAAAATACAAAGCTTTATAGGTTCAAAAATCCAGAGAGACTTTAAAATACATTTAGCAATTACTAAAGAAGGTTAGGGTTTCCTCCCCCCATCATCCCAGTTGTATTTAAATTATTTTAATCTATGTCCTGAATACAGGCTCAGTACTGTTTCCTCACTGGGAGCTGCACTCTGACTGCAGCTTACTTTCCATGTTACACTAGTGTCATTTGACAGACACTGTGGTAGCTATATTTTAGGAGGTGCTTTATTGTACTGATGAAAAAGTAAAAATTTTATAATTATAACTTGCACAATTTTTCAGTCCTATTAAGGTTCTAAGATAAATAATGCAAATAAGTGAATTTGTATACCTAAGATATTTATAGCAATAATTAAGTTCATAAGCATCCTAGACAACATGGGTAGAAAATAATTCAGTAGGAGTAGGACTTAATCATCTTTTGAGGCACTGCCTTGCTTGAAAACAATGTAGAGTTAAGATAAATTGGCTAAGGCTTGAATAACAACCCAGTATCTCCTCTCACATTACCCATTAGTCTAGTATCTAAACCCAGAACTCATTACATTCATATTTATTAGACAGTTTGCCATGCTCCAATTTTCCCCAAAAAATCATTAATGAGACAAAAATTTCCATTCACATTAACTGCAATTTAACTCTTTGAATGCAGTTTCAAGACTACCCAGATTTATTTTGTGCAAACATGGTATTCTGATAATACTGTTACTTGTCTCCAGTGGCACTCCTCTGAGGAGTCCATAACCTTACACTGATGTAAGAGTTTAAAAATACAATATACTTGGTTAGTTATTTTCTGCCCATTGAACCCAAAGACACTAGCATGAATGAATTTCTTAAAATGCCTGCCAAGCATTTAATCTCACTTCTTTCCTTCTCACTCCAATGAACAGAATTGCTTTAGCTTTCATTTATTATAAATATTTTATAAACTAAATTAGTATACTGTTTCTGTGCAAGACTTGAATCTGAAGAAATATATTGTTGCAGTGCCAGTGTTGCAGTTATTTCTTCATATGAAAAAAACCGTACCTTCCGGTTACGCTATTAAAATCTTGTTCTTTGCAGCTTAAAGAAAGCAGAAGAGAAAGCATTCACCACTTCCCATCTGCACTTGCTTTTTAGATTACTTTGCAGGTACCACTGGAACCTGTTTTCAGTATGAAATGAGTAGTAACTTGCAGTTCTTCATTTTAAATGGCACTATAGGTGACACCATGTCCCCCATTCTTAAAACTGTTCTGAATTTTGCACAACTTCTCATTTTGTGCAATTCACAAGCAAACTCCTGTCCCTTCACCCATTTCATCCATTACAAATACCCTCTGACAGAAGCAGATCTAGGACAAACCCCTGCAGAACACCATTCTTGCTTGAAGGTGACCCACATCAAATTCTCTGTGCACCACTAAACCAGCTGTTTTGTCAGTCATGCTGTAATGGTTTCATTAACACCACTCCATCCCCTTGTTATTAGGCTTTACCTTAAATTCATCATCACAGAAATAACAGTTTCTCCAAAGATCCACTTTTCTGGGATGAAGTTTATGTACTTTATGTACTTTTGTAAAACTAGACCTCATTTTTCTGGTGAAGAAACACATGGATAAATATTTGCAATAAAAGGCAGAGGAGCAGGTTTAAGAAAATGATACAGCCACAACGCCCTCCAATTACTTTTTTTTTTTTTTTCTTTTTTTTTTTTTTTTTCAACCAATCACACATAATATTCCCTAATGAATTGAGAAAGTTTCTTTCAAAGAGTCAGAACTTATATACTTAGCTTTTTACATGTCATATTGCCACCCCTCTGGTACTGGCTTCAGACACAGCAATGTGATTAAAGAATTTCCTTTATGATAACAGCCTACAAAGTAGTCTGCAAGTCATCTTCAGGAAACAGTGTCAGTCATATCTGACCAATTTATCAAATCCAATGTTAGAGAAAAAGAAAGCTTGTGTGAAGCTTTGTCTACTAAAATTGCTGCTGTACAAAAATATTTCTTATACAGGTTTTTAAAAAAGTTTAGAGATTTAGAAGGAACAAACCACAATATAGGCTATTTGATTTATGGAGTACTTGATCTTGTACTGAGAAAAAACAAGAAATATTTTGGCAAATATTCATTTAGTAGCTACTTGCAGAAGAAAGTGAACCAAATTAACACCAAGACAGTCACTTTGACACAGCACCTGGGAAATTAGAGTAACAGGACTAGTTGGGGGCAGGGCAGAGTTCAGGGGGTGTTTTTTAAAAAAAAATTAAAGAGAGGTAAAATAATTTAGACCCCCAAATTTCTCAAAAATCTGCTTTCTGTTTGTAAGGGAACTATACGACAAGGTTCTGACTGTCAGGTATGCTTTAGGCAGATTACTCAGACTTAATATTCACAGTCCTCACTTCTAAAATGTTTTATGAGGCTAGAACAAAAGCATGTTATATCCCTATTCCAGGACATGCAATATTTATGATGTGCTTAGGGTAATGCAATGGATTTGATTGATGTTCTGAATGTATATATAAAGCAAGGTCTGTGTTGATGCAGGCAGAAGCTCTCACATGTCAGCTTGGTCACCAGAATATCAATAGTGTGTTCATTCCTTTCCAGAATAAATGAAGAAACAGTAAGGTAGCTCACTCTGCTTCTTCCCCCCTAAGGTGGGACCTCAAAGCTCCTCCTTTCTTCTACTAGAAACTTCTTTACTCCTAATTACTTATGTCTTCTGCATCTACTGGTTAAGAGTGAATGGGAATCAAATATTATTTTAGGTGCGCTTGTTTCGGCTGGGATAGAGTTAATTTTCTTCACAGTAACTAGTCTGGGGCTATGTTTTGGGTTTGTGCTTGTACTCAAAAAATGTTGACAATGCAGGGACATTTTTGATATTGCTGAGCAGTGCTTACAGAGAGCCAAGGCCTTTCTGCTCCTCACTCCAGCCCAGCTGGGAGTAGGCTGTGGGTGCACAAAGACTTGGGAGGGGGCATGGCTGGGACAGCTGACCCCAACTGACCAAAGGGATAACCCAGACCATATGACATCATTCTCAGTATATAAATATGGGGGAAAAAGAATAAACAGGAGGACACTTTCGGAGCGATGATGTCTGTCCTCCCAAGTCATCGTTATGCATGATGCAGCCAGGAAGGGGCGAATGAATTCCTTGTTTTGCTTTGCTATTAAACTGTCTTTATCTCAACCCATGAGTTCTCTCACTCTTCCAATTCTTTCCCCCATCCCACTGGGGCAAGACAGTGATCAGGCAACTGCATGGGGCTTAGTTCCCATCTGGGGTTAAACAACAGCAATAGGAAATCATCTCACCGAGGCATTCTTAAAAAGCATAAAACTCACACGGCTATAGAACCAGAGAACAACTCCTCAAGTGAAATATTGCATCACTATGAGCTTTTTCTAGGAGTAAGACAACAATAGAATTTTATTCTTAAACAGTTTTCATAAAACTGGATCAGTCAACATCCATTTCTGCTACGTCTCAGACGCTGCATTAGTGGAGTAATCATGACCTGAATTTATAAACCCAGGTTCCCTTTCCATAATAAATAATACCATATTGCAGTATAGTAGGACTTGTCCTAAACATACCTAGAACAAAAACACTGCTTGTATACACCTTTTTTAGCCATCTGGCCTGGGTTGAGTGAGTGATGGAGTTTTTTTGGTGGCAGGGGAGGGGGCTATAGGGGTGGCCCCCTGTGAGAAGCTTCTCGAAGCTCCCCCAGCTCCAAGTCAGCTCCACTTCTGTTTGGGAAATTGAGCCAATCGGCTGCGCCTCTGCGATAACGTATTTAAGAAGGGATGTGGTGACGGGCAGATGGACTTGTGAGGAGGAGTTGCTGCAGCTGCTGAACACCAAGGTCAGTGGAGGAACGGAGGAGGAAATGAGGGGGGAGGTGTGCCGGAGCAGAGACCCCCCTGTATCCTGTGGGGAGACGGCAGGGCGGCCCCCCCTGCCACCCATGAAGACCTACAGTGGAGAAGACACTGATTTATGGCCTGTGGCTTCTGGTTTATTGATCAAGATGCTGTGCCTGAAGAAGGCCGGGGTCTCATGGGAAAAGGCAGCCCCACTGCTGTAATTCAGTGCTGGGAGGATTGCAGCATGCGGGGGAGTCCCACGCCGGAGCAGCTCGGGAAGGGCTGCAGCCGTGGGAGGGAATCCAGTCGGAGGAAGTTAGTGACCCGTGATGGAGCAGTGTGGGGAACGCTGCGGCCCATGGGAGGAACTCATGTTGGAGAAAGTTTGTGGAGGACTGTCTCCTGTGAGAGGGGGATCATGATGGAGCAGGAGGAACAAGTTCCAGAAGCTCCCCCCACCGAAGATGAAGAAAGTGGCAGCACTGACTGCACCCCCCATTCCCTGCCCCTGCGCCCCTGGGGGAGGAGGTAGAGATATCGGGAGCAGAGCTGAGCCCAGGAAGAAGGGAGGGGTGGGGGGAAGGTGTTCTCAGGATGTGGCAATGCTTCTCACTGCCCTGCTCTGTTATGTGTTGTTAGCGTCTGTAATAAATGTATGGTTTTCTCCTTCCCCTAACAAGTCTGCCTCTTGCTCATGATCATAAAGGGGGATTTTTCCCCATCCCAGTCCTATCTCGAACCCCAAGCCTGGCTCTCTGTCCCTTCTCATTGCCGGAGGAGAAGGGAGAGAGCGCTGCTGCGTTGTGGTTGGCAGCCGACCAGGCCCAAACCACGACACCATCTTTTATTAAAGAAACTATAGTGCTTCAGAAGAGTTTATCCTCTCTAACTGATGCTTAACATCACATTTGTAGCAGCTCTGCTACTGTTAAATGACTTGTCAAAACATCAAAATATATATACGTTTTATAACAACAAAAACAGCTTTTAAGTTGTTGCCCATCTATGAAGCCAGGTTGAAAAGAGCAAGGAACATGCCAAGAACTAAGTTGCTCCATTATATCTTGCAAAATTAAGAGGTTTTTAAAGAGTGCTTTTTTTAATAAGTCACACAAAACAATTACTGCATTGTATAATACCAGGAAGTTTTCTTTACATCACGTTGACTCTCTTACTAAAACAATGATGAAATGCCATAACTAATTGAGGAACTTCTAAGCTTATATTTCAGGTCTTTAGGGATACTTCACATCGTGGATGAATAGGAAAGCAAGAAAATAACTTTTAGGAGGTAGACCACATGAAAAAGTACTTAAAAGCAGTCTTTCCTTAAGTGCTCTTTTCGTCTCAAAGAATACATTATTAATAACAGCAGCTCTTTTCTTGAAATTATTTTACAACAAAAAAATAGATTTTTCAACTTCTAAGAAACAAAAATCAAGTTTTCTAAAGAAAAACCTAAATATCTTGATCTCTTGATGCATATTCTTTTAAGTTTGTCTTCGTGTTTTTTTGTTTTTTTTTTTTTTTCTCCAAACTGCTTAGAAAATCATGAAATAATTCCAAAAAAGTTAAATTCATCAGAGTATCTACAATATATGGAACCCTAAATTCATTCTTGAAAGCACTGCACTTCTTGTCAACATTGTAATTTCCCACTGCAAAGCAATCCAATTTCTAGTAACAACTACTCATTAAGTTGCAGGTATCAGTTAAAGCTCTCAGAAATTCATTTTGAAAAACACAAACAGGATTTACCCAAGACCCTTTAGAAAATATATATTTCTCTGTGCCATAATTGCATTTTATAAACTCATTTGAGAATAAAGGAGGCTATATTCTACATCTCAATCCCACATCAAATATGCAAAGGAGTATAAATGACTTCTACTTCCATTGAAGGTCCAAACTTTACAGACAAAATAAAGAATTAGCCCACATGCTTTTCAAAATTCAAGGGTATTTATTCTCCTACACAGTTCAGCCACAAAACAGAACTGCAGATTTGAAATCGTCTAAATTAGAGATTTTCTTTACTGCAGGGTATTGAATTAAGAAAAGCAACTGTCAAGCAACATTTTTTCCCCCCTCAGAAATCTACTGCTGGAATTATAAAATTCAACATGAAAGAGACATCATGAGTGTTAAGGTCAATAACGCTCACACTTCTGCGGGAAAAGAAAAATTTTGTCCCCCTTATGAAGGATTTAAATCAGTATTCATAGGTATTCATGATCATCTCTGACTTTTTACACTTATTCTAGACTGTTCAAGCAGTTCCCAGCTAAGTGTTGAATAGCTCCAAGGACAGCATTATTCAGGCTCTCTGGGTAGCCCGCTCTGGTGTTTTATCACCCTCATAATGAGGAAAGCCTTATACCTACCAGCAATTTCCCATTTTCTAAATCCTATTTCCTGTCTCTCATCGCATTGCAATGCATTAGCCAATGCTAAGGTCGCTCCTTAGACGTCTCTTCCTGAGGCTGAAGACACCTCTCTCCCTCAGCCCCTCCTCCTGTGTACCTCGTTCCAGCCACCTGAACAACTTGGTGGCTCCGCTGCTGTTCTTGCTCCAGTACGTCAGTCTCTCGCTGGGGAGCCCAAAATTGGGCACAGTACTCCAGGTAGTATTTCAGAAGTGCTGGATGTAGTAGAAGAATTACATCCCTGTCATTTACCCTGGCTAACAGAGCACAAGATGCAAGCAGCCTTCCTCCCTGTAACATTGCATTGATGACTCCTGTTTGACTTGTTCACCATAACTCCCAACGCTTTTTCTACAGCAACACTGCTTCCTACCCAGACAGTACACTGCTTATTGCTACATGGGGTTATATCCTTTCACATGGCTGACCTCACATTGACCTTTGTTGAACTTCATGAGTTCCAGGGATCCTCTGAGCAGCAGATCCCATTTTGACTGACAGACCTGTAGTTTGACCACCCTTCTTCAGTTCACTGTATGCAAACTTGGCGTTAAGGGCACTGAACAACATTAACCTCAGTGCACGTACCAGAAAAATGACATTAGTAACCAGCTACAGCTTGAACTTTCTACCACCACACAGTTTCCTGTTAACATTCCTGCTATTCATTACCTTGAAATTGTTTCCAGTATCATTTTCCAGCTAGAGACGGTATGAAACACAAGCCCCAAGAAATGCAAGAGTCACCTCAGTCCTAGAAGACTAGTATTAAGTAAAATTGACACTTTAGGAAAATTAAGTTAACTGATAGCTTTGATACACCTTCACAAGATAAGGAGCATAATCATTGAATAAGCTGATGGAAAATAAAATAATACATCTCCTAATACATTTAAGGAGTTCCTTTCCTGAATGTAAAGTAGGATACAAACTATAGATGACTAACAGTGAAAGGTAAGGGTGTCCTAGGAAGAAAAATTAAAGTTACAGAAAATTGAAAATAGAAACAAGAAAAAGATCGCAGAAGTAACAGACTATTTCCAGTATTACAATAAAAGTTTTTACTACTAATAAATTAGAATTTCACAGATTTGAACCTTGAGTACCTTAATCTTTATCCTTAAAAGTGGGACAAGACATCACAATTGATTTATTTAATTATATAATTCATTATACATTGTTGTAGATTCTGTCCTATTAAAAGGATAAGTGGAAAACAAAAACAGATGTAAAATGTGTTCAGTTTGTTGTCTATTGTTACCTAAAAACACCTGGAGGAAAAACTGAGCCATACATCACTATCTGTGAGAAATATTGAGAATTCAGGGACTGAAAAACCTCTGTTAAAAATAATGTGGCAGGAAACCTGTATCACAACTGAATATTAAATAGCTGAAAATACAGCAGTTTTGTACTTTTATATTTGAGAAAACATAAAAATTAAGAGCAGAAATGGTCAGATATTTTCCACATGAATTATTACATGACAAAAATAAAGATTTCTTTTTACAGTGTCACTGCAGAGGAATAAAAATCACACTCTATAATTTTGCTTAGGCTTATTTAAAATGAGTGATTTAGTTCAACTGGAGAAATATTTCATTTTATACACTTCCATTGTAATATTAATCTGCCATCTTGCATAAACTGTAATTCCAGTCCCTATGCACCTCCTGTGAAACAGGCTCCTTCACTATCCTTCGCAAATTGAAGATTTCCATCTTCCTGATAAGAGCACTTCATTATAGGTTTATCATGAATTCAAATTAACCCTACAGAAGAAGGAAAAGCATTGGATTGTTTATCCCCACACCATAACTATGTCCACTCGAACACTTAAGTGACTTGATGTCTTCTGTCTGTTCAGTGAAACATTGTTTGGCTTTCAATACACAGTTATGAAGAGGCTTTTACATTTTTGAATGAAATTTATTGGTAGAAGGGCATCTGAGACAAAACTTATCTTTAGTTTGAATAGTAATGCTACTTTCAGTGTGATTGCTTTACAAGGAAAGTATTTCTCACCTACTCCCTAATTAAACTGGGTAAGACTTTTACTTGTCTATCTCTGATATAAAAACAGGGATTTGCAAAATACCGAGATAAAAATACTATCTCACAAGACATCCACTAATTCCTATTTCTTATTGGGATGCAGATCTGAAGTAATCCCACCCCATGCTCAGCCCCAGAACCGTTGTGTCATTTGAGACCTATGAAATAAAAAATCACTATGATTATATAAACGTAAAAATTTAATACTGATCAGATACTTCTGAGCACCTGGCAGTTTTATTTATTGCCAGTATGACCTAAATAAAATTCAGTAGGCATGACTACGTATTTAGTACTATATTATCAATAAAAGTGAAGCAAACCTGACTGCAATTCTTAAAAGAAACAAGGTGAAAAGAGGACGTATGGAAAAAAAGATAAATCAACCAAATAGTTCAATTCACCTATACAGATAGCAACACAAATGAAGAATAATAAACCTGTTAATACAGAATAAAGGTACAGACACTAGTATGTGGACACCTTCTCAGAAGTAGCACAAATTGTACTTGTGAATAGACAATTCCTGACCCCTTCCAAAACTCAGACCCATGTTAACAAAGCCTCTCATGGGACTGATGCAGCTGATTGACAGCATGTATGTATCATGTACCCCAGTAACAGCAAGCATGAAATATGACAACCTGGAATATGCTCCATGAGAAATCATAGATATATCACTTTTTAAAAAAGGTGATGAGATTCATCCACAGCTTCTACTCCAGATGCTTTTCAGGTTACAGTGAAATTACATTCTTTAGGATCTATAAAGAAAATTCTCTTATCTTCCCCCTCTGAACAGTAAAAAAACCTCTGGAAATACTATTTGGTGATTTCAGATAATTTACAAGGAATAAGGATAATATTCCTATAGCACAAGAGCTACCTCAAAGTTGGCTAAAAGGTGTGTTTAAAGCTTTTAAGTACTATGACAACAAAAACTTGGCACACAGAACATTTGAGGTTATAAAATTGAAATTTTGCACATAAATGTTTGCATTTACCATCAAAGGCAAATACTCCCCTAGAATAAGATTCAAATTGGAGCTGAACAAGGTGTGGTTTGTTTTTTGGGGGGTTTGTTTATTTGTTTTTAATAGAATGAAGGAATTGTTGTGGTGTTTGCTACACAGGACTTGTAACTGTTAAGAATTCACTCTGGACTGTGTGTGCTTATATCCTGGAAGCACACACTCGATTCGATGAATATCACCCTTTTCCACCTACCATTTGGATACAGTCCATCAGTCACATACCCAGTCCTGCAATAAAATATTCCAGGCCACCTGCCTGGGATAATACTCAGTTCTAATCCTGTATAGACATAATTTCCTACCCCAAAAGAATTTCATGCTATTATGATTTTAATTGAAACACTTAATAAATGTAAAAAAACATCTTTTAGATTATGCTGTTGTATATAAAATGCTGCTGCCCATTGTAAGATGCTAGTTGAGATATTTTTAAATATAATAACTTGATTGGCAGGTGCTAGAAGAGAAGAACACTTAAACTTATCCAGTAATCATTACTAGAAATCCACACAAATTTTGAAGATAACATAGAATGAGGCAAAATAATTTTAAAGAGGAAATCAAACAGAAAATATCCATTCAGTTAATACAAATGAAATAGCATTGCTTTTTATTCTTGGAAGACAATGAACTTTAAAGTCTATCCATACAAAGTTTTGAAGGATAAGACAAATATATATTTCTTCATGATACCTACAGAGTGTCTTGCTTCAAAACATAACATTGTTGCCCAAAGCTACACATGTGTAATTGTCATGCATTGTTTGATTTCCATGTTAATCAAGTTTCACTATCTCTACTACCACAATTACCAGCTTAAAAAAATAAATAAGGAAAAAAAAACACCAAGTGCTTAGGAAAGATGTTGCAGCACAGCCTCCTCTCAGATATCAGACCTTCTCACTGGAGACATCTGTGATAGGCTATGGTCAGTTTATTACCATTTCCATATCTGCATTCGAATGCTATTGAGAACAAGCACCTCATCAATTACTGTGGAAATAGAACATCCTGAGGTCCCAGACTCTGCACTGCAAGTATTTTTTCTTCCACGGATTTTTACTACATGCCTATCTACTAAATTGAAAGCTTCTTTTAATCAATAAAGGAGAGAGAAAAAAGAAGTCACTCTCTTCCTTTACCCACCTAAAAGAAAATCAATTTATGAACTACAAGATTTTCCTGAAACAAGTGAAGCTTGTACAGCAATATCAAGGAGGTCTGGCCAAAGACAGCAGAGAAACATAGCAAAAAGGGCGTGTAAATCAAAGTATCAGGGTCACTGAGAACAACAAGCCAAGCCAGGCTCTGTACAATGAGCAGAGAGGAAATGGACACAAATGAACTAACAGAAAGCAGCAAAGGCCCCCAAGTAACAGCAGAGCCAACTTCTCTCCAGGACTGATTGAACACAACATTTCACAACAGAAATACTAGCAATGACTCCAGTACCGTCACCAGGCTTAGTATAGTGTACCTGTTTGCAGATGAACTGCTAAAACGACCCTCTGCAGATGAATGTTCTCCGACAGTCCAGTACAAGAAAAGCCCAAAAACATTGAGCTCAAAGAAGCACTTCTGGAAAAAAAAGACAAACCCCCAGACTAACAACAAAGACTCAGCTACCTCCCGCCCCCCAGCTAAAATCAGCTGTGCCCCAGCCTCCAGCTTTAATGAGCAGAGGGCAATACAGGTGGTGGCACTTTTCATCAGGGGTGGCAGCAGGCACCATTGCACCCACCTGGATAGCCCAACTCCAGGTAATAATCACTGTCTACTCACTGTGGTTTTGTGCTGCTTAAGAAGATGAAAATTTTAAAATATAAGCATTTAGGAAATGCTCCCCAAGTTCATCTAAGCTTGTGCTTTGTTCCCAGCACAGCAGATAACTGGTGGTGCTCAGGTGTTTGTGTAGCACACATGGATGGAGCCCCTCTTCTGTCACTTTTCTCACTGTGCCTTCCCAGTCCTCTGTTGCTGTAGAGAGGGCAACCCAATGTCCCTTTCCAGCACCTCTGAGTAACCCCTTTTTTGACCCTGCTGACACTGTGCTTTCACAGCAGCCTCCCAGGGCAAACAATTACCAAAGTGTGTTAAACACCATGTACTACTTTAGTTCTAAACCGAGCCAGTGTGATTTGGTGAATATCAGTGCCACGTTCACCATCTCCATTGCCACCAGGCTTTTGTGAACTCAGGCACCCTCTTCTCAGCCTTCACCACCCCTCACCAGGAATTGCCACCTTTCAGGCTCTCTTCCCAAGGCAGCAGCTTTGTCCCTGCATTCATGTCACTGTCCCTTTTCTGGTTCCAAGTGGACCTTCCTGAGGTGAGAAGACCAGAGTTGCCCACTGTGTCCAAGTCATGAACACACCAAGGCTTTGTACAGCAGCAAAATTATAACTTCTCTCTCAATTTTCATACCCTTTCTGCTGGCGTCCAACATCTTGATAAGGAAAATGTCTAATCAAATATTGTCTTGTGAACAGTTAATATTTATTTGATGTTGGCTGAAAATGTGTTGTTTGCATGTCATTCTGCTCTGCTCCCTCACATGTAGTGGGACTGACTTGTGTTTAGAGCTGTGCAGCACAAAACTATTTGGATGTTGCTTTAATGGTTTATAAGATAAATTTCTAGTACCCAAAATGATTAGAAATATTTTTTCCCATATGTTATCCTGCTAACATCAATACTGTAATTTTTAGTATTAATTTAAACTCTTAACTAGTTTACAAAATATGACTATACAAGAGAAAAACTTCTAACCATTTGAAGAACAAAACTGAAGACACATCTGGAGAGCCAGTTCAGCATGGCGTAGTATACAGAGTATTCCTCTGAAGTGGGAGAAAAATGTTTCAAAGCATTATTCTGTCCTGGCCAGAATGGAAGGCTAAATTCAGATCGTCCTATCTCCGTCCCGAGCTCCCATATCTTTGGGTCATAACACACACCTTTCTTTAAACCCAGGGTCATGTATCCCAGCAGAAGAGACAGAAAAATAAGTACAATTTGCACAGCAAGCCTGCTTATGTCATAATTTCCCAACCAGTGAGACTGGTACAGTATAACACAAGTGCCTGAACCTTCTCAGAAAAATCCAGGTTGTCATAAAGAATTAATTGTCAGGATGTGGTATGGACCTTTGGATGCATGTAACTCCAAACAATAAACCAGTTAAACCAAAATACTTAAAAGGAAGAGAAATACTTTGCTAAGTAGTAACCAGTATATACTGTTTACTTGCAGATAAAGGAATAAGAATATATCCATTTAAATTCCTGTGTGGTTCACAGAAGCAGGCACTCACAGAATGTCTTCTTCCAGGCTGTCTGCCAGAACAGACAAGCCATATAGAACTTTTGCTCACTTGTGATCACAGAAAAACAAAAAAACACTAGCCCTACTGCAATGTGTGCTTCCTGATGCATTTACACTATGTGTTAATTAATTTGATGCATTGCCAAAACGTCTTTTCTTTCTCACCTGTCATGTAAGACCAGTGCATGGTGTAATTAAAAATAAACAGAACAGGTTGTTCTTTTTTCTTTTTTCTAATTTTTGTTTTTCTTTTAGCTTGCATTCATATGTTAAGCTTTCAACATTTTTCTACATTTCAATAAGCACAGTAGTTTTAGTAAGACTTTTAAGTCTGATATCAGCAGGAAAAACATCAGAAAGATGTAGTCAGCCTATTTCATCGACTAATCGCTTATGACAAAATTACATGTGTGATGCCACATCTGAGGATGTCATCCACAGCCAAGTATATATCAGATGACTGTATTGGGCCCAATACAGTATGTATTGCTTTTAAATGTAATGAGATTAAGAGAAAAACTACTGCAGTTAAGGTTTCCTGTCAGTCTTTCAGGATGTCAGTCTTTTAGCTTTATATGAGCTGAAAATCTCAGTCTAAAGACCAAGTCATTACTTGTCTCCAAATTTTCCAAGACCTTGTATTTCTTAGACCCTAGAAACTGTGACTCTCCATATCATGATAGTATATATACTTCTAAAACAATTTGTCCCATTTGATCTTAGTTATACCTTTGAATTTTCTACTCCTAAAAGAGACTTTCTGCATCCTGAAGTTGCTCTGAAATCTTCTAATAAACTACTTGGAGGTGGGGTCTTTCTTAGTCTTTTAAATAACACTTATAAGTAAAAGTTAAAAATTTAATATTAACCTACAAAGCTGATAAGAACTTTGCTACTTTTCAGGGATTACTTCATTTGGCAAGTGGTATACTATGCTGTGTTTTATTTCTTGCCTCTTTCTCAAGAGTTTATTCTAATTCACTAAGTGGTAAAGATAATTAAAAGTACTTGCACCAGAAACAACCTTTGGAGAGGACGTCTATGATGAATTTTTCACGTTAGAACTTTGCTTGGGCCTTGATGCCTTCTCAGCTGCTTATGACAAAAAATAGGAAAGCATGGTTCAGTTTCTTTTGTCTGTTAAGATCTTATTGTTTATAAAATTATGTATGAGCCATGAATAGCTGGAATCAGCATCAGCAAGGCCTAAAGAGACAGGTTCCGAATAATACTGCATATGGCAATGAAATAATAATTAAGCTTAATGATACATTGTGTAAATTTTTATCTTAAACCAGCCTGGCTTTTTCACTGAAAAGTTTTTTTTGTGAAATATTATGAAATAAAGGAGAAAAAAATGATATAGATCTGTTCTTCCTCCTGAGAGCAGGCTTCTCATTCTGATAAATCTTAAGATGTTTTTATTCAATGTCTCTTTTAGTTAAAGGTTAATGCTGTACAGATATTCACAGATAACAGCACTCAAATGTAACTGAATTTTTTCACACTTAAACTAGTAAGTGAAAAGAGGAGGAATTATAAAACAGTTTGAGAGAAATGCTTGTCCTTTCTGGGATAGCCACAATGGACAAGAATTAGAGCAGCATGCTGCTCTAAATGGTGAAGGTAGATCCTGAAATCCCCTGGGAAATCCATATAGATATGACTGCTTTCAAAAATTGAGACAATAACACTTCTCCAGTTGGTCCACACTGATCTCACATTACAATAAATCAGGTGTTTTCTATTCTAATTCTTTTCTATACATATAATTTCTTTGCCTACAATATTCTTGAAGGAATATGTGTCCTTGTGTAATGGATGTATAACAATTCTTGCAATTTTAATGTAATTAAATAATCTCTGATTTTCTAGAATCACTGTTTTTTTTGTCAGTGGAGATTCAAATTCTGCAGAGAAGATAATTTCCAACAAAAAAAAAAAAGTGGATAAACTAGAATGGTTATAGAAGAGATTGCTATTAAAAACATCACTATATGCATTTGACAGAAGTAAGTAGGTTTTGACAGTACTACCTGATACACCACTAAAGGAAATTTAAATAAACTTCCCCTAGGTTCAGATGTCACTCACTGAAAGGACACGCTCATAAATAAACAGAGATTTATTATGTTTTTCTATCTTGTGGGCTGTTTTTAGGATGTGTCAAAACCACAATTTGGAAGAGAAATATTATGAGAGTCCTTCACCAGGAAGAAAAATATTGCCTGTTGGAACACTTCTTATATCTTTTAAAGAAAAAAAAATATTAAAATTTTTAAAACAGAAAGTAAAAAACTATGTATAAAGTTCTCCTGCATTTTTGAAATCCACATTTGCAGGAAAAGAATGAAAAGAAAAATGACACAATAACCCTAAAGCATTAATTGTTTAAGTGTTTCTGTTCTTGAATTATTCAGTTTACAACACAGATAATTCGTAGAAATTGATGCTACATTGTTAAATTAGACTGTAAATGTGGTAAGGCAGGTATATTGGACCATAATAAACTCTCAGACAGAAGTGCTGGAATGCATTAGGTTACTAAAATAACCAGATGGATTTACAGATTTTCACTTTAATTTATTTCCATCCACTGATATTGTGGGTATTTTCTAGCTTATGTTAAATTACATTTCAGTTCTAACTCCTTTTTTAACCAGGTTCTTAAACTTTATTCTACTCTTCTCTCTGGATCACATTTTTATATGTTTTTATAAGAATTAGGTGTGTTTTCATAAGCATCCATGATATTTTAAAGAAAAAGAGTTCATGTACAGTTAGCATATATTCTTCCAGTTTTTCTAAAGGACATGTGTAAATAAACAGCTTAAAAGTAGCTGCAACCATTTTTGTACATGTATCAAGCATGACATTTTATACAACTGTGGTATCTAAGCCATTTGGAGAATTAAAATACAAAGAGTCCCAAGACAAAAAAAAACCAAACAAACCAACCCAATTTTCATTTTGCTGTTTTCCATGGGTAATGAGCAGCTTTCTTCTTCAGAAGTAATTTCTTCTCTGAAATGCAACAGGTTTGCAAACAGCATCAACTGTAGTTACAAAGTGTATGGCTAAACGAAATGAAAAATATTATAGGTTTTTATTTCCAAAGGAAGAAGCATCAGTGCAATTTTTATTAAATAAAATTACAACAATGTTCTACAGTAGAGTACATGGGTTCTCATTAGGGTTAAAAACACTTGTCTGCAGAATATAAATTTACAGGTACACCTGTATCTTAGCCATAACTGTAAATCTGGCTGCTCCCCACCATTGGCTATAATCTCCGACCAGCTGCTCCCTCTCACAGATTGCAATTTTGTTTTCCAACAAAAAGGGAGGCCTCTCTACTTCTTCACCCGCTCCATTTTCTCCATCCTTAGCAGCTGCCCTGAATGCAAGCTGGTAGGATGCAAAGAAGCTGCAGTGGGATGGGTAGGAACAGCAGCGAGGAATGTATTCCCTCCTATGGTCCTATGTGACCTACGTGACCTACGGTCACGGACCAAACAGCCTCGGCTGTGCTCCACATCCAAACCTGTCCCAAGAAGATTCACACATTTTCTGAGTCCATTGCCATTGCCATACTTTCCTTTGACAGCAGTGAACCTACTCACCCCCATGTGTGGAAAACCATGAAAAAAACTTTTAAGAGAACTAAGACATCAACAAATTTATTTTAGCCACAGAATTTATTTTGGCCTACACACTATGTCTGAATTTCCTTTTATGTATGGGTCCTGGGTACAGTAAAATTTGAGGTGGAGGATTCACTGTAAACAGTCCTTCAGATACCATGTAATATTAATGAATTTCAAGAAGGGGAAGATGTAGAAATAAAACTGCAGGACACAACCTGCCAAAAAAGAAAAGTAAAAATCTCTGATTGAATTCAAAACAATTCAACCAATGGTATTGTCAACCTAGCAAGTAAAGAACAAAAAACCCATGTTGCTCCAGTCATGCAAACCAAATAGAAGAGCTCCATAGACTTAACTTTTGTACTAATCTGAAATCAATCTCAAATCAGTGTTAAATGCTGCCACTAGTATATTGGGAACCAGTTAACTGAAGTTTTCTTGTGGTGTGACACTGGGCAAATACAAAGTGTTATATATTATATATTAAATATGAATGGAAAAAAGATGCAAGACAATGGTTAGAAGTTGTAGCGAGGGATATTCTAGTTACAGAAGGGAAAAAAAAAATCCACAAAGTGACAAGGATTTCTCAAGTGCTGAGATAGCTTTCCCCAAGAGGAATTTCTCTCTTGTGCAAGCCTTATTTTGGAAACTCAAAATTTAACCAGACAATGCCTTGAACAACCTGAGCAGCTTTCACGTTGGCCCACTTTTGCATATATGACAGGACCAGATGACCTCCAATGGGGCCTTCAAACCTAAATTTTCCAAGATTCCTTGAAAACATGTTGGGCTACTGCTCAGTTATATTTAAAACAAAGGTCACTCTTGCCTGTATATGCAATGCCTAGAATTCTTATAAAAACTATCTACATATATTGGATCCAGCATGAATTGCCAAATAAGATAATGTAGATAATTAAAAGGTATGTTCTACAGTTTAAACTGTATCTACAGCTGCTTGCAATTTGATTATTACAGATGAGTTTTATGGCTCGTACCAAAGCTGTTACATTCATAGCACTGCCTTGCAATCTCAATAAATAAAACCAAAATATTATATATCCTCAAGTAGATGTACTTTGGTGCTTCAAGGTAAAATTAATGAGAAATATATGCATTTCTTTTCTTATGAATAACTTAATCAGCATATCGAATCTCTTTAAAACTTATTTATGTTTCTGAAACAAAATTGCTTTCCATCTCCTGTTGACTGCAACCTTAATTGGGACTGGAGATGGAGTAGAAATATTTTATTAAATAGCCTATCATATAGAAAATTACCGTTTAGAATTGTATTTGATGTGTAAAGCCTTGGCTGATGTTTCTTGTTTAAGCACTAGTGAATTATAAACACATTGTAGACTGAAGCTGGTATTACTTCTTCATTTAAAGAACCACTGATGTAAACATTTTGTTCTCAGGTTGTCTTTTTCTGTATTATGTTAGCATTTGCTGAGCCAGTGCCAATAACAAGTTTTAGAAGCCAACACCACTCCATACTTCCCAAGAAAAAAAATCTTCTTATCTTATTTCTTAATTTGATAAATGAGACACTACTCTTTCTCGCTGGCTTGGTTACTTTTTATGTGCATTTCACCCCTTCACTGAGTGTTTAGTATGATGGATACCAAAGGAAAACCCCTGCAGACAGAAATAGTGGGTTTATACACAAAGCAGTTAGAACACAATCCATCTCCTTTATATCCTTATTTTTTTATGTCCAGGAGAAATCAAACTATGGAAATACCATAAGTGCTTTTGTTTTGTACAGCTGGCGGGAGCATGGGAGCCGCGGGCACCCCAAACTGCAAGTGGGACAGGCTCTCATTGTTCAAGGGAGAGGTCCTACTACAATTGTGAATCTTGTTCTCTCCATGTAAAATACGGTAAATATCAGTAAAACAAATTACTTCTATGACTAATTTCTGTTCACTTTGCCCTCTTGTAGCACAGTATAGAGATGTCAGGAAGCTGTGACTTTGCTTTGAAATCATAGAATTATAGAAGAGTTTGGGCTGGAAGGCACCTTAAAGATCACCTAGTTCCAACCCCCTGCCGCGGGCAGGGACACCTTCCACCAGACCAGGTTGCTCCAAGCCCCGTCCAGCCTGGCCTTGAACCCTTCCAGGGAGGGGGCAGCCACAGCTGCTCTGGGCAACCTATGCCTGTGTCTCACCACCCTCACAATAAAGAACTTCTTCTTTACATCTAACCTAAATCTACCTTCTTTCAGTTTAAAGCCATTACCGCTCGTCCTATCTCTACACTCCCTGATAAAGAGTCCCTCCCCACTTTTCCTGTAGCCCCTTTAAGTATTGGAAGGCCACTCTGAGGTCTCCCCGGAGCCTTCTCTTCGCCAGGCTGAACCCCCCCAACTCTCTCAGCCTGGTCTCACAGGGGAGCTGCTCCAGCCCCCAATCACCTTCGTGGCCTCCTCTAGACCTGCTTGAGCAGGTCCGTGTCCTTCTGATGTTGGGGGTTCCAGAGCTCGACACAGCACTGTAAGTGAGTACTTCACTCACGAGAGCGGAGCAGAGGGGGAGAATCCCCTCCCCGGACCTGCTGGCCACACTTCTCTTGAGGCAGCCCAGGAGACAATTGGCTTTCTGGGCTGTGAGTGCACATTTCTGGCTCATAGTCTTGGCTGTTTTGGATATTTAAGTTGAATACTTGCCTTGGATATTTTGGAAATCAGACTTACAGTTGCTTCTACTTTGAAATGTGACTTTGGAGGTTGCTACCAGGCTATTCTCTTAGAGGAGGTGGCTTTTTACTGCAGAATTGCTCAGTCACCTGAAGCTGGAGCCTTGACTGGAGGCTGCAGGCAGCACAGCTCAGAGCAGGAGGGCAGCGCACAGGAACACAGCACTGTGTCCACCCTGACCCTAACTGTCACCCTGTGCCCTCAGCAGTGCTTGGGGCCAAGATGCTGTGGAAAATAACAGTTTTCAGGACAGAGGTTTTGCTAATGAGACATCAATCTAGTTGGCCTGTGTGCTGCCCCAAGGTTCATGAGCACGTATACAGCATACTCAGCCTGTGCTGACAGGAGAAACTTCTGAGGGCTGGAGTTCAGCAAGTAATTTTATTCATTAATAAATGATTTTTTTTCTCCAATATTCCTCAATGACCAAAGGATTCATTTATAGGAGCATATTTTCCATAGTCAGTAGAAGACTTTTTAAACGCTGCATTGAAATGCAAATTTTTTATACAGAAAATGAATCTATGGGATGTTTGACTGGTAAAAGAAATGGTCCCAGATGACCCATGAGACACATGGCAATTACATCTAGTGTGATTTAAGAAGATTTTGTGGATTATATTCTGAAACCTGATAGCTTTAGAAAGGAGTTTTCATATTTGTCTGCTCTTGCAGTACCTGACCTTGCTGTCCCCATTTCTTCTGCAGTTTACTAGAGGTTTCATCTTCTAGAATTGATCACACTCTGTTGGTGGCTTATTATTTTGCCTTTGACTTGTGTGTCTAGACTCCATATTGAACAGCTTGAATTCATCCTGTCCAAATCCATGTTGTGGGACAAATGACCTCTGAGGGGAGGTGGGGCTGGGTCCCCCTCCCACTGTCCACTGGGAGTGTGCAACCATGTAATTTTACCAAAAGCAGGTCTTCAAAGATTTTCTTCTTCAGTCAGTGGAGGAGTTGCTCCTGACTATGAGCTTTAGTGGTTTGCAGAGGAGAAGCAGGGGGAAACAAGCACAGACATCTCACAGCCTCGACTGCAAAACACTGTAACTGTTGTGTCTAAGCAGGACACAAAGCTGCTGAATCTCAGAAATACCAAACCTTTCTTATCACCTGTGGAGGGGGCTAGTGCCCTAGCATCAAAATTAGGTGTCTCAACTACCCTCTATTGTCCACTCAAGAATTTTCTTTCCCCTAACTTGAGTACAGCAAAGACCTACATCCCCTTCTGGGAGTTCCTCTTCTGTCTTTTCTTTTTTTCCTGCCCTTCAGTCCACCACTGGAAGGGAAATTGCTAAGCAAACAGTTCTACTGCTCTTTGGCCTAATCATTTCCAGCTTTTCTAAGTAAATATCAAACAAATACTGCTAACGCATTCTTTACTGTACTTTCTCCAGCCCTGAGGAGCCATCTCAGCAAAACCCCAAGCCATTTCTGCTTTGCTTCAAAGCAGGACTTCCAGTTATTTGCTTCTGTTTCATATCAAGCCCTGATGAGAAGCCTCCTTGGTAACATTAGCTCTTTTCTTGGTCTCTGCTGGCACCTTCCCTCCCTCTAATCGGGTCACTTGGGACAAATGTGTTTCTTTATGGGCTAGTTGGCTCAGGTAGTAAATAAATGCACATCTGATGTAAATTGTGAAACCAATTAAAACTGTAGTGATTTACAGCATGCAGGTTTGTAATGCAGTGAACCCAAGCATAAGTCTGGATGATGATTTCCAAACGCAGTAAAAGTCTCTGCTAGAGAAAATTGTTTGCCAAAGAACAGCAGTGTTGACAGCAAAAGGAGGTCATGCTTCACCACCTCTCTACCAGTCTGATTACCTTGTTGTAAAACCTGGCTCTGGCCTTTCGCTTATTGACTGTTTGCATTATCTCAATTAAACCTAAGCTTTCTGGGTCGGAAGGATGGGTCCTAATTCCAAACTTATAAATGTCTCCATAGAGGCAGGTGCAGCATAATATGAAAAGTAACAACGTTAGGAGAAATGACAGAAAGAAACATTCCCTCTCCAGGGGTATTCATCCTTTGATCCTGCATCCCCAAACACTCATCTGTTGCCACCTTTTTATATATTTAACACCACATACTGAAAATCTGGCTGAGATTGCTGTGCTCTTTTTAATAATCACTCTTTTTGCACAGCTTTCAGGGTAGGATCTGCAAAATTCAGACACGTACAGAGAGTCTCTCAGGTCTGATGCTGGCTCATGTCTGGCATCCCAGACAATTTTGCTTAAATCAATGGAGCATCCTGTGGATACAATTTTCACACCCAACCTAGCAAAAGCTGGCACTTAGGTGAGAGATTATCCGTCACAGTGTGCACAGTGCCAGGCTAAGCACAGCCAGATAGAAAGAGAAAACACAACTGATGATAAAATAAAGACAGAAACAGTGATTTTAACATTTTTGGGATGATTCTTAGGCAATCATGTCTCTGCAGGCAGCTCCTCCTACTGTTATTTCACTTCTGCATGCAGACATTTTCACTGGGGCAAAAACTATTCCACCATGTCACAGGCACAGCTCTTCCTCAGGAAGAGTATGCAGAAAATTATTAATGCTAATTCACAGGGCAAAATCATATAGAGAGAACAATATCTATTTCCTCTGAAAAACATTACTCTCTGTGTTGGTACTCTCAGAGACGTTGGATGAAGAACATGGTACACGTGCTTATCGATAACAGGTGTTAACAGCCACTCTTTCTGAGACTAATCCCTAATCCTGTAAAATCTAGGAGGGTTTCAGTGCACATAAATCAAGAAAAATAAACTGAAAGTATATATATATATATTATACCTGTTTTGGGGGGTTAAACTAATGAGGCAAATCTTTTATGCTGATGAGTTTATGTATTTAAACATGCACATAAATAGACATAGAGCAACATGCAACAACTACATGGATAAACATCATATTTTTAAGTCTATTCAACAATTTTTTACTCATTAATAAGACATAAGAACACAAAACTTAGATAAAAATTTACATCCTTCTATTTCACGCTAATAAATTATCTTGTGTTTTAGTCAGTCATCCTTTTGATGACACCACTGGCTTCTTAAATACATAAATATGCTGTAAGAACCACTGGGGTTTGGACAACACATTGCCTCAGATGTTTCTTTTATCACCACTGTCACCTATGAGAGAGTAAAAAGGAAAAAAAAAAAAAGAGATAAACTGATAGTGAGGACAATGTGACATCGCTTTATCATGTTTATAGACTTTCTCTCTGATGGATTCACACAGTCTCTGCTGTGATTATAGTAATTGATACTGGGTGTACACTACAGAATAAACAGCAAGGACTCATAAAAAGTAACCTGACCACAAAGTAGAATTCTGTTATCTTTTCTCTTTTTCCTACTTGGCAGTTTCCACTCTCAAGGAGAAAAATTTGCAGTAGTGATATATAAACTTTAATACTTTAAGGCCTAAGCAACTGCCCAAGACTCTCCAAAATAGTTCTGAAAAGCAGAAAAAATAGCACTGATCTCACAAAACTTTTACCCATGGTATCTTTCTGCTGCTTCAACCCCCAACTGTCCACTTACACAGAGGATGAATTGCCATCTGTTATTCTTGTCCTTTTAACATCAGTGAAATACAAAGCAGACCAGATCATATATTTGGACATTCAATAGTAATTTATTGGAGAGCATGCAGCTCCATATTTACATTACCTGCTTCTTAACATTACAGAGGTACACATGGACATACGACACATGGAGAAAGCCCTCGTTTTGTACAGAGCTGGGACATGGCCACATGCACCCTCTGATGCTGCTATCCTTTTTGGCCAGTTCAGCTGCCTGGACAGTGATCACTGGTGATGGGCAGCCATGAGAAATTGCCTCCTGCATGGTCACAGGCTGCTGTGGAGGAGGGCATCTGTCCACCCTCTCAACGGCAGCATAGGCAGTTAAGCTTTGATAAGTGATAATGGAAGAGGAAGAAAAAACAAAATTGGATACTTATATTGAACACGGTGAGCAATAGACTTTAGTTTGACATGTAGAGTTGTTCCCTTCAACACAAAATCACTGACAAATATCAGAAAGGCTTTTCTAAATTGCTTTTTTCCATCTTTGTAGGTACTTGCACCGGTCAAAAGCCCATCTTTGTCAAGGAAAAGACTTCTGCTTTCATCTGCTGCCTTCAGAAATTACTTGTTTTAGTATGAATAAATGATGTGTTTTTCAGGATCTGAAACATTCTGTGGTCTGTTTAGCACACAGAGAACAGTGCTCTGCTGTGGGATAGGCACTGATAAGACACTCAGTTATCTGACCCATCCTGAAATGGAGGACCTTCATTATGCATCCTATCAACAACTCTGTGCAAAAGCAAGACCTATACACTAGATATAAGAATGATTAAGTGATCTTCAGGAGTAGTAATAGATAAAAGTGACGTACTAATGTTTAGTGTCTGAGCATCATTTAGAGAGAAAAAGAAAAGGTGTGATATTGGGGAAAGGTCAAGAAACAGTTTAGGTTCAACATTTAATGAAAACCCATTCATATTCCACAGAAGGCTATAAGCTGTATTATTTTCTGGAACTCAAAAGTAATATCAGTCTGTTGGCCTTTTGCAAATCAGGGGTTATAAAGTACTATATAAACCAGATGAGACCTTCCTTAAATGTCATACTGAAATCCGCGTGTGATCAGCATGGTAGAAGTAAAATTAAGAGTACAGTAGGTGAAATTAGATGCTTTGCCTTGTTACAGCTGTTTGCATAATGGTGTGCTGATTTAAAGGCATCTGTTCTTCTGCAGCCCATCATTTACCACTAATATCCACTATGTTAGAAATCAAGCGTCCTTTGTGTACACAGTTTATGTGTCCCTCGTTTTTGTTGCTTATTTCAGTGTTGCTATCTGATGTACTAGAGAAAACACACTGAAATTCTGATCACATACACTGGAACAACATGAGCAACAACCATTTTTCACTTTCCGATCAGTGGAGTCTAATGTGTCTTTGCATCTAAATAAACTATTTGCATGATAAGCAGACATCTGTATGAAATTGTTAGCATCCAGTTAGCTAATATCCTTCTTCTGCGGTATTTCAAATGCTGAATCTTGTGTTTCATTTTAGAAAGACCAAACTGGTGCAATAGATCTGTTTAAAATGGATTGTTATGAATATTCAGTCTATTTGGACAAACAAAGGAAAAAAACTGAATGGAAAAGTGCTTAGTTTGTTTTTTAAAAGATTATGCAAATGCTCTCACATCATAGTGCATATTTTTATCTGACTTTCAATTCCCTTCTCATTACTATATATCTTAGAATTGTTAAACAGTTTATTGTTACATTTTTGTTTGATCATGTTCTGCTAGCTGACAGCTCCTGGTTAATTTATGGGGCTTCAGCTAGAATTAGGGTCCCAGCTCACCAAGTGTGTGTCCTGAGCCCTTCAGGTCTTATTCTGGTGAATAAAAATCACCTGGACAAAGATTTGAATTAACAGGGAGCTGAAAAGAGCTCCAGCCACTGACTTGTATTTAATCCTTAGAGGAAATGTGTTTCTCTCTAGCATGTCTGCATTTCAAACCTTTGCCTTCAAAACTTTAATTAACCTTGATAGGAGCTTAATGGCTGAAGCTCTACATGCTGAGATTAGAATTTAACTACAGGCAGTTGTTCCAGTTTTCTGGGGAGAGCATACACCATAGCTTTCACTTGAAGTGCAGCCCTTGAAAGCAGTGACAGCACACACTGAAAACTGCATATGCTGCAGACCAAATTTTCCATAATTTAATCTCTGAGATAACTGACATTAAAGTCAGGACATATCACAGAGTAAAAAAAAGTACAATAACCATACCAATGATGAAAGTGCTTTTCTGTTTGTTATTCAGAAGGATACATGCTAAAATGAATAAATGTATTTTTCCACTGGGGAGATAGTAAAAAATAACAAGCATTAGGTGCAGAGGCATCTTTTTTTTCCCCATCAACTGTATTATTGCTGAAGTGTCATTTGGCTCCAGGACTTTCCTCACTGACATTTGAAAAGCTGCCTTTCAGTGGGCAGGTGTTGGGTAGGTAAGAGGAAGGCAGTGACCTAACCTGCTGCTGGGAATTCCCAATCTCCATGGCAGTGCACAAGCATCAAATTTTGAAAAGGGGAAATGCACTAAAAACAGCATGAGGATCAGTTTGTCCCTTGTTTGAAGCAGTTTGTGACTGATTTTCTAACAGGTCTGCGCTATATATCAAATTTCAACATTTACTCTTTCTGAACTAATGACCTTCATTTTTTTCCTGATTTTTAACCTCACTGTTGCACTGTGTTCTTCAACACGATTTAAGTCAATTTGCTACCCATACATTACCTTTGAGATGAAGGCCAGAGTCTGACACTGACTTCCCTTCTCTAGGACAGCCTGATTCAACATGAAAAAGGGTGGCGAGATCTCATTGTTTCACTGAAAGCTAATCTTCCTTGTGTCCCTCTCCTTGTATGTTACCCAGTTGCAATACAAAAAAAAAAATGTACTTCTCAACAAAAGTAGAGCAAATATCTGAAGCATTTGATTTAAAGTTTTCCTAAGGCTAGTATCAGACATTCAGCGTTGCAGATTTTACCTCCCACTGGACCTGGGGTTCTGCGTGCAAATGTCAGAAAGCAATTCCCTTTCATTTATAAAGTGGGAGTTGTATTCTACAGAAGTTAGATTCCAGCAGCGCAGGAGAGAGGCAGTATTCTTGTTTAGCACACATTTATCATCAATGTTCATTTCCTCCCATACTCCAACACAACTTGACCAGAGAACTGTGTTTTCATATATGTAAACCCAAATTTCCTACAAATTAAATCTGGACAGTGTTTTGCTCAATTTGGATGCTCTTCCTCTGATCACCAGAAGGGCAGGCTGGTGTTCAGAGCCTTGGTCTGGATGTGAGACGAGATATTTTTTTTTAACCTACTGAATGTCTCTTTTTTTTTTTTTTTTTATTTTCTTCCTTCAAGCTCTGAATTACTTTGCGCAACAGCTTCATAAATAAATATCAATTCAGGAGTGTTCTTTTTGTCCCCCTTAGCATGTTTGGTGGTACACAGGTATGTAAATTTTTTACACAAGTATGCAAATCAATAATTATGAAACAGTGTCTTGTAATTCAAACGTGAAAGACTGATGTGTGGATTTATATGACAGGTAAAATTTGCTCAGTTCCTGTGGTTTACACTAGGTCAATACTGAAGGAGTTTATTAATGACATAATTAACTACCAACTAGGGAGCTAAACATTTGCACGTCATATCAGCAACACAAGAGATAAACCATAATGTTAGGCTTTTATAAAAAGTTTACAAGCACCTCTCCTGAGAGCCTGTGCTGGCACGGGCACCCCAGAACCAGGGGGTTAGCAGCAACCCCGCCAGCAGTTCAGAGTGCCTCAGGCTCTGGATGGGGCACATGGCATTGCATGTGCCCATCCCGCTGCCAACGGCCCCCTGACCCACACCTCTTCTTTGGGTCAAACTCAGAGAACTGCAATTCCCTCATGACTATTTAACCTGGTTGACATACATCTTCCTCTTTTTAAAGGATGGCTTTTGGGCAAATGCTTTCCTAGACAGCTGGCTACCCCATTCATGGTCCTCTCCTAGCAGCAGTTGGGACCCAGGAGATTTTGCCAAGGGTGGGCTGTGTGAGCACTACTGCAGATTTACTAGGTTAGTTTTATAATATAGATTATTTTTTAACGTTTAGTTGTGGGGTGGTTTTTTTTTTTTGGCTAGTTTTAAAATTTTCTTTAAATAAAGTTTGAATTAAAATATTCTTCAGCTCCCAAGCAATGCTTTGTAAAGCTCGTAGGCCAGATTCTTAATGGGGGAAGACTGAAAATATTTGGCCAAATAAATTAATATGAGTTGTTCAGAAAAGGAAGAGTATGTGAGCAAAATGCACTGAACAATGCTGCAAAGCAAAGTACAATGCACAGAGTGAAGTGCCACATATTCTGCAGTTAGGGTGTCTTCCAGAATGATTTTGCCTGGAGAGCCTCCAGCCAATGACAGGACAATTTATTACCAACCATCTACTGCAAAGGACAACCCTACATATTTCCTGGTTTTAAGTATTCTCTGCTCTACCGAGAGCTGACAAAAGCTTATACTCTGGATCAGGCACCAAAATGCATAGCAGTGTGGGGTTTCTTTTCTCCTCTTGTATTTTAAGGAAAGGACATAGATGAATTTGCATAGATCCTTTTTCAAGGCATATCCATACCACCTCGTTCTGGTCATATCAGAGTATTTTGCCCATTCACATGGTATAGGTTTTGAAAAAGAGAGACACTTAACCTTTCCTTCCCTTCCTATTTTCTGTTTGCACATATTTAATGAGACAGAACATTATGTCATGTTATGTCATGTATCTCTGGGCAGTGCTGAAGGCCCTACAGATGAAAAGTCATTTTGGGTGTTGTGCATTCATGGAAGAAGCCAAGGGGTATCCATATGATAAACAGTTTAGATTTGCATCGAATTTACATGTGAGTTTTCATCCCATGGGCAGAGGGAAAAGCACATGACAGTCAGTGGAAACTTAGACGGTCACTAGGGGATAAAAAATCTCATTTCTTTCATAAACATTTTGTGAATATCCTTTTGTCTCAATTCCCTTTTACACCTCCTCCAAATACGTATTTTTTTTCCTCAGTGCCCTCTATATCCATTCTCTTCCTCTTCTCAAGCTTTCTACTTCTTCGTCTTTTTCTGTTCCCTCTCCTCCCTGGCCAAAATTTTAGTCTCATCTTACCTGCCTTTGAAGTCAGCAGCTAACAGTTCTCAATTCCTTAGACTAGCTCAGTCTTACTGACTTTGTAAAAGTGTCCAGAAATAAAAGTCTGTTAATTGTAAGAAGTCATAAAATAGATTGTTTCAAACCTTTGCCTGTCTCTAGTAACACAAGGCATCTTTGAATTCTTGTAAATAACTCATCTCACCCCTTCTCTTTCTAGAATGAACATACACAGCAAATATCTAGTTTCTTTTAGGTCTTTAGAAACCTGTTCTATCCTCTCTTCTCCCTCTTTTTCCAGTGAAGTAACAGTTTTCCAGGCAAAATCTTCAAAACAAGAGTCAGTACCTCTGTGCACCAAGAGCAGGTTCGATGTGTCCCTGATGAAGAGCTCTACTCTGCCCGGGGGAACCTGAACGCCTCTTGTGTCCATGGGGCCAGAATTGTCTCCTCGCATTGATTGTTTACAATTTACTATCAGGATCAAAAAAAAATTGGTTTTGGATAGAAATTAAATGAGCATAAAGCACTGGCGCTGTCAGAAATGTGAAACAGGGAAAAAATCTGTGACTCCAACAGTGGGAAAGACTTGACTTGCTTGCAGTTCTGAACAGTGATGCGAGATGTTTCTTTTCCTCTGAAGTCTTCCCACTCCACCTCTGTCTCAGGAAACCCCCTGAAAGCTGCAATACTTAAGTTCACGGGGGAACCTGCCATTAACTATCATTCTTACCTCTGGTAAACAATCCAGCATTCACATAGCTTGACCACCTCTGCAGTGAGAAATAAATACTGTACGCTACGTATATTCTTTAAATGATGGATTAGGGTTAGACTGTTAATATAGCTAAAATAGCTCAGTTATTTCAGTGAAAATTTGGGGGGACATTGTAGTTAATAAACAAAGGGACATTTTTCATTTCTGTTATGGAAGAAGCACACAGAGTTTTAGTGATATTTACCTTTTATGTTAAGGCTGGAAGTTGGTTCATGGAGTGTGTTGATCTTGGTAGCAATCGCTAGTGCCTTCAAAATACCAGTACAGTAAACTGGTATGGCCCAGTCCAGGTCAACTATTGAAAATAAATGTTTAAAACATACCTGGCATGATATAATTTGTCTGTGTATTTAAAGAGTGAAATAGAACTGCAATGCAGTATAAACCATGAAGGAAATTGTCTCATTCACAAATAAAACTTGCAAAAAACCATGACTTTCCTCCACTCAAAGTAGATGCATAAAATTTTCTGAACAAGAAACTTGTTTCTTGCTGCAGTTGTAAGTGATGTGCTTACAAGTGTTGAATGTTCATTGCAGAACATAACATGAAGTACAACTTCTAATTTATTAAAAGCAAAGAAAATAAAACCTAAGTTTCCAAAACTGAATGAATATTTAATTAATCAGTTGTAAACTGGAATTTAAGATGAACTATATGCAACTATTTTGAAAAGAAACAGTGTCTATGTAGATTAAAGTTCAGAGAAGCCTCAGGGCTGCATGTGTTTAATAAGCAACCTTTTCTATCATTAGGCTTTCATATATCTCTATGCTGTCCACATACACATTTTGAAAGCACTCCATAAGTTTTCCAATTTAAGATTTTCCACTGAAATATAATTCTAAATGAAAACACTAAAAACTAAGTTATTACTAAGTTTGTTTCATGAGATTTTTACACTCTAACAAACACAGTACACTTTTCATATTAAATTTGCAGTCTGAAATCAGTTTATAATTTGCTGTATGTAATCATATTGTGTTTGATTTCAGAAGAACTTTGTACAACATTCCCTGCAATTTGTATAAAGTTCTGCTAATTCACATCTACATAAAGATAGAACCATCAAAACCAATTTCTGCCTTTAACCAGGGTAAGATATAAATTACATTGAAATCAGTGGTGAGGGATAGGAATGTGATTAGAATGAAACTAAAGCTTTGTTACATGTGGAGAATGTAAGAAATATCTGTGATATTTTTAAATGAATAGTAGATGACTTGACACAGGTGGTCTGTTTGTATTAACGGCATTCTAGAGATTTATGTCCTAGTAATGAACTAGGACATTTAATGTAGGTTACTAGAGATTTCTAGATTTATTTCCAGGACAAATTAACTGTCCAAAGTTGTTTATATTTGTTGTCTCAGATTATCTGGAGAGAGTACACCAAGAAAAAAATATCAGAAAATGACCTTTAGGTTTGCAGAACACTCAGAACCTGAGTTTGAAACAGAGATGTGTAGACCCAAATAACTGTGATGAGAGGCCTGCCAGGGGGTACAGTGAGGTGGGCGGCAGCCGTGCGTGGGGCTGGACTGCCAGGAGGTACCCATACGTAAAAGGTGCTGATGCTGGCCGGCTGGATTTAGATGCCATCACGTGATGTCTCACATTAAAAAATGATGTTCTGCAAACTTGAAAACATATCTTGGCTGCTGAAAGCGTAACTCCAAATGGAATCCTGCTTCCTTTAGGTGCAAGATTCCCTTTATATAAAATGAGCTTCATGCAAGGCTTCAAGAGTTTCGCCACATCTCCCCTCTGCCTCCTGTTCACCTTCTCCTGTGAAAAGAAACTGTTTTTCAGCACTCGTCACCTCACTTCCACACAGTCCCTTCCACCACCTTGTCTGAAGGCATCTTTCTGCTTCTTGATACTTATCGTGGCTCACGAGTGTGCAACACAGCTAAGAAAGGGGGAACAGTTCAGACAGCAACAGCTTGGGTTTTGATCACTACCCTACAGTGAGTCTTATATTATATACAGTTATATTATATATATATATATATAGTTGATCCCTTCATATTGATTTGTGAGTCTATAACATGCTCTCAAAAGACTGGACTGCCTTGGGAAACAAATCCCTCCAAAACCTCTTTTTCTAGTCTTCATTTAGCAGATGCCTTCCAATTTAATATGTCTTTCACAATGTTTTGGGGTTTGCTACAGTGCTCTGCACATCACACAGAAGACATAATAGTCGTTAGTCACATATAGCTCACTAGGCCCTGAGCTGCTAGTATGCTGCTTGGCTTTGCACAGAGGCTGCACAGACAATGTGTGGTCCTGGCTCCCTCCACCTCTCCCCTTTCTCTGACATTTTTGTTGAAAGAGGCTGTTAGGATTACCCAGTCCCAGAACTAAAACGCATGTTTTCCAAAGACTATATAAAAGTTGGATGTGGGCCTACCTCAGGTGTTTGTGAAGGCATGCAGAATATACTTGGGACTGCTGTGAGGAATAATTTAATTCCATGAAGTTACTTCTGATCATAATCAGTCATATCAAAATTGGTTCATTGTGTTTTGGGTCAGTTTTTCTTGCCTCTGATATTTTCTGCTTCTCTGAATCATTTTCAGTTGTATAATTCTCACCAACTTTCACACATGGGGATAGAACTTACTATAACGGACACTGCCTACTTGTTTAGCTATGTGAATCTTAAGTTAAAATACAAGTCCTGACTTACCTGAATCTTTGCATGCTACTCAGCAGCAACAGAAGGTAGGTAATTTATTTCAGATTCACATGGAAACAGCTGCAGCCGTTTCCGTGGAAATCTCTATTGAATAACACCTGAAGCTGGATCATTTCTTTATTACTCAGGTAAGACTACTTGTTCTGCACCACTGTTCATCAGATCAAAAGACCTGTTTGTTCTGTTTTGAAGGCAGAGTGAACAATACCGAATTGTACAGTCAGACTGTGCATTGCTTTTTAAAACGTACAAGTTAAAAAGAAATAATTGCACGATAAAAAAAAAAAATTAATTTGATCATCTTTAACAAAGCCTTCATAATACTATGCAAGTAGTAGTTTGGGTGTCTTAAAATGATAGTTCAAGCAAAATAACCTAATGCTTCCTGTCTGCAACCTTTCCTTTGCGTTAGGTTGCAAAATCATTTTGACTAAGCACATTTGGCAAATTAAAGTTCTTCCAGAAGGTGTTAAGGGGCAGAGCTCTGGTAATAATTTTAATACAGCACAAACCTGCATGTAACTGGAGGAAGAATTTGCTGAATATAAAAATGTACAGAGCATTAAAAAGAAACTAGCTATGAAATATAGACACTAGCTACACATGCAGCCCTTACATTTTTAAATTTTGATTTTCATACAGTTCAAACTCCCCTTTCACATTATTCCTAAACACAACATTTTAACCAAAAATAGTTCTTGTTCAACATGAGTTCATTCATTTCCAAATAAGAAACATTACTCCAAGTCTTTTTAAGGCTCTAACACGTGCTATTATAATGCTGATGACATGCCAAATTTGATAGGATTGAACCTAATCATAAACTAAGTCGAAGACATTAATGTGCTTCTTTTTTAATCACCAAAAATATTGCTTAATTGTTGATGAAAATCTTAAAAATTTATCCTACATCCAGCTGACAGAATTTTCACAGCTTAACTGTCTCATTAAACAGAAGATTTACTTCACTGGATGGAGAAAAGATCCTTGGATTGTAAACTCAGAGAATTTTCAAAAGTCTGATTTAAGTATCACCATTCACGGTTTCATCCTCTATTACTTTCTGAAGAACATAGCAAGCCTCCTGCTGGGGGAGCCAACTGATATGTCTTATTAGGCACTTCTACATCAGCATTTTAGTTCACATCAGGACTATACTATTGATGTGAATCTGCAAATCACCTGCTCTCCTGCTGCGCAGTTTACATACCAGTGTCATCTCCACACAGAGGAGCTGGATTCATTTTGGATGAAAATAAATCATGGTATTTCTCCCAAGCAGGCACCTACTGTGCCCCAGCTGCTGATGGGAATTCACTCCGTAGGACCACATAAAGATAACCCAAAATACATGAAGAATAGATGCATCAAGAAATGCATTGAGTGGATGAAGTCATGTCAATGTTGGCATAATATTCTGTGCTCTTGCCTTTGGCTGGTGCTTGTACCAAACCTTCAGAAAGCACATAAGGAGTTACACACTGGACCCCAGGAATGATCCACCCAATGTCTCTTATTGTAGATATGGACTTGCCTGTGACTGTGACAGTCCCTAATGGCGGTTGCAACACCCAAGTGCACTGCACCCATTAATGGGCAGGGCAGGGAGAGGAGAGGGTGCCAGTGCGTGTGTTTTTCCAGCATTAGTATACCCCACAGTTTCAGGTGAAATAGGTAGAATTTTTGCATGGAAAATGAAGAAGGTATATTTGTTTCAAGTTTTACCCACTCTAATTCAAGAAAAGCGCTTGTAGAAGCTCACAATTACAGAGGATATGCAATAAATCAGTTGTATGGTTCCCAGCTGAATTTACTGGAATCCATAATGCACAGAGTTTAAGACAAGGTTTGGCTGTGGGAGGTATATTTAGAGAAGTTTGAAGCAAAAAATTTACTTTATAATTTAGAACAAGATGATTAGAAAGTACAACAAAGCTTGGAAATAGGGGAGAATTTGTGAGGTAATGTAAACATTCATTATTTTCCTTTGATGATTAACTTCTTGCAAAAGCTGACTGTGAATACCAAGGCATCTGCATAAATATGAAGAATATAGTGACATTTTTTTCACAAACGCTGGGTTGTTAATAGACCATAATAATTTGATAATAAGCCAGTGAAATGTAGGATAAAAGAAATTCATCCTCTTCTTTTGCTCACTGATGACTATAAATTTGCTCAGACAAAAAAAAAAATCAGGTAGTGAATAAAAGTCTGTAATAACATGGTAGCTGAAAGTAAATGTACATCCTTTGGTTTTAAAATGCAATTTAATAAAAATAAAAAATAATTAAATTGCTTGGAGAGACTTAATTGTCATTTGAACTACACTATTAACATTTAAGATATAATTGATTTGACAGTAGAGTGATAGGCCATTCTCTGAAATCCTTTACTTAGGACTCCCTCATGGTTATGAATTTTGATCTGCAGACCATAGTCCATCAAACTGCTTGATGTCCTTGTTTATTTTACCAAAGAAAAGACTGTATAAAAGGTAGCAGAATGATTAGGGTCAAGATGGTAAGAATGGCAGGGTGAGAGATGAGGGATTTGAACTGAACCATCTGACTCCTTGGCCACTGAAGTAAAAACAATCCATGATGCAACTCATCCCCAGCTCTCACCCTCCTCACTCTTGCTAGAAATGTCACATAGAAACAAAATATTGACTTCATATTTCCAACTTAATTTCATCCTGGAAAAAGAAACCCAAAAGCTTTATTTCAGGTCAAAACCAAACTGACAGAAAGAAATATTCAATCAAATCATAGCAATGCTGCTGGAATATTCAAAGGTGTTTGACTGCAGGGGGAACATGCAAACAACAGGTGTAGGTTATGTAAGAAATCACTTTCTACTGCAAGCTTTCAAGTTTGGCTATTTAGGTTTGGATTATCAAAAGAAAAGCATTTCTGCTTCTTATAAGTATATTTTTGACTTCCACATGCTTTCTCTCCTCTTCTCTGTATGTTCCTTTCCCTTTCCACCCCTAGAACTCAGCTCAAAAGAACAAATTATTCATTATAGCATCAAAGTCAAGAAAGCTTGCTTGCCTTGGGGTCTGATTTTGAAAGCTGGTTGACCTTTGAGTCTAAAAAGGTGCAAGCTCCCATTTAACCTCTTCTTCTTCTGGGGCACTTAAAAGAATTCTGCAGATATGTTGGGGGAAAGAGGCACATCAAGGCCCTCTGAACAGATTTAGACTTTCTCTCCTGTATCAACTGATTATTTTCCTAACACTTACAGAAGCTTTAGAATATTTAAGCCCTTGAATCCTTCAACAAATTTGGCTGAAGTAGGCCAACAGGACCAAAAATTTATTCAGCCGATATATACAGAGATGAAAAAGCATACTTCACAAGAAACAGCTAACCACACCTAGTGGCTGAATACTGCTTATCTTACCTTAAAAAACTATTTTTTTTTTAATAACAAAAATAATTTTCATGTATTTAAATACATTAGCTGAAAAGGAATAATGTTGAAAAAACTCTCCAATTTCTTCACTTTCCTTTTTTTTTTTTTGATGTATAAGATATTACCAAGTAACAAAAATAAGCTCAAAGAGAACAGCTTCGCACTACCTATCTCATAAAACAGGAGCATAAGTGTCTAATGACATGGAAACATAGACAATTTAAATTTTGAACAAATAAATTAAATATGTTTGAAGTGTATACACTATCTATGAGGTTAAAATGTTTAGTGAGATTGAACAAAGATTTCTTCTAGTATTTACAAACAAACATTCTTTTGCATTCAATTAAATTGCTAAGTAAAATCAAAATACTCATAGTTATAATAGAAAATCATCTCTTTCTCTAAAAGTTTAGTTCAAATTAAAATTTCTGTTGATACTTGGCAACCAAGAGCTTTGGAAATAATATTAACTCTTCTTTCAAGGTTTAAGCAAATCTCTGTCAACCGGTACCAGAGGATTATCTCAAAATGTAGGGATTTCCAGAGAAATACTATCTAAAAATCTGCTGCCCTGTTCATTGAAGCATCTGATTATGATCTTTTGTCAGTGACAGTGGTTTGTGATAATAAATGCTGCTGAAAGGTTAATCCAGAGTAGCGCTCTGCTCCTTCAAATTTCATTTTTATCCCTGCAGTGGGTCCAGTAAATATAACCTTGAAAAAAGGTATCTTTACAGAATTCCTTGCCCTGCCAGTGCTGCTGGCTCAGGCAGTCTGGCCAAGACATTAATTGTTGCGAAATGTTTGATATGTGCATTGGGAAATTGTATAGACTATCTCCACAGCTGTGCATGTTCTCTCTGATAACATGCTGTTGTCCTTTTGTTAACATTTGTACTATAGAAATGCAGATATTTTTGTATCTAGAGCTCAGAGGAAAACAGGGATAAATTTAACAGATGTAATGCTTATTTCCCAATATATAAATAATCAAGATGGCCTGTTGTTATAATTGTAGTAAATTCTCTTTAAAAACATTTCACGTTCAGTCCTCAGCACTATAGACTCTGAAGTACTGACAGAATAAAGCTTCATTATTAACGTTGCATAAATCCCATCTCAATGAAGACAAGTTCAGCCCTCCTAATATGCCATTTTGAGGAGTAGAAATAACAAATTCCAGACCCTTTAACTGCCACAAAACATAAAAGTTGTTTTAATCAGAAAGGGAAGAGCACATGAATTACCACTCGGACTGTGTACTCTTCAAATGCATGATTTCCTCCTTGCTGATATGTGCAATACATTGCAAATTCCCATTCTTTTCCCCACTCCTTAGCTTAATTAACATGAAAAAGATGTTCCTTTCCATTATTTGAGAATATTCTTTGCTTCTATAGATGAGACTGTAATTAACGAGACTGCAAGGAGAAAAACAAGAAATATGAGTCCTAAATTAATGAGATATTACAGATATTATGGATTAGACCTGTTCAACCTTGCCAGCTAGAACAATAGCAGGGAGACAACGGCTGCTTTCTTCTGCTTACATTAAAACCACTTTTAATTAAAAGAAACAGATTGGGTGGAGAGGAAAGGCTTTTCTTTTATTCCCTCTTCAGTAACCTATGATTTTGGGTTTCTTCCTTTTTCTGCTCAAATGACACAAAGGATGTCTGCGTAGCTATGCAATTGTAAGTGACAGGAGAATGCTGGCACTCAAAATTGCCAGTTTGACTTTTTAATATATTCCATTGTAACGTCAGTCGCAAGCTGCCTTCCACACTGCTCTCCTAACCCCTCCAAAAGCATCTGACTGGTTTCACAGGTACTCTCCCCCCTTCCCCAATACGGGGCTGGAAGAAAGCAGAAAGCCGGTGACCTGTGTGTTCTGGGTTGCAGCACTCTGCCAGCTAAGCAACCCTGTAATTTGGAGAGTTACATGCTAGGAGTGCAACCAATTTAAAACAGCTCTTCCCGACTACAAGGGATGATGAAAGATAAGGAGAGAAACAGGGTGTGCCTGAAACCACCTTGAGAAATGACAGGGAGCTACTTCTGATGTACATATGTCCTGGGAAATGACAGTGTGAATCTCCTGGTGGTGGTTCTGTGGATGGAGAAATACGAAAATATAATAATTTCTTCAAACATGCAAAATTAATATGAAGATAGATGTTGCCCATACTTTGACAATTGGATTTAATGTCTCATTGAACAGTAAGTATCAGAATAGAAAACTGAGGAATTCTTTTTATCATGCAGAGATGGATTTTTTAACTTTTTTATTGTCTTTTCTGTATTCCTGTTTGCTCAACATGCTCCCTGAGACTTACCCTTTTGCTGTGCAACTGACAACAAGCCTATTACTCTGGTAGGTCAAATCTATCACTTCCTGACTAACATATCCCAAGCATAACCTGCCCAAGACACTTCGTAAGGCTCCCAACTCTCTTAGATGAAAACACTGAAATTTCCAGGAAAAAAAAAAAAAACGCAAAACACACAAGCTGATTCCTCTTTCAAACCCATCACAGTGTGGTTGTTTTTCATGTTTGTTGAGTGTGCTTTGTGTTTATTTCCCCCTTCTTTAAATACTTAAGAAAAAAATATCAGGAAAAAACCCCAAAAGTCCTTCTTTTTCTTTTTGGTTTAGACTTCACAAGACTGCTGAAAGGTCTAATTCTGCCTGTGGACATTGAAACACACATGCAACAAACACCATTTTGCAAAACATATTTCACTGATTGTGGTGGGGACAGCTTTTTTGTATTTTGTTTTGGCACTTCCTGCAGCAAAATAAATCTTCAGAATATGACTAATGCTTCTGCATCCTACGGTGGGAAATATCACGATATATTGCTATATATACACACCCATAACAACATGCTCCTAAGCCTTGGATGAGTAACATTTTATGGGTTTTTAAGCTTGGTTCTCTTGATTCCAGCTTAGCTCTCAGAAAAATGAGCCAGATTAAAAGCACATACATCCCACAATTTTTGGTGTATTCGGGTTTTACTTTTTGGAGGAAGAAAATATTTAAATGGTGAGGTGAATCCAAGACCTCTTTCTCATAGGGGATGCAGCCAACATGATGGGTCCAAGCCTGCAACAGAGGGAGGCCGGGATACTTCTGATGATAATCAGAATACAACATAGTGATGTTTTCACAGATCAAAGGTTGGGTATGAATATTTTACTGTACAAGAACCTGGAAAGGGGAATAATAGAGCCAGTAAAAAATTTATGACTAAAGAAAAGCCTTCAAGTGGTCCTGTAATAGTTGATTGAATTTGAAGCATGGCAAGACCATTTTCTACTGTGGTGTCTTGTTGGTTGGTTGCTTTCCTCTGAGATCACTAAGATATATTTCTCATGTAAAATATTTCCAATCCCATTTTAAAAGCTGATCTTTTAGAGATAAAATCTTATCACTCAGCCTATGATTGTCTGTTTAAGTCTGTTATTACACTACTTTCACTCTCTCTGTTGTACAAAGTGTGGAATGGTTGGTGGACACAAATAACGAATGTATTTGTGAATTAAAAATAGACTGCAAAGTATAAAATAAATGTTTATTAGCTTATTTGTATATATCTACACTCATGTGTCAAAGTTCTTTTCTGTTGTTCTAGCTTCCTGGAAAATGATAAATAGATTAACACTGAAAAATATAATATATAGTACCCCTCTCTCTGGCACCATGATTTAATCTATCCTCACAAGCATCTAATTATACTAGTTAAATCTTTGATGTTTTTTTTTGCTTTCTATAAAATCTATGTCCTATCTGACTCCCAAGTGAATAAATCGCTTTACAAACTTAAAAGAAATTGTTGTTAAGAACTGCATACTCTGAAAAGGGTGTTGAACTGCCGCTGACACCATTACCAACTGCTATGAGAAGAGCAGCACACACATTTTTCCTTCATTGTAATGACATAGCATTCTCATTACCTAGCTGCATGCTAGAAGGACTAGACCTATATCAATTGACAAAACAAACAGTTTTTCTCAAAACTCGCTATCCGAATTATTTTCCTTGCTTTCACTTGTGAAAATAAAAGGCAAAACAACTTCAAAAAATGAATCCAAACTCATTATTTTGTATTCAAATCACTAAAAAAATTAGGATTACTGAGTCACTGTTTACATCTTATCTCCCTTACTATTCTTCATTCCGCAATTAAAAATTTGGATCTGTGAAAGTTTTGCAAACCTAAGGAAATAAAGTTTTTCTCAGCCATTTTTTTGGTTTTACTCTAGCAGGCTTTTCTGAGTTAGTGAATTATTTTTCTTTACATAAGAATTCAAACCAATATGTTTCCCAGAGGATGTTATTTTATTTTTTTAAATACATTTTTTCCTATTTAAAATGGTATTTGAAACAGGGAGAAGGAAATGAGGAAAGGAACAAGACAGATGTATCAATCATTGAACAGTTTTAAAGAGCACTGAATGCATTATTTCCAACAAATATATTATGGCCTGATTCAGGAATAATAAGAAATTAGATCTTACATATTATGCATTAAATAAGTCCAGCTTCAATGTCCTTTTTGATCATCCAGGTCCATCAAGAGGTGAGAAGGGTGGAAAGGCATAAGTACCTTCAGGGTACTACAGGATGCAAATGGAGAGCAACACACAAACAAAAAGTCAAGCTTATTTCAAAAGCCTTTATAATACAGAGTTGTCATATGTGCACCAAGGTCTGGCGATGAAAATTTAATTTCTGATGCAGTATCATTTGCCCCATCAAAGACAGTCCTATGATATTAAGGTTATTATACCCTGAGAACAAGACCCAGCTGGCACCACTAAATTTAGCTGAACATTAGGCCATGTGGGAGTTTCTTACAGATGGCAGTCATCTCATCTGCACTGGAAAAGGTAAAAGCAATATAATTTCATTACTTGCAGTAAGCCTTTGTCTGTCACATCTGCAGAGCAATGACACTACAAGAATTTTTTTAAGTGTTAGACTTTGCTCAGCTAACATATAATGGCTTCACTCTGCATGTGAATAACCTAAAAAACGGGTCAGTTTATCAGCAGCTAAATCCCATATATTTGAGGGTGTTGATTTTGTAAGCTTGGGGATTATTTAGTGAGTATTAATTAATTATATTAATCAACATTATTTAACAAATGTTGTCTTGGAAATGATAGTTAAGTTAATAAAGAATTATAGCCAAAGTGGGAATTTCATATTTGTTTGGTTTTACATTTAGGAACCTAAATTAAAAACCTGTTTAATATGAGGCAAATTCTACCTGCCAAATTCACACTGATTTTTTGAATCATTTGTTATTCGGATTTTAATTCTGCTGCTCATATTAGTAAAACACAGAAAATACCCACCCAGGAAATCCTGTTCTGTCTTTGATGACCCACAATGAAGAAAAATAGAGAAATAAGAAAAGGTTCCAAGTATGTACAGATATCCAAAATCAACGAACTCTCTTACTCAGGGATATAAATATCTAAGATGATTAGATGGGTTTTTTAAAATCTATAATTGCGTATGTATTAATCTGTAACAGTAAAACCCCCATGTTTTTAAAGCTGCATATTGATACACATTGTACTATTTAAAAATAGTTTGAAATTACATTTATATGATCCAGTTTTGCTCACTTTCACCCACGTGTAATGTAGGAGTAAATTGAACATGACTGTTTGTGAGATGAGATACTTATTTTTGAAGTGTCGTTTATATATATATATATACACACACAAGGCAGAGGAATTTCCCTTTTCTTTTCTAGATTTTTGAAAAGTGCTTGAGGGCTCCTCTCCAAAGTGAGAGAGCTTTTCCAAATTATCCAAATCCTGCTGAAGTTTCTACTGAAATGAGATTTAGGAATCTTTTTCTTTGGGGAAAAAAGTATCATAGTATCAAATCCAGGATAATTGCCATTATGAACGCTACTTGCTTTAAAGGTATTGCCTGATCTGAAAAATAAGTTTTCTTCATTTTCATTACAACTCTGAAAAACTGTAAGACTGTAAGCTGCTACCAACTTATTCTGGGCATGACCAAAACCATCCAAAAGTTTATAAACTATCTTTCAGCTTGAAAAACTACAACTCTGCCTAGTAGCTATCTTAATTAGTAACCATTAGATGAATCTTAATTCATTTTTCTGTATATAAAATCTAAATCTCAGCGATGAATATCAAAGGAGTAGAAACATTATTCTTCGTTTCTTCCCCAGGGTTCTGCAATAACTACAACAGTGATATGACATTTAAAATTGTTTTTCATGGTGAAAAACTATTAAGTAACAAGAATAAACTTCCCTTCAGGTTATCACATAATGTTTGTTCCTGGAAGCTTCACTGAAACTATATGGTTAAGAAATAATCTGGCCCAGGGATCCTAAAACAATCTTGAATTTTAATACCTACTTTATGTGGGTCCTCTTTCAATCAGTAATCAACTCTTCCCTCAACATCACTAAGTCTAGATTTCATTTGATTTTTTTTCTCTGTCTAATTTTGGTCTATTTTACAATTTTTATTCTTTTGGATGATATTACCCATTGCATTTCTCAAAAATTCAACCAAATTGTCAACAAAGGCTATGATGAATTACAAATCCATAAAACCAAGAGTAAAGTCAGTAATACTTTTAAACAGCACGTTTTCCCATATCACAGGAAAGATGTAAATAAGTTCTACTTGTTTAATAGGCACTAAAGAAAGTGTGGTGAAAACTTTTTGTTAACTTTGCCAAGTCTTACAATTCTGAAACAGGCAGTCATGTTTAGTGCAATTTTAAGGGCTTTAAGAACATGGAAAGTATTGTTTACCACAACGAATTCTGTTTAACGTTGCCTTTAGTTACAAAACAAGTGCCATAGCAGTATTTGCTCAGAAGCCTGCCTGCCACGGCACCCGAGATAACGCTGGGGTCCAACAGTAGTAGCTTCTGACATGATCCCTCAGCCAGGATGTCAGATGCTCATCCAGCACTGTCTGTACCAAATCAGTTGTCCAAGACCAGTGACCTGAGGAATATGAATACCTGCAGAAAACGTCTTTTGTCCATGGGATGTGACTGCTGTACTGTGTTAGCACCTACTGTAGCAGGATTAATAGCAACATAATCCTTGAAACCGACACTTCAGCTGACAGGTTGACAGTGGAAAAAAGAGAAAGATGGGAAGAAGGAAGTGAAAGGGTATTATCTGATACATAAAATGAAATCCTTCTGAATGTTACATCACTTTATACTACAGGTCAATATTTGACAGACAGATGTTTAACCAAGTGTTTCTTGATATGCCAAAGTATTATTTGCTTGTCATCGTGTTAATCAGAAGTACTCCTATTAAGTTACAGATACAAAGTAAGACATATATATGACAAACACCCAGGCTTCCATGGATATGCTAACTACTGCATAGTTTTAGATAAATACTCTCCAATTGAGCATTGTATACAGCAAGGCAATATATTTGTAACATGCATGCATACACATCTACGTGCAACATTTTATCTAGAACGCAGCTCATCTGTTTTCAGATGCACCGGTGGTCTGGCAGGACTCAGTGAATAAAACAGCATACCTGATACTAACTTAATCTCTAGTCCTTGGGAGTGGAAGTACTGTCCGTTTTAAGAGCATTCAACACTTCCAATTGTAAGGCCCCATTTTTAGAAAGTCTTAGCTTCAATTATTTGAATTGTTATTTCCATTTTGGATTTCTACCCCAGGTACAAACTTTGCTTTAATTTCAGCCAAAATGATATAAATTATGTCCAATGTAAGCTCACAGAATACATACCTTTTTTTGGTTTGTTTTGTTCTTCCCAGATGTAAAAATCATTAAAAAATGCTCAATGACTTTTCAGTTCTATATCTTAGCAGTGACTGTAAACATGTCAAGAACATATATTTTGTCACAATTATATTGTTGTTGTTTTTTTGTTTTGTTTTTTTTTTTTTATTATTATTTTTTTTTTTTTTTTTTTTTGCTATATCTGCAAGGCTGGAAAATCTACACTTTGAAATTTGTGGCTGGTGGGATCAAAGTCCACCAAAGTGGATTTTGTCTCTTTTCCCCATTTCTGATGCTACTATAGATTATGCAGAATTAAAACAATTTACTGAATCAAAGGCTACCCTCATTTTCTTAGAAGAGAAGGGAGCTTGGTGAAGTTTCAGCCCCCGGCACAGCGCCCCGGGGATAGCAGACCTCTCTGGGCGAGCTGCAGAGCGGGGCTGTCCAGGTTTCCCACACATCAGTGGGCAAGTGATGGGCTGGGGACAAGTGTGAAGGAGAAGACACAGCAGAAGCAGACAGACTTGTTTTCAAACTCTTTCTCATTGTGTCTTATTCAGGGGATGTTAACTAGTGCATTTAAAAAGCTTCTTGTTGACCATATGTAACAAAACCTAGATTTTTGGCTGTACTAGTAAGTAAAAAAAAAATAGATTTTTGCCTGAACTATTAAGGAAAGGGTGCAGGCAGATTCACCTTAAGCTCCAGTCTGAGCTGGGCTGATGTAAATGTATGCACTTAAGGAGATGTTAGCACCGACAGTTTACGTAAGTAGCTAAACAGACTGAAATGCTGGTTTTGCTAATTTTGGTCTATGGTTTCTTCTGACTGTCTGTGAAGTGTCCTCTGCTTGTGCTTAACCAGAAGGCTTCCTTCCCCCTACCCCCCAATCCATTTCTGACAATTATTTCAAATGAACAGTCACTTTTGTTTACTTTCATTTAGTTCAACATAGCTTGGTCACAAGATACCAATACATAATTCTAATCTCTTGCAATTAGTGTTCATTATAGTACGTGAATCTATAAAATTGAACTATTAATCATGATAAAGTACAAAAACATCACTACATCATTGCTGTACTACAAGGTTGAATGTGCTGTGGAAAAATAAAATTCTCATCTTTTTCAGATCAGTATACAAAGAATTTTGGGACACTTTCACTGTGCAAATCAAGGTGAAAGCATTGAGCTAAATATCTAATATTACTGTACTTGAAAATAACTTACAGAAATTTAAGGAAAAATATTTTCAGTTAGAGAACACAGTTAATGACTGTCAGAAAAGTTGGCTTGATAATTTACACACGTGATTTACTTTAAGCATGAGTTGTTTCATGCCTCAAAATAAGGCAAAAAATTATGAAATTAAATTTTTACAGCAAAATCAAGTTAGTGTTTTATAGATCATTAATTTGTATAGTCTTAATTCATAGTATCATTAAGAGTATTTTGGAAGAACAAGGTAATGGTCTCTGGGTATGGCTAATATTTAAGGTTTGTTTGGTTTTTTTTTTAACTATTCATTTAAATAAATCAATAATCCTTGCATAGCAGTGCATTTTAATATACATTTAATCACAAGTGTACCAACTGCAGTTGACTGCTTGGTCAATATTAAAAAGAAACACTAGAAGTAAAATAAAATGGTAACTACCAAGTAGGATTGCAAATGCAAACTTTGCTATTTATTTTCATCATTAAATGTTTTTCTTTTGCGTTTTTAAGTGGAGCCAAAATGGGAAGTTTTCATATAGTCATCTTGTCAACATATATAGGAAAAATAATCCTCAAAATACATAAAATAGGAGACAGACATATAAAATAGGTATTTCTAGCTATTATTAACTGGTTTAAGATTTTTCCAGAAATCCACCCATTTCTGGAGCTTCCCTTTGAGAAATAAAATTATAATTTATTTTTTCAAAAAACAAAGAATATGTGCTAATATTTCATATACTTTCTTATTTTTTCTTTCTGAAACAATTTACAAACTTCACAGATTATCGTATAACTGAATGAAAAACACCCTATGTATATAAAATTCAGTGTGAATGGTCAACAATGGGCTGGATTTCACTAACATAATTCTCACTCAGGGAAGCACCAAGACTTATTTTTATGAATCCTGATGATTAAACCAGAAATAAAATATAATGAAATTAACTCAAGAAAAATGATCTACCATGTTCTTCTGCAGAAAATGACCCATTTTAAACACAAACGGTCTTAAATATTTTCACAGTCTATCAATATGAAAATTAGAATAATTTAGTATTCTCTTTCTGTAAATAGACATTGCTGTATACACATATGCTTACAAATACATATGCATATAAAGATGGATAGAAAGAGATTAATTCGGAGAAGTCTATTATGTAAAGTAAAATTGAAATGGAAGTTTAACGTTTGAAATAATATAAAATCCATCTCATTCTCTTACAAAAGAGAATATGTATGGCCTGCTCTTAAACTAGAAGTTAAATTGCTTTTAACTGCTAAACTTTGGAATATCTAATAGAAAAGCGTTTTGTCTCCTTATGTGTAATCCTTATTTGCAAAGAGAGGGATACAGTCCATGACCTGGTTGCCAGGCAACTACATGGAATTACAAAACATTTTCTTAAGATGTGCTGCCCTGTGGTATGTTGAGTCTGCACAGGGAAACAGGCCCTGTGACACGGATCTCTCTGAACCTGATCATAAAGGGGTTTAGAGTACTTTAGAGAGACCAAGTAAGTGCAACTGTGACTTAAACTGTATAAACTGAAGTTCCTTTATGATCATGTTCTTTATAATGTTGAGTAACTACAAATCAGAAGAAATAGCAAAGTCTGTTTAGCTTCATCCCAGAGCTGGGATGTGAAACAACTCACTCTCACAGCTGGAATGAAAGAATGGTTATTGATCCACTGAGGGAAAATATACACAGCTTTGCTAGTGACAAGCAATGTTAATGCTTGGAAGCATTATTGTGAGGGTTTTTTTTTTCTTTCTTTTGAAAATCCTTGACTTTCACCACACAAACTCTTACACATTCCAATGTCCTCTCTAAATTTTCTTTTCTTTTTTTTTTTTTTTTTCAAGTTCAGATTGAAAAGCAGTTTCCTCTGAAACTGAAAAGATGTTATTATGTTTTTGAACTATAGTTCTCTGAGATACAACCATAAAAGATATATTTCATTTCAGATGTGTACCAACCTCTCGAAACAAGACTAGAATCTTCAGAATAGCAGTATTTGTTAAGCCATACCTACAAAATGTATCAGATATACCTACACCATATATAGACAAAAGATTAATTATCCATCATTATTTTTCTTAACTCTACATCATTATGTAAATTATTCTAAAAATAATATGTATGAAAATAATCAGGGATTCCAGTCATCACCTTCAAGAAGTGAAACTGTTAATCACACTGAAAATGAGTGGCAACCAATGTCCCATCTGAAGGTAGTCAAGTAATTCTCAGACTAGACATAACATCTACAGCTTCAGTCAAATTAAAAGGATTAATTCTCCCCACCAACATGGCTTTATTCATTTGTCTTACCTGATCTTCACTGTTACCTAGGAAAAGGGACATACAAAAGTGAAAGCATACTGACATGAAAACATACCCCAGATTACGATCCTGTGGCTAGAAGAAAGCTTCTAACAAGAAAACTTTTGGAAACAAACAAACAAACAAACAAAAAACAAAACCAAAATAACCTCACAACACCCCACCCACCCCAATATTTTGTGCTCTTTTTCTGATGGCAAACATATTTATTACATTAACGATCTGGTGGTGAAATACCAATTAAATTATGCACATTGCCAGAAAGTAGAGGGCTGTTCAATTATTTACTGGTTTCATGTATGTTAAAAAAAAAAAAAAAAAAAAAAAAAAAAAGCAAAATAGATTGTTGCTGACTTATAAAGTACAGTTTTTTCATGTTGTGGACACAAACCCCAAGCCATCCCTTGACACAGCAGTAATAAGCAGTTATAACAATAGTAGATGCGCCATCAACAGTGCTGAATTCTTTAGAAAGGTGAAACAAATGCCAGGTAGGGCAGCTTACCTTATTCCTCTGAGACATGTACATGAAGATCCATGTCCTTTCTAGACAGATGACTGAAATGGTTTCAGTGGCCTTTTTAGACCATACCTTAGATATTCCAGTTAAGGTGTGTCATATGCAAAGAAATGTTGGTTTTGACAGAACTGGAAATTAGCATCAGCTGTAGATATGACAGGATCACAAGTCTCTTGCTCACTGAAAATTATGAAATACAGCAGATTGTCTCCAGCCAGGTTCGCTGTGACTAAAATTGAAATGCAGCAAATGTCTGCTATGTGGCCCACATTTGCCTAGAACAAATTCATATTGTATTTGATGGGTACAATTTGATGATGATTGATTTTAGGATGAGATGTGAAAAGCCACATCTCTTTTCTGATTACTTTTGTGGTCAGGATTTCACTTTTTTTGACACTTAACATGGATAATCTTTTCTTTGATAGTAGTGTGACTTTGTTGAGCAGTATTTTGACATCATTTGGTCAGCTCATGATATTCTTTCCTTTTTAAAATTGTAATTTCTTCAGACAGAGAAACCTACCATTCTGCAATATCTACCTTCACGTAGAGGAGCACATACAAGATGTCAGAGTGAAATATTATTCACACCACCAAGGAAGAGACAGCTATTGGATGAGACTGTTGAAGGATAGGTAAAATCTTAAAAGCTAAAACTGAAGCAGAGAGGACCACTAAATGAGATAAAAGATTCGTCTATTTGCTTTTTAAACTGATTCATAAGCAAGGAAAAGCAAACAAATATAAGTAAACCACTTTCAAACTAGTAAAAGTTGTAATGTGATGCTGTGTGTAGTAAGAGGATGGTGGTTTACAAGTTACAGCTACTTAAAACACTTCATGAAAGAAGAAAGCATAAAAGCATTGCATCAGGCAATTAACTGTTCCTAAGGCACTAGAGTTCTTGAAATATTTTCATTTCAGCAAGATGAGGCATATGAATTCCTAAATTAGACCAATAATGACATACACACAACAAAAAAAAGCATTCTCTCTTCCTTCTCCTCCCTTCCTTTTTGCTTTCTTGTCACAGAGTATGTGACCCATAAGAAACTGTAAGAACCCTTGGAGTCACAGAGCTTACCCCAACCAAAATGCTCCTCCCTGCTCGAAGGACCAAAGGCCACCTGTAGTGGACAAAACAAGGTTTTACCATTTAAAGTATATTTGTCTTGCTGAGATCAGTGCAAATATAAAGAATGGAACTGACTTCTCATGACTACTACCTAAGCTATAAAATTTTACCTCAGATCCAGCTCCAAAAATTTTTATTGAATCCTAAAAAGCCATGACTCTATCTCCATCCCTTTAACTCTGCATTTCTGTCAACGCTTCAGCACTCAAAAATAGACCAGTTGTGATAGCAGTTATAAAAAAATCAACCAAACATACATCTTTTATTGTTCAAGTAAGCAGATTTGAAATGGTACTACTGAAGGGTAAGTATACATGGACCCCCACTGTTCCATTTTTACAGTTGCTCTTATGAGTTGTATTGTAATTCAACTATGTTTACACAGGTATTTTTTTTCCCCACGTTAACTGCCCCTTAATTCTTAACTTGATTTAAAACCTAGTCTGCCATACACATACATGAACAGACTGAGAAAATACTTGAGAATAGCTGTTGTTTACAAAGAAACTAATTTATAGTGTGCAATTACTGATCATGTAGAACAAGAATTCAAAAACCAGACTGTATTACAAAGCATTTCTTCAAACATCCATTTTGGATTATTGCTGGAAGGTACTAATTGGTCTATTCTAGACTAATTTACAAACATTCATAAAATAGTGAAAAATGCATGCTTTAGAAACCTGATACATTTCATGCCTCTGGACTAAAAAGAATATGAAGATGGAAGCAAGTCATGGGCATTTTAAATGTAGAATAGTAATGCTTAGGGGTTTTTTTCTCTTGTATTAACAGACTCTTCAAATTTTTTCTCATTTCTTTCAGGTGATTTTTTGTCTTCGGGTTTAGTCCATGGAGGGCTGTGTAACTTCTGTTGAAGGTGAAAATAGCATCAGTGTAAGCAGTGTACACAATATGCACATACATAAGCAAATCAAAAGTTAAGTTAAAAATCTGTGGCAATAGTGCACACAGAGCTGTATATCTGTTAAACTAATGTACCAGTCTTAAACTACTAGAAGAGAATATTGTATTTATCAACTGTGTCTAGAAAAGGATTCTGATCTCTACAAAAGGAAGTATATTTAACAATCTTTGACAGTGCAAAACCATACAAGTCTGATGCTGCTATATAACTGTGATTTTTATTTTTTTCTCTTGGTCTGTCAAATGAAGATCTTTGCTTAAAACTTTTCTGTTGGTAACATGGCTGAATATAGCTTCATATAATTACAGATATCTAATAATTTTGGAAAGCTCTCCTTTCTAGTTCCCAGTGCTATGGACATCACATTATCAAATTAAGTCATTTGACTACTAGGATAGTCCAGTTCTTTAAGCATTGAACAGTTTTTCAAAATGTTACCAACCAGAAGCCATTCTGAACAGATGAATTGCAATCAGGTACAGTCAAAGTCTGAACTGAGAAAGAAATTCTGTCTCAAAAGCATTAATGGGGAAGGTGTAAATATACTTGAAGCAATAGCATGCTTTACAAGACCTTGTAATAAAACCCCAAGAATTTCTCAGAAGCAGAATACCTGAAAGCTTGTCTCTCTTTCTGCTGTCTTCAAACGAGACGTTGAATTATTGCGATTCCCCAAACACGTCTTGCCAACCTGTCAATACAAATGTCAGAGATAACTACTTCAAACTTTTCCTAAATTATTTATGGTTTTCCTAAAAAAAAATAAATAACCAAAAAACCAGGGTTTTTTTAGCTTAATTGATGAAATGGAACAAAGCTAAGTTTTCATAGCTAAGTGAATCCCATACTCCCATCAGCCCTATAATAGTCTATTGGGTCTGCAAGTTTAACAACTTATCACTTATCTAGATTTTTTTCCTCATGTTTAAATTTCATCACAAATAGTGAAGTTTATTCCTCAAGTGGTCCCATGGAACAGATAAGTAATTATAAATGTCTGTTACGAGTGAGGAAATAGTAACAAACTGCTGAAAACTAGCATTGAAGTTAGGACTTCTCTATTCTCTTGTCTAAACTGCTAGATCTCTGATGTCTAATAATCCCTAAGTGAGGATATGTATAATAATTCCCTGAATGGAGAAGTCAGATGACCCTCAGTGTACGGAAAAGCTTGTTAGAGTCATCACTGTAATTTTATTCCATCAATAACATAATTTTTTCTTTGCCACTATGATTTTGAATGTCAGAGAAAACAGAGTTGAACAGCATAAAGAAAATTAATTACACAATAGATTTCTGAACCAAAAAGATCTCATGTTATGAGTCTTAAGTGGAGATTTACCCAGCACTGAAATTTCTGCTGTAATTAAATTAAAGTCCCTTCAGGAGTGGGATTAATGACTGAATAGGTAAAGAAATTAAAATGCAAAATACAGTAAAATATTGATAACTGGTCATTACAGTGTGTTCACTCTGGAATTTCTCTTCTTGTTTTGCTATTTAAACTGATACATTTAAATTCAGTAAACATAAATGAGGGGTTTTTTAAGTTTTAAGTCATCAAGGCTCTCTTTCACACAACAGTAATTTTGTTTATATTAAATTTTAACATAACTCTTCTTCTGAAATGTTTCCTGCTTAGTATAAGTCCTTAAAGATTTCTGAAGCTAAGTCAAGCCTAGACAGAATATTTTTTACACATCAGACATGATCTAAGTTATTATTGAAAAAAGGTGAAAAAATCATTAGTATGAGGACATGAGCTTTGCTCATAGGTATACGAATAAAAACATGTCTTCAACAAGGAACTCCCAATAATATCCACTACAATGTTTGCTGGCATTTCTGCAACTTTTTTTTTTTCATTATGGTTGATAACATTGGTCTAAAATAGAATAAACTAATTGTGTCTAGGAGACCAAAGGAATTGTGAACAAAAAGAGAAAAAAAATCTCTAAATGGTAAAGTTTTGAGGCATTTTTTCAGACTTTCTTAAGAAAACGGAATGTGAATCTGAATTTATCCTGTAGCATTTTAAATCAGGACATGATAAAAATTACCTCTCTCTGCAGAGAACACAAAATAAACACACTAACATGCAAATTAAATATAAAAAAAATTTCTAAATATCCTTTCAGTAGAAATGACATTAGATTTTAGTTAATTAAAAAGTAAGAGATTGACAAGGGGGAAGAAAATTCATTAAGTTTTTGCACTTGAGAAATTCTGACAGTCCCTTGCCTGTAACAAAGTTGATCTATGAACAGGTGTGAATACGAAAACGAAACATGTTATTAAGAAAACTGCTTGGAGAGGAGATGGCTGCCTCCCTCCTGAAAGCTTCTAGAGAGATGGTGGTACTGCCAAGGATTTTATAGTACTTCAGGGGGGCTTTAGTCATGTTTAAGCTACTGAAGTGAGCCTCTGAGATGGTGCAATTGAAGTGACTGATGGTCGGGAGACTTTTTCAAATTTTTACCACTATACTCAATAGCTAATAAAAGTTGGATTAATATTACAGGTAATAATCAGGATAGTATTGATTTTAAAAAAAGAATCCATTGATAAGACAGCAACTGCCCCTTTTATGAAAAAAATCAACTAGATAAAGAGTAAAGAATGAGATGGCAAAAAGTAGAAAATTTTAATAAAATTTTAACAGTTTAAATATACTTTTAAGACTTTACTTGTATTTAATATATTTACTAGTGAGACAGATTAAAAAAATATTTTCAGCTTAATTGTGTTTAGAAAAATTTGAGGGTTTCAGAGACTTGTAAGTGAGCAGCTTGAGCACAGGTGTTAGAGATCAAAAAGGAGCAGCATTTCAGGTCATGTAATGAAGAGGACAGAAATAATGCTAATGAAATATAAGAATATTTATAAATCCATAATTTGCTCTAACTGTACATAATAAAAAAAAAAATCAGGTAACCTATTTAACCAAGACAATACATAGACAATAGGAATCAAAAAATATTAAGTGAAATAAATAAAAATATAAGCCAACTGTTTAAGACAAACAAAAGAAGAAAAGAAAAAGGTTGCCTTTGAGCAAATAAAAGCTAATGATAAAAACAATACTTTGTAAGTGACTGATCTTTCACACTGTTTTCATAGACTGGATAACAAAGGCCATCTTGGTAGGAAAACAGCAGTGAAGATTTATGTCTGTAGGACTCCTTATCTGTCCATTCACAGTTGTTTTCTTTTTAGTAACACACCATATGGATCACTGTTGGAGAAAGATAGTAAAATGGGACATTTTTCTAAACAAAGCAACTCTGATGTCTTCATGTTGTTAAAGCATAAAGCATTTGTTATTGATTCCCTGTCACAGCGAAACCTTGAATATCCTTAACAAATAAATTACAGATCAAACAACAGCAATGACTTTCAATATGCCATCAGTCAACAGCAGTTCAGTAGTCAGAACTGTCACCAGGCACTGTGGATGAGCTTTATACGTCCACTGGCTCTCAGCTTTAAGTCCGGTCAGGTGCTGAAGCTGAGACAGACGGATATGGCAGCATCACCTGCTATAACTGTAAACGGAGCTTAACACGACCTAAACTGAATCCCATACATATACACCCTCACACATATAGAAAAACACATCCACATATATATATATCTACACACACACCTCTTATATGTGCAAATATATGTATATATAAACACATGAATATACAAACATACACCCCCCCCTTCGCTCAGCTAAAGAACAACTCAGACAAATGGGGAAATATAAAACCAGTGCACTAGTACACCTTTCACAGCCATGAGTGACATACAGACAAAAAACCCACAAACATTACTTTTTTTTTTTTTTTTTTAATACTAGTTTCCTCTATGCCCAGTGGTGGAAATACTGTTGTGCTTGCTTTTCTGTGCAAGTCTCTCTCTGTCAGAATCACTCCTGTGAGAGGTACACTAATTGCAAAAATCCAGAATGATAGGTTGACATGGTGGAAACTGGGAAGCAAAAGCTAATATGGAAGCAAGAAGCAAAAGTAAATGCTTTTGGGAAACAAAGGTGTTGAAACGTTGTCAGCATAGTTTTCCTATTTTATGAAGATGAGATTATAGAAGTTCCTGCTGGAAGAGATACTGAGATTTTGTCAAACTTTGAACCAAGATTTCAGCAGATTAGGGACATGAGCGTGAACTCGTACCTGTCTGTTTCTCCCACAAGAGAAGGAGTGCCAGCTGCCCTGTTTGGAGATGGGAGGGTGAGGAAGGGGTGAGGAAGGGGAAGGTGCTGACTCACAAAACCTCTATGCAGGGCAGTTATGTTTCCAGCTCATGCACAAACCCTTGAACGCCACGGAAATGAGCAGAGCACACCCTAACCCCTTGTAACTCTTTGTCTTCACTCCTTGCACCACCAAGGAGGAGGAACCTTGGTACAAAGCAATACCTCCCTCAGGGTACATTTATACAGATATATATACACCTGGGCAAAACGCAGTTTTCTCCGTTTCTCAGAGAGAAGACAAATTGCTGTTCTTCCAAAGAATTAATATTTTTTTTAGAAAGATTATTACTAGGAAAGCTAATAAAATACTAAGACTATAAGAAAAGTCTAAAAACATTCAAGTAGAAGCAATGTTCAGAAAGTAAAATGAAATGAAAGGCAGTAAGTTTCAGGAAAACAAAAAAAGGTGTCAAGTCATTCTTGTTAGTTTAATGCAACTCCATTGACTCTTCTGGTACCACCATACCAAAGCAAGTTGTAATTTAAAATCTTGTCAGCAATACTTAAAGGATGCTCTGGTTCTCACACCAAGTGTAACATGACATTTCACAATACGGACTCTTTCTCCCGCTGCTGTGCAGAAATCTTTATGGAGAGGAGTGGGAATATCACACACAAGATGAAAGAGTTTTGCCTGCATGTCATCTCTGTTGGTCACAGGTAAGTTATACATCTGTGCTGGCTTCATGGGAGGGCAGGGAGCCAGCGCTACTGCTCTGCCACCATCTGAACAAGTCCCAGGTAACTCAGCAGGCAACACAGTCCAATATCTCAATATCAGTGCAATGATTTAAAGTTTGGAATGAATATGAAACCATTTCTTGCCTGTCCCCCTTCTTAGTGCTTCCAAGGAAGTTCAGCCAGGCTCTTAAGCTATCTATCAAAAATTAAAAAAAACAGAAAAATTTCTAATACCCAGGGTAAAATGAAGACACCATATAAATGACTGCCCTTTGTCCCTGAGCTAATGTCTTGCCAGAGATCCAGAAGTGTAGTATGTGACTCTAGGGTCAACATGTTGGTTATTTTCTTGTTTGTGCCTCAAGTGACAGGTGGGTAAAGAATGCAGATCTAGTGGCAGATGAATAAGGAATGCAGGTGAAATGGCAGAGGACATGGCAGAGGTGGGCAATACAAAACAACTGGGGATCTATAAAGTAGGAAGATAATTCTACATGCATGCTTTGGTCTAGCTGAAAAATATTGATGAGCAAAATATTGTAACTAACAACAATGCAAATTACTGTTAGCATGGCAAAAAGATGTCTTTTAATGCAGGATCATGATAGAAATACTTAAGCATATTCTTTTGCATTTAATGAAACTGACAGCAAAAAAAGCTAACAACAATCTAAAATTCTAACTTCATTACTGAAGTCTATTTCCTGATACTGCCATTAAAACCAAACAGGCAGTTCATCCTCAACTATGTTCTGTTCTGCCTTCTGCCTTCCTTTAAGGAGACTGAGGGTGGCAGTTTCAAAGGGAAAGGGGATGGCAGACTAACTCCTGGTTCCATTCAGAAGCACAATCCTCATGTTCCTTACGTCAATATATTACTGCAATTCCACATACTTCACAAAAACCCCATGTGGCATACAGGCATTTAAAACACAATGCAAACTAAGTAAGTTTTTAGATTTAATTCTCAATTCTCCTGTTTCTTGTTATACTTTAAAATGATGTTTTGGAGATTGAACTAATATTTACTCTATTCACTGGCCACAAATAATGCTTACCTCACCAGGCTGGAAGGAGCATTTGGGTCATTTCATTGATTTCCTCACCCAGATAAGATTAATATTTATTAAAGCTTTAAATGCAACTGTCACATTTATAGGTTCATCACAGATGAAGAGGGATTCTGCAGTTTCATAAAGACTTCTCAATCAAGGACATTCCATCCTAGCTTCATTAGCATGTGCCTATACAAGCAACCTCCTTTTCCTAGATTCAGGAAGAAAACCTTCAATACTTATAATCACAGACAGTATTTATCCAAGTATACAGTTATAAAGTAAATGATGACTAGTCCTTGAAGTATTTTTATGACTCAGAGCAGTGAAACAAGACAGAAAGATGCATTTCTCTGAAGGTTAGAGTCCTTCCTCCTCTTTTTTTCCCCCTTCCCTAATATTTCCTTATTTTAATAAAAATTATAATTTAATGTGTTGTATATAACCATTAGTAACAGAACCCAGAATTTCACTCATGAATTAATTAATTTTACAGAATAAACTATATTTTATGTGTCGAAACATTCTTTACCTTGTCAGTGAGTTGTTCTGACTGGTATTTCCAGTATGTCTGACACATATTTTGTAATTATGGGCATATTATAAGACAAACATTATATTAATGAAATTACAAATGCTGTATTTTTATCATAAAACATCTAAAAGGATCTAATATTTGAACATTCAGCTTTAAAAGCTCTAACACACAACAGTTAGTATAAAAAGTAGCGAAAGCTAGACCTTTCTCAAAGAAAAAGCTTCAGGAAAAAGAAATTCTGGAAAATTTTGTTCAACTGTGTGATAGTTGGCCATGTCATTTCACCGTTTTCACTTATTAACTCTTTCAAAATCGCATAGATTCTTCTTAACATCTCCTTAAAATTTAGTTTGGCCAATATTCACAATTTTTATGACTAAGCACAACAGAAGTTGTCTTGTGGTTTTCTTCTACATGTCAGAGAAACAGCTAGACTAAATTTAGAAATGTTGAACACTTGTTAGCTGCTCTACAGAAACTTTAAGAAACACATTAACATTCTACTTGCATTTGTAAAATAAAGTTTTCATACAGTGCATTTTGCCTTAAACAATACATTTTACATATACAAGATTAAAAAAATATCAAGAACAGTAACCGAAAAATTTAACAAGATAAAAAAATTGAGATCGGCATAGGTCTTGAAATACTGTGCCACCTTTATCAATTTAGTGTGAAGTTTGATTAACAAAGTATTTTTGTAACAAATTCTAATTATATAATATACGGCTTGATCAGTACAGTATACAAAATCTCAGAAGTTACGGTACTCAGTTCACTTAATGAATTATAAAGCAGAGCTGGGGAGATTCACAGTTGGATGTATAAATTATAAAGGCAGATCAGCCAAGTGTGCATCTTCATTTAAAAAGAATTTTCAAAAAGCCAGATAAAATTCAATTATTAAACTATTCAATTTGATCCACAAACTGCTGAACAATATATCTAGAAGGGTATTTCACTGCATCAATGCAGCAAATAAAAACTGGCTTTATTGCTCAAACAATCTTCTAACATATCACAAGTGGACAGGAAATCAAGAAGTTTAAATAAGTGATATTATATTCAGCTTCTACAGTTCAAAATCAATTCTGCCACTGCTAAAGGGTATTATACATATTTAATAGACCAAACATTGCGGCTTCAACATTCCTTCGCATCGCTCCAGACTACCTTTTGGCTTCAGTGGGCACTAAAGCAGATACACAGGATGTTTGTAGAGTACAATGGAGGAGAAAGTACTGAGCTAGTTCTGAAGAAACTAAACGATGTGTAGGAGAAAAGGACGGCACAGTTAAATGACAAACTAACTTAGTCACCATTAGCCAAGTTAGGTCCCCAGTTTATTAAAGGACATGTTTTATCAGATTTGCTCATGAATTTATTACAGATCTGTATTTCAATCTCCTTTCAGCCTCACTGTTTAAAAGAAAGATATGGAGCAAGATGTATGTCAAGTCTGCATGCACATTTTCATAAGACAGATCTGCAGTTTTTCATATCCTCCTATTTTAAAGCAGTGTATTCAGTGGATGGTTAAACTAAGATGATGCAACTTCTTATGACCTTCATAGTCCTCATTTAGGGAACAGAATACTGAATTCACTTTAAGAATTTTAGTAGGTTGAAATTTTGTTATAACGATGATTTCTTTTTTCTCTCATTACTCCCTTGGCAAAGCAATGGGAAAGTACAATGTGATCAAACCTCTACAATCAAAACTTACAGAGAAAAAAGAAGAAAAATGTTGTGGTTGCTTAGAAGCATGTACAAGTTTTCTTCTAATACTCAGTGTCCTTTGTCACTGAATGATTAATGAACATGCAGTGTTTATTCACTGCAGGAAATTAAGGCAGTAAATAAAAGCACTATCACTTTTATTTATCAGAAAAGACTCTACAAGGACAAAGAGCAAGAAATCTAAGATGAGAAGAGAGAACAAAAATCACGTTATAAATTGTTTGATGTTTTAGCACTATTGAATAGGTGGTTTTAAACATATTATACACAGAAGAATTATTTGATATGAAAAAGGGACAGAGAACATTCTGGTATAAAAGCCAAAAAAATCTCCCAAAAGTTTTTAGAAAGAGGGAAAAGGGAAATGATACTGGGAAAATAGCTCTGCAGAACTCTGGTTCTGCATAGAAACTTTCAGGAGCCAGGCACAGGAAAAACATCTCCGGACAAGAAAATGAAAAAAAAAAAAAATTGCAAATATTCCTCCAATAAAATAAAAATAATCTAAACAATGGAATCTTTTAAAAGAAAAATTAAGTTAAGGCTTCTTTTGGTCTTTGACAAATTTCAGATGATTTGAACTAATCAAGATGCTGTATTACAGGATATCCTATCTACTTCTGGCTACTACACATCCCATGGCAAATTTCATGACAGCTAAAGCATCAGCAGTATCTAGTTTCAAAATCAACTAATATAATTTGGCCTGTCTGTATCCAATTTGTAAACAAATATTATTTTGTATTCATTCCAATGTAAACTACATTAATCATTATGAACACACATAAAACAATAAAGAAGAAATCACAGTAGGATTACAAATTTGAGACAGAGAGGGAAACTTAGCCATACAGACTAAAAAATATTGGTTGAGACCAGCAATAGATATTTCCTTTTATTTTTTTACCTCAACAACTGAAACACTGTATGTTCTTCTCTAGTCAGTCTTTACTACAGTAATTCTACCAAAATATTAATCACATCTTGTTTATCAGAGAGACAATCAAAGGATTTTTTGAAAACCTCTGAAAAAAGTGTTACTGAAATATTAGATTTCTAAGCAGCATCCTAGTTTTAAGCATATTCATTGAAGTCATGGTCTTTTATCTTGGCCTCACCCTTCACTTCTTTTTCTTAAACAATTGGCACAAAAGAACCTGTCTTCCAGACTATACCTCCCTCATTGAGAGTTTAGCAGCTATAAAAACTTCTGATAAAACCGCACAAAACCAAATAATGATAAAATTACAAGAAAATCTATAAGTATTCCCAAGTCTGGAAATTTCCTGATGTGATAGTGTTCACAGGTACAAATCACAGATTTGTACTTCTGAAGTAATATGAACCCTTAGGAAAATAAACTGCTTCTGCTTCTTTCAGGGTTTAAGGTGGTATCTCTACAGTGATGAGGGTTAATTGTGGAAAGAGACATTTTTAGTTCATTTCTCAAAATCAATTAATTTGAATTCTTCCTTTTCTCTAAATATATATATATATCTGTTAAGATAAGACATAAAAAGATTAATAAAATGTGGGAAGAAGTTGCTAGCCCAGTGTCATCATCTGCACTGTTATTGTGTGACATGCAGTCCATGTTCAGATGGACAGTGCATGTAAGAGAAACAGTTCCAAACTGAACAACCAGTAATATTACTTTATTTACCACTGCAAGCAACCCACCGGACAATATGTGGTCAAGGTAGGTCATTAGACTTGTAAAATAGTTGGAACAGTTATGAAAAATATATTTTAATACCTTAGTTATCTTCAAAAATTTTACTGCTTTTCTTTAATCAATCCTTGGGTTTAGAAAATTTAGCCGTTTTCATAATTGAAGTTTGTATGGGATTTAAAATGAAATCAGGGGATTTCTGACATACTGTGATGTTTTATTCTCCCATGACAGGCTCCAAATGAACTGTTTTCAAAAATTCAAGCATGGAATCTTGGGAAGGAGGATGGATTTCTCATACAACTTCACGGGTCAGTGTGGAGATGGCAACATAGAAATGGAGAAAATTCTCAGAGAAAATAATTATTTAATGTCTCTCTGGTAAAAAAATCCAGTACTTTGAGTGCATCCACAATTTGAAATTATGTATTTCTCTAAAATATTATGAATATTGTGTATTACCTGAGCTATATTCATAGATCTACTTTCACATTTAGGACAGGACAGTTGGGGTTTGTCCCGCATACCAGAGGCCATGTTCTGCACTATGCAGGTCACTACACTTCAGAATAACTCCTGGCTGGGTGTTGCTCTGCAGCTATCATGACAAAAAAACAACTCATGGAATTCTCTTTGAATCATAACAGTTAATTGTTTTTGTATTACCAAAATGCAAACCAAACAATTTTTATTTCCAATTGAACTTGGAAATAAATAAAAAAGAAGCCCCACTTAATGTAAAGAGAACATGTCTTCCTGTATCTGTAAGTTTTTAATTACACCAGAGAGAGTCTCTTTCTAATTGGGATAAATAACACACTGTTTATGGCTTCCCTGCTTGAAGGTGTGACTGTCCTAACAATTTGTTTTGTAACTTGGCTCTCAATGCTGTTCCTTCAACAGACACTGCAAGCACAGCACAGTGAAATTTCATAGACACCTTTTTGTGTATTAGTGTGGATCCTAGACTGGTTTTTTTTATTATTTTTTTAATGTGAACAGAATGCAACAATGTATATTCCATAACATACCTATTTTTCAGTTGAAAAAAGAATGTCTAGCAGAAACATGTTTAAAAACAAGAAAAGACTGATAAAACTATTGCCTGGTTAATTTAATAAGGAACATTATCTAGGAAGGCACAGTGAATATGAATACCCCTATGGTTTGCTTTCCCTAATTTTACTACGTTTTCCTCCATACAGAACATTTTGTCAAATACAGATTTAACAAACCTTAAAGATTTAAAATCTAAAGGACATGTGAGTTGCATACAATATAGTATTTGTCTTAAAATATGATAATTGAGAGATTAAATTATATAAAACTTCATCTTATTACTCAAATTTAGAGATATAGCCTAATTTCTTTTTATTTGAATTATAATGCTAGTTAGATAAAGGCAGGGAACAGGGTTAGACTTCAGTTTAACTTAAATAATGAAAAATAGTTTGGCTCCTCAAAAATTCTAACTTCAGCTGGAGTCTTGTGCTTTCTCAGACAAATTTTTCATACCAAGCAGCTTACTGTGCTGACTGAAGGCTAAAAATACCAGCTGCTAGGAGCACAAAAAGACACCACCACACCCTAATCACAAGAACTAAATCCTTAATTTTACAGAAAAGTACATCTTTTAGGTGTCTGTTATTGCATTACTTGATACAGAAATTAAATACTCTCTTGATTTGTGACATTCTTTAACAATTTTGATTTTTGCTTCCTGATTTAATGTATTCACTTCTGTAAGGAAAAAGTTTCTTGAAACTCTTTCCACAAATACGCAGCCTAAATAAATTCAGCCTCTAACTAAAGTAACCTATATTCTATTGAACTTTCCATAACTTTCCCAGGTGGTTACCAACCTCCAGTCATAATCTAAATCGAGTTCACTCCAACTTCAGAATTTTACATTTTATTCTTTCTTCTTTTCTATTTGTATTAGTAAAAAATTAAGTTGTCTTCATCTTTAGACATTACGAAAGATGTACAACAGCAAAATATGGACTCCTCTGGATACACAATTTCTCCTTGTCTCTTTCCTCCTCTAGAAGATGTGGCAGAGGAGCAGTCACTTACAACTGATAATTAATAAAACTGGTAATATATTTGTAATGAATGGATAATATATTCAGATTTTTAAAATTTGTCAGATACTGAATTACCTGAGATTTGTTTTCCAAACTTTTCTTCATATTGCGACACACTGCTATGCTTGCTACCAGGAAGCTACCCAGTTACTTCCACAGGAGTTTGTTATATCTGGAGGAAGGTAATATGTTCAGTAGTTCACTCAAGAGCCATTGTGACAGCCTTTTTCCTGATGTAGTCCATATTTCACTTGCAAATTAGTCAAGGTGGCACTATACTTTTTGGACTACTGAGCAGAAAATACAGTCTCTCAACCAATTTTGTCTCTCATTCTTTCTCTTTTCTTATTTGTATCATTATAATTGTAGCCCTAATACATGCATTTGGGATTTCTGTTAACAGCTCCCACCATGCTGTCTGAATGAGAGTTTTGCCTCAGTAACTGCAGCAGATTTAGCTTTCTGTCAAACATGTCATAAGAAAAACACAGCTTGCAGCTTTCGTACACTGGCAGTGGATGAGATTACATACTTTCAACTTCTGCGCTGTCACCTCTTATATCTCCCTGAAGGTTTTGTTTTATCAAATGAAGCATCTGTGACAACGGTGCCTGATTATTAGTGGAAACAATATGTAAACAAGGTTCTGCATCTCGCTGTAATGCAGCAGCTCTTCAACCAGGAACAATTTAATTCTTGAAACTGTTAAACACCAAATCACATATTTTCCTCTGCTGCTTTTCCTGCAACAGCTCTACAAGTTCTATTAAGTAGTCTTTAAAAGAAACCCCGAGAGTATACCTGCATAGATTGATAGCAAAAAGCATTTGCTCCTCAGAACTTTAATGCAGAATAGAGCTGGTTTATAACATATATGTACCAGCTTGTCTAGGAAAAGCAAGTCACATGAATAATTGCCTAAGGCATTAATGTTTTCATACAATCTAGATTAGACCCTCATTTCTACGTCAACTAAGCTTACGTCTTGAGAATCGCACTCCTGGATGCTCTGATTTTCGTCCTTTCTTGAGGCCAAGTGAAGATTCTCTTTCTCTGCTGAGGCATTTCGCTGGACATGGGAAATTAAAAAAGAAATAAAATAAACAATTAGTATAGATAAAATTTCAAATAAGTCACATTTGAAAAATCAGGATAATGGCAGAAAAAAGAAGAGGGAAGATATTGCAAACTGTTAACTACTTTAGACAATGCGTTTTCAGCAAATTTTATACAGGGAATGTTTTAATATACATTCTCATTAAAACACTCCCTCATAAAGAATTACCTCCATACAAGTAATCAAGACTTTCTGTCTGAAAACTGACAACACCAAAGTGACGTGATGGTACATTGTTTTGTATGTTACTAAAAAGGATCATAATGAAGCACAAGTTAAATTACATTTTCTTTTGTGCAAACACTTGGATGGGGGGGTAAATGAGGGAAAAAAAAACATTTTCAGAACTCACATTCCTCTGATTCTTATGGATTCTAGGAAGCATTTAGGCCCTGAGTCGAAGCTGTTTATGAACTGCTTTAGCTTACTACAGCTGTCTACAGTCTCCCTGCTGGGACTTCATATCATGGTGAGCTGGCAAAATGTGTTCCATTGTGTGCCTTTCACTTACCTCTGTACACTCAAAATGGACTACTATATGGGGCAGCCACTCTACAATTCAGGCTATCACTTTATATAAGCAGTGAATTTCCTTCCACTTAAATACTGGCCATTTTAGACACATCTTTCCCTATTTCCTACAACTTTTAAGATTCAAAGATACATGAACAGGAAGAATATGCACTGTTTGGTTTTTTTTTTGTTTTTTTTTTTTTTTTTTACAGAGAGCTTACACTATATTTATACATCAGTATTTTTTAATTTACCTTGATAGCTTCACGAGGAATTATTTCAAAAAGAAATTATCTATAAAATCTGGAAAATATATTGCTAAAATAACTGGATATATTGACACATGTATCACTGCTTGTATATCACAACTGCATACTCAGCTGAGACATAAAGTAACTAAAACAGCTGGATGGACCATAATTTACTGGTAGTCGCTAGATAATTGGTATGACCACCACCTTATCATTACAAGTTATGTAAAATTATTTGTTTAAAAAACACTCATCTTCCAGTCTCTAATTCAAAGTCCAGTGAAATTCATGGAAGAAATGCAAATTACATAAGATTAAAGTGTTTCTAAAATGCACCTTTGCTAAAACAAACAAACAAACAAACAAAAACCCAACCTCAAAACCCTCCCCCAATCCAAATCCAAATATAATGACTTTTTCTTACTCTGATACAAAATAATCCCAGAAAACCATACAAAATTTTTAAATATCACTGATGACCCTCTCTTTTTGTTATAAGTATTAGATCATGAAGAGTTTATAACTATCCTTAGGAATTTGGCTTCCATCAAATTGTCTGCAAGACATCTTGAAACATTCAGGGGGAATGGGGACAGGAAACAAATAAAACTAATTTATTTAAAAAGAAAAGTTAGAACTTCAGACACCAGTTCTGAAAACTTGAACCATCCTTTCTTCATATAACTTATACTGCACTGAATTACTAATGGATACAAAGTTTTCAAAAATGACGGATAACAGGAGAAAACAAAGCTGTCAGGTTACTATTTGCAATACAGTCTGTTTCATGGCTCTTCAGTGAGGAATTGCTATAGAGCAGTTGACTACTGGAAAAAGTGATGAAGAAGTGAACAAATTAAAAAGATCAATATAAATTACTGTTTTGTTAAACAATTAATTCCATTTCATAGTAGTACTGAGTGATCTTCCTGTTTAAACTGAAAGAATTATTATAGTTCTGCAAACTTAAATTTCTTCCCATTGAATAAGAGTGGTATAGGTATAGTGAATGATAGTACACACATTCACCGAATTTCTTGACTACTTGAACCAGAAAATCCACATGGAATGCCAAAAAAACAGCCAGCTTGAAGCCTTAATAACTCAGGAGAATAAACATCTGTACATAGTGCCTCTAGTTTCAGAATCTGACTCTTGATCAATAATGTACCTTAGCAAATTATATACGCAGCTCATATACCAAATTTCTCATCATGTTGTACTAATTTCTACTGAACAAGGGAAAGTTTTGGATATTTAGGTGAGGATTTAATCAAGAAAGCACTTGATCAGTGTCACATTTTCAAATGTTTAACACATTTCCTACCTCTAGAAAAGTAAAAACAGGAAAATTTCCACTTCTAATCCTCTTTAATATTCAAAATAGTCAAGTGCAATACTGTATCCTACAAGTCTCCCTCTTTTCTTCTCTCCCAAGAGAAAATACAAAATTTTTAGTGGCGTTTCAATTTTGATATGATTGTCCTAACCAGTAGGATCAGATTCTGTAACAGCCTTTAAAAATCCCTTAACACAGCTACACTGCTCAGACACCAGCCAAGTTAGGGAACAGTGATGGGTCTGCTTCATTCCCCATCTGGTTTCTAACTGATAAACATCACATCCCTTCAGCTATTGCACAGCCATCATCTCCAATTATTTTTCATATTGTTACCCTAAGCTGACATTGATCTGCACATCTTGAGTTCTAGTTTAAAACACCACCACACTTCTCACAGCGGCCAAAGGAAGACAGCAGAACAGAGGGCAAGAGGGTTCCAGGTCCTTATGGCCAGAACGCCACAAGGCTTTCTTGCATCTTATGCACGTAGTTTTATCCAATAACATTCTGAGACCAAGACTGACTTCTTACATGGCAAAACAAACAAACAAAAAAATCAAAATAAAAATGAACATTTTTGAAGGCTTATCTTATCTGTTTGCTGATGATGTGGGAGTCTTTGAGGTAGACTTCGCAAACAAGATCCTTTATTATTAAAAATAATCTCTCCTAATAAAAAATGAACATGCTATTGTTTGTCTGAATGAAGCTGATTTACTAGACTGACAGCTTATCTAATACAAATGCCATGAAATATTCCAGAGTGAAATGGTTTGGAAACAGTTTCTGAACTCCTTCCCAATTTGCTTAAAGCTTTCTGAACTCTCCCTCAAAGCTTTTCAATACAGGATTTCGCACTTGAACATTTCTTTCAAGGATCATCAAGCCTTTTATCTTTTTTTCTTTGAAATAATTTAGAAATTACAGCATCTTCCTGGTGAGACCTTACTAGTTTGTCTAAAGCCCAAGTTTACATTTCAGATACTTGAAATAAACAAAATTGTTTACAGTGCATTTAATGTCTATGATTGCAGATGAAACTAGACTGTTGGTGTGCACGTTGCTTGCAGCAAAACTTGAAGAATACTTATGACAGAGAAGCAAGCCAAACTCATTATTTCTTTGAGATCTCTTCCAAAGTCTGCAATGGAATAAATGACAGAGCCCATTTCTTCTTCATGCCTTTGAAATTTCCTTCAGCTATGCTTTATATATTTTTCATTTCTAATATCAAACAAATTTTCTTCTCAAAGTGTGCATAATATCTTAACTACTAAATAAAACTGCAAAGTTAGGTCAACTGAATTACATCTTTCAAAAGGTTTTATGACTTTGATATGTAGTTCACTTCTTTCCTATGTTAGAAATAGTCTTATCAGATCTTTCTTCTTTCCATGTGGCTTTTTGGCATGACTGCACAACTCTTGCTCTCTAGCCAGCATTTGTTCACGTGAGATGCCAGTGCTATTGACAGGACTACTTGCCAGATGACCTGCCAACACAAGTATGGGTTCCATCGATGCATTTATTTCCTGTTACTTAGACTTACATAGGTTACTTGTTTCTACACCAAAGGTTTCTAGTGATATTAAATTTCCACATTAAAAAAAAAGAATATATATATTTAAGGATACTGATACTGATCTAACAAGAAGATTGCACATTATTTTGAATGTAAGCAAAAAAACTAAGCCATTTCTGGCACAAAACAAGTTGCTTGTACCCAAGGTCTAAAGAAAGAAAAACTCTAAGAGAGCCATGATGATTTTTCTCTAATGAGGGTGATGTCATGATATGCATATTCATAGCCTGTTTTGATAAATTTTAAATGCAGAAATCGTTGGAGTTTGCCCAAAAATACATTTTCTGCAACTGAAGGCTTCACAGGCCCTATCTACAAACATTCAAAAACTACCCACAACAACAACTTGCTAGCCTGCCTTTGCCATGCCTGGCTGCGTTTTGTGACATCCATCTGGCACGTTGAGTGAGGTCAATCTGAAACACCTGCCTGGGCTGGGGGTTGCTTCTATCCACCTGCCTACACTGAGGTTACTCAACGGGTAGTCTGCAAAGGGCCACAAACAGGAAGCAACCAATGCCTGAGTCATCCCCACTTCTCATCATACTCCAACAGTTTGCATTCTTCTGGGAGATATCTTAGTCCTTTGGGAAGGAAATGGCTTATTGTCACGTCTAGGAAATCCAAAATTGCTCAAGGATTTGTAGTACTTACTGTGAAGAACTACAGCAGTTTTGTATGTAGCAGATGGATGAAGTTGTCAGTTTTTCTGGGCAAAGTGCATAGTGCAAAAGCCAGAAATAGCTCCTTTTCCAAAGTCAGTTCTGTCTGACTGCTCCTGGAAACCAGGGACTCTGTAAATCACATGCACACACAGGCCAACTGCCATATAATACCTCACATATTTATTTCAGTCAGGAAAAAAGTGTCAGTCATATCACCTTTTCCTTTCCCCCCTCTTTTTTGAGTAATACCACTTGCAATTACAGAAGTCCACAGCGGCATTTAGGATTGTATGACAGATTTTTGACTCGCCTTCTTGGTCGTAGAAATTTCAAACATTTTAAAGTAATTGAGTATCTATTATATATTTCCACAACAGAAACCACAGATAAAGATGTATTAATATCTATGTAAAATATAAAGGAAATCATTGTATTGCATTTCTTTATATCCTGACTTTAAGATCTTCCACAGTTTAACTCACATGCAGAAATAAATGAGATATCCAATTCTAATAACAGTAATCACCCTATATATTTCTATGACAGTGATGGTCATTGTATATGTATATACATATATTTGTCTGTGTTTACAGTAGAGGCTGCAGTAGCTTTTCTCTACTGCACAATCAATATTATTCAGCAATAAGTGGGACAGACATAGCTTGGTTTTTATTTGTATTTAATGCACATCTACAGAATTACATTTATATACAACAATTCTTCTCAAAGGACTGCAAATCCTACAACGTACCAGATACTTAAACTTCTCCTAGCTCTTAAGTAAAAAAAATTGCCCTTGATTATTATTTCTTTTTTTATTTGCACTATATTCAAATATCTTTAAGGTGGAAAATAAATGCTTACTGGTATACATTATGCCAGTAATCATTACTGAGCACAACAATCAGAAATTTTGCAAGTAATCTAGGACAACATCACTCCCATGAGGAGTGAAAATTGTTAGGACATCTTTAACATGGATAATAAAAGACCACATTTTATTTTCTGCATATTTCACATGCATTTGTGTTGGTTGTAATGGAATTTCTCCAAGATGAACATCCACAATAACCTCAAATGGCTGAACATCCATCAGAGAGAAAGGACTTGTTTTCCAAATAAATCATTTGGGATGACAGATTACATATTTAGGTGTTAATTTCCTGAATCATTCTTTTCATAACATTACTACTAGTGCAGAATTTTCCTTCACACATGCATCTATCTCCCAACAGTATATTAGGTTGGACATAATATTTACTTTATGGTTTTAAAATTTTTCTTTGTTAAGTCTTCTGGGGTCCTTCCTCTCTTGAAAAATCTACTATAAACAAACAAAAAAAAATTTAAAAAATCTCATTCATCAAGAGCTAGGGAAGATGTTTTGAAGTTTTCAAAGACTGTGTATAGTATTTCCTACTACATAATTCTTTTAGTTAATCTCCCTGGGAAAAAACTAGTTACCGATCACCTCAAACTAGTGGAACTCACCTCTAATTGAACACCCTTTCTACATGTGAGCCAGTACAGTGCTACCTGAACCCCAGAGAGCTGGAGGACAACAGTCTACTGTCAGAGACCAGAGCAAAGCACCGTCTCCCGGGGAGTCCAGCATGACATGTAGCAAATTCACAGATGTGCTTAAGGATAAGAAAGAGGTACAGAAACAGAAGATGAATTAATAATAGGTCACCTTCCTCTGGTAATATATAAAATGTATTTGCACTTACAGTATGGAGTGGAACTCCATTAACCATGCTCAGGTATCTAGTGTTTAAGTCAATATCCGAATGCCTCCAAGACAGCTGGAAGGGGCTGGTAAAGGAGAGCAGTACCTGTGTACAGAAATAGCTACGGAGCTATTCTAGGGCATCTACATAGGCAGTGGATGCCAATTTAAAACAATTTCCAAAATACCTAGCTATGAACAAACAAAAAGAAGCCACATTTGTTATCACTGTGCCGTGAATTCTGATATTCTTTTTCTACGGCAGCTTATTTTGAAAGCATTGCATATTACAGGTAATTTAAGTATGTTTTCTAGTAGAACCTTAAGCCAACATTTTCAGTTGCCTCACTTCCTTATAAATACTGGAGTTTCTTATTTATATTTCCATGCAGTTGAGGGGAGGAAAGGCCTCATAAAAATGTATGTAATCAGTTTCTTGAAGATAGATAAGAAGAGCCCTGTGATGATCCATTGTACCTCAGTTTTCGACACAGAGTCAAAATGATGTGTTCACTTATATTTAACTGCAAACAAGACAGAGGATTTCTAAAGTCAAGTGCCTTGAGAAAATGAAACAAACTTAAACAAAACAAAATTCTGGTAAGATTCTACAAAAGAGAGTTAAAATTACCTAAATTAACTGAAGTAAGAACTTAGAAATATTTGTCTTCGCACTGACCTTATGAAACCCATAAATAATAATCTACATTAAGCTGAAGACAAAACATCACCACCTCCTTGTCACATAGCAGACATGCATGTGTTCATATGAAACATGAGAGACAATGAAAAACTGAAATTATTGGAGTCAGCTGTTAGATAGACTGTTCAGGAACATTAAACACTAAAGAGAACCCCATATATCACAATTTTAGAACCCAGTGAAGCTAAACATTTATGGTCCAAATTATATTTTAATCAATAATGACCATCATAAAAGAATCTAAGTAGTTCTAAGCAGTGCTTAGTGTGCACATACCCCACATGTGTGCATATATAATTATATATAATTTATAATATCTAATATATAACATGATATATACACTCAGTATAAATAATATATTAATTTAGATATAATTGCATATGTGTGCATGTGTGTGAGCAAGTATGAGAGAAGAAAGAGATAGCACAAGATTGAGATGAAATCCCAGCAATCTAATTAGAAAATTCATTTTTTAATCAGGATATGCTAACGTCTTGGTTCTTATTCTTCCTAACTGACAAGATAAAAAGAAAATTCAATAAATATGATATGAAAAGGTATGTTTCCAGTATTTAAGGAAAAACCAATTTGATCATTTTATGAGTCCCACAAGGTGACTATTTAATGAGTTAAAGTGATGGGTCTGTTATTTTTTGTGTGTGTTTTCCTATGGTTTCTCCCAGAAACACATGGTTAGTGTTGAACAAACTGTTATTACCCTTGCCAGTGTTTAGATTTGAAGGTCACTGCAAGTTGTCTAGAGCATGCATTATTCTTCTGTGTTGCATTTGGGGATTGTTTTGACAGTACTCATTTTATGTTTTCAAATACTCTATGTTTATCAGGGTAGATGTTCACTTGCATAAAGGACAGTAAGGAAGCTAACTTCCTGGCTTTGTTTAGTTTTGTTTTGTGTTTTTTTTGGTGGTGGTGGTTTTTGGTTTGTTTTGTTTTGTTTTGGTTTTTTTTTTTGTTTTTGTTTTTGGTTTTTTTTTGTTTGTTTTTTTTTTTTTTTTTTTTACCAGTAGTTGAATGGCCCTTATGTTTTTGAATATTTCCTAAAAATAATAATAACAGTAGCAAGAAAACTACTTGTAGATGTCTCATGACGGCTTACAGGAAAAAACAGAAAAAATAATCAAATAAACTATTCACTGTGAAGCACTGATGTACAACTTCAGAATGGAACGTCTTGAACAGCCTATGCAGAAGTTTCCAAAGTGAATGTTTATAATGTCCAGACCATCAAGTGCTCTAAATAGAAATAAAGCTGAGAAAATAATGAGAATTCCACTTCCTTATTTGCTGAGGGTGGAACATAGGATTGACACCGATACTTTTTGAGTTTGTGGAAACGTGTAATAAACTGAGTGGAGCATTAAAAGCTCTTTGATTACCCACAACTTGTAGTCTCTACTGGTTCACTGCAGTGATTCTATGTTCTCTTGTTTTATGCTTCACTGTTCTATTACTACAATCTTTTGTATGAAAAAAACATTAAAATTAAAATTAAAACAATAAAGGTATTTTAACCTTTAATAAATTTGTGCATCACAGTTTACATCTGTTACTACCTCTAAAGCTGTGAATACCTCCATATCTCAGCTCCCCACAAAACATTGTTGGTCTTAAACAGCTTATGTTTATACTAATTTTACTTCTCTTTCACATGAACAGAGTGGAGAAAATCACAACTGGCCAAAGAACAGCCTGAATTCTAAAACTAATCCTACAGCATTTTTTTAAGGCTCTTACAGCCATGGAAATCATTCATCACTCCCATTATATCTCTATAAGACCTAAAAATAACCCAGTAAAATTTCAGTTTGGGTACATTCTGACAAGCTAAATTTGCTCTGTAAGATCATTCTGGCTGCCAGATTTTTCTAGTTTGCATTTTTTTCAGTGTGCTTCCTTACGACTTAAAACCAAACTAAAGAAACAAAAAAATATAATTTAAAGTACAGCTTCATTCCAGTGATAAGAGAACTAAACTGTATAAGTCTGAAACTTATTAATAGTTTACTATGAAGGATATTCAAGTGCATTCTGTGTACAGGGCAATTCTCTCATGCACGTTTGGGTGATAAGAACTTGTGCAGTTAGAATAAAGATTCTTAATAAAAAAGACATCTGTAATTTTCTGCAGATAACAGAACTGAGATCTGCAGCTAAATAAATATGGAAGTCTTCTGTAATGTAAGAAAAACTATTGAAATTTGAGGACAGATGGCATTCCAACATTACTCGAAATGGCACTGCATCATAAAACCGCCACAAAAATCAGCTATTCAACTTTGAGGGTCACTGAACACTAACGTTTTCCAAATGAGTCCCAATTACAAAAGCACCTGTGCCCAGTAATTTTATGCTAATTCAGTGAAAAATGCAACATGAGTCTACATAATTTCTCATTTATTACCTATAGTAATTTAGCATATTGTTTACCTGATCTATTTTAGTAAAGGACATAATTGCAAAGTGAATTTAAAGGATACTTGGCTTACATTCTGTCAAAACAAAACAGAACTTTCTTTGATGAAAATATGCAAACTTGTTATTCATATAGCAAACTTAAAGAAAGTATGCTAACATGAACACTAGGCTAAAATTTATAAATATGTAAGAACCTGTAAAATGAGCCCATGGAAATGGAAATTACATCTTGTCAGTAAAAAGGCAATACAAGATTTCAGTATTATCATCAGCTAGTGACACTGCATTCCATAACAGAATCCAGTGAAATTGGTAAAATATTTGCTTTATATGATTATCTATTGGGATTTTGTTTGTAATCAGGTAGGTGTTCCCACAGCTGTCTAACAGCTTCTGTCTCACTTTAATCACTTGGCTGATATATAAAGAGGAGAAATAAATATTTTGAAAAGCATCTATTTTATGAGTATATACCAATATATGAAAGGTTGTGCCTTAAAAAAAACCCCAAAACTAAATTACACTTCATATAATTCAGTTAGGAAATTTAACAAGTCCTGTTAGATCACTTCTACTCCATCACTAAGCATAGCCTTTCTTAATCCTGACTTTTATAGGTGAGAAAAATGCTTTATTACTATACAATTTGTTTTCTTTTAAGTCAACTGGGCTAATGATACAAACATTTTCTGAAGGCTAGTGCTGACTTTAATGATGTAGTGAAATGTGAGCTGCATACATATTAATATTTTGAGGCCAGCCAACTGCTGTGAGAAAGCTGTTGATAACACATTAGGGGTTTGGTCCTGCAAACTCCTAGGTATCATTGTAGATATTTCAGTGGAAGCTGAACAGGCTCAGTGCATTACAAAAAAGGGTGGGATTCCTCTAAGAAATCCCTTGCCTCTACTCTTCTTAATCCTCAAATGCAGCCTTTTTCTGTGACCTCTCTGTCTAGAGATTTCCCTTAGATTAATTTCCTATTCTGTCACAGATTTTGGAGAAAATGTTTGTGTAGTACTACAGGATTTCAGTCCTGAGTTCAGATCTCATGTCACTACAGTTAGGTCACTGGGTTACGATAAGCTTATGTTGCAGACATTTTTTTATAATTCATCTGATAGTGTGTTTTTAAGGTCCACAAACAGTCTTTGCATTAATATCTCAAGAAATGTAGATCTTAAACATTTATTTATATATTATAGGCATGTATATGTTGGATATATTTAAGAGCATAAAAATATCATTGCTAAACTCTTTTCAAGGTACTTTATTGCACTCAATACACCTAAACCTATATTACCTAGATAAAAGGAAAAGTAGAAAACCCTCTAAAATAGCCAAGGAAAGTATTACACTTATTACTGAAGGCTCTAGGCAGTTGGCTTATGAAATATGGCTGGATTTGCCATGTAGCACATCAATACTTTCCTGAATTATTGTACTGCTAAAGAACTTAGTAATATACTTCTGGCTTCCGTATCATTAATCATTTGTGTTTCAATTACAAATTTTTAATTTCTTTCTCTAAGTCAAGCAAAAGAATTGGGGGCATACTGAGAAATAACTGGGTTTGGACATAGAAAAAGCTATATCTACTTTTCATGTCCCATAATTATTCAGAGGATCAGTTCTGTGGAACATTATCTATGCTACAGACCTGACACGAAGCACTTAGATATCAATATTTTTCTAATAATTTTTTAAAAGGCAGGATTAGCTCTACTATGTTCTGCTGCCTTACACTAATAAAAGTATCCTTCAAATTGTATTTCTGAGTACATTTTTGAAATCCTAGAAATAAAGAGAAAACTTCAGCATGACTTTCAGGGTCTTCTGTCCATGTATTACATGAACTTTATTTGCAGGAGGTCTCTCTAAGTACAAATGGTAGGATTTAAATATTTTTCCCCAGAGTACCTTGAAGACAATAGTCCTGAGCATGCAACTTGAGACTGCAGAATCCCCTACAGCTCCTCTCAGTACTGCCAGAACCCTCACTCCATTTCTGCATATTATATTTTCTATGTACTTGTATTGTCAACTGCAAAGACCAACATAGATTCATAAACAATTCAACAGTTAAAGTAGCCGAAGGATTACAAAGACGGAGGGATACAGACTACTATCTGACTGACCTATGCAAATCAGAGCCTTAGGGCAGTTGAAAATTCATCACTTAGATAGTTCTGCTCATTAAAAAAACAAAACCAAATCTGCCTCCCTCTCCCCCAAAAGCCAAACCACCACCCCCCACCTAGATATTAAGGACAAAATGCCAGAAAGCATATAAGGACATAGGCAGCTAGTGTAATATTAAAAGAAGCAACAAAAAAAAAATACATTAGAGAAAAAAGATAAGGAAGAAAGAATACAGTATGCTTTGATAATGTATCTACATGTCACCACCAACAGCAAAGAGTTATTCACACAAGGTTGTCTCCATCTCCTCTTCCGATTTTTAATTCTTGATTGTCAGATCATAAATTGAAACTTATTTGGAACAATGAACAATGTGTATCTGATAACAAACAGCATGCTCACAATAGTTCTCCTACCATCTTTTGAAGTGCCCCTTTATTCCATAGATGAAAAAACATATCCTGGCAAACTGCAGGATCACTTAATGAGTGGAAATAATAGGAACAGAACTTTGTTTCATTCAGTTTCTCATGCTGCATTTTACATGGCTTACTCCACACAGGGACAATAAGTGAATTAGCAGTCCAACAAAATTAAGAATGTTGTGGTAAAATACAGAAATAATTCCATCTCCAAGCAACTATAAGTATGCTTTTAGGCCCTAAACTTGTTAAGTGAGTGAATACATTTTAGTCTTCCTGAGAATTCACATGCATTTAAAATATAAAGATCAGGATAGCAAGTAAACTGCAGTTTATATTCTTCTTGTGATTGGAGATCTCAGATCAGTATGTTTGATATAGTACACTGAATATACTGTAAATATCTAGTCACAGTATTATTATTTGAGGATGAAGGGTCACCTTAACCAAGTTTAATTGCTTTTGGCACTTACATAACCATTTTACTGCCTTTCAACAGAATTTTTATGCAAGTCAATAACTGTTTTATAGATTACTTCAAACAAAAGCTACCTAGTGTGTTTCTGCTATTTTGGGCTCTAAATTCATACTGAAACAATTTCATGCAGCTTTATTGAGGTTAGTCTAATCTTGCTATCATACATTTGAGATTGTATTTTTTCATTTTTCCACCCCATTTGATTTGCAGTAGGACTTAGACATTAACCTTTTCTTTGTATCTTTGCAGTTCTCTAGGCCAGTCCTTTATCACCTGATGGCAGAAACATGAAGGAAGATGACCCATGAAATCACCAAATTACATGTATTTTTTTCAAATGTCTCATAATTTGGGACTAAAGCTGTGCTATACTTTGTGATAGTCTAAACTATGACAGTACATTCACAAGCAGAAATTGAGAGAAAGGCAAATGGTTCCCTCAGTAGTAGTCTGGCATCTGTAATTTATTGGATAGGAGATGATGCCTTCATGTAAAGAATTAATTTGTAAGGTAGTCTATAGTAATTGTATCACCCTGCATGCCTTTGGTATTCATTCAATAATACAGCAATTGAAAATTAATGAAGAACAGAAAACAATTAACTAAACCCTGCAAAAACTGATGAGCGTGACATACTAAAGATACTAAATATCTCCTTTCAAACTTTCGAAGGGAAACAACAGCAGCTATAAAGTCAATTTAAGTACAGACAAATCAAGTCTTGTTTCTTCTGTACCCACAACTTTCAGTTGATCTGTGTCAGAAATATAATAGTTTTTTTGCTCTTCCCAGTGAGACCTGAACCTGCATGATTACTTCAAAGTCCGAAGAATCATGTGGTATTCTGACTTGCATCCTTAATATTAATGAAGAAATAACCAGCCACCTACTAGAGGAATATTGATATGAATCCGCTGAGAAGCTGGACTGTGTTTCTGTAAGATGTGTTCTCAAGAAAAGACTATGTTCAAGAACTGTGCAGTTCTAATGCATTTTCAGAAGGAGTGTAAAATCAGAAAATTATCCAAAACAACAATATAAGACTCAACCAATTGTAGCTATTCCAACACAACTGGAAATCTCACTGAATTTTTAAACTAAAGGAATAAAGTGTTAGAAAGGTAAAACTTCCATGTGGATAAAACATCTGTAGTTTTGACTGTGTATAAGGTGCTTCCAAATGCTGTCAGGCTATTTCTGGTTTTAGCGTAAATCATTCAAGGAATCCCTTATGTTTAAAGGGCTGTGGAGTACATGGAAAAGGAACATCACAAATTGTGTTCTCAAGAAAAAAAAAATTATTGAGGGCTGCAATCAATTTTTAACAGGTTTACTCAGTAAATAATGAGGACAAAGTCAAGACTTGGACTTCTATAAACATATTAGTCATATATAACCCTCCACCATGAGCGAAGAGTAACAATCTCAAACTTTAAGAATAAGTATGGTGGATTTTGGCTACACTACTTTTAGTAGGGAGAGCATTTGTATATGTATATGGATGTGGGGCAAAACATCAGAATCCTGTGCTGTGAAACTTGATTTGATGCAAAAGTTTTTCTTATTTCTTCACACTGGTGCCTTACACCCTAAGGCACAAAAACACAGAGGGGCATTGGTTAAAGAAAAATGCATTGGAAAGGCACATGATACACACCTAAGTGTCTTCTGCAGTGTTTCTCCAGGAGTATTCTGTCAGTATTTGACAGAAGAAAACTGTTAAATTTAAGGAAGGACTACCCTCAACTCTTATTTTCCTACCCTTGTAAGAACAGGAGAGAGCCGGTTTCCTTTGGTTGTGGGCCCTACCTTTGGAGCGCTGAAGGGCAGGAGCAAGGACCCAACTCCCAGCACAAAGCACAAGGAAAGAACAGCTCTTTTCTCTCTACAGATGATACACCCACTCTGGATCAGTGACAATTTAGGCCAAGCTGTCAGCTAGTACAAGTGCACTGCCATGCAATCACAAACAATTTACTTCTTTTCCTATTTGCTTTTATTCAGTGATGAGGTATTCCATAGCCCCACATCGATTGTTTCAAGTGCAAAATAGTTTACAAATAATAAGCCCAAGCTTTCATATAAATTTTCTTCTGAATTATGCACAACTTTCAGCTATCTAAATTCAGAGACATCCTTCAAGCTAAAAGGTTTCTGTCCTAGCGTTAAATTATCAAGATTACTTCATTATTACACACTTCTACATGGAACTTTTTTTTTTTTTTTTTCCCCTGAATTGCCCATTCCATTTTGTTCAGCATAGGCTTTTCACAATAAACTAAGATTAAGCAAAATTTTGATCTGGAGATGTGTCATATGAAAAGACGAAATACAACCTGCTCATCTGTTTATTACTTCTTTTGTTGTGACTAGACTATCTTCTAAATATGACTGTAGATTTTCTTTTGGTAACGGAATAAATTGAAACAATTGTCTGTATGAGCAATCACAATCCCATTTGCAAATACATTTTGTTGCTCTCCTATGTGGGATTCAATGTGCAGCTAATGGAATTCTGACCCAGAGACAAGACATCTCTAATATTCATCGATTTAAACAGTCGCACAATGTGAATATTACTTATAATGAAGGAATAAACTTTCCTCTTATTACCTTTTTCTGCCAGATAAGCTATGACCAAAAACTCATGACAAGTTTGTTGCTGGCTGTGGGACAGATTTTGTTTGTGTTGTGTGTGCGAATCACTGACTTTACTTACTGTATAGGCACAGAAGAAACTGTTGTATACAACCACAGAGGAACGGACTGTGAACTTTCAGTAGTTATTGAAAGACAGACTATTTGATCAGAAAAGAGAAAAAAATATAAAATCATTATAGATAAATGCATATAATAATAAACTTATCTCCATATAAACACACATATAACCATTGGTATTTTCATTCTAATTGTACTTGATTGGTGACAGATCTGGGTAAACAGATGAATAGATAATCTTTACTTCAGACCAAGAATATGACATTGTGATGCAAAAACAAAGAATCAGGGCCTGTTCAAAGCCCAAGTAAATTCTGTTTAAGGTAGTGGTTGATATTTCAATTCTTTTGTGGCAGACTTTGACAAGAAATTGAAGTAGAAATTCTAGATTATAAAGAATAAACAGGAGAGAAATATGATAAATACTTTGGGACTTCATATCAGGAGCTAGGAGAGGTGATAAATAAAAAGCTGAAATAATTAAATGAGCCCATACTTCATGCACTTAAAGCAATCTCATAGTAAAACAGAATACAGAAACTGAAGTATTAGCAAAAATCTTTTAAGTACTCCACAGAGGTTTAGAAAAATAATGTGCAGGGGGCAGTGTAGGGGTTGTAGATGTGCTTTGCAGCTATAGTTTTATTTGAGTTTTTTAAAGAAAGTAGAAGCACTAACAACAATATCGGCAATACCAGGGGCAGGGGAAGAGACGGCCAATATAAGGGGGAAATAGAGGAATATATTGTTTTTTACATTATAACTCCCAGGACTGCTTGACACACGTATGCTTCTATCAAAGAGTGTGTGTTTTAGAAATGCACTGAGGTTTTTTTATTGCACTGTTTAATTAAAATAAAAGGAAGTTTTTCTACCTAAAAGGAATGAATCCTTTTATTGCCTCTAAGCTTTTAGTTGTGCTTACAAGTATAGTTTATCATCTGCTCCTGACAAATGGGGCCATATGTCCTTCACAGGTCTGCTGATATCACAAACATTCATCTCCATTCCTGTTGAGAGCTTTTCTAATCAAGTAACTAACTCCTGGAAAAATCTAAAATACTGCTTAAAAAAAAAAAAAAAAAAAAACAAAAAAAAAACCAACAACAACAACAAAAAAACTCAAAAAAAAAAAAAACCAAAACAAAAACAAAAAAAAAAAAACAACAGAAGAGCAGCAGCAAAGGCTGCAGAATCTGCCTACAAAGCAAGGAGAATCAGAAAATACTGATTGGCCTGTCTCTGGGTCTAGACAAAGCTTGCTTTAAACCAGCTAGGGTGCTAGGTCTTCTTGCTTCTTCAGTTGAAGGTGGACTGCTCTGGATGCTCAGGACAGCTAAATTAATGACATCTGGGGTTATTGTCTGTACTTTATTACTGTAATGAGAACATAAAATTATCAAGAGAAAAATAAAAATTGTAAAGCCCTTACTACTCTCTACAGTTATGTCAGTGTACTAAGAATTATATATTTCAGTCCCCTTCTCAATATTTGAAGGGTACTAAAACTGTAGAAAATGCATTCCTGATAGAACGCCATCACATATTTCCAAACTGACAGTTACACAGTCATGTTAGTATGATGCCTAAACAGCACAGTAGTACTTGCACTTAAATTCAGCCATGATGAATGTCATTATCTGTAGCTTATAGCACTTCTGTTCTGGAGGGTGAGTGTGTTTTCTTACAAATTATAAATACCTGAGATGTATATTTGCATTCCCATAAAGCATTTTTAAAGCCATTCTACAAAACATGCATAATCACCTAGTAGTCCTAGGACCCTTTGCATAAAGTGATTGGTGAAATATTAAGTAGGTAGTTGTCATTATAAAATCTGAAATTGAAAACTAAAAAAAAAAAAAAAAAAAATAGGACTATAATTAAAAGAGCTTAAGTTTTATATGTGTATATCTTTCAAAGTTTTCCATAATTCTTGATCCTATGCCTAATGGTTCCTATAGCAAATAATTTAGAATAATGAAAGGTAGTCTAGATCCAAAGTCCATTAAGATAGTGGCAATCTTTATAGTAGAGAACAGACAGGATTTACTAGGGAAAGAGGCAGTTCTTGGACATACTGTTTACTAATACATGACTTTGTTTCCATATCATTTCTTTAATCACAATTTTTCTTAATAACTTTTGACTTAGTACATCATGTGCTTATCTGTGACCTTTTGCTTCATTGTTTTAGGCTGTTGCCTGGATTACAAACCAGTATATAATTTGCCAGGGCTGCAATGGAGTCAGTTGTGATATACTGGTTTGACAGGAAAAGACATTTCCATTCAGGCTCTTAAAAGTACAAAATACATCATTCCACGCATTTGGTAAGAGCTTAACTCACATTAGCCCAATTTAAATAAAAAGTAATAATGCTCTGGACAACAAAGTCAGGTGGCGTTTTCCTCAGAACAGTAGAATGCTTCTAGGAGCACTCAGCAATGATGATACAGTATGTCAGATGCTAAATTATTGGGTAATGAAATTTACTGTCTTGGTCTAGATTTTGTCTCTTCAGATCTTTTATCTGATATCTAAAAACCAAAATACATTTAAGGATAATAGAGAACAAGGGATGGTTACAATTCTGCCTAACAGAACTAGATTACAGATGGAGAGCTACCTAGCTTTTTCCTTCTAATGAATGTTCATGTAAGAAGAGGCAGAACTTCAGTTACACTGGACAACAACATGCAAGACCAAAAAGGTCTGAGTTATGTGTTTATAACTCCTTTTTGCTGAATTACTGGTACTGAGGACATGGATGAAAGCATTATTAAGGAATTCTTAAACAAGTTGCAATCTGGTAGAATAAAATTTTCAAGGTATACATGAAAATTTTTATAGAAAACTTTTGTGACAAATATTTTGCCAGGTGAGACTAGATGTCCACAAGGGTTTCTTCAGTCCTTAGTGTGTATAACGATATAATAAAGTCACAGTTTAAAGCAACTTTCACTGATGACAAAATATTACTCCAACATGGTATCAGAGACTGGAGGTAGACAGCAGAAGTATATTTTCTGAGTGGCCTTGTTACTCATAAGCACTTATATCTAATGTCAGAATGGAATTAGATCACTTGATATGGATCACTTGAAATTTATTCTAATAAACATTTGTTTGGCAGTAACTCTAGATGTCTATTGTAAATGTATCTGTAGCTAAAACAACAAGAAAAGGAAACAGAATTAATCAGGTTTAAAAACCAGAAGATTTTGTTGGATCATCATACATGTAATAAGTATTATTAGAGAAAAACTTTTTAATAAGTTTTTACAAGTCAATTACCTGCATTTTATTATATCTAAACCTATAGTTTCACATTCCCTTAATAATAACTAAATTTTACTATATTTTTTTTCTTTTAGCATGGGCAAGTTCGACTACCTAATATTTTCTAGTATGTGAAGTTCAAGGATGGCTAGAGAGATGAATATATATTCAAAGGTACAACTACATGAATAAATACACCTTCTACTTCCTGTATAAATATTCCTTCTACTCTTCATTTTCCCACCATTTCTGAAGTTTTAAAACAGGCTGTCCCTCACTGCAAAGGAGAAAAACATCAAAACTATCTTTCATAAAACTATTAAGATACTTAAGCATCTTAAGGTGGTTTGTGGTTTTGTTGTTTTGTTTTGTTTCTTATTGTTATAATACTTAAGAAACTGAAACAAGCAAATAAACACATTCATTCAATAACAGTCTTGATTTCCTACAGTCATGACAAAGGAAAAAGCAATTAGCTGTGGGATAATGAACACTGTATAACACTTCTTACACTTCAGAGCAGCAATAATACATATCATCAGAATATGCTTTATGGACAATTACAGTCTTCCTAGATGAACAAAGCAGCTATTGAAGTTACTGTCACAGACATTAACATCTGTATCTTTCAGGAAGACAAAGCCAAAAATACCCAACCTCAGAAGAGTTACAGACCCCAGGAGGACCAACTTAGTGAAGCCAGAACCCTTCTGAACCACAAGCTGACTTTCATAAATGAGGTCACTTGGAGAAATGCTTTTCCTTTCGAGACTTTGACTTTTTTCCCTCAATCATGTCTTAAAAAAGGCTTTCTTATTGATTTAAGAAAAGATAGGAATCCTGGTAGAGGAATCATTTCCAAAATAAACTGTCGTCTTCCAACCATCTGTTTCTTTAAGTCTCTTCTTATTAAGACAGCTGTTCTCATAAAAACAAAATACCTGACAATAGGATTACCATCATGACCATAGTTCAATCAATAGAGATGACGACTATTATTTTTCAAAAGATATGAGAAAAGAGGACTCCATAAACAATTTATAAACTACCTCAAAATATTTAGTAATAAAAAATATTCAATAGTCATTTATTATATGACACCATTTTTCACTGCTTCAAACATTCAATTTAAGCACCATACATAAGGATTTGAACAAATATAGGCTTGATACTAACAGTTTTTGAACTGAATGTCTGTTTTTCCATTGTATGAGAGCACATTCCTTCAGAGCATGTTACTTTCACTTTGACAATAAAATAACAATTTATTTATTGTTAATTTAACATAAAATAATATATATAGAATGAGTGGGAGCTTAACAGTTCTGGAAGATGATGAGACTTTCAGGGGTTGGCCAGTAGGTGATTTCTTAAATTGTTCAAGACTAAATTGAACTTGAATGCCTTGCATTTATCACCAGTCCATTCTGCATTTCTTATGCTTTATGATTCAATGCAATGTTTTTAATCAAACTGTTAGAAATTCCAGAGTCAATCAGTATTTTCTTTGTGAATATTTTCTAAATAACAACTTTGCTCAAATCAAAGAATATGATCACTTATTTATCTCTAATGTTTCCCATTTGGCTACATATACACATATCAAGTGAAACTTTGTAACAGTAGATTAATAATACATACTGTATACAGGATATCCACATTAATATATTTCAAATAAATCTTTAATATAATCTTGGATAGCAGAATTCCCTTGGGAGTACTTTTACAATTACATTCAAGTTTGTAAGCCACTTAAAATGATAAATTAGATCCTCTGCACATTTTGTTTCTTTTTATATGTAACATTGGTAGAAAAAAGTGTTATTACTAACTAATCTTATAATAGGTTTGCTAATGAGCAACTGCAAAGGCATATACATTCAGTTTCATTTTCGTTGCTCACATACACTTATTTTTTTAAGAGAACATGTTACAAACATATCAAATAGGAAAGTCACAAGATAAAAAATGTGCTACTATTTTTCTGCTAAACTCAACTTTGACTACAGTCAGAAATACTGTACATTTCTCCACTGTTACTGGGGGGGGGGGGGGGGGGGGAAGAGAGAGAAATATTTAAAAAACAATCACTTCTCAAGAGATACGAATAGGTAAGGAAAGATATCTCTAAAATAATAATATCTGAAAAGTAATTAAGTGGATCTTCTCTCTCTCCCTTTTGATATGAGAAAAAGACACGAAAGGTTGTTCAGAAAGCTGCTGAATGTCACAGCAATCCTGAGGCTGCTCTAGCACGAGAGCCTGGTCTGAGACTGAAGCAGACTTTAAGAAGATAGATGTTAGCTGTCTGTGCTAATCCCCAGGTCCATGTGAGACCACTAGCCATACCTAACAATCTGGTATTTTTACGTTATTTAAAACATCCCTTAAGAAATTTAACTTTTATATCTTCATATCCCTTTTCAATCACTGTCAAGCAGTAACCCACAGTATTTTTGAGGCATACTATGTACTATACTATGGGAGACTTTACAGAAATAACTGATAAGTAAAGACATTAGTTAAAAAAGAAGGTATTTGGAGTGAGACTTTGAAGTATTTTTCACACACAGGTAAACTGACCTGCAGTTAACAGAACAAAAAGTGCAGTAGTAAATGGTTACCAGTTATCTCTTCAGCTCATTAGCCCATTGCTAATTTCAGAGTTGAACCCTGAGGTAATGGGCCAGTCCAGCTACTTATACTCTGTAACAAAGAGGAGTGAGGTCAAATAGTTAATGAAATGAAGATAACTATAAAGATCATGTCACTAAAACTTGAAGTAGAATTATACTGGTTTGGGGTTATGGACTAAGAGATGACAGGTTCTATTTTTCCAACTTGCCTTGATTGTGCTCAGTTGAAAAAACACCTCTAAAACTAATTTACTATCAAGATAATGTGCTAATAGTGAAGGCTTCTTTAAGGTAAGTAATAAAAGCAAAGAGCTTCAGCTTTTAATTTAATGATCTCTGGTGTTAAACATTTTCTAGCGTGTAATAAAATTTTATTAAAAATTAGTCACTGAAGAAAAAGGGCGGTAGAAAAAGTTCCATGGAAGCTTTCTGAGTCAACAGCAAAAACATACTCAATCTGAAGCAAAATCTGGAAATAAAGGACATAAGGAAGAGTAGCCATACTGTTATGAATCACCATTAACAATAATACAAGACTATGGTTGGCATCTGGTTGATCATAATGAGAATAAAAGTCTGTAAATCCAAAGAGAGCTATAAAAAGCAGAGCAGGAGAGACTTGCATAAAGAAATAGGTCATGCTAGTCATGCTTCTGAAATTAAATTACCTTTTATCTTTTTAAAAACAAATTTCTTACTACATTAGACTTACAGATACCCATAGTACCTGAGATTTCTATGTAAGTACCTTCAAAGGAGACACACATTCCTTACTATCTGTGAAATTAAATTCTAAAACAACCGATAGTGTCATTTTTCAATGCTCTTTTATTCTCATAATGTTTATGCATTAGGAAAGGGTTATATGATTGTGTGTCATTAATGCATATTACCAAATGTGGCTGACTCTGCATTTAGTAATTGCCTTTTTCTTTTTTTAATTACGTTTTTTCAATCCTCATGCTGAATGCTATGATCTACAGGTCACCGAAACTGCAGGTGTCAGTGATATCTCATTAACTCCAGCAGAAGCAAAGTTTGAGGCCAGAAATGTAGAAAAGCACTGAGGTACCATGGAGGATGACTTCCTAAGGCTTTAATGGAGCACAAATCTATTCACTGCCCTCCATGCTCTTGCTGTTTACTTATAGCTGACCATGGATATTCTATATTGTGCCCTTAGGTTCAGCTTCTCTTTCCTCTGATAAAGTTATGAGGATACACACTATTCTTTTTTCTTCAACTGTGAGAACAAAATTAATTTCCAAATAAATTCGAGCGCACCCTGATACATTTGTATGGGTTTGTATTATCCTGGAGCTCAATTAAAGGAAAAGTTTTGCTCTCTGTGTTTTTCATAATTACATAGAATTTTCATTTACCATAGCAGCCAACAAAACAGGTGTCATTTTTGTTTAAAACCTGTCATTAACTCAGGTCTAACCTTATATTTTGAGATCTTTTTGAAACAGACCGTTTTAAAAAGCTGCTTCAGGTAATACTGGACCCTCTGTGATCTGAATGCCTATTTTACAGGAAAATAAACAGTGTAATGAAGTTTATTATTCTTAAGTTTAAGAAAGGAATAGATATCAGAAGAGAATACTTAACTAGACAGAGTGAGAGAATAATGCTGAAAAGTAGTAAGTTAGGAGAAATAGTGAGGAGTAATTAGGAACAAAGAATAGGAGAATGAAAGAAAGCAGAGAAATAGAGGAAAAAAACTGACTACTAGAGCACTTCTCTGCCCTCATGGTCTGAAACACCAGACAGATGCAAAGAATGATTTGGGCAACAACAAGGAAGTGCACGGCAAAAAAACAATGGAAAATTGGAAAAGAACAGTCATAAATATTTGACATTTTAAATCTTTGTTTTTCCAAATCTGCAAAGCAGAGACTACGTTACCAAAGAGCATATACATATTGTGAATTTCAGATATCCAATTAATTTCACTAACATATTTTTAAATTCAGAGTAGCATCCTTTATTTTTCAGAAGTCCATTTGCCCATTATTTTTGCCTCTGGAGTGGGGTTATTACACAAAAGATTTGGGTTGCTTCCTGACATAATGCTATAATGTCAGCGTGAAATGCAATGCCTACAAAGAAATAACTTCCAAGCTATGTTTTCACCATTTTATACAGTGGTCAGCCTGAGTAAAAATAACCACATTAGAAAAGCTTTCAGTATCTTAATCTTTCCTATAAGGACAAAAATAAGTCCATAATTGTATTTGTGTTGTTTCATAGGTTCTTGAGAAAAGAATTTGCAATTGCTTTGTTCAAAGGGTCAGAACCTTCATTTATATGGGAATATTATGATAAATTATATGAATGGTAATATATCTGATTTTAGAAAACAGAAATTATTTCCTTAAGTGATCTGTTCTGATTCAGGTTTCCTTTTTGACCTACAAAGCAAGAGAGATAAAATGATACATTGTTACATTCAGCTGGTTAATTTTTCATGAATCTGAAGATATTCTGTTAGTTTTCTAAGGCCTACAAAAGCACTCTTAAAAAACAATTAAAAAAACCTTTGTTCAGTCTTCCTAGGCATGAATTGTTTCCAGCCACCACTTTCCAGACATTTCTTAATTCCTTCAAAATGTACTTTTATATTTTGAAGAAATGTACACACATATTTCTTTTTTCAAATTTCTAGTCAATAATTATAATATCCTACAGTATTATCAGTAATATTATAATTGTATAAATAATGTTTAGTACAAATAATTAACTGTTGTATTATTATTTTATATAAACATTTATATCAATTGTTTCTATTTTTGTAGAAAGAAATGGATAAGGTCTAGAGCCTAACAAATATTCTGGCTTCCTAGATTAATCATAGATCCTGTATAAATAGGTTTTCAAAAAAACCTTTAAATGCCTCATTACAGTGGTGAAGAATCTAAGACTTGACACCACAATTATCTTATTATTTTCAGCAGATACTATGTCTATAATAGATGGTCAGTATTGATGCTCTCAGAACAACTGTGATCTTAAATTTAACCTAAATACATTATTTCTGTACCAATACAGAAAACTCAGCCTCCTAATTTCCTATATGGCCATTTCAAAATGCTTTCCTGAGTCTACCTTGTCCTTGACCAACTTTCCAGACTTTTACCTTCTTTGAAGAGTCTCACAAGCTCTCCTCATTCCTGGTCTAACAAGAAGACTTTCATAGGCTTAGTAAAGGTATAAAGTTCCCTAAGCTTACTTTGATGGTGAAAGAATGAAGTACTTATTGCCAGATAAAAAAGGAATGGCTCATGGTACTTTAACTTTTCTGAATTTCTGCACTGATCAATGTATGCTGGAGTCTGTAATATCCACAATATATGTGAGGCAGAGACAATGGCTCTTTGCAGCAGTTTTACCACAAAAGCTATGTATTTTCTTGTGAGATCTTTAAATCTTTTACAAATGGAGTGGTAGTACCCCTTTCAGTCTGTACTATACATTTCTACAGAAGGATAATTCTCATTCAGCCCGTGTTTCCTGCATCAAGACTAGGACACTCAAGTGGCATTCATAGGTGGTCTTTCCACCTATGCAATGTACAATATGGGAGGGCAGTGATATTCTTCACAGTTTAAAATTCATGTGTATTTCCACTCTTAAAATAGTGAAGTTCACAAAATACACAAAAGCTACAGGGCACTTATGATGAAGGAATTAATCTGGTGAATCCAAGAAATGATGTTTTGGCATTAGGTAAAAACACTACAGAGCAAACTAGTCACTATTATCCTGGTATCGGTGTAACTGTATTCCCTATCATTTGCATATTCAACCTCATTACTGCAAATAAGGCTTGTGTTCTATTTCACTTTTGATTTTAGTTTGCCATTAATTTTCCACAGTGTTACTAAAACTCTTTTTGTTGCATTTGGAGCAGAGGTATCTTTACACTGCACAACCAAAGATATTTGAATGATAGTTATTATTACAATTTTTATTTTTTTATAAGGTGTAAAGTTATCCTTCGTCAGAAAGAGGAATTAAAACAAATGAAGTAAGAATGCATTCCATCTACTAACCGCATATAAATTCACACAGTTGTTTGTTATGTTGAGACACAGTAAGTGCAGAAAATGCCTCAATAGGAAGTTCAGTAACAGTTCTCGGATTCACAGAGTAGACCAACCCACATTTCCCACACCATGTAGCCTGGTAAATGTGCCAGTTCCCATCCATTAACAATAACCCTTTATATACACAGGTCCTTAGGCAGTCATCTGGAGATTAAAAAGGAAAGCAGAGTTTCAGACCTCCTCCTTTCTTTTCATTTCTCTCTTTCCTCATCACCTCTGTAATGGGAATGAGGCAAGGAAATTGCTACAACAAAAGCCAGATCAGATGAGTCTCAGCTAGTTTGGAAGCATTTTCCACTGGCAGAACACAGAATGGTTACTGTTGCAACATTATAGTGCAAAAGAAACTACATTATAAAAATAATTGTCAACAATTCAGAAAGTTAAAAACCTCATACCTCGGGATTAATTATCAGTCTTCTGGTTATGTTTGGTTTAGTAGTTAGCGTCACTGAACTTGTATGCACATAGCCCTAAATCCATTTGTAGTGGTCAATGATTTCATCACCAGTATCAGTATTTGGACAGGTACATGACAGGTTAAATGGTTTTGGTCTGAAATATTAGTGCAAATTCACATGGTGAATTCTGTATTTTATGTTCTTGTACATTGTCAATATTAACTCATTTAAGACACGCTCTGGAACGTACCTCAGGATGATACTGCTTTTGATCATTTTAAGGGAACTTTTTCTATGAGTTACATGTAAGAATTTCCCATTACTACCCACTCTTCCAAATTACTGACCTATCCAGAACAACTTCTTTGCACTGATTCAGACAATTCTATGGGCTGATTCACACTGATATTTTAAACCTGATTTATGCTTCTTTATATCAGATTATCTAGAAAGACCAAAATACCTCACTAGGAAATTAATTTTTTAAATTAACCTTCCCAAGAATTTTGGCAATTTGCTTTCCTAATTATCCTTTCTACACCATGTTCTTGGGTTAAATATAATCTCTAACAAGCACTCAGGTATTATGGTTGCCAATTAGGAATACAAATATACAACCTACTTATTTGCACTTCTTCCTTTTTTTTTTTTTTTTTTTATTAAATCAGAAAGAATCCCAGTCCCAGGGATGCTTGTCCTGAAGTGATACAGGTACCATACACCATATGATGTAACCTTCAATGGATTTAAAATAAGTTAGACATTTTTAGAAAGCAGTTTTTAGGCTGGATGAGAATATATTTGAAATAAGATATTTACCAAACAAATCATCATTTCTTTCCTGAAGGTGAAGCTGCTGCTTATCAGACGTGACAAGATGCATAAGTGCTGCTCAACTGAAGTTCCCACTTTTACATATGAAAACCTATTTAAGTAATCACACACATTTATATTCACCTAAAAATACTAGCCTGCTATATCAAAATGTTTATGCAAATATAATAAAAAAATGAAAGCTATACATCTGTAGTTAGAGTTAGTTGGCTTGTAAGAGGAAGAAAAAGCCAAGGAAAAGATACATAAGAATGGTTGTCATCATAAAAAAGCCTTTTATAACACAGCTCAAGTGCAGAGGGTATAATTCTGGACTGACTATGATTCTTTGACAACCTATTTCACAGTAGCAGATTTCAGTGGTTTTATAATCACAGATAATGCACAGATTTATAATAATGAGATGTCAATGTGTGGAAGAGGAGGATTGCAGACCGTTATTTTCTCAGACGGTTTCATGGCATATGCCAAGTACAGAGAAATGTGAGCAATATTAAAGAGACAGTCTAACTTATTCAAGCACCTTTCGATACAGAACACTAAATGCTGTTTTTAAAAAGGCCGGAGCACAGAAACAATGATACAATTTACAAACAGGTACATTAAACAAAAAAACTATATGTTCACAGAAAAAAAGGAGGAAGAGTATTCTTTGTTTCAGTCAAATATCAAAAATCTAATTCTACTCTACACTGCATTCCCATTTCCATCATTGCACTGCAGTAATACCTGTAGCACCAAGGAGACCACAAATGCCTCAAAGGCTCTGACCCTATATCAGTGTTAAACACAAGCAAAATGCCTTGTTGGGCCTTATCCATCAGCACACCTATGCTTTCATGACAGAGGCACAAACACTTCCAACCTGATGAGGAGGACAATAAGAACAAGATAGACAATTCTACAGCCACATTAAGTAGGAAAAATATGCTCCTGAGATCCCAGAGTGAAGCTCAGTCTGCATGACCTACCAAAGAAGAGTACAGTCTCCTGCAGAACCAGTGATCTTAATCTAAATGAGCACTAATATCCCCATATGCTGCTATTAATTAATACAGTGCTTTGTTTGCAGAGGTAGTCATTTTTGGGACTGAAGGTTTCTTCCTATAAAACAATCATTATTGTAAGAGTAGCAATGTGAGATTTAGATTTATAATAATATTCTGCTTTCTCAAATTATGTTTCAATTTTAATTACATACAGAAAGATTACTAACGTTTGGCTTCAGCCTCTGTACTAACCATGAATATCAACCGCTGCTGTATAAAAATTACAAATTGGCTATGAATTAGAAATTCTTATTTCAGGAAAGAGTTTTGGAATTTAAGGAGGACAATAAAGTGTTCTTCAGTTATTCTTCTGTAGAACCTCCTTTCTAATTAAAATCACAGATTATTTTTCTAGATCTATTGAATCATTTGAATACATGAGTAAAATGCAGCTCTGGAGATGAAAATTATAAAGATAGTTTTTAATCACTGTAAATCCTAACTGTATAAAAATGCTTGAATTTACTGAATCAAAGCAATTTTTTTCATTATACTTTCTCCTAAACTGCCCTTCCCATCCTGAATGACTGGAATATTCCCTACGGCCTATGCTCAATTCCATAGATCCCTTTTGGCAAATTTGATTTGGCTGTCCCAGACTATTTTATGTTTTAAATCAGTTGTCCTCACTAAGGAAGCATGACAAGCAAAAACTGTCTTACTGTTAGGTGCTACTTTACCATAAACTCACTATCAGTACCCAACAGGTAAATAATCCTATGAATTAACATCCTCACTTACTTTAGATGTAAATCCATCTTCGTTGTAGATTTGTTATGCAGACATGGTCCATTTAGCAAGTGATAGACAGAAATTTTTTCCTCAGCAAAAAAAGTAGCTGCTTTCCAACTTTTTTTTAAAGTTTATTGACATCAGAAACAGGCTTAGAATTATCCCCAAAATTCATCCTAATCTTTCAATGAATTTAAAATCCTTCTTAGTTCCAGTTTGATGCTCTTACAGGACAAACTTTCAAAGATTTAAAAAAAAAAAAAAAAAAAAAAAAAAAAGAGAGAGAAACCATACCTTGGTGTTTGTCACTTGAAATGGAACTTTTGAGCCCTTTGTAACTGGGGATGTCAGCTTCTCAGCTGGCTTTGAAGGGATTAGAGTCTTAGCAGGAGGCTGATTGTGCAGAACGGAAGACAGGCAAAGCTGCACAGTCTCCTTCAGAGCTTTCAGCTGTGACTCCTGGGGAAAATAAGAAATCATCAGTTTACTAAGATGTGTTACTATGAACAGAACTGCTTGCTTTCTCTCCCTGTATTAAACCAAACATCTTTTAGCAGCTGATGCTTTTTCTTATTAACGGAATAAATTAAGGCTGTTTAAATCAGTTTTTTAATATGATTAGGTTACTGTGCATTACACACCAAACTTCCTAGGAAGTCATTGCACTTTCCTCTATGAAGTTTCATCCACATTGATTATTGCAAGTAATTATTAAATATTATCTTATCTGAAAAGAAACAAAAATGCAATTACCAAATATCATACATTGTTCAGACTTTTACATATAATAGTTACAGAGAAGTAAACGTCCACGTATTGCAAAGACGCAGACTTTGCGTGGAATTTAGTTAATACACATTGTTCAGAATAACTGGTATTTTTCCACAGGTTATAAAGATTGATGTTAGTCCAACATAGACAGCCTCCCTCATGAGCATATTTTGATGTTGCAATTTGTAGTGAATAAACCATAGGTCTTCTCATCTCTTAAGAATATGATTGTCCAGATCCATTATTGTCCAACAAGCCGAACTAAAACTTTTAAGTGGTGAAGTTCTTGAAACTCATGTTAAAAGACTGCTATTTTACTCACAGAAATACAGATAGACGTATTAATGAAAATAGCAGTCTGCCATTGAAATAAACTGAGACAGTAAGAGCAGTGAGGTAACTACAGCATTGTGGAAATCTCATTTTAAATTTCTGCTCTGTGACAGCAAGATGCTAAGAGTCAAATGTTATATATTAAGGTAACTTCCTTATGCTAATTTCACAGGGAGTTAGGCAGCAATTGGCCTTAAAAAAAAACCCACTTGCTCTTATTCTTTATATTAAGAATGTGCCCATAAATAGTATAGGCTGCTACATGAACACATTTCAACCTTCAAAGATTTTTTTGAAGATACATAAATCGAGGTATATCATAGCATAAGGTGATGGAAAATACATGTATAAGTAACATTACACACTACATACTATGTATGTGCTATATTACATATACAATAGAAAATATTTCACGGTTATACCAATCCTAGGCAATGGCATTTGGCATATACCACCTTGCTTAGGTTTATTTGCTAAACAAGTATTTTTTAGAACTCAACAAATATTCCACTTTTTATAGCAGATAAACTTCCCCTGAACTGGAACCAGGGAGTGTATCTCCTAAGTGGGAAAATCTGAGTGTTTCTTTGAAAATAAGCAAACAAAAATGGTTAGTAGGGTACAGTTCAATCGTAGGATCAAAGGCAACTATAGAAAGACTATTAATACACAGTAATAAGGAAAATAAAAGAAATAGGAGATAGGATGGAGTTTGGTTTGTTTGCAAACAGAAATTACTGAATGTATTTCCCTTAAGACGTGTGCAGTGAGGAGGAATGTTAGATAATCATCAAAGAGGACAGCACTTTGTATGACTTATTAAAATCTATGAACCTCACATCAGACTGATATGTCTCTGACCTAACGGCAGTGTAGAAGGGAAAGGATTACTTCATCCATGCCACTCAGAGGTCTTTCAATTTCTAATTGACAACAGAAGATCTTAGCATTCTTCTTTTCACGTAGTACGTCTTTCCCCTAACTTTTCAAGAAACGACTGCACAGAGAACATGAAACACTATTTGACATAGTCAAAATAAGCTCAGTCACCAAACTGGCAGAGGTAGCACACTGTCTAATTTTCCTTGAATACATGGACTCAGCCATTATAGCACTATATGATTCTAGTGCTCCCTGCAAATCACACTGAACTGAAACAACACTCCTGTCCGTAAATCCCTCTGCATAATTTCTCATTCTCTTATTTCCCACCCCTGACATCCAGTGCTTGTTCTGTCTTGGCTATGGCCAGCCATTTTGCCATTCCAGAGGTAAAAGCAGAACAGGTTATTTTGTTTTCATCCTGCACGTAGCAAAATTCAGATTTGAGTTTGCTGATAGGAGATGTATAAATGGGCAGCACAAGAGTACAACTTAAGGCAACACTATTGGAACTAGGGAAGTCATTTGATAAATTTCTCGATAACTTTGCATAGATGTGACTGTGGTCAAAGCAGGCTGCTTGCTGGTCAAAATATTGCCAACATGTGACATCCTCATATTTCCCAGATCTGTTTATACTCTTATCATGTGATTGGATTCAATATAGCATAATTCAGGCTGTGGTAACGCAAAATTTGTCAGTCTTCCAAGGGTCTATGAGAGGAACTAGAAAAGTGCTGTAGTGTAAACAGACTTATGAGAGACACTAAGTCCACTGTCAGCACAAACCAATATTTAATAGAAAAGTCCAATACTCTCCCCAAAGGAAAATACTAATTAATGTCTATTTATAGGCACAGTTTGAGATTAGATCACTCAATTATTCATTTCAAATACATCTCATGTTCAGAAAATGCACATTGCTTTACATATTGCTTCCATTCCTTTAGCAGAAACTAGACATGCTAACATTGTCAAAACAGTTAAGGCCAAGCCTTCACTGAAGACATGGATGGACCATTGGCCATCTCTAACTCTTTCCAGTTCATAGTTCATACAGAAAAGCTCTTAACCAGGGGACAAAGGCACCTACAACTCAAACGGTCTTATTATTCTGCAGTTAGAATGAGTCAAACATGGTTATAGCTAGTCTCATAAAACCATATCACAATTCTCACCAGTGTGAACTTTGTCTTTTTCCTTCATTTCACTGCCTTTTTTAACTCCCTTTTGCCATTTTGACTGCACTTTCAAGGCATATAAACAGTGACACCATCCAAACACTCTCTTGATGATTTGCAGGAAGATGACACTGGGCTTAGGGTAAGCCTATAGAACCCTAACTGAGCCCTAAATTAAAATTCTATAATATTTAATAGGAAAGAAACAGAGGGTCACAGAAGTCAGTTGGGTGTTCTGCAAATCCTCTTTTAATTTGCAGACAGAATCCCTTAATAGCATTCTCATTAAAAGTTCCTGATGTCAAATGTTCTTTGTTTTCTCATTCACAACTATCTGCATTACAATGAATAACTGCATTTAGAAGATATTTACGAAAAGCATTGCTCTCTTGCCCTTGTCACAGACAGTATATTGGCACTGGTGAAAGACCACATCTGTGAATGTTATATGAGCAAAGAAGGAACATGCTTAATTTTTCAATTAATACATGAAGCAGTTCAGTTCACTGTACTAACTAGAAACATGATAGATCACCAGATGCACACAGGATTAAATAATGCTACTGTGAGCATTACTTGCATAGATGACATTTTGAGTGAGGATTTGTATCCAGCATTGCAAGAGGATGATTTCAGTGATGGCAATATTGATGATTAAAGAACAAAAAAGTTTTAGTGCAATGGGCATACTTTTTTTTAAACATCTGATGGAACTTGAGAATAGTAGAAAACCAACAAAAAAAAAGTACTTGTTGATAGCATATTGAAGTTTTTTCCTTTCTGATAAACTGCTCCCTTTCTGCATGATATTTTCTTCCTAGCTATGCTAAATGTAGCAGGGATTTCCCCTGTTGCACAGCTGGCAGAAGCGAATGTGTCCAGCTTTGTCTCTCTCCTAGGATTCCCCACAGCCTCCCTGACACAAGTAGGCACCTCTACCCACAGAAGGGTTAGCTCTCTCATATCTGTCACACCCTAAGCGACTGACCCATTCCTAAACTGCATCCTTCTTGTAACTAAACCTCAAATAAAAATCGTATTGGTTACAGGAACGTTCTTCTTAGTGTACTTTTGCACATAAAGAATCATAGCATTTGACTTTCTATGGGTTTTTGAGATTTTTCTTTCTAATTTAATTGCCCTCCTCTTAAATAACTTTGCAGTTGTACTTAACTTCATGCATCATAATTAGTTCCACTGATTTCAGTAGCATTACTCCCAGGTACACACAATTAAATATGTATCTAAACCATTGCAAGACTTTCATTTGTTTTTGTCAAATTACACCGAAACATTCACAGCTGATAAACATGCTCCCATTACATCACACTTCTTACTTTGTCAAGGGCTGCCTTTTCCAATTCATCTTTTGCAACTGCTAGTTTTTGCTCCAGATCTGTTAGCTGTTGTGCCTGTGGGAATAAAGAAGAAAAAAGCTGATGGAATATACAATGCATTTCCCCCACATAATTTTTCATGCAGTACCTGTGAGAGAGGTAAGGACATAAATTTTACAATTAATATATATGAATTGGGTCAGAATTGCTTGCAAAAGATGAGGCCTCAAGGAATATTTTTTTCCTGAGAAGAATTGTATTATTATGTGGGAGCAAGTTTAGTCTAATTTCATCATCAGTAGTAAAAGTAATGCCATCCTATAAAGTATTTACAATTATGTCATAATATCCTTCTGGAAAATTTCAAGCATTCAAACAGGTTTTTATTATTTTGTTCATTTCTCTGACTTCTGTTTGTAATTGGAAACACTGTTTTGTAGTTTTAAACATTCAGATGCTAACATTAGTATAACTTGGCATAAACGGAGAAAATAGAAAACACCCAAACATTCATGCATGTAGACAGACACCTTATGAAATGCCACTATCTGAAGGTCTATGAGAGGTTAACTCCAGATTTGTTTCTCCATCTCCTTCCATGGCCATACAAAAGGAAAATTCACAAGAACAGCTAGTTATGCAGCTACATCGTGAAAAAGTATTTTGAGATTTACGTTTGGAGTCAGGGCCAGGCAAGAAGACTGCACCCTGTGCGGAAAGACTGTTGTCTTGTTACATGACATAACATCATTTTCCTGCAGTCCTTCAGAAGGAAATCTGGCTTTTTACAGTGTATATACAAAGTACTGAGTGCAATGGTCCAGAAGATACTTTTAAGTACTCAGTAAATAAAGACAGAGATTTTTCTCTCCCCTTCCATAGAAGCCAGACACGCTCAGACTGCTTGCTTTAGGGAAACAGATTCTCTGCAAGAACTTTCTGTTTTAGGGAAGCAGGGATTCCCAGATTCCTGCAGTTCTTAGCCCTGTCATTAACAGCACATTATTATGCAACCAAAAGGAGTAAGGTACGGGTTTCTTTTACTATTGTATTTGCAAAAACAGCCCTCTAGTTGTTTTCCTAGTTTATAAAGGGAACCATAGAGAAAGACTAGTTTATAAAGGGAACCATAGAGAAAGACAATGGACTAACTAGTTATTATCTCTATTTGAAATTCTGGTTAGGTAATGCATGTTTTGTGCATAGAGAATAATTGGATGAAGTTCTCACTTCTCAGTTAAAGAGCAACACATTTTAATCTTGGCCAAATAGTTGCAAGTACCTTTTCCCCCAACACAGCCCATGATCCACAGGTTTCTGAAGTTCATCCCCAGCCAGATACTATTTTCTTGCCAGACTTTTCAAGATCATGTGCACTCTGCTGACTGTAGCATAGCTTAATGTATAGCACCACAATGTAAATGTTGTTTAGCATAAACACTACAAAACATAGTTCACTTGGTCTCTGTGTTGGGGCAATGACCTTATTTCCAGCACATATCATAGCTGATGTGTACTAGCTTCAGCAAGTCTGCAGCCCTCCGCACATACCTCATGTAATGTTTATTAGCGTTGGGCACTGGCTGTACTGCCTGATGAAACAACAAAACAGTGGAATTTTCAGTTCCCTGCTCATGTGAAGCACTACTTAGTCACATTTTATAACAAGATAAGGCATTTATCTGCTGATTTATCAGAGAAGCCACAGTTTCATTAGTCAAACCCATGTACAATTAGGCAATCTTGCTTCAAAGCAGGAGTTAACTGCTTGCTCAGATGTGGAAAAGTCTCTTATGAACATAGTCCCTAATTTCCACTGCATCATGTTTCTTACACCTGATACCCACACACAACACATGGATCAGACCACTGGTTTGGTTCCTCTGTCTGGCAACAGAGCATTCAACACAGACACAATCTGTCCACTTCATTAGAATTTGCAAAATGTAACTGGATTTATCACTGGCTTTTTAGAGGAAAACACAGTAACATATCAGATGTTTTCTAGAGTTCAGTAACATTTCCATTTGTTTCTAGATATAGTACATAATAACTCTCAAAATATACATGGTCCTAGTTAATATTTGAAAGTCTGAGCGTTAAGCTTGGCTCTATTTGACACAAAGACAGTTCTCATTAGATACTAGAACTAAACCAAGTAATTTCTGACATCATTAATATTCTAATTAGTGCTACTTATTAAACTATTTTTACAGTACAGTTATACAAATTAATACATTATCAATTAATGAGAAGCAAGATTTGAAAAACAGTATATATATAATTAAATAATTTGAATTGCCATTAAACAGGAAATTATACAAAATAACATTTACATGATAAATGAGAGGCCAGGATGGTATCTCTGATGGTGAGCATTGCTAAAGACTGGAATCTCATGGAAGATGATGGATTGCCACATAGTGTGGGTCAGACAACTAGGCAGCTTCTCCATTCAGCACCATCTGTATTACAGTTTAAATCAGTGGAATATCAGAACTAAAATGAATTTCAGAGTGTCTGGTTTCCTTCAATATATGCATTACATAGGAATCTGAAAATCTGGGTAACTGATAGAAAGCAAGTAATGGTGTTTACAGGTGACTGCTGCTTCTTTCCTTGCAGGGGAATGTCTGAGGCTGTATAATACACTGCACTCAATGAAACTGCAGCCATCTCAAAAATCAAGTTGGAGAAAAATATTTTATTTCTTTAATTGCTTCCTGTCATTATAAAGAATTAATATATTGTAATAACACTGCTCACCTCAAGGAAAACATTTTCAGTTTCTGGTGAAGAGATATTCTTCCCAAGGACAGGCTCAGACGTATTAATAAAGTCTTTTTGAATGCATAATTTATCAAGCCACTGTCTTATTTTTGGTAATATTGTCATATTTTGATGGACTAACTTTTTCTGTGACTTTCATGTATATTTATTTTATTTCACAGATTATTGAGCCAACAGGCCAGTAATATCAATCCAATTGACACCACGTGAGAACAAAATCCTGGCATTAAAAATGCATCTTTGATGAACCACTCACTTGAAAGTAGTTAAAATTATTTACATTTTAGTCCCAAAATTGCAAAATAATAAATTATTTTGTGTGTGAAAATTATTGTCTATTAAGGCTGAATTCATATTGCAATACTTTCACTGCTTTTTTAATTCAGAAGTTTTTTAAGGAGCCTAATTAAATTAATGTGGCTTGGATCCTGAATAAAGAAAAAGAACAAAATACCAGTAGGACTATACAAGGCCAATTCTGATAAGGAATAAAGTGCCTTTAAAAAGCATAGCCTAGAAAAACTTAAAAATATTAGGTTTGTCTTAGGTATTCTTGTAGAATCAGATCTTACAGAAGAAACAGTGAGACAAATCATTTTTTCATCCTCTGAAAGAGTGCATTGAGCATTTATTGTCAATGAAGTACACTTTTTTAACTCATTTAAATGAATGTACTTACCTGTAATTCATTGTGAATTACATTACAAAAAATGTCCATATTTAAATACTTTCAGGCACAAATATAAAAAAGCAGAAAGAAAAGACTAGCCTGATTTTAAGCAGGAGAGAAATCCAAATTAACATAGAATTTTTTATAATGAGTAACTGAAACCAGAGATAATTTCTGCATATACATAAAAAAAAAAAAAAAGTAAAGGCAATGTCTGCATGTGTTTGGGATGATGACTTTGAATGTTCAAGAATTTATAACTATCATACCAATATAATGTAATATAATATAGGTAGTTGAGATGTTCGTATTCCTCACAGACACAAAAAAGCAACAAAATGGGGGGTGAGAGAGAAGTTCTGTAATCTGAAAAACAGCAGCTAGAAATGTTACACGTCTAGTGACATCAGAAGAAAAAAACATTTACTAGTTGTCTTTTGTGTTTGAAGAAGCTATAGCTTTTGTTTGTTCTAAAAAATTAATGATTTCAATGATCTTTCTTGGGACAAACATACCCATATAAATACAATGAATGAATTACTTCTGGATTATGTATTGATAACAACGTGGTACTTTATAAATAAGCTCTAAATACATCTCCTTTATGTGTTCTTGTTGGTATTTTACCCTGAAAAGGTAGATCTGAACTTTCTTCCCAAACCTGGTTAGTCCATAGGCTTTTCCACAGACATCTCCTCCTCCAAATCCTCCCATTTCTTTTCACGTGTCAGACAAAACCTAAAGTTTCTCACCTCTAAGGTGAGTTACTAGATTCTTCTTGAAGGTATGAGTCAGAAAAAGCAGGCTGTGATCCTATTTCTGCATATGATTTATCAAACCAAATAACACAATGACTTGTGCTTCTAAATTGTACTGTTTTCTGTGGCACAAGGTGTTAAATGCAACAGAGAATAACACTTCTTGGCAGCTATTCCATTTAATCAGATGTGCAGCAAGAACGGACATTCAGCAACATCTGAATTATACTTCAAGCACTTGAAACAAGAAGAAAAGTCAATTAAAATTATAATTTCTGGAAAGTCTCACAGCTTGTACATTGTCTTAATGCTCATTACTGTCATAATATTTTTAGCTCTCATTTGTGACTCTTCTGGATGTACATTAAAAAAAGGAAATAAGACCTTTGTGGTTTTTTTATTAGCTGAAATTTCAGTTTTGCTTCCCCAACCCTCAAGCTTCTCCTTCATATAAAACTTGTCACAATGAAAGCAAAACAGCAGTTCACTAAGGTTTTAGTAAAGTACTCAACCTCTAACTAAAGGAAAATAAATGTTTCTCTGCAGAAACTTGCTCAGAGGATGTGTACAAAGAGCCACATCACTCACTGTTGTGCCCCATCTGCCTTTTTATCTTCTGTAGGGGTTATTACTCCCCTCAGATCAGGCCAAAGCACCTTAGGTTTTAGCACCAGTTGTTATTTGCAATGGATAATCCATGTGATTACAGCAACCTGCTGCTCTTTACCTTCTAAGACAGTCTCCTTTAAAGAATTGTATCACTTATTTTAGCAGTAAGAGAAGAAGCATCGAGGGGATAACCATTTTTAAATTCATGTTAGGCACACCAGAAAGCTCTACACCTCTGTCAGTAGTGTGCTGGAAACATTTTGTAAGAAACTATGAACTAAGGGTATTGTTTATTGAAATTTATGTTAAGCTCAATGTAAAGGTTAGGCGGCAAAAGACAAAAAACTGCTTATGCAAATAGCTGCCAGACACCGCTTGTGTGAGACAAGATAACCTGTGAGACAAGATGACTGCGTGAGATAAGATGACCGCAATTGCTTACACAAACCAGATACTTGTGCAAGCAGAAGGGGGTACTGATCAAAGACAACCACGAATGTAAAAATGTATAAAAAGGAACTGTTTGAACTGATCAGTACGGCAGTTGGCGGAGCGCAGACTCCCCTGCCGTCCAGCGCTGTCTTTGCTCATATTCTACTTGCTATAATTAATAAAATTATAATTGGATTATGATCCATTGTGGTCTCAATTTATAACAATTTCATGGTGCCGTGACTCGGATAAGGAACGGTGGGCTTCTGTCCTCCGGGGAGGCGCCCCGCGGCAATCCGCGGCCCCGCGACTGATAGCCCACCCCATCCTTACCGACGAACCTAAATTCTAGAATAATGAGCAAAGGAGAAACCGGTAAAATCCCATAAAAATTCTGTGCACGGGAGTCCGGACGAAGACGCAGGATGCGTAAGTATATTGCGAATTTGTTCGCGGGTTTACCGTTCGGGCGGGATTGGGTTTCCTGGATTATAACGAATGAGAGGTTCGATATACTGAACCAAGCGAGTGCGGACCCTTAAGTACTGCGTTTTCCATCTCCCGCGAGGGACTGGGCCAGGAACAAGGGGAGCAAGTGAGTGTGTGTTTGTGGATAATCCAGAAGATGGGGGCGAAGGGCAGCAAGCCTTCGACTCCCATGGGAAGGGTACCCACTGTACCTAAAAATACCCCTCTGGCATATATCTTAGACAATTGGAGATATTTCCCTGGAACACTAGGGAAAGATAAGCAGAAAATGATAGAATATTGTACTAAGATATGGGGAGGGAAGAAGATTTCTAAAAATGTCTTTTGGCCAGTCTGCGGGTCAGAAGAAGATTGGATAAATGCAACAATTAAATCTCTGGGTTAATAATAAAAAACCCCTTAACCCAGAAGAAAGTCAGTATGCGGAAGTGTGGCTAAAAAGACCGGGAGCTAGACTTTACCCGCTGAATGAAATAAAAACTAGACAAAAGAAAAAGAAGGAAGGGTTAGACGAAACCCTTCTAACCCCCCCTCCTTACATTTCCCCTCCTGCTCCCACAGCCCCTCCAGAGGTCCCCAGAGCGCCCACTCCCCCACCGGAGTCGGAACAAGAGTCTCCCCCTCCTCCTAGACGTGTAACTAGAAGCCAAAAAGGGGCAGCTCAGATGTACCCCCTAAGGGAAATACCCATGGGGGGACCTCAACCCGTGATCGGATATATTTCCGTACCCCTAAACTCGGCTGACCTATGAGATTTTAAAAGAACCGAGATGGGAAACTTAATTGAGGACCCACTCGGAGTGGCAGAAAGATTAAATCAATTTTTTGGACCAAACCTTTATACTTGGGATGAGATGCAATCTATCCTTGGTCAATTATTTACTACCGAGGAAAGAGATATGATTAGACGAGCAGGAATGAGACTGTGGGATGCTCAACATGCCCAGGGACCTCAAGCGGATATTAAATGGCCACTCCAAAGACCTAATAGGGATAATCAGGATCCGGTGCATAGAACTCATATGCAGGACCTGAGAACTATAGTAAGCAGTACCCTGTGGCCAGAATATTAATAAAGCATTTAATGAAATGCAAAAGAAAGATGAGAGCCCTACTGAGTGGCTGAAACGACTGAGGAAAGCCCTTCAGCTGTATTCTGGGGTAAATCCAGACGACCCTTTAGGGCAAGCACTCCTCAAAACTCAGTTTGTGGCAAAATCATGGGAAGATATCAGAAAGAAGATTGAAAAGTTAGAAGACTGGCAGAATAGAGGGTTGGATGAATTATTGAGAGAAGCTCAGAAAGTCTATGTAAGGCGAGAGAAAGAGAGCAGCAAGTGACAAGTAAAAATGATGGTAGCAGCAGTCAGAGAGGACCGTAAAGGACGAACTGGTGAACACAGATCTGCTGGAATGAAACAAGGGAACGTAGTAGTAAAGAAGGAACAGAGATGTTGTTTTTACTGTGGAAAGAAGGGACATATAAAGAAGAATTGCAGAGAAAGGATCAGGGATGAGGAAATATTGAAAACGGAATAGGAGAGCCAGGGGCTCTATATCTTAGGGGACCGGAGTCATCATGAGCCCTTGATAAAATTAAAAATAGGTCCCCATAAACAAGAGTTCACCTTTTTAGTAGACACTGGGGCTGAAAAATCGACTATTAAACAAATACCTGAGGGATGTAAAATTTCCCCGGAAAAAGTACAAGTAATTGGGGCAAAAGGAGAACCATTTAAAGTAAACAAAATCAAAAATGTGGTATTCGAAACTGAAAATAAATTTGGAATGGGTGAACTCTTGCTCGTCCCTGAAGCAGAATTTAATCTGCTAGGACGAGATTTAATTGTTGAATTACAATTAGAAATTAAAGTGAAAAATCAAGAGCTAACAGTGTCTACTTATCCTTTGACCGTGGATGAGCAAAAACAAATTAACCCCGATGTCTGGTACTCTCCGGACACAATTAGTAGACTGGAAATCCCACCGATTAAAATCCAAGTTTCTGAACCCCACATACCTGTGAGGGTAAAGCAATATCCCATTTCCCTAGACGGACGGAGAGGATTAAAACCAGAAATTGATCGATTATTAGCACAAGGAATCTTAGAGCCTTGTATGTCACCCTTTAACACCCCCATTCTGCCTGTAAAGAAACCAAATGGGAAATATCGGCTCATACATGATTTAAGGGAAATCGTTTAAGGGAGCACGGGGCGGCTAGGGTTAATCCCTTGCCGGGAAGTCCCAGCGGCAGGAATTCAAGGGGGGATGGGATTTGTGGATGTGCCGCTCACTAATGTAGAAGTGAGGGCGTATAAGAATGAATTTAGGAGGTTTTTAGAGGACCCTGTGGGGCTGTCAGAGAAGATTGATCAATTTTTGGGACCCAGTATATATATACATGGGAGGAGATGCAGTCGAGTACGGGAATTTTTTTTCTCTCCTGAGGAAAGACAGATGATCAGAACGGTTGGAATGTGGATATGGGAGAGAGAAAATCAGCAGGGGATACCCGGGGAAAGGAAACTCCCTGTAACCCCTCTGCAGTGGAATCAGAATGAACAAGAGCGGAGGAGAGATATGAGTGACTCTAGGTCATTATAATAAGTGTCTGGAGGAACTCCTGAGAGAAGCACAGAAAGTAGATATTAGGAAGGATGAAGAAAAGGCTAAAACTAAAGCTAAAATTATGATAACTGCACAAGAAGCTGTTAGAAATAAACACAAGAAATCTCAGACGGGAAATCACAATTTGAAACAGGCAAGGGAATGAAAGGGAAGGTGGAACCAAGAGGCACCACTGGCCAGGGAAATCACAAGGGAATGTTTTTATTGTGGGGAGGGGGGGCATTATAAACAAGAATGCCCCCAGAGAATACGGGACCTGTTGGTGTTTGAAGTAACCCAACAGGATGAGGGTGGTAATCACTAGGGGTGTCAGGGACTCTACCTCCTGGGGGATATACCAACAGAAGAGCCCTTGATAAATTTGAAATTAAGACCCCAGGAGGAAGATTATGTAAAAGATACAACTTGGGCTGTAGGGGCTAAAGGTGAAGGGGTTTTTGGTCCCAGTTATAAAGAATGTGTTAATACAAGGGGAAGATCAATATGCTGTTAATGATTTGTTGTTAATGCCAGGGGTAGGATGTAATTTGCTAGGTAGAGATTTACAAGTGCAATTAGGAATAGGTGTGGTGCTGGGTGAAGGAAAACTAGTGGTTAAATTACTAGAATTATGGGAGGAGAATCGGGGAGGATATTTAGGAACCAGAGCATAACTGTTTGGATTTTATAAATTATCAAACGAAAATAAGAGAAGATCCGTTAAATAAACCTTTGCCCTATAGAGAAAAACTATTTATTGATGGGTCCTCTCGATGCCTAGAAGGAAAAATATTGGGTTATGTAATTATCGAGAGGCAGAAGATGGAAGTGTTTGAAAAGGGGAAATTACCTGCTGGGTGGTCAGCACAAGTCTGTGAACTCTATGCCCTAAAACAGACATTGGTATATTGAGAGATAAGGAAGGGACAGTGTACACAGACTCAAAGTATGCATTTGGAGTGGTCCACACATTTGGAAAAATATGGGAAGAAAGAGGGCTTATAAATACAAAAGGGAAGGAGCTAGTACACGAGCGGCTGATCAGAGAAGTTTTAGAAGCCCTGAAGCTCCCCACAGAAATTGCAATTGTGCATGTGAAAGGACATCAGAGGGGAGCATCAATGGAAATAAGGGGGAATAATTTAGCAGATTAAGTAGCCAGAGAAGCAGCTACAGAATCATCACTGGTAGTTTTATTGGTAATAATACCAGGGGATTATGAGAATTTAGCCCCAAATTTCACAGAACAAGAAAAGGATATACTTAAAAATAAGGGGGGAAAAGATTCAGAAGGAAAATGGACTTTAGCAGATGGAAGGCAGATGTTAAACAAAACAAGATCATGAGAAATTCAGATCATGAGAAATTCTGTCATTAATACATTAGAAAATACATTGGGGAACACAATCACTTTGTGATCATTTCCTTAGACAATATGGGTGTATAGGAATATATATATGGTGGCTAAACAACTAGTTGATCGATGTTTGATTTGTTAAAAAGTGAACAAAAAGGTAATGAGATAAAAAAAAAAAAAAGGGTGGCTGGGGAATAGGAGCTAGCCATACAAAGCCTCCAGGTAGACTTAACAGAGCTACCTTAAATACAAAGGTGGAAGTATTTGTTGGTATTAGTGGCTCACTTAACTCATTGGGTGGAAGCAATCCCCCACACCAAGGGCAATGGCAAGCATGGTATCCAAGGTGTTACTGGAAAACATTATCCCCAGATATGGATTAATAGAAAGAATAGACTTGGGCGGAGGAACATATTTCATTTTAAAAAAATTATACAACAGCTATCTGAAGCCTTAGGGATCGAATGGGCATGGCACACCCCATGGCATCCTCGGAGTTCTGGAAGAGGAGAAAGAATGAATCAAACTTCAAAACAAACCTTGACTAAGTTAATGATTGAGACTCAGATGTCTTGGATTAAATGCCTGCCGTTGGCCTTATTAAGGATCAATACTCAGCCACGAACAGACCTGGGTATTTCTCCCTATGAAATGATGTTTGGATTACTATGTATGAGTAATGACAGGGATATTGTCATCCCTGAAGTAGGAGATCAGTATGTAAGAAAGTATGTAATAAGAATTGGTAACACTTTAATGAAACATTGGTAACACTTTAATGAAACTGAGAAAGAAAGGACTTCTGCCTCAAATATCACCATTGGCTTTTAATATCCACAATGTAAAACCAGGTGATTGGGTATTGATAAAAGTGTGGAAAGATTAATCATTAACTCCCGAGTGGGAAGGTGCATTTCGGGTGCTGCTGACCACCGAGACAGCGATCCGAACAAAAGAAAAGGGGTGGACTCTTGCCTCCTGAGGAAAAGGACCGGTGGAAAAGCCTCAGGAGTGGACTGTGGTACCATCAACTGACCAACTACAAGTCACCCTCAAAGGACTAAGTAAATTCATCAGGAGGGGATTGAATGACTCTTAACCAGTGGTTTGACTGGGTTTTTGACTGGGTTCAGAGGTAACACTGTGAAAATTTACTTATTCATTTACTTACTTGCTGTATAAGGAAACAAAAACAAAAAAACAGACAAAACCAAACAAAAAAAACTGTCAGGGAAAAGCTGGCGTTTACCGAGCATTAACTGACAGACATGTGAGATTATGAGCATTTTGGAGTCAATTAGGCATTGCTAGAAAATCAACCTAATTGAGTAATACCTTGTCTCGAGTGTATGCATGGATGTCATGAAGCGTGGGTTTTGTGTGAATGTGAAATGTGTTACCGGATGTGGTATTTCTTGCAGATGGAGAAAATTGTCTTATAACTGTATAGGGAAGGGGCATGAACTGTAACCTTGATTTACGGGGAAAAAGAGGTTAGTCCCCGGAATTTGTGATGTCCCTGAGAGTTGATGGGAGGACACTATCGGAAAGTGCCAAAATTTTGCTTTGCTTAGAAACAAAGGAAGTGGCTACAAAGGAGCTGCACTTGAATTGACTAACTCTTAACACACGGATTTGTTAAACAGTAGAGGGCAAGACCGGGTTAACCTCTGTGCTCGCCACCAAGAAGACCTTTTTCTCAGCTGTGGGCTGCAACCCCATAGGCATGAGAGGTGGGAGCATATGTTATACCGGACCTCTGCTAATCATCCTGGTATGGTTTGCTTTAATAGTGGCAAATTTGTGCAGCAAGTGCTTTACTGTTATGTCCAACATCAGAGTGGCTTTGCTTTCCCAAAGACAGAAGGGTGGATGGAGATATTTTTAGTGGGAAGAAGAGAATCCAAGTAAAAGATGTGACAGAAGTAAAACAGCCAGTACCAAAACCGCCGAAAAGACCTATAACAGAATTTTTGACATGGTTAACCAAAGGAGATGGTGGTTTACATAAGCAGATACAACTACATGGGCACTTGAAAGAGGAACATTTACAAGGGCAAAAGATATGTAGTAAAAAGGCAAACAAAGTGAGGGCTACCAACATCAAGGCTGCACAATAAATTGCTGCCCATGCATAAGCACGCTCCATTGTTTTCGCGGTATCGGAGGTACAAGAGTGAGAGCGCAAGTGGTGAACCTGCCTGGTCTGTAGGGATCAGGAGTCAGGGTCCACATACGCAGCAGGAAAATGGATTTCCACGCCCCCAGTCCAAAGCGCATGTGTTGTTGGAGGGTCTCGAAAGTTCGGCTATACCCGGATGGCAAAAACAACTGCCAGGCCCGCCCAGATCTAGGCAGCACAGGCATTCTGGGTGGAAGAGAAACTTCCGCTCATTGCGCACTTGGACCTTCCTCGGTCAAGCCGCTAGCCTGGGGCTGGACTATCCCACTAATCTTACTGATCCCGCTGGATTGCAATCTTGGGAAGATGGGAGTAGGGGACGATCCTGTGTGCGCCGCCCTGCTGTTGGGATTTTTCATTATATTGGTGGTGACTGTCGTTGCCATCGCGGTATGCGAGGGAATGTCTCGTGGCTGGTGTCGGAGATCACCTCCTCCCCCCAATCCTCCAAGATCACGAAGACAACTAAGACGCCCTCGAAACCTTGATGAGGTGATGGAAACAGACTTATAGTTCAAAGAAGAAAATGTTATTGATCAGAGGAGTTACCGCGCGGCGTGTGACTGTTGTTCTTGGACTCTATCTCTCTGTCGCTATCGCCCCGTGAGTAAGGGTAACAAGACATCAAAGGACAACATCCAAAGGACAGTGCTGATATCTTTGGTTCTTACTTTTTCTCTTTCTGATTGTGTCGCGTGGGACTTTGCTGGATTGTTATACAGTTAATTATTTCAGGTTCTTGTTTGCTAATAAATTGTTGATTATTGTTTACAGAGTGTCTGATAGTACGGTTGACTGTGCAGTTCGGCACACAGCTCGAATTTGCTTAACACCAACAGGTGAAACAGTAGTAGCAAATTGCATGTTGGTCACAACTTGTTGGATTAACTGAACAAAGCAAGGAATAAATAACACACGGCAAAAACATTAAGGCGACAACTGCACATAGCAGATAGAATAAGAGCTGTTTTACCTATGGTGCTCTGAAAACACCCTCAATGTTAGACTCAGAATGGTGGGATGATCTATTAGGAGCTTCCTGGTGGAAAAGATTGTTGTGAATGCGTTATGCCACGTGAAAACTATGATTGTAATTGTAAGGTATTATCTTGAGAGTGTTATGATAAATGTTGGAATTGTGGAAAAAGGTTTGCTTGCAGTGACAAAAATGAAAGTAGCATCTAATAAACAATAATAGGATAAAAGAAAAAGGGGGGATTGTAAGAAACTATGAACTAAGGGTATTGTTTATTGAAATTTATGTTAAGCTCAATGTAAAGGTTAGGCGGCAAAAGACAAAAAACTGCTTATGCAAATAGCTGCCAGACACCGCTTGTGTGAGACAAGATAACCTGTGAGACAAGATGACTGCGTGAGATAAGATGACCGCAATTGCTTACACAAACCAGATACTTGTGCAAGCAGAAGGGGGTACTGATCAAAGACAACCACGAATGTAAAAATGTATAAAAAGGAACTGTTTGAACTGATCAGTACGGCAGTTGGCGGAGCGCAGACTCCCCTGCCGTCCAGCGCTGTCTTTGCTCATATTCTACTTGCTATAATTAATAAAATTATAATTGGATTATGATCCATTGTGGTCTCAATTTATAACACATTTACTTCCTTTTTTCCTGAGAGAGCATTAGTTCACATCTTGCCAAAAGTTTCAGCTTTTTGGGTTTGGCATTCCAGTCAAGAGTATAATTCAGCCAGGAGAATACAAACCAGAGAAAACAGAACTAGTATTTCTGGCAATACCACCTAACTTAAAAGTGTTTTCCAAGAGATAACCTCTTAAAACTTTCAATTTCAAAAACATTATCTCATATTCAGCTGATGAATAAAATAAAACTGAAAACATCCAACACATACAACATTCATTAACACCACCATATTCATTATTGCAAAGTACCTCCAAATATGCCAACAGTGAGTAATACAGAAATTTCAAAAACCCTCTCAAAATGCAGTTTAAATTTATTGTATATATTTTGAGAACTTCATGCTGCAGATTTCCACACAGATGTCTCTGAATTTGCTGTCAGCAATATCCCAGAAAACAGGATCAAACAAGGGGGAGACTATGTGATGTAGAACTATCCTCTCAGAAAAAAAAATATATTTCTGTCTGATTTGGGACAAATGCGGAGGTATTTAAAATTGCCTCTGCTAGGAATCACTCCCAATTTGGGACACACATGTCAATGTGCTCCAGATGCTGATAGCCTGGAGCCAGGTGATCTCCCATGCATGGCTCATCAGGGAGCCTCAGGGCCAGGAGAGTGACTGGTTCTGGATCTCAATGTGTGCCATGTGCCACCAAGGACCTGGTGCCCTAGACACAACCTTGGCTGCTCTTCTGACCTCTTCAGTTCCAGGGAAAGCCAATGAGAGTGAACACCGTGGATGGCACCTGCTCTTTGTTTTCACAATTTATTATATTTATACCTCACCATTCCCTCCCTCAGAGCATGGAGGCTGACAGCAAGCCTTGTCCTGGTATCCTCAGCATAAAATGTCTCCAGTTTTAATATTTCAGAAAAAGACATTTTTCTTGGCTATTCAGCATCTAGTGCTGCAGAAGATTAAATGTTGAAGAGAAATTATTGTGCCAAAAGAGTTGCTCTCAAAGTGGACTTCAGGCATCAGCATACTCATACATCTTGCTCCTTGTGTCATAGCACACATGGATCCAGGTCGATAGTTTACATAGAAAACATTCTCTCTTTTTCCTGCTACATGTTTACACAAGATGAGGCTTTAACTCATCTTTCAGCTTCTTATGGGTCCTTCCCTCAGGCTTGTTTTTTTCTCTGACCTTTGGGCAGTTTGGAATTCTTCTTTTTACATTACCTGACAGAGTTTTTAGGTTTTTCAACCCTAGTGGACACACTCAAAATCATTATTATACTTATACTATTTGGAAAATATCTGTCAAAAGTCCCAATCAATTTCAATTTGATATCAACAGCAAACCTCTCCTCATTTAAGCAGGAGCTGAACAAGGTCTTTAAGTTAATTGAATAGCTATACACTGCTAGTTAAACATGGAACTGCTGCTGTTAGATTTAAATAAACTTTTCTCATGCTGGCTGTTGACTAGTCTTGTCTCATACAGCAACTCAGACTAGGTATTTAAGACTGCATTGCCATCTAATGCAAGTCCCTATCCTTAAGGCCACATAGAAATTTTCAAAATTGGATTTTTCAGTTCATTAAAAAAGTTACAACAGTTTTTATGTTCAAAAAATGTATCAACAATAAACTAATAGACCTGAATTCGTCTGTACTGAAACAATATTCACATTTCACAAATCTGTGATTTCCAAAACTGCATGAAATCATTAAAGAATAGAATAGTAGAAGGAGATTTGTTTCAGTAAGGATATCAATGAATGATGTTAATACATAATCCAATGTCCTTGTTGGGAAATATATATGATGAAATCCCTTCACCTTCTTCTATGTCACTTATCTCTTTATATTAAAAAAATTCCCATGTCTGCAAATAGCCTGTAAGTATTTTTCGGCAGCCAATTCTGTCTGGATCTTCAGGCCTCTCATTTGCTAACATATGATGCTAACATTAACACATTACTAATGATTATAACACCACAGAAACAACATACAAAATGCTAAAATATGGCATTTGAAATGAAAATATGCACCAGCAAAAACATGCCAAGGTAAACAGTGACATCTACTTCCTAAGCAAAACACACATAACCTAGATAAGACTTTCTATGTTCGTCTTTGTCAAGGCTGTGAAACTAAACTATATCACCATTGAAGAAAAAAAAAATACCTACTACAAAAGAAATTAAATTAAAAGAAATTAAAATAAAAGAAATAATCTCGTGCTTCATGAAAACAAGTAATACTCACCATACAGTTATAAAAGACCATGTAACAGAATATGAGGAAATGGTCTCATTTATCTCAACAAGATAGCTATCTGAAAAGCAATAATGTCATCTCTTACCACCCAAACATCAACTACAGATGTTTATGCAACAGCCTTAATATATTTTACAAAAATCTACTAAGCAAATTTCAATTTCCTGTCTCTCCCAGGAGCCTCAGCTTCTACTGAGAAAAACAACCCAATAACACTGTGTCTTAAAGCATTTTTCTACATCCAAATAAGTAGCCAGATCAAAGCACAAATAATTGATATCCTGAAAACCAAAATCATACATACAGAGGCAACATATATCCAACTACATATCTAAAAGTGTACAAAAGTATTGACTTGATCAAGGAAAAAAAGAAGTCCCAAAGTGAATAATCAACAAAAGCATTATAAAAAAATAAATGCATCATAAGCCTTCTCACTTGGAATGAAAAACATTTAGTGGTTTCTAAGTCTGAACTACAGAATATATCAAAAGTTTTAGGAATCCTAAACCATGAAGACTAAGTCAAACACTCATTATACTACAAAGTAAAAATACCTCAAAAAAGATCCCACAGTCTCTTATCCTAGAGGTCAAATAAAACATCAGTTCTCACTCATGATATATTAACTCATAAAACCCTTCACAGCCAAGCCTATCAGTCATCCACCTCAGAATGCAACCTGCCGGATTCATCAGAAAAAAAACAACAAAACCAAAACAACCTGGCACAAAATACATATCCAATTCCATTATTGTCAAAACAGCAAAAAAATGAATTCTGTGAAATTATCATATTCTAGAAATCCACAGATAAATAGAACAATCTTAATATAACAGCTTCAAACACAGTACAATCTACACTATACTTCCATTCCCTCAGCCATCAATGTAATTGCTTTGAGGAATATACTTACAGTTTTCTTCCTGACAATGTGTTGACTTTCAAACAAGGATACTCCTTGAAGAAAACCCATGTATTTTCAAGCAAGTCATCAAAGTAATAGATGTACATTATCACACTGCAACATGAAAATTCAGCTCTCCCTAACAACGTGCTCCTGGCTGTCATACATTATGAGATACAGAAACTTCTGTGAAAGAGCATTAATTACTGATTAAGCTACTGATTTTGTGATCACCTTGTACTGAAAATCCTTTGAAAGAAAAATGTCAGTCTTTCTATCTGGCTTTGCACAAACCAATGTATACAAATTGAATCATAGGATGAAATGTAAACCACTCTATAACTTCTGGTCTTGTAAACAACCTAATCAGCATGTATAACCATCAAATCACTGCATCTATTACTCTCAAAGGTTTAGTATATTAACACAAAGATAATAATTCCTGAACTGAAGAAGAAGAAAAACATTTTGCAATACTTGCAGCCATGATGCTCTCTCCCACACTCAAAGACCTTTGCTACAACAGAACAAACCATAGTTTGAAATAACTCAGAATAATACTACCAAAGTCAGCTCTCAAGGTCTGGGGCAAATTCCACAATATCTTTCATAGTATCATAGAATATCAGGTTAGAAGGGACCTCAAGGATCATCTGATCCAACCTTTCTTGGCAAAAGCCCAGTCTAGACAAGATGGCCCAGCACTCTGTCCAGCCAAATCTTAAAAGTGTCTAATGTTGGGGAATCCACCCCTTCCTTGGGTCATTATTCCAGTTGAATAATTTTTCTCATTGTGAAAAATTGTCTTCTTGTGTCCAGTCTGAATTTCACCAGGAGTAACTTGTACCCATTACCCCTTGTTTTTCCCGTGTGACTCCTTGTAAAAAGGGAGCCTGCATCCTCTTTGTAGCCACCCTTTAAATCCTGGAACATGGTGATATGGTCCACTGTAAGCTGCCTCTTCTCAAAGCTGAACAAACCCAGTTCTCTCAGCCTTTCCTCACATGGCAGGATTCCCAGCCCCCTAATCATCTTTGTGGCCCTTTTCTGAACACTCTCCAGCCTGTCCACATCTTGTTTGTATAGTGGGGACCAAAACTGAAAACATTATTCCAGGTGTGGCCTGGCAAGCACTGACTAGAGTGGGATAATGACTTTATGTTTGATGATGATTCCTTCGTTGATGTGACCCACCATCCTGTTGCCTTTCTTTGCTGCATCAGCACACTGTTCACTCTTATTGACCTTATTGTCCACTGGGACCCTCAGATCCCTTTCTGCAGAGCTGCAACCCAGCTGGGTAGGTCTCAGCTTGTACTGCATTCCTGAATTATGTTTTCCCAAGTGCAAGACCTTACATTTATCTTTGCTGAACTTCATAAGGTTCTTGTTAGCCCACTCTTCCAGCCTATTCAAGCCTTCCTGCAGAGTAGGTCTCCCTTCCAGTGTCCTCTTCCCCACTTCGATTTGTATCATCAGCAAACTTCATCAGGGTACACTTGATCCCATCATTTTACGAAGTTGTGGAACACTGGTGGGTTTTACTGTGTTGATATATGATTTATTTCCATCATCTCCACTCTATTTCAGCCAAAGTTAAATCCTGTGGTACACAGTACATCTTTTTTTAGGTGTAGTCATACATTTTTAGGCAAAAGATTATTTTTGTTTTTAATACAACTCTGTCCAATTACAGATTGATAAGAGTTTTCACTTTATGGTTTTCTGTTAGTCATGATTGCACATCATCATTTTTATTGCTTTAGGAATTGGTATTAGGCTCTAAGATCTCAGTTCCTTACAGAACAGAGAGGATGAAGAACCTGAAGCCTGGAAAAGAATACGTGGGATACCCATCTTCATAAAGAGAGAAATTGAAGAGGTCATGACATATAGATCCATTAGTACAACATTCATTTTTGGAGAAGAACTGAAAAAAATAATCAGACTACCTCTCTAGGGGACAGAGTTTTATTTTCTCTATATAACATTCATGAACTGAACAGTGAACTAAATATATATTCATTATATATTCTGTGACATCAAACCAGAACTCTGTGTGCCATAGAAGATGGGATTTATCTAAATTTATCCTGACAAACTGGAAAAAATAGGATGACATTCACTAAAAACAAGTATAAAATGCTATATACAGGCAAGAATAATCAGTAAAACAAATACAGAATATAGGACAGTAGGGATGAATGACTGAAAATGATATCACCACTGAATATGCAATGTTATTATAGGCAAAGAACACTGTGGGTACAGGCTCCAAAAAGCCTTCTGCTCTGCTCAGCAGGAGTGAAAAGTCCAGCTGGGCTTCCAGTGTCCATTTTAGGGCACCGCAAATGGACAGAGACCAGAGAAAACAAGTTCAGATATGACTAACATTGATGGTGTGCAAACATGGACTGAGAAGCAAGACTGGAAGAAAAATTCAGCATACGTTAATCTAAAAAAGAACAACACTGAGAGACACAGGATAATCAACTCAAAATATGCAGAAAATTGCTTTAAAGGAAAGGGTTTACAAAAAAATAATCTACTCTCCAAGACTATGGGAGATAGCATGACAATTAATTGGCTTCCCTTTCAGTAAGGACTATTCAAAAACATAGAGGAAAACATTTTCTATAACTAAGGCTAATACAGTAGAATGGATCAAAGCAGAAGAAATACATAGAATTTTAACTGGTACAGGTTTATTAAAAAAAATTAGATAAGCATTGTGAAAGAATAGTACACATATAATTGAACCTTCTTTGGAGTCAAAGAATATGGAACATCTTTTCTATTTTCCATAGCCTCCTAAGAAAATAGCTTTTGTCAAAATTGAACCAGTGATGATAGTATTGTCACATATATATAAGAATTTTTGATCTCAGTAAATACAAAGTAACTTTATTTATGTATTTGAAAGGATAAATCCATAAGAATATTTTCAGACTTTTCATTTCATCATCTGAGTCTGCTTGTATCCTGAGCACTTTGCATTTGATCTTCATCCTTTGTAAGAAAAGCAAAGGCTTTTAGAGAAAAGTAAACTCAATCCAAAGAAAAACAACCTCTTTTTTGATAATAAAATCTTCAGAGAATAATATGCAAGTGACGGTAGACCAATGCGATTAAATATATCAAATAGAAAACACAATAAAATAAACAAAAATAGAGCTAAAAGGAGATTGAGTTTGCTACTTTCTAGTCACTCATTTGTCATTTCTGACAAATAAACTTTTTAGCAACCATTTTTTTATCTGAAGTCTTTGATTGTTATCCTCTCAAAACAATATACTCAAAAATGCTATAGATTAATTGTGTAATAACTGGTAAGTCTCCTCTTCCAGACTCTGTTCAGTTGTTCAACATGCTGAAGTCAGATTGTAGCTTATAGAATTTATTAACCCTAATAAAGTCACTGGTTTAAGATCTCTGAAAAAAAATATAATATATTATCTCTAATATTTTTCATTACATTTATGTTTATAACTGACATATTATAATAGTTGTTTTGTTTTCCCTAAGCAGCACTGCTAAATTTCCCAAGGGAGGTCACAGAAGGTTGACATACTGAGGAAACACATTGGATGACTAAACAAACTACCGGCTAGAGATCCTGTCTGAAAGTGAGATGCATTGTAGTATTGTCTCAGGAAAGTTGATATGACAGGCCCATAGGAAACTGCCTTCAGTTTTCCCTTATCACCTCCTTGTAACAATGAGCAATGGAAGTTACATTTAGCATTATAGGGCAATGTAAAAGCAAGAACAAAGACAAGAGCATTCTTTTTATGCTAAATAAATCAATGTATAAATAAGTTTTAAGGAAAACAATGTTGCTTTTTTTTTGGAAGGATTTCTGCAAGGGAAGAAGGAGTTTTATGGTACTTTGAACGTGATAAATCCCTTAAAATGTGCTAAATGGACTCATTTTTCAAACATGCAAAGTCAGCTGAATTCTGTGGTTGATAATTTTAATACAAGCAAGTGCAAATAATGGGTGAAGTGAATGTACCTTTATGAAATGGCTGGATTTTAGTCAAGCCTGACCATCACCTGTATACAGACAGTTAGAACTGTACTGGAAAACCTGAAACTCTTATATCATACCTCTGCAAATGCACAAAGGAGTTCGGTAAAAAGTTATCACAAAACTAAAAATCTGTATTCAATTATTTTAAGCCCAGACAATAATTTTGATGAACACAAGTTCTCTGCTAAGTCAGGTCTTTAGTGGCTTTCTGGAGTTTCTTTGATCTTCTTTATCCATTTCATCTCTGTAGGTAATGCAGAATCACATAGTCTGTGTTATAGAAATAAATACTTTCCAACTCCATGAAATAGGTTTACTGTGACATGTATTTAACTACTGCTAATAAGGAGGAAAACACATGTGATGGCATCAATTTTACTTTAGAGGGAGGAATGGTATAAATGTTTACCACATCCAGTCAGTATGATGTGAAAACAATTTCACATAGTTTTACTTTTCTTTGACTCTGTTTACCATAGCAACTGCATGGTTTAAAATGATTTTCACACATCCAAATAATGAATTAATTGGTGTAGCACTATGTATTTCAAAGAATTTGGAAACTGGTTTTGACTATAAATGTCAGTTTATTTAGGTAAGTCTTTAAAACATATCCTTTGCCCTCTATATATAAAGTCAATTCAGGTGTTTCCCAGACAGAAATAATTTCCTGAAACAAGTCTTTGAAATAGAAAACCCCCCCACAGTAGCTTTAATCTGCCTTCTATTTCTTATATAAGTTTGTGTAAGCAGTTATAAAACAAGCCTCAATCTGAGACACTGATATGGCACTGCTTAGTCCTTTAGAAGCATTGAGCACTCAGTACACAAAACACTACTTAGCAGCATAAGAGAACTGAAGGTAAATGAAAATTTTACTCTTAATTTGTGAATACTTCACAGAAACATATGAGTTAAAGAGTACCACCATGGAAACAAGCTAGACCAATGTGAGGAACAGCAGAGGTTGTCAAGCGTCAGGAGCAAGGTTTTCCTCTTCTCCCTCTCCTTCTTCTCTCTTCCCTACCCTGCTCCTCTCCCCCAGTCATCCTCACTAACCTCCCTGCCTGCCCGTTCCTTTCCCTCTCTATTTGGGCACCTCCATCTTTGCTGCTTCCTGATGCCACTCATCTTCCAATCCTGCACTGGTCTTCCCAGACATCCTCTAGCCTGATGCCATTATCTAGGCACCTGGTGGTTCTAAACATGTGGAGAGGACTAAGGACCCCCCAGGGCCAAAGGCAAGTGATTAGGTGGTCTAAACCCCAACCTCAACAGCTCCGCTTCAGGAACCGGCCATGTCCATGTACCCAGCTAGAGTAAATGGGATTTGCTCTTCACAGGAAGGTGCATAATTATAAAATATCTCACTCGTGGTACAACCATATATGGAACAGTTATTAGGAATTACCTAATTTGTTGTAAGGAAGATGCTATTTACCTGCTTATTTAAATTTAAATTTAAATTCTACTATGGAACAAAGATTAAGTACATTGGTAGGCTAGGCATAGCTAACTGTTCCTCACATTTGAACTTCTTTTTGTGTTTTATTTATTTGGTTTTTGACTATCAATATATTTTGTATCACAACTTAAGTGACAAAAGGGTCATTTAAAACAGATGAAACAGTAATTAAAATACACATTTCTGAAACTGAAGCAGAATCCTTAGAAATGCATCACAAAAAAAAGTAAACAGATATACTCAAGCCATAACAGTGAACCATTCTCACCTTGTACATTTAAAAAAAAAATATTCAAAAATACAAGATACTTGTACAAACTGATAGTGAAAGGTATTGCTAGATTTATTTTTCTTTATCTCATATTCCTGACACACACATTTGCATTTCATGAACAAAAAAGCAAATTATTTTAAATACTTTTCTAATTTAGTAAAGCATGTGACTTCTTCTAGGACAGTATAGCCAAATGATGGTAAGACAATTAATGAGCAGTAATTTAAAACAAAGTGGTTATGAATGTCTGAAACAAATATAGACCTTGATATAGCAAATCATTCAAACTTAAGAGTACTTCACTGAATCAGGATTTTAGGACCATAATTCAATTATTGCAACTAAGAGTGAACTCATTCAGAACTAGTAAGTACCTACTTACAAAGGCAGCTATAAAATTAAGAAGACCTTGAGCAAAATTTTTTATTATTCATTCCTTATTTTTTTCATTATAATACAAAGCACATTTCAACTTTTGTCAAGTCTTGAAGGATACTACACTGCATGGTTTAAGGGACGGAACTGTGACAAAGAAAAAGGAGCTCTAATTCTAATCTCAGTAAAGATACTGCCAGCCTCTATAGCCTTGAGTGCACCACTTAATTTCTGACTCTCGCTGCTTATCTGTCACATAACATCACATAGAGATAGAAAAGTAAAAATACACATACAACACATGCCACATAATTAATCAACTAGACTACAAAACACTTCAAAAATGTAAAAGTACATGCCAAATATGATGAACTTATTTTATATTTACTACCACTTACTAAGTTACTGTCATACAGGATTAAAAGTAGATATGATGTACCAATTCACTGTAGTATTAGAGAAAGCCGTGTTCCCCCCCCCTTCCATTTCCTCTCCTATTTAATCCCCAGAGCTCTAGTCAGTACAGAATCACTGAAAATAATAGTTACCAGAATTTAACAACTAGTTTCTTGATGTCAATTATGCAAAACAAAAATCAAACAATGCCTCCCTACTTACTTCACACATATCTGCACAATTAATTCCACCACAGAAAGCAATAGTTTAATGGGCACAAACTGAAGCATTCCCTCATGCCCTTTAGAAACCTAATAGCCTGAGTTTACGTCCTTCTGGTGAACTGCTAGGAGAAGCTTACACTGTTCAGAGCTACACAGAGAACAGAACTCCCTGAAGTCCTCAGTAAGACACACGGAAAGTGTAAGGTTTAACGGAGCGGGAACACAGTGGAAGGGGAAAAGGGTAGAAGCCCTGTAACATGACAGTACTTAGAAGCCAGGAGATTATCACACACACCATTCATGCTCTGTACTGGCAGAAGACTATTCCATCCACCATTCGGATCTTTCATCAGAAAGAATCAGAGCTTCACAAAACAGCCTCAAAAGCAATGCTAACATGAAACCTGTTTAGTTTCTATTATCAAAGCAACTATATACAAAATACCACCTGTTCTTGCCCACATCTTGCCTCTCTCTGATCAGACAGATATGGAGAAAGCTTTTCACCCTTGCCTTGGTTTGGGCTGAAATAGAGTTAAAATTCCTTTTCAGGGACTAGACGAGTGCTGTGTTTTGGATTTAGCTTTGGGTTTGGTATGAGAAGAATGCTGATAGCACACTGGTGTTTTCAGCTGCTACCAAGACTTCAAGGACTCTCCGACTCCCCATGTCCTGCCCGTGTGCAAGGGCACAGGGAGCAGGGAGGGAGCACGGCCAGAGCACCTGACCCAAATTGGCCAATGAAATATTCCATATCATGGCACGTCATGCTCACTGTATAAAGGAGGGGTGGTTGGGAAGGAGCTCTCTCTCTCGCTCGCTTCCGGGATTGCGGTTGTGGGATCTTGGTATCTCGGGGTCGCTGGCTGGGAACAGGCTGGATATTGGTTAGCAGGTGGTGAGCAATTACACTGTACATTGCCTGTTTATATATTTCTTTTTTTTTTTTTTTTTTTTTTTCCCCTATCATCGTCATTGTTCTCGTTTTATTGCCATTATTAAACTGTTTGATCTCAGCCTGCGAGTCTCCCTTCACACCCCTAATCCCATCCCTCATTCCCAGGCAGAGAGGGGGAAGGGAGGGTGACCAGCTGCGGTGGTTGGCTGTCGACCAGGCCCAAACCACGACAACACTATATCAAATGGTTTCTTCTCCGTGCAGTGTGTCTGTCTTCAGACCTGAAACACACACAATATAACTCACTGAATCTACCCTTCCCTACATCTCACATGATTATTTAGGAGGACAGCATAAGCTTGCTGTTCTTTTTCTTCATAAATCAAATTTCCTTAGTCAGGAAAAAGACTGACAAATAAACCTGACAAAAATATTTCTGGCTACACATAAAGGACATATAAAATCAACAAATCAGGCAATTGATCTCCAATAGAATTGTACACAGTCAAGAGATGCTCCAGGTATTTGCACATGCAGTTCTCCTTACTTAGGAGTGTAGAATCCATTTCACAATTCATTAACATTTTCCATCTAAAGTTCTTAAAGAGTTTTTAATTACACTAGTTCATAATTTCCTTAAAAGGCAAGTTGCATTTTCCCTATTTTTCAAGTAAATGCTTTCAGAGCCAAACATAGCTTGGGACCTGCATCTTATCTCGTGCCCCTAGTATTACTTCATAGTGAAGAACTATGTCTATTCAATGTAGATCAAGGAGTTTAAGGCGTAATTCATGTGCTCAAATGTAGACATAATGTTTAGGAGAAGATATATTTCCCAGTCTCCCGCAGCAGTACCAAATAACTCTCCAACGATTAGAAGTGGAGCCTATGGTGCAGACACCCATATCCAGTCAGATGAGACCCACTTCCATTCACATTCACACTAGATGCATTGCCTCTGTTACAGCACAAGTAACTCTGTCCCCTCCACCAAAAAAACTCTGATCTTTACATCTATATCTTAACCACTACATTGTCACAGTTTACTGAACTGGGATCAGAAGGCAGATTTCATTTTATGTACGTCAGTGACTTGCTAGACAGCCTTTCACATTTGTTGACTTCTTCATGCTCATGTTTTCCTTCTCCTCTTCTGTAAGCTGCTTTCAGGTGGGCAGTACTTAGCAAGTGTTCCCTTGCTAAACATTACTGCACAATCTAGCATAATTCATGTCCAGTTTTGGGATCACTGCATGTTAGCATAATGAAAACAAGGAGATCATAGTACCGAACAATCCTTCTGCTTCAGCCAAAGAAAACAAGCTTTCATACCCAGGCAAGATTAGAAGTGATAATATTTTCCTCTGTTAAAACTCTCAATTATACCTAAACAGAATTTGAAGAAGAATATGTTATATTTTATTGATAGCTAGTATTAAAATTTAACTGTCTAGATGTATAATATGCCCAGTTTTTATCTCTAAATCTGTTCCTCTGGTTTTGGTCTTACGATAACCAGAAATAAATGTTCCTGAAAAAAATGTGAAATCAACCTGTGCATAAAAAAAAAAAAAAAGGAAAAAAAAATAATCATATAAATCATGCTGTGTATTTTAAATGGCCTACGTTATTCCATCTTCACTGTACTATGCATACAGTACAGAGACAGTAGAGTGAGTTAAATACTTCCAGAAGGCAATTTGGACCTCATATTGAGATGAACTACTTTGTAAGTAATTCTATCTCTAGTTGCTTTGAAGATGACTACTTATCTTCATCCTTTATGTTGGGAATAAAAGCACTGCTCAATTAGCAGCCTCCAGTCAGGTGACCTGAATCTCTCTCCTCCTTCTTTCTCCCTGTGCTAGCAAGGACTTGATGTCCTTCAGCAAAATGTCTGTAGGTTTTGTGCATATGTGTGTGTCTTATTTTTTAAAAATGTGCTAACTAGAAAGGCTATTCATTTGGATTGCATAAGACACAGACATTTCATTTTTTTTCTAGAAGCTTCAGTTTTGGGAAAGATATTTCAGCCTATAGCAGGAATTTGGATCCAGGGACCTAAGGAAAATTTCTCAAGCTTATCACAAAGATTTGTTTTAGGTGTGAACAACAATTGACATTGATATGGGGAACTGCTAAGCAAAGAAGAACTATCTGTAAAATATTCTATTGTCTGTTAGAAAGATGAAAAACATGTTGCAGAATCTATGGAATAGGGCAATGGGGTCTGGTCACCAGCAGGAAACAATAACATTGCTTTATGTGAGTATGTAAATACAGATATTTGTAAACTAAATACTTGTCACTGCTTTTGTCTATTTAAAAACAACAAAAAAAGAAACCAAAATATATTATATATCTGAAATGTCATCATGGTATTTTCTGTCTTTGGTGCTTTGAGCGCTTTTCGGTATGGTGAGAAGGAAATGACTCCTTTGAACTACAGTAATAAAGGCAGCTATCATACTCCTAGATTACTTCAATATCATATTAACTGCAGTAGTTTAGCTAACTACAGTGAAATAAAACTTACCTTAAAAATCAAATCCTTTTTTCCATAACGAAGCTCTTTCAGCTGGGCTTGGATCTTTTTTGACTGCAAGTGAGGATAATAAAATCAGGGGGGGGTTATTTTAAATATTTACTTTTAAGATCAGAAAAAAATGGTAGCAATTTCTGATAACAGCAGAAACTAGATCAGCTTTAAAATGCAGAAATCAATGTCAATTGCTTTTCCAGGGTAGCATGTCTAAACCAGGCAAAAGGAACAAGGAAAATGTAAAATGGCACTCACTTAAAGGCCATACTTGAGTTAGTACTATTGTGAATAGCTGTTTGGCTTACACAGTTTAGACATCAGATATTATTAATACTTTCCATGAAGCATAACTGAAGGTATCACCTTCAGAGTGAACAATCTTATTTTCTTTGCAGTTTCAGGATCTTGGGTTTTGGGAATTTCTAGCTGGGAACAGGCTGGGTATCAGTCGGTGGGTGATGAGATACGTTCTATTATTAATATAGTTTTATTTTATTTAAATTGTTAAACTGTTTTTATATCAACCTATAACTCTCCCTTTACCCCTCCAATTCTCTCCCCCCATCTCCCAGGAGGTCTATACATTCTTTTATTTATTTATTCAAACAAAATATAATAGAAATGGATTTTTTAATACTACACACAACTACCCAAGGAGCATTATTTTGACCTTTATCTAAGAATCGTCTTAAAATAATAATTTCTTTTTAATAAAATCCACAGTCTCAACTGATATTCAATATGTTTTATTGCATTAGTTAATGCCAAACATTTATAACTCCTTAGAATGGATTAGAAGTCTCTTTCACATTTACTGAAACAGCACAGCCATAAACATATTACAGATGGTAGTATATCTTCCATAAATTGGAGCTTTTAGAAATATTTGATGTCTTTCCAATTGGTGCAGCCAAATTCAGTGACAGAATTTTGAGAAGGATGAATGAATTTAGAGATAAAATTTTAGAACCTGCTTTAAATATTCAAGAAGTAAGGCCAAATTAGTTATTGTATTCCATAAAATCCAAAACAAATAGCCAAGATCAGTTCAGTTTAATTCTTTCTCCTATAACTATATATGCTGTTATTACATATACACAGCTTAAAGTGCCAGTAGCACTGTCCTCTGATCGGGACAACAGTATTGGTAGAGCGATGGAATATATTCCACATCAACTAAAGACAAGTGAGAAAACCTTAACCAACATGAATTTTTCTAGGAGTTATGCTCAAGAAAATAAACAGTCTCTGTGATGTACAAGGTATCCAAAACAACTATAGATGAATCTAAGTGTTACAATTAAGGTATTACTCATTTGCTAATCACAAACCTGTGATGAAATTAAGAGTTATAGAACCAAATGTATTCAGTGCGTAATGTAAGTGACTCAAAAGAATGTATATGACCTGTAATTCTTTGTGGTAAAATTTTATTGTTTTGTGACTTTTCTGCACTTCTAGGGAGAGGACTTGCAAAACTGACACCTTTTAGTGCAGTCAGCCAGATAAGATCTTCATTAGGCACAGGTTGACAGTGATCTCTAAACCACAGCACCTATGAATATTTCTGTGGCACTTAGCCCTTTCTGTGCCCTGGGCAGCCCAACGTTTGCACTGCCTTGCCTTCCTCTCTCCAGGGCTCTGAATTCTCAGAGGAGAAAACCCAGCCATGTAAACTGTGCAAGATGACAAGCGTGCTCGCATCTATGCAACTGGACAAGGAATCCCAAGGTTCACTAAAACTGTTTGCATACAGCCTGAGACAACATAATGAATCAGGAGCTTCCTGGTAGGCAAGTCTATCCATGAAGGGTATTTGATCTAACAACTACATGGAAACTGATTTCACACAGTTGTTATACTTGGTGAGTAAAGTACTTAATTAAAGGGCAGAAAATACACAGCATTTCTGTGGCTGACACCACCTAACTGGCAAAATAACAACAAAAAAAGGATGTTTCTGTAGCATCTTCCCTTGCTCTAATGGCACTAACCCTCTTAAAAGCCACAAATTTGCCAGGACGATTCATAAAGTCTGAGATTCTTAAACTTTAAAATACATTCACAGCCTGCTGCCTTGAGTGTTAGCTAAGGCTTAGTTTTCCAAAATGCTCTGACAACGAGGCTTGTCACACTACAATAAATTTAATTTAATATTAGGCTTTGCCCTTATATTTAAAGACATTTATGCTGCAAATATTAAAGGAGACATAATCAGGGAAAAGATCTTCAAGTTTACTAAACATTCAATATGTTATGCAACTAGGAAAATCAAACTTGAAAAAGGGGGGAAAAGAGAAAGCTGTGCTTCTCACACATCCAATTTTTTAAGTAGTAAATAAGGGATTAAAATGTATTTGTATTCATATACTGCAGCATGTTTGAAAACAACAACAGTGATATAGGGAGATACAATAGACTTTGAAAAGCTAGAAAAATATACCCCAGAACTTTAATAATTTCTATAATTGAGGATTTGTTAGAAACGGTGATTGCAGATATTCTGTTATGCTAAATAGCTAATATAACTAGAAATCACTACTTTTATCTCCTAAGTTTTAATCTCTAATTTAAAAGGTAGACTCTTTAACGAACAAAACATGTTCAACCATAGTTATAAAAATTTTAGTCAAGAAGAAACATGTTACGCTTCTGTTCATTCTGGAAAGGTACAATGGCTTTCACAGAAATTATACATTCAAAAAATCATGACTTAAGTAATGTAAATGAGTAAACCAGATTCACAGATAGTAATATCCTCTTTCATTAAAAGTTAAAATAGCTGAAGGGACTGCTCACATGATTGCAGTTACTTGTACGTTTATGTATTTTCAGAAAATAAGGATTTTGTATAGTTGACTATCTTTGCTAGCTCACTCTTCAGCAGAGGGGAGATTTCTTTCCTTCTGTTACATAAAGTGACCCTTTTTTCCTTGAAGTAATGAAATGTTCTAGGAATCAGTAATAATAAATCTTTCCTGTCTCTATAAATTTATTTCAAAAAAAGCATTCATCTATTCCTGTCTTACTCTAGGCATAGAGATCATGGAAAGGAAATCAGTTTTATCTATGTTCTAGAGGTATAATATACATCTATAGAGCTATCTATACTTTTCATAAGCATGCCCAAACTTTATTTTATTTGCCTAAAACTTGAGTTTGCAGCTGGCTAACACATTTAAAATGTTTCTAGCAAAGTCACAGAAATGAGTTGATATCAGAGCGCTGTAGGAACACTCACCATACACACATAATATATAATCTATATCATAACCTCAGTACAAAAGACTTTTGGTGCAATCTTCTTTAGTGTATGTTAGGTTTAGAAAAGAGAGGAACCTTACTTACCTCTTCTGCATGAATACCACAAAGCTTGTTTCCTGACAAGAGCTTGTTTTTGAGGCTTTTGTTCTGAGAGTGAAAAAAAAAAAAAAAGTTTTATTACTGAGAGTTATTGAAATATTAAGGGATCCTTTAAATATTTGATCATACTGGTTTTATTTGATACATGGATAACACCTTCAAGTCACCAGCAAAGACACAGATAAGAGAGAAGATAGATGTATCATGGCACAATATCCTCCCTTAAAAAATTCTAAAACACTATTATGTTGTATCAAAACCTGCTTTCACAGGAACGGGACTGCACATAGAAACCTTCCAAAACACTCTAGCAACTGAAAGCAATTTAGATTGAATATACTGAGGTAAAAAAAAAGGAAAGAAAAACCCCTCTAATCCTTACTTGGTGTCAATTGCATAGCTCAATATCATTTTCAGTAAATCATTATAACAACTGAGTAATAGGGCCAAGATCTTATCATTTGAATTTGATGATTGAATTCATGGGGTCTTTCTGATAAATTTCATAATTTAAAACTCCAAGTAATCAAAACATTTAGAAGGCTAGCTACCTGATAGCATTTTGCCAACTCAGTATGCTTTTTCATGTAGGAGTTTAAATGTATTTGTTCTCTTTTTCAAGGAAAATAATAAACCTTGATAAAATGAATTTTCAATAGCTTGGTAATTCTTTCTGCAGTTGACACTCATATTATCCCATAATTGACAGTCAAGGGTAAAGATTTCTCTGCAGTGCAAACATGTCGCAAATCTGTTACGAAATTTAAGTATTCGATAAGCAGATCTTCAAGTGCTGGTTGTAACATGCTTACACTAAAAAGATATTAAAAGAACACCAAAACCAACTTCTCCTGTGCTAATGAACTGTAAACATAGATACAGAAATGTAGCCCACCACATTTCAGGAATGTATACTGAATAACAATAGCTTTCTCGAGCATTATACAGAAGAACAAACTGGCATTAAAGAAAAACCAGTAATTTCATCCAGTTCAAATTTAGGTCCATGTTCCACTGAAACACTGAAAGCTTTATTTCTAGAATTAGAAGCTTGGAGATTTTTATGAAGCTTCCTTTCTTACTAAAGAGAATGAATTGAAACTAAAACTCCATTTGAATACACCTTTGCACAATTTAAAAAATTGTTATGACATCTTTTCACACATTTCACTATTGCTATCTACTGTGCACTAATAACTAATACACACTGCTGCAGAAACTATAAATCTTTTCCAGCTGCTTGACATGAGTGCCCACAGTTCTGTAATGCAACAGAAAAGAAATGGGATGTTACTTTGAGGGAGACAACCCAGATTCTGTCTCACGAAACATGATTTGTGTCATGTTTTGGGCCTGGTTGGCAGCCAACCACAATGCAGCAGCTCTCTCTCCCTTCTCCTCCAGCAATGAGAAGGGACAGAGAGCCAGGTTTGGGGTTCGAGATAGGACTGGGATGGGGAAAACATTCCCCATTATGATCACGAGCAAAAGGCAGACTCGTTAGGGGAAGAAAAAAAGAACATAACTTTATTACAGACACTAGCAACATGTAACAGAGTAGAACAGTGCGAAGCATTGCCACATCTTGAGAACACCTTCCCCCCACCCCTCCCTTCTTCCCGGGCTCAGCTCTGCTCCCGATATCTCTACCTCCTCCCCCAGTGGCGCAGGGGCAGGGAATGGGGGGTGCAGTCAGTTCTGCCACTTCCCTTCATCTTCGGTGAGGGGAGTGTCCGGAACTTGTTCCCCCTGCTCCATCGTGGTCCCCCTCTCACAGGAGACAGTCCTCCACAAACTTTCTCCCACATGAGTTCCTCCCACGGACCACAGCGTTCCCCACACTGCTCCATCACGGGTCACTAACTTTCTCCGACTGGATTCCCTCCCACGGCTGCAGCCCTTCCCGAGCTGCTCTGGCGTGGGACTCCCCCGCATGCTGCAATCCTCCTAGCGCTGAATTACAGCAGCGGGGCTACCTTTTCCCAAAAGACCCCGGCCTTCTTTGGGCACAGAACCTTGATGAACCATGCGGAAGCCACAGGCCATAAATCAATGTCTGCTCCACCGTAGATCTTCAAGGGTGGCAGGGGGTCCGCCCTGCCGTCTCACCAGAGGATACAGGGGGGTCTCTGCTCCGGCACACCTCCCCCCTCCTTTCCTCTGTTCCTCCACTGACCTTGGTGTTCATGCAGCTGCAGCAACTCCTCCTCCCAAGTCCGACTGCCCGTCACCACGTCCCTTCTTAAATACGTTATTGCAGAGGCGCAGCTGATTGACTCAGTTTTTCAAACAGAAGTGGAGCTGACTTGGAGCTGGGGGAGCTTCGAGAAGCTTCTCACAGGGGGCCGCCCCTATAGCCCCCTCCCCTGCCACCAGAAAAACTCCACCACTCACTCAACCCAGGACAATTTGCAAAGGGGTGAGTGTGTGGAGAGAGAACAAATATTGCTCTGCTAAGTTTCATAGTCAATTACTTTTGGTTCTTTGTTTGAAAATGATGTCATAGCTCATCACAAAGCAACACCTTATTGTACCAACCACTGCAGAAATACTGAACAAGACAACTGGCTCTGCAAAAAGGGAATTGGGTAGAAGATACATTATGAACAAAGATAAACCAAATAGAAATCAAAGAGTTGAAGCACACCCAATACATATACTGCACACCAGAAATACATTTAAAGAGCTATGTTGCACTGTGATTACACAGTAGATGTGACTGGTTTCACATAAAAAAAGTCAGCAACACCTCTTGGGGTGATAGCCGAACAGATGTGCCAAAGGCACTGCTTCATTAATGAATTGCACTTAATTAATCCAGGAAGCTAAGTCATAGCTTTGTCTTGACTAACTAGCTTCATCATCCTCCAGTTCCCCTACAGCCTGATGACAGTTGGTTTAGGTAACAGTCTATCCATATTCCAGAACTGAAGTAAGAATGAGTTGTAATCCTAACAGTGTTACTCATTTATTTCCTTTTGCCAAGCATAAGCTACTATAAAAAAAAATACTTCTATTATTACATTAACAATTCATAAGTTCTACATGTGCTGTTTTGAGAAGACCCTGCAGTAACCCAGAATGTGAAGAGCTAAGTATCTATCTCACTGACAGGACACACATTATATTAGATGGTTGTCACAATTTCCACATTTTGTGCCAAAGTAGCCAGGCAAAAGAATTTAGTTAGAAGAATTTGCTCAAAACCAAAACTTGATGAAAATATTTTAAGTTAGGAGATGGACTCCATTTTGGAGATTTAGCTTATTTCAACAGGATTTACCAATCCTGTCTCATTATCCAGTCTACTAGCAACAAAACACAAAATAGGGTTACCAGAATGCAGGCAAAATAGTAGTGATTTAATCTGCACTTAATAATGTTTTTAGAAATGAGAGCAAACATTAAAAGTTACAGTTATCAAGAGAGTAATAAGTAGCAGCTTGTCAGAGGCAGATGACAACTTCTTGCATACAATTTGAGTGGTTTTATGTTATTTCACAAATCACATACCACTGTCAAAAGTAACTTTGCATCCTGATCAGTAGTGAAATTTTCTGTAGCAGAATGTGAAGTATACCAGTAAAAATGTGAAGTATACCAGAGCCTGGTTTGATCAGAATTCTGATTTAAATGTTGCAAAATGAAGAGTCTGATTAGGTACATATTCTGTAAGTTTATTAAAAAGGGGCTATTCAAAATCAGATCAATTAATCAATGAAACTTTTAGGTTACCAATGCTTACTGAGTCAGGACAGAAGTTCTGGTTTCTAAGTCTTAGAGATAAGGACTCAAGATGATGCTTCTCATTTCACTATTAAGCATCCTTCAAATAACAACAAATAAATTAACTAGAATTTTACACAGTTTTGACTTCAAATATTTCATTTGCTATGAAGTACTTTAATGGAAAAGGTCTTGGACATTTCACGTTTAAAAACCGATAAAAGTTTAAGGAATTAATTAAGTATCCGTAAACATGTCTTTAATAGCCTCTTTTAAATTTATATAGAATAATGCTTTTAATTACACATGGCCTGAAGGATTTCTTACTGTCCTGGTACCTACACTCAAGAAACAGCACCACATGTGAGTACAGCGTCTATTCTGTGTCCTCCAAAGAAGTGGAACTTTCAATGACAATTTGCCATATTTCTTAACATATTCTTCACAGAGCTTCCACACTGAAAATAAAAAGTTTTCTGCCTCACTCCTAAATAGGTTTGTCAGTCCCTGAGCATTTTTTTCCTTTCCTCTTATACTGACATAACATTCGCATATTTTGTTTGGGTTCTCATACTATTTTCAATACATGAGACCAGGATTAACAGAAGCTGAATTCATTATATGAACATTGACAGTAACCCTACATTTAGGTTTCCTAAAGATCTCCCATGGCTATAAAAGCACATAGAAGAAGCTGCAACATCATAGTTGCTTTGCAGCCTGACTTTGACCTGTAAGGAAAAAAAAAAAACCTTGCTCACTGGCTAGAGGGATATATATTCCTTTCGATTTCTAATTTTATAAAATATTCCCTTCACTTCTGTCATTTTTTCTCCTGAATCAAAGTCCGGTAACCAGTCAAAATAATCACAGAACATCTGAAGAGATGCACCCATGCTATTACAACAGCATCAATCTCTGCCATGACAGACTGAACATATCACCTCTCCAGAAAAATGGGAAAGAAGGAAGAAAAATACAGAGAGATATGACTATTTTAACATCCTTAGAAAACAATAGCCATGATGCTAATGGTCCCATCTTTTTATATTCAAGAATTATACTAAATTTTAGCTCAATGAAATTCAGATCTCCTTCTCTCTCCTATCTCTTTCTCCCTATAATGTCAATGTGTAATGGCTGAAAGGTGTGATGGGGGTTTTTTTGGTAATTTTAATTCTCATCTCTCTGTTAGGAAACTTGAACAGAGACTTAAAAAGAAAAGCACAAACTATACACTTGAAAGATCAATAGAAGCACTTTTACAGTTGCAGTTAGAGTTCATTCCTTTTCTGAAAAATCATTTTATTAAAATCATTAATTATGCAGCTACATATTGTATTTTTCATAATATCCTCTCCACATTTAGCATATACAATAAACACCTCATGAGGCAAGAGTCACGGTTATTGGCACTGTTAAATGTGATAAACTACCCCTGGGTCCAGTTTAAAGAGGTTTATTATCATTATAAATCTGAAGTTATAGGGATTAAAATTTATCTGATGTATTATATTTATTACTAACAGAAGGGTAAAATTATACCACTGATGCAAAAGGCATAAATTTTCAGATGTCATTTCCTGAAGTTAGGTTATCTTGACCTCTGCCCACACAGATGAATGCTTTAATAGTCTTATGTTTCATAATTTGAAATACTAGTATTACGTCTTTAAAACAGCATCAGGATCTCAACCCAGGATGAACAAATTATACAATGTAGACATCATCAGTACAAAACAATTTAGTTTGCTGGCTAGCCTTTGAAAGGATGAGGACACAAAGTATGTTCAAGGAAAGAAAATCACTTTGTCTCTCTGAAAATTATTCCCAGCAATCAACTTCAATTCAGACATTTTATCTGAGGTCTGACAGCGGTTGTTTGTTGTATACAAGATAAACTTGGCTCTGCCTCCCCTTGATGAATAGCACAAATCAAACCATGCTGAGCCACTGCTCATCATGGGAACATTTCTCTCTTATGGGCATCCAATTAAAAAAAAAAAAAATCCATAAAATCCAAACCAAAGAACATCAAAAAAACCCTGGACTCCGCTCAGCAAGAGTGTCAGGGCCAATTGCCAAGATTAACTCTTTTCCATCCCCTGCTAAACCAAAGCAGCTCATTGCGCCCTTCGGAGGGAAATCAGAAGACAGCAACAGACCAAAAGCAAATATCTGGACTTATCTGATATCACAATGTATTAACACCCATTTTGCTTTGGATATTAGCTTTGTATTTCATGATAATGAAAAATGTTTTATACAGCAAGAAACAGTGCGACTGCTTTAATCCCAGCAGGGTTGGCTGAGCCCTTCATCTTCCTGAGACAGATAAATCGAGTTTCCTGCACTCTACCATGTGAGGTTTTCAGATAAGACCTTAAGAACTGCAGTTCTACCCTGCCTTTATGGTCAGTGAGGACACGGAGACTTTTTGTAAGAGGAGTTTTCCTTGATATTCCTGAGGATGTTTGAGTCTTTTCTCTCCAGTTTTTCAGTGGTCAAGCATCCCAAACAGCTGAAGGACTGCCTCACCAATGTATTTTTGTATTGACAATGCATATATTAACTGCACACATTCAAGATCTCTCTGGATCTAAACTCAGAAAGCACCATTGTAATTCTAGCTCTAAATTCCTGGGAAAAAACTCAATTTCACCATGGTCAGGCTTCAGCCTCTCCACGCCCAGAAATGCCCTCCAACACCTCTGCCTGCACTGCATTTAGGAGGCACATAAAACACCCAGAAGCTGACAGCCCAACTGGGTAACCACAGAAAACATATCACTTTGCTGTTACTGTAAACGTAAACATGTTTGGACTTTTACTGTCCTGTTTTGTTGGTTTGGGTTTTCTTCTGTAACCTGCCCCCCTGCCTTATATTCTTACGTTACAGATGAAGGCACATAAGAGGAGGCTTCCTCAAACAAACTATACATTTCTTTTCCTATCTATCCCTTCCAATACTAGAGGCTGCTATTTTTTCCTGCTGAATTTCAGGTAGTTCAGCTGAGCTGAAGGAATTGATAAGTAATACACTGAAATCTTCTATTTGAGCTTTTAGCAAGCATTTTTTGTTGGGTGCCACAGGACACACGTACAACTATTTAGAAGCAGACTATTTCCATGAATCCCCAGGCATGCAGGGGAAGCAACACAAGTCTTATAGTGAACTGAGCACGGACTTTTGTTGTTTAGTCTAGAACTTTTTCCAAACATTAATTCAGAGTAATTTATGCACTGGAGAAGTACACAGAGAAAAGGAAGGGCAGAGCCAGAAATTTATCTAGGCACATAGAGCTTCCTCTATGTTTTGCTCTAGAAAAACAGGTTTTATCGATAACCCTTCATCTTTGTGCATATATGACAATTATGCACAATGATAACCTAACTTTATACTAAAGTATCCACTCTAGCAAATAAGAAATTATTTATTTCTGAGGCATAGTAATTATGTCCTGAAGTTGTGCCTGATACAATCACATTGTGTAAGCTTGTATGCAACACCACTATCTTCTATTTGTACTTTATCAGCTATCTAACATTTACCAGATGACAACACCGATAACATCAGGCACCTGCTTCCATACGCACCACTGCTGCTCAAGTCCTGCCTTACATGAAGTTTGCTGTGGGTGGCCTCTACTACTGTGCATCACCTGCAGATCTCTTCATTAAGGAAGTTTTGTTTCTTTTGTACTAGTGAAGCAGTGTGAGGCGGTCTGAAGACATCTCTGAGCCATGACTGCAACTGTGTTTTTGCTGCATCATAAAACGGTTGCTATAACAATGACAGCACAATGTTAAATGAACCAGAGTAGGGAGATAGAGAATAATAATAGCAATAATAAAAAGAATGATATACATTTTGAATATTTGTAGTTTTTTTTTTTCTTTTCAATCTTTCTATCTTTCTCTGTAAAAGTAAATGTGAGAAGGTAAATAAACTTATTATATATATATATATATTTAAAGTTATAACAAGCTCACACATTGCAGCCTGTTATATTGGATCCATTATAGACAGTAAATTTTTAGTCACATTCTCACCTGATCATGCAACTTTTATACTTTTTATACTGCCCTTGGAAGTATAATACAGAAAAAAAACGTAGCACATGTTGAGATTTGATTACATCCTACCTGTGGAGTAGATCAGGGTGTAAATGTGAGCCTGCATAGCACTCAAAGGGAAACAGCACCTTAGGGGCAGTCAGAAGTCTTTCTGTAGCTACAAAATGCATTTCATCCGTTGCATAATAATATTGTTATGCAAATAAAGTAACTCATCTTTGATCTAGACTTCCTCATGCACATGCTCTTTTCTCAGAATCTTTTAATATATTTCAACTTTAAATGTTTCCACACAGAAAGTCTAAACTCTGGCTACTCCATAAAAGCTCATCTCTACAAAAATTAATAGTTTAAGCAGGACTTCTGTCCCTACAGAATGAATCACTGATAGGTTGAATTGAAAATGTTTAATGTTAATGTTTAATGACTTTATAGGAAGGTTTAATTCACAGCCTAGTTGGCACCAGTATTAGTACTTGCATCACTCAGTTGCCTAGATAAATAGTTGCAGACCAAACCCCCGCCATCCATCAACACATAGCTCTTCTTGTGTCTGAGACTTCACTCAGAACACAAGTAAGACCAGGAATATCAAACTAGTGAGATTTTTCTCCTCTGACCAAGAAGAAGTGTTTAAGTGCTCTTCAAAGACAGTTGGATTTAAGATGTCCTCCACCCTTGTTCTTCACTGACAAGCCATTAGTATTCTGAGCAGGATTAGAGAACTGCTGCTGTGTTTTAGAACTTTAACATTTTTACAGAATGAGTTCAGATGCTGATTTTCCATAGCAGGCTTTTATATTAAACATGTGTGATAGGATCTAAGGAATCAAGTCACTTTAGGGCTCAATCATTCATGATTGTTTTTAGAAATACTCATGCTCTAAATTCAAGAGAAGCTCATAATGCAGTTGCTCAGTCACTAGCTATCTAACAGTCTCTGGGATGTCTTCAGGTGAAACAAAAAAAAAAAAAGTGGCTGAAAAGCTCTTTAAAATTCTGACCAAAGATATTAATTTTAGTAATTACTACTGTATTTAAATTACTATTTGCACTACATTAAAAGACGTGGTGGTTTTCATCCCTTTAGGCTCTATTTTGAATTGCATGTCTCCAAGTCACAATAGATTTTGCTCTTCAGCTCTCATCTAAGGTGAGATTTATTTCCTGTCCAGTCCTCACAATTAGAATTGCTTGGAGAATGATGTGACCACAGAATGCCACAACTTATTCATGAAGAACAGTCATTTGGGAGCTATCCTCATTCCTTCTGTTTGCCAGGTGGAGTTTAGAGCTTTCACTATGATCTGTAAGCTTGTCTCTCCCTGATATCACCTTCATGTACCAATAAAATAAAATAAAATTTAAAAATAAGCACTGGAAACAGACCTGCACTGTAAAAGGAAGATTATAGTATACTGATACTTCCCTAATACCTGGGAATTTGCTTCACTCTTCCTTAATCCAAAGCTTTTCTTTTTATCTGGAATAACTAAAATTTGTCAACTTTTCACACTTGCACCTGACCTTTGCACACATGCATCTGATTATTTTGTAAGAGTTTGTAAATACGTATCCACAAATAAAAAATTTTGTTTAGAAAAAAATAACATTCCTGAATAACTGCTGTTAGGATGTAATATCAAATGTTAGTACATGAAATGTTCTCTATGTATATTTTATATAGTACAGTGGGGAAAAAAATTCTCTCGATCTCTCATCACTCAGAAACTGGATTTTTATGTTACAGCAATGGATTAGTGTACTGGACCAAATATTCTTTTTTTCCAGGGTGTTTTATTTTTGACTTGCAAGGAGTTGGGGCCATTTATTTTCCTTGCCTCTCAGTAAAGACAGTTTATGGTGGGAAAATTATACACAAAAGTATTTATTGGACTGATTCAATTTTCAATTACACCTTTCCAGTCATTTCACTTTGTTATAGGAAGGCAAACGCCATTTCCAATTCTTTCTGTGTGAGATACTCTAATTAAAAACATAGCAGCATATTAAATACAGAATCCCATTTTACTGAATTTATATCTGAAATGAAGGGTAATTGCCTATGCCAGGCAGGATTATCTAGAGAAGAAACCTGACAATTCTTTGATCTTTCCCTTTGGTAAAGGTAGCTGAGTGCCCTGGGGATGGTTTGTGGGATCAATAAAGCAGAATACCTAGTTAGGTAGATGTTAGCCTGAAGCTCCTTCTTTTCATTTGTTCAACATTTGTGAACAGAATGGTGAAAAGAAGATGGTGTTGCTGCAAGCTGCAGGTTAGTCTTAAAAAAAAAAAAAAAAAAAAAAGCTCAGTGAGAGCTCTATTAAAGCAAGGTGACAGAAATGAAAAGAGTATGCTGAATATGACCAAAGATATAAATAAAAATAATGTAAATATAAAACACATTTCTGGCTTTGAAAAAAACACACTCCTCTATCACTAGAAGAGTGACGGGTCATACTGGTTACATTCTGTTCTACAACTTCATTTTTTCTTCTATACCAGCAGCAGGAGATGAAATGCCGTATTAAGATATTTTAGATCCAGAATTGTCAACATCTGTCTTAAAACATAAGTGGCACAGTTATGAAAGGAGAAGGGCACGTCATGAGTAAGGAATACATTTATGCTGTTCTCTGTGGAGTCATATCACTCAGGTTTGCTTTAATATTAATAGCTCTGTCTCCTGAATTTTCTCAGCAGTAGACAGTATTTGTTGTTAAAGAACTTTTTGGCCAATCTATTTAACTTCTTTTAAAAGAAGTTTTGCAAGTATGACCTACAGACATCTAAAACATACATCAGTTGTTTTGAAGAAGCTGGTACAATAGGTTTAAATCAGGAAATAGATATCCTTGAGGCAGTTGTACTGGACTGATTCATATGCTAAACATATTGCCGCCATGCTGTGCTTGTTCAATATACTGAGAGATAAGTACCTACATAATAGGTACCAGATAATACCTTCTTCTTGCTTCTGTCCTGGTATGGTCTTTCCCCGCTTATAGAATACAAAATGATTTCCAGAAGTATAATCATTTTCATGGTAGAACATTTCAATACTTTCCAAAGTATTATTTTAATTCATAAGTTCTATGCAGGCAACTATCACCAGTACTACAAGATTTGAAAAATGAGATTTCTGTAAGGGTAGAGTTCATATCAGGAGGCAACACAATGCTAGCTCCATCTTTGGAACGGAGGAAGAAAAAATGAGTTCACATTCTCTTACATCTTGATAAGAAAATCATGGTAGCAATTTAGCCCAGTCAGCATATGCGTAGCAAAGCCATAAAACACATCCATGTATCTTCAAAACATAAGGAGCTCAACCTAAACACTGTCCCGTGTCCTACTGTATCAGGTGCAGGCAGCCACACAAGCTGCACCTATGTCTGAAGCTGGCAGGAGGTGAGATACCATCAGCCAGGGAGCGTCCCAGCGGCACTGGCAGGGAGGCTGGGCTGCCTGTAACCAGCGTGGAATACATCAGTCAATAGCTCACTTAGTGCCAATGTAGACACAGGACAGTTTGCATGGGCAGCTATGGGTACTCTTACTCTACTGGCACAGAACTCTAATCTAGTCATCATTAATCTTTAATTATTTCCTAAAAGTTACTCAGAAAGATGAAGAGAAGTCAGGAGTAGGATCTGGTTCAGGGAACCCGACTGACATTTTCTGAGCCACTGACACTATCCATTCAGGAATCATTGACCTACCCATGATAGTGAACCTAGCTTTTTATGCCAGGATCCCTCCTCTTGGGAAGGGCTGAGGAAAGTAGTACATCCTAATTTAAACTGATCTAGTTTTCCATGTTATTGAAAAGTGTTCTCCCCTATTTAAGCTCAGTAGTGCAATATAAACTAGATATTTCGCATTGGATTCCTAAGGGTTCTTAACAAAAAAAAAAAAAAATAAAATAAAAAAAAAATCAAAAAAAGGCTCTGAGTACATCTTAAAATTCTTTGGTTTCTGAGAGTAAATAACATATATGTATAAACAAACTAAATATTTTCACAAAAAAAATAAAACCCAATATATAATATTTCAGTGAAAAACTGAGGTTAAAGGCCATCATGAAAAAAGTTGAAGACAATATTTCTTAGTACTTATAAGAGAGTCAAATCAATCAAGGGGACATGGAATATCCTTACTCTATGAACATCTGGAATAAAAGGCAATCTGCCTGGTCATCTGGTAATCAGTTTCTATTTCTGACAGGAGTATCTCCTTTTCATTAAAGCTGTCACGAATATGGACTTGAGTGAATATCTCAAAGTCAAGGGACAGTTTCAGTGACACTTGGGGTCGTGCCCTAAAATGGTAACAAATTCATATTACAAAACAAACATTTTCTTAGAAATTTTAGAAGTATTTTATGTGATAAAGTTCTTCGAAATTATTTCCACAAAACTTATTTCCCTGTAGATAAACTATCCCATTTTTTCATGTTGTCAGTATTGATGTTCAGCAAAGGACAAAGGGAATTTGTTGATAATTTACCTCAGTCAATATATAATTAAATGATAGAGGTTGTACTGTGTAACTGTGAAATTACACAGACCACAATTCTGAATTATATTAAAAAGGAAAAAGCCCCAAATATTTAAAGTATCAAAGGACATGTGTTGTTTTCCACTCTGAATTTCTGCCCAACAGGCAAAGACATTTGGCAAAGACATACCTCCAAAACTGGGCAGTGAATTATGCCTGTAAAAGAAAAGCACGTGCTTCCGTTTTCAGAAAAAGGTATTATTAGTACTTCTCTATATCTTTTATTATACACTGAAAAGTAATGCAGTATTCAAAATAAGTCTTTTTTTTTTTTTTCTCTAAGCAGACTGTTAGTCTTCACTATTATCTCCTGGCATTCTGCTTTTGTGCACATTCCAAATGTCATCTATTATTGATCATGTTCTCTGAACAGCTGCATTGATGTGCAAGCTGCGAACAGTAATTTGCCTTAAATTACTGGGGCCATTTACTGTATTTAAATGTCAAAAAAAATATTCTATAATTCTTTATTAACTTCACATTTTGTTCCATATTGTTTCTGAATCAAAATAAGTTTCAGACTGCTTGACACCCAAACTTCCTCTAAGCCTATTTTCATAAATTAAGTCATTAACCATTCAGTCCAAGTCATTATTAGCATTATATGTCATAACCCCCTGCCATGTAAGTCCAGCTATTTTGCAACACTTGGCATGTTGTAGTAGCATCCCAAAAGCAAGATGCTGGTTTGCTCTGCCATACTTTCACCTTCCCAAAGCAGAGGAGAAATCGCAGAATATATTTCATTGTGATCTATTTTAACTGTCCTTTGATTATCTTTAACGAGACTTGATCAGACCAAAAACCTTAAGTTTTTAGGGAAATTTCCAAAATAAAAATGCAATGCTTCAGCCAGTCTACTAGACTAACATCACTTTGGTGACATGTCAAGTGTAAATCTACACCTTTCACAAATAATAATGTGTGCAGTTACACTCTAAATAGTGTAATAAAAACAAACAATGAATTAGAAGAAAGAACAAGCTTGTGATATTGATTATGAACTACATGTGTTCAAATCTATATGCTCACAGTAGGAGAGGCTAGATGGGAAAAGTAACCTCACAGACCACATGTTAGTCATCTGACAGATGTAAAGATCTGTACTGTCAAAACATGACAAGAGAAAATGTGGTTTTAAATAGAAAGCAAACATAGCCATGAATAATCTGAAGTTGAATCTGCAATTTTACAAATACATGGTTATGTTGTAAAGGTCATATAAATCACACGTGTTTTCCAAGGTATAATTTCAACAATGGACATTTCAGATGAGAGACACCACTTAGCCAAATGGACTGCTGAACATTCCCAGATACCTTATCTATCAATGATGGCCCACATATGCAGCTGCTCACGGTGACCATGAAAAGAAGTCTAGATTTTTTTCCTTGAGACTACTGCTTTTTTCCCCCCTTGCTTCAGATATCCAAGTGAAAGCCACTTGGAAAGCATGACAAGACCTAATGACAGAGAACAGAACATGCATGTTAATGGAAATTGTAGGATATACTGAGTGCTCATCTCTTGATAACACCCAGTATCTGTAAAGTGGGACTAACAAATTATTCCTTCTACACCAGGTAGCAATGCCTTGCTTTCAAAGTCTGACTTTGAAAGTTGAATTAGCAAAGTCTTTAGAATCTTCTCTGAAGAAGTTTGATAGGAACTGCATGATTTTACATCTGTTCTTGAATAGCATCACGGTTTGTTTAGCACAACAAACATACCACAAGAAACAATCCAGCCAGTAAAACAATAATATGCTCTTAATTTCTGGGCTAGAGATTGCTCTGTCTTTTAAGCACAGGAGAACACTTTGCAGATGGAAACTTTGCATAAGTCTGTTTTCCCTTACTTTAATCATTGTTAAAAAAAAAAAAAAAACAAAAACAAAAATCAGTATCAACTGTCAATATGTTATCACTCAAAATTGTATTTAACTCAATAGTTTGATAAGAGGTATTTATAACATCTGTCTGGCTGTGCTTTCTGTAGCTTAAGTGCAGTCTATGTAAAGTGGGGAGGTATTTTTAGAACTGGAACCATGCATTATGAGAAACAGAGATTTGCCATTTTCTAGATTTATGATCTTGGTTGTTTTGCTGGATAGAATATAGGCATATTATTCATAATAGCAATTATGTTTATATTGATTCAATCAAACTAAAAAAACCTGTAGGGTAAGAAAGAGATAGCTCTGCACTTCTCCCATTTCAACATTACAGCCATTAAAATATTCAGAGGACTATGAATGTGCATAAGGAACGTTTATGCTCCTGCTTGAGATTATCATGATGCAAAAATGTTTTGCTTAATGTGATAACTGATGCATAAAATCACATCAGAATTAATGCTGAGTTGCACTTTCTCTAGATTCCTTTTGGATTCACAACTAAGATGGGAAAACCCTATATGCTGATGGATTAGAAAAAATGAAGAAAATTTATACATCTGGAGAACTCTCCCAAATGCTTCAAAAATCTCATCTGGCTGGGACTAAAATGGTGCACACCCCAAAATAAAAAGAGGAAGGCAAATCTATGATAAGAAAAAACAAGAAAACCAGAAGAGACTCAACCAGATAGTCTGTCCTCTGAGGACTGCATCAGTATGTGCAATGTCCCCTGCCCTCAGACACCAGTTAGCAGTGTTGGCTAACACATCGAGTGCACACTGCCATGGTAAATGATGACAAAACTATGTATAAAACAAATCCAAATTGTAAGAGTAAAAGAAGAGAGGAAGCAATTAATTTGCCTGTCTGGTGAATTAAGAAGACTATGAACCAGGTCCATCATTCCTGTGCAGAGACTTGAATTAACAAACACTGAAGGTTTCATATAGCTGCATGAAAGTTATGACTCAGCCTGAAATTTCGACTCTGGGAGCTGGCAAATGCAGCTATAAACATGGAGAACGTTGTTGTAGCATTCCCCAACACCAAAGGCTTCACAATCCTAAAGGGGTCTGCTATCTGAAATGTGGCAAAGCAAAATAAATGACAAATACACATTATTTATCGCTACATTAAGAAAACCCATGCACACACACAGAAACAAAAGATACGAATGATACCTCCTCTATATAAGCAGGGAAAGGTAAACAATCTAAAAGAGCCCAGTACTGTATACGACTCCCATAATAGGAAAAGGCTTAGGCAGAAAGCAAAAGGCCAAGAGTGTCAACTATGCGCTCATTAGGTACAGATTCTGGAGTGGCATGAAAACAGTGAAATAAGCTAGTAAGAGTCAAGAAAAAAACAGTAAGCACAAAACCAGTGTAAGAGATCCATATTTTCTTCAGTATGGATGCAAATAGCTGCTGTAAAATCAGGTAGCTTAACTGAAATGACTTAATTACACTGACTTAATGCTAAGCAAGTGTCAGACAACAGGTTTTATTGGGGTTAGTGCTTTTCAATGTATAAAATCCAAGCTGCAAACAAGTCATACAGAAAAAGCTGTAACCACATAGGTAAGTACTTTAAATACATAAATACGTGTTCATCTTCTCTCTCTCTGCTCTCTAGTCCTCCAATCCACTGTATTAGAACCACATATGACTAACATGGTGCTTCTGGGTAGTTCTCAGCCTTGCCAGCATTCAGCAGTTCATCAGCCCACCTTTACCTCAGACACAAAATGAGAGCTGCCACGTTGTGTCTCACTGAGATTGCGGAAGATCTAAGCTTGACTACTTTCTTAAGGAGTGCAGATCCAACACCCACATAGAGCACCCTTTTGAAAAGGTGGTTAAGAGTGGAATTTTTTGTTTTTTATGGTCTTGGAAGGAAAAATATAGAAATTTTCATTCCCTCTATAGAAGTGTTTCTGCTTTGCATAAAATGCATAAACATTCAGGACACTTATTCCTAAGAGAGTACCCACAAAAATCTATACATGATTAATTTTTCTTTTTTTTTTTTTAATTATTATTATTCGACTGTACTTTATATTTCAGTACCTATTAGACTATTCCTTTTTATTTTAGTTGAAACTAAGTGTTAATAACTTGGGACGAGAAAGCAAATTTGACAGCAGATTCCACATTAATACTTGTCTTGGAAAAGAAAGGATGTAAAAATGTAATTTACCCAATGCGATGCTATCAAATAGAATATTGGTCTGTCAGTCATAGACAGGCAATCTAAGTAATGCATCTACCCAGCAAATTTAATAACTTTTATGCTCATATACTTTTCAAAACTATCTTAGAGATCTGGCTCTAGGTCATAGAAGGTGAACTTCTCATAAATGCTTCTTAAAGCTACAGTTGACTACGCATACAATTTAAAAGTGGCATATTTTTATCTGCAAAATATATTTCAATATTTCTGAATGCAGCTGGATTTTCAGAGGAGTGATCTTTTAACAAACTTATTGCTCAATAGCTGCACATCTTGGAATGCATAATTCTTTCTCAAAATCCAAATCCCACATCAATGATAAAGTTGTGTCATTCCAAATTCCCACAATTTCAAGATGTAAATTCATAGACTCGTATTTCTGACAAATATGAGTAACTATGGTTTGAAATACTAACAGCCAAGACAGGACATAATCATGATGTAGACATTAAATCTGCCAAGCCAGGCAGGTATGTGATCCTATTCCCAATTATATTTAACACAACTGATAATATCTCATTTTACTTTTTTTAGGAAGAGTCGGTCCTACTGATTGTTCTTTGGAATAATTGATTAATCAGAGAAATAATGTATTTAGCAAAGAAGGAAAGGGCAAAATAAGGCACAGAACAATCAGCATCTTGATTAGGGGGCAGTGAAGAAGAACAGCCATCACCCATGCTACAGCAAAGGCATCCATCTCGGAGGTGATGCTGATACAAGGATTTAACCAAGTAAGAGAATCAGCAAACACCTGTGTACTTCAGGGATCCTGATGCAAAGCTCAACAGATGAAAATGACTCAGTCTAACTGTCCAAATACTTCACAAGCTTCTGTTGGGACTTTAAGATGGATGAGTTACCTCTGCTGAGGCCTGAAAGTAGAAGAGTTATACAGCTGCAGATTTGATTAGTGGCTTATTAAAATTAGCAGATTCGTACACTGGTTTTACACTGATATTTGTAAAATAAGATTCCCAGTTCATGAGATTATTAAAAAGTAAACAAGCAGCCCAAACCACAACCAAAACCAAAGACAGCAGAAGCTAAATATTCACCATAGGAATCACAAAATAAATGCATTCTTGTGCTTAAAAAACTTTCCTTAAGATTTCCACAAACCAAAAAGGCTGCAGCACCTATAAAAGATACATTCCTCACTCTAAGCCACATACTAAACAGCAACAGTCTCTTTCTTTTAAGCAAATGGTCTTGAATTCTCTCCATAAATATACAGTGTTGTTCATAAGCATGCAGACTAACAGTACTTCCACATTAGTGTTGATTGCCCTGTCTGGCTCGTTCACTTACCTTTTCAAGTAAGAGAGTTACAGTATGAAAAACATAAAGCACTATTTTAAAGTCAACCTTAACTGAATGGAACAAAGGAATATCACTTGAGCTGTATTAAAAGTATATGTAAGCAAGCTTTAAAAGAAATCTGAATTAGACCTAGAAACATATACTCTAAAACATCACTAACAATAATAGAAGAAAAAACCCAAAGGTTAAGGCAGAGTTACATTTTCATTTCCTTCCTTTATCACTTGCAGGACTACTTCTAGTTACATTAGAAAGACAAGAATGACTAAAGGAAAAATCAAACATTTTCCAAAGGAAAAAATTTGAGCTATTTAATGATTACAAATAATTAACATAAAATTACTGATTTCTACATCATCCTTTGAACTTAAACCACCATAACGACTGCGAATTATTCTACGATAATTTTAAAGAATGCACAGTAACCACACAATCTGTAGTACACAAAGTGCTACCCAACTGATTGTCTTCTACACTGTACTCACTCTTTACAAAGGATGTAAGTCATACTAAGCAATGCAGTGCAAATAAGATTACTGTGAACTGCACATACACACTTGCCCCTTTCAAATGTAAATAAGTTGGGACTTTACCAAAATTTTAAAAACAAAAACTGGCAACAGTCACTGGGAATCTGCATCACTGAAGAGAGAAATATTTACAATATATTTTCTGCCTAAGTATGCATTTTGGTGAAAAGCAATGACATAATACTGCTTCTAGTTTATCTGTGCATATTTTAGCAATCAAACTAGTTCTGCTTTTGATTAATGCAACTATGGAAAGTTCAAGGAATTTTATTTTTTCTTCTTTTGCAGTCTTGGAGAAACAATCACCCTCTGACCCAGAAAAGGATGCAATTAACTATAATCACATGAGCCAATTCAGTGAGCCAATTCTTCTGTGTTGTTGAAATGATGCTTAAAGGAGAAGCATGAGGCTACAAAAAAAACATACTCAGATTCTGTAGAATATGCCAAGGAAGCATACCATATATTTAGGAGGACTGTGCAGAAATAGCTCATGAAGAGTACTGAATCACTGCATCCTTATATCTGTCTCAGCTGTTCTGGGTTTGATTGGTTGTTTGATATATCATATTTACATTTTTTTGCTAAAATTAACATGCCCTTCACAAAGAATTTCCATGCCATATTTTAATCTTGTAAAACTACAATAAGGTGACAACATTATAAAAAAGAATGAAAAAAAAAAATGATTTCGTAACAAGAGTTGCTGACTCATCAGGTAACCTAGTGAATCCCCATGCTGGTTCAACAAGACAGACATCGTGATCAGAAGGAAGCATGGGTAAACTGGTTACACCTTTTACCCAAAACTAATCAACATCCATTGAAAAGCTACAGGATATGAATTTCATGCCTGGGTGCTAATATTCCCTTTATCTACTTAGGCCCATTTTTCAGCAAATGAAGGAGATCCTAACTCTCAGCTTCCAGCTCTACCCTTCTTTTCACTTGAGACTTAAAGTTCATCAGCATAAAATCTACTGTTTAGATGCTGAGTGCCTAACATGGGCCAAATCAAGTACACACAAGTTCATGGTTGTAATGCACAAATGCATGGCAATAAAATTTTTTTTTTAAAAGCACTAATTATGCTGTTGGGGATCCAGGGGAAAAATGAAATAAAAAAAAAAAATAAAAACAACTCCATAAAATTTCATCTGCAGATAGACTCTATGCAGTCAAGAAAATCAGAAATTTACAGCATAGCAAACATTTGATTTAATACAGACAATACATGGGAATTACCTCAGAAACTTATTGGGGTTCATCTGGCTTCTGTGACTACTGAAGTGAAGTAGCAGAGTACAAGCAGAGAGGCTGACTCACTGTTCATCTCCTCCTGCTTATTCATTCAGGTCACTAGCCATCAAACAAGGCACCTTCACATGTCTCTTGGGAATTTTGTTTTACACAACTCCTTTATTGTCTCTAATATCCAATATTTTTTGCTGTCCATGGATATAATTTTAAATGGAAAGCAGTTCCTAATCACAAATCAACAAATTGGAAATTAACAAAAGATAACCCTACTGCCTGCATTCACCCCAACAGGAAAATATCCTTGTTTTCATCATAATTTTTTCTACCATTTTTCTTTGACCTTTAAAACACATGTAAACAGCCAAAAAGAACACATACCCAAACAGAAGGAAGTTGTTAATGGCTATTCTATTTCTTATGTAGATGCTTCCATTTTGGAATTTTTTTATGGTGTCCATAGATTTTTCTACACAGGAAATCCTTTTTCACATCTCCCAGTGGCACAGCACCCAAAGCCACATGGATGAAGTGTACCATGACTGCCATTGCACAGCGCATCCCATGGTCTTCCACTGAAACATTAATTTTCTGTGCAAGTAGACCTGTTCTGGTGATCTGCTTCTCAACATGGGCCCTGGCATAAAATCCTTCATGTTTAAAGGTACTTGTTCTTGCAAAACACTGGCTATCCATTGTCAAAATTAAGGATGGCAGGCTAATAATATTTTAAGAAAGACTAAATAGATACAGTTCCATAAATTAGTACTTGAGACAATTGCTGAGTCTAATTTAGAAAATGTGGATTTTCTAGCTCAGTGCTATCCTGAAGTACTTTAAATTTAAGATCAAATTATCTCCTTCAGTAAATCAGCACAAGTCCACTGCAATCAACTGCAAAATAACCTTAACATAAGGAGCAAAAAATCTGCGACAAACAGAATAATTTGAGAGTGACATGGGAAGACCTGAAGTTTTGATACAAGACATAAGACCGGCAAATCAGTACCAGAAAGGGAAAAGTTTCATTTGCACATCCAGAGAAACTGAACCATTACAGTTTTCAGTGAATCAACTGCTGTCATTTTGGTATTTTTAAGCTATTTTTTAACATCATATTATATTCTTGTACACACAAAAATAATCATCTGAATCTATCTGTAAGGAGTGTTTTCAATTTAAACGTACACAGAAATGCATCCATACAAATACGTGCACTAATACACACATACATGACCAGGAAGTGGATACCTGATACATACAGGATTAAATTTATAGTCTGAAATAACTATTTTATATTTGAAAAAGTAATCACAATACATAAAAACACAGCACAGCTTGTGGATGAACCATATGAATCTAACATTTTACAAATTTTTTTTTAATCCATGCAGACCTTTCCTGAGTTCATGTAACTATTTGATAAAACACTATTCAGATCTTCATTCACAAAAGAAAACTGAGTTAAGATGATACCTTCTAGAATATTTTAAGCAGCACCTGCTTGATTAAACCCTTATAATTTCACTTAAGAAACATTTCCACATCTATCAAACTCTGCATATTTTATATTGTTTACAAGACAAAGATGGTTAAAAAAAGGTTGTAATACAAGCATTACTGTAGTTATTTAATACATCTTCAGTTGTGAAAATTGTGAAATCAAATTCTGAAGAATGGAATAGTCGTTCCACGGCAGGCATTTTATAGGTAAACTTGAGAAATGTGCAAAATTATTGGGACAGATATGGCAAAGACACTTCCAGGCAGTCTAATGAAAACTCTATTTTTAAATTATAGCATAGCTATAAAACCAGCTTTCTTAAGATCAGTATAGTACTTAAATGACAACTAAATAAAATCAGTGCATCTCCCTCAAGTTCTTATGCTTAAATCAGTGACAAGTCAATTAATCTATTTAATATTTTCTTCTCCAATAACATCCGCAGTCCCAAATATTGTTGAACAGTGTTCAAAACAGTGTGGGACAGAAGACTCCGGATCTAAGTCATTTAAAATATTTCTGGATAACAGAAAATTGGCAGTTTTGTCCCAGAATAGCACAATTTCTACATTGAAGGCTTGGTATGAGGTTGAATGGACACCGAGAGTGAACTGTTTTATATCACTAGAGTAATATATAGATAATTGCTGCAGTGATTTTATAGGAAGAGGCCAGTCAAATTTGAGAATGTTTTGTTCCCACTGCACTACACAATCAATGTTTTCACTTTTTTTTTTTTTTTTTTTTTTTTTTAAGGCAAGCAATGCCTTAGCAATGCTGAGATATTCATTAGGAAAAGTGATACATAAGTATTTGAGTTGAACAAATTTGAACATCCCTCCTAAGCTCTGCTGAATTTTTTTCCAGGGACAAAAATGTCTGCATTTGAAAATACTCCAGGGTTTCAGGGTCAAATAGATGCAAAGTAGGTGAGAACTAATTCTTTTTGCTGTCAAGAAAAAACAGTTTCACATATTTCTACTTCTTTTAGAACAACATGACGGGTTCACATTACAGCTGAACAGCTTGCACAGACACCTTAGCTCAGGTAGTAACATGACTGAAAATTTACAAATTTTATGTGAGGCTTTTTTCTAGAGTAATTCTAACAAGAATTTCAATTAAGTATTTTTTTATTGTTATCTTTTTATCCTCTTTAAATATCCATACATAATTGGAATTATCATTCCAAATATTGTATTTAGTTTGACCAAATTACAACCAGAGGATAATGAGTCTCAAGAGAGGACTATAATTTTATAAAGTTACAGGCTATCAACCTTCAGTTGAAAAATGCTTCACCATATAAGGTTGACATTTTCCAGCTGCACCTCTTCTTGATTAAAATTAAAAAGTACAAAACAAAAGCAGTCTAGTTTAATTTAAACCTCTAAATAGCAAAAAAATGTTAAAAAAATCACTTTCTTCTCCCAGTGAACTTAGCAAATAAACATCTGTATTCAACAGTATGACCCTAAAGAAATTGCAAACACTCCAATCCTTCTCCCTTGAAATCAATGGAAGTTTTGTACAGTGTACCAGAATATGATCAATTTGGGGGTTGCGAATCCTTTTTCTCTAAATTCTTATTGACCTTCATGGAAACCTAGTTAAAACTATGACAGCCATTTCCCGGCCAACTAATCTAGTAGTCTGAACTTCATAGTCTGTGGAGAGCTCTCAGCTCAGGTCAGGAGCATACCAAGTGCAGCATAACTTTATCAAACAACTTTTTAAATTAATAAGCCCAGTGTATTGTTATGTCATATATACCTTTATAAATTCTTATGCTATTATGTCTTGTGTGGTGTTTTCAGAGGCAAAGAATACTCTGATACTCAACATGGATGACTCAGAGCTCCCTGAGTGTGATCCATCTTTTTTGATCCTGTGACAAATATCAGTAATTGATAGCACTATTTGTAATAATGAAATCAACAGCTGACCTTCTCTTTCTTAAGGAACCATGAAAATTTGATTACTAAATGCTGGTTTATTGTTTCACCTAAGGATAAAAATCAACAGTGTCTACTCAAGATTTTGAAGTATACATTTACATTATTTTTTTTTAACCTCTTATACCATTGTTACTTCCTTTTAAGTGGTCTTTCCACTAGGTAATTTTAACATCTTGCTACTAAAAACAACCTTTTCCACTTGTCTGCATAACATGAATAAATAAGATCAACTCTCTTCTTTTCATGTTTGCAAAATTTACACTAGCTTCAAGGAAAGTTTTACATTAATTATAAAATTTCATCTATACTTCAAAGTTCCCTGGAACTTGGCTCTGAGCCACCTTGCCCTTGACATCCGTAACACTGAAAAACAGTGGTTTGGGTAACACTAAACTTCACGAAAGTCTCTGTGCAAGTTCAAAGACCACAGATTTTAATTAGGCTTCATGCTGCCCCTGTTGTCCAGTGAAGCTGCAACAGATGTCATTGAGATTTGTGTGTGCAAAGGACAGTATACAGCTCTTTTAAACTTTAATGTTCAAGATAACCTCTTTTACTTCATGTTTTGCTGTCTTTTGGAAATAAGATGTAGTGAAGGAATTATTAGGGCTTTCTATTCTTAACTCTTTGTTTCAAACATACTGGTTATACTTGCATAAATATAAGACAAAATGGATCATCAGAGAACTAGCATCTTCCTTATCTGAAAGACCTATGAAGTCTGATCTTTGAAATGTTGATAGAAGTTCACCTTGGATGCTACCACATTATGCAGCATCAGTATCAAGGAGCACTAATTACTAGTAGCAATTTCCTGTGAAAAAATGAAGGCACAGATTGGAAATTACTGTTTCTTGTCTCTGCAGATGACATTTTGCTGGAATTGACAATTGAAAAAGACAAAGCTTCAGGGATAAAAAACCTATTACACAGATTTGAGACTAGATGAGTAAGAAAAATAAAGAATTCAGACCCATTTTGGAATTTTGGAGTTAATGAAGGAAGATGTTAGAAATAAGGATTTAATAAAGTATCCTGGGTAGCATGGGAAAACTGAGTAAAGACATCAGAATGACTTCAGCAAGATTACAAAAGAACACTGCTACAATGTTCAACACTGCAGTTAATTGAAAAAATGACTGACAAAGAATACTGGACAAAATCCAAGTAGACAGTTTTCTAAACACTGTGGCTAAGTACAGGATGAAAAGAGAGCCCTAGCAGGTACACATTTAATTTTTCATCTTCTCGTTCATTAAGGATACATTTTACCTATGCATTCTTATTTGAACATCTTCATTTTCTAGTAGTTCATGGCTGTGAATCTTTAAACCTTGGATCTGGATGTAAAGAATGAATAAAGAATCCAAAAATATGGAAATCCATAGGAGACAGGGTCTAGACATAGCAGACCCATTATATTCCCTTCATTGATGTTCTGATTCCGATTATCACTGAATAGCCACTGAGAAAATGTGTCCTGTGCTCTTCGGTCTATAAGGTCAGGAAAACAAAACTTTTAAAAACAAAAGCTTATTATAACATTCACTGCAGTTGCTATTGTATCACTGTAAATATACCTCACTGACAATCTTGATACAGTAGGATTTTTCTGCATCATCTCATATACTGTCCCCTAAGATCCCTTTTCAACTGCTTAAGCATCATTTCCACCTTTTCCTTACAATATTCAGTAGAAAACCTCATAGAACAATTTCAAGTAATTTATTTTTAAAAATAGGACTCTATGTTATTGCAAAAGAAGGTGTAATCAACCAAGAAACAATACTGAATTCAAAGCCTGTCAGCAGAATATGGTATCTGAAGCTGTTCCTGTACTCTTCCTGATCATTCAGGTTTCCCTGGGCAGCGGCCCTGTCCCTGACACTAATGGGTATTTTCTGAATTTTAGAACCAATTCAGTAGGCAAAGAGGGAACAGGACTTTACCTAATTTTCTTCTCAGGGGGATAGGCTTTCATACTTAGAAAAGACGTTAGTTTTATCTGTAGGGTATGGAGAGTGAAGAACTACAATATCCTCCTTTATAGAATAGAATCAGCATACAGTCTCAAAACCTTAAAATTTAATTTCAGCTTCACTAAGGGAGGTTTCTTGTTGTTTTTCTTCCCCACCATAATTCAATGCAATTTGATTGAATTCACCCTGCAGGGCATGAAATTCCCAATAGATCAGGTGAGACTTTAAACTGCTGTGACTTTACCTTTTATTACTGCAGCTAAGCACAGAGAGGTTGGAGAAAACTCTGGTTTAGGATGATTTACTCAACACTAAAGCTATAACCACAATTTATACATGAATAGAGCAAAGTATTGTTTACAAGGTAGTTATTTAAAACTGTGCTTCTTAGCAAAAAACCCACATATTACTGAGAGCTACAGTCAAATTCATTTTCCACTCCTGGTTTACTTTGTATTGCCTCTACTACTACACATCTTCGGTGTAATTCATGTTTTTCAAAATTCTGTCACAGCCTAAACAGTGAAAAAATATACTACCTGATATAAATCACTGGATCAACTTTATAAATACAGGGGATTGTTGTAAATCTGTAAAGATATTAACACACCTTAATGTAGGTATATACAGAGATATTGTAAAACACTTTGCCCAAAGATAATATGACAAGCTAGACATTCATTTCTTATATAATCAAATGTAGTTAAATGCTTTAAATAGGAGCAAACTTATTTTTTTTTTTACACACACTTCTAGGTCCAATGTGACACAACTATAGCATCCATATGACAAAGTTGCATAACATTTCTCTACCTTTCAGTAGAGAATGTAAACCATTTAATAACTTTTAGGGAAAATTCCTGACTCATTTATCTTAAGGAAATCGCATATTAATGTACGTCAGCTAAGATACTTACCTTTAACTGAAGATGACTTTTATATATGGACCAGTAGGAAACGAATGACAAACTAACAAAATGCATGATACGTATCAATGCAGAAAAGGCATTCATTCAAGAAATTAATCTATCATGTATACACATATTCAGAGGTGCATCCAAAACAACTGGTTCCGAATGCCAAATAGCAATTGTTAAGACCCACGATTTTTCTGATCTAAGCAAGATCTATACAGCATCCTGCTTCAGTTCCATTTTTAGAGCAGTCCTGGCATAATTTTCCACAAATTATATATGACTGACATGATAGAAGTGAACTGCTCACTATGTAACAGGCCATCTCCAAAAGTGAAAATTTTTTAAGTATTTTATACATATTCTATATTACTCTACATTTTTGCCAAGTTTCTTAGCTCTACCAGGGCTTCTGAATTTCCAAACCTTTTGGTTTATTTGTCAATAATAGAAATTTTTTAAAATAAGAGCTTATTTGTTTATATGTCAATCCTTTATTAGACTACAATAACACAATCCACACAATTTTACAGCTGGAAGTCTGACAGATATTTTCTTGTATTGCAGGAAGCACTTGGAGACATCTAAAACAAGACAGGATTTTTAGACACATAATCCCTATGCGCTCTATCAGGTCCTTTTTTCCTCCACACCAGGGACTATTTCTGTTGTTAACTGTTTCTTCCCAAAGCCCTGAATAGACTGATAATTGTCTTTCCATACAATGCCCGCTCCCCATACACATCACAGTTACTGCATACAGTTGGAAGGCTGTTTTTGTTTATTCCTATCTCTGAATGGCAAAGTTGAATGGCAGTAGGGCACACACTGAAAGAACAGAACTAAATAGGGAATTATTTTTACAGTCATGGAAGAGCTTGAGATTACAAAATTCACAATTTGCCAATGCAAACTGAGCATGAATGCAATGTTTGAAAGGACAAAAGTAGCTATGAAAGGAACTGCATTTTCATTTTGCCTCTGTATATCTGTACGCAGATAGCACTTCTAAAAAATACATATAAAGTGACATCAATTTTTTAAATATATAGCATATCCAATCTTACAAACAAGATTTTTTAAAGTCATACTGCATATTCAGTGATTGGAGGCAGGACCTAGATAACATAATGTTTCCTCAAAATCATAGCATTTAAATTCAGCCAAATCTTTGTCAAAATGTGAAGTCCGTATTGGAACCCTTAAAAACAATTACTGAATTTCCAGAAAAACTGGTATTAGTGAACTTACTTTTAGGGCAATGGCAAACATAGTATAGGAGTTTAATAGAAAACAATTAGGTAGGCATAGCTATCGGTTCTTTTTCCACACAGTAGCTGGTGCACAGAAGGATAAGCAATGCTCGCAAATCAAATTTCTCTCAAGGCAAGTTTAGATGACTGAGCCAAGAACAGAATGCCGAGCTTCTGATTTCCAGGGTGTGCCAGGATCATATTGTTTCTTTAATCACAAGTATTATTATGTGTTTTCTCCTAAAATAAGTGTAAAATAAAAAGTGCCCACAATCTTTTCCTACAGCACTTGGAACATCTTGCAAGTTGACAACATAAAAAATGGAAAAATTTCAGGTAACTTGATTAAATTAGAAACAAACTAAAAACAGATAATTTGCGCAGATACTTCCAGCATTTATCTATTTGAATGTGTTCGGATAGGGTACTAATCAAAGAAAGGCAGATAAATCATCTGAATGCAAGCAGTCAAGCACTTGCATCAAACATTTCTTTTTTCTTTTTTTTTTTTTTTTTTTTTTTAATCTAGCTGTCATTGATGCTTTTAAATATAGAGGGGTGAAAAACCTTTGTATCTTGGGGAGTGGGGCATTTGGATGAGAGTGAGTGGTGAGAAGGAAACAAGCCTTTATCACTTCTCATGCAATTTTGAAATCCTAGAAAACCAAATCTTTATTGCATTTTTTCTACACCTCTTTTTGTCTTTGCTGCATATGATACTAAGTCTCCTTCCCTTAGTTATACCTTTGCTATTATATTCCTTCTGGAAGATTTAATCCTTTTATTTCCACATTGAGTCTAAAACATTTGTAGGAAATACTGGAAGGTTCTGTAGTTCCACTTAGAGTGTCTATTTCCCTAGAGAAGGGTGTGGCCTTCTCCTCAAGAAAACCTTTTTTTTCCACCCCCCTTTTTAATTTTATGAGCTAGAAGAGATAAGTAATACAGATCAGATGGATATTTTTGAATAATTCCAGGAACATGTGAATAATAGTTAAATCCTATGTAATGTGGATTTATGGAGGAGGAAGGAAAAGCAGGTGAGCTACACTAAAACACACATCACTGAACGCCTCAGGAAACTGGAAATTTGTTTTATTTACTTGATGTGTTTCACTTCCCATCTAAACAAATATGTCTAGTTTAATCACTACTCTAGCTCTAAGGTTAGTTATAATTTTTCAGTATGTTAGTTCTTTTTTTGTATTTCAAGAATCCTCAATCACAGATGCCCCAAATAACATTTATAGAGGACTCTTCACTCAGTGACTTACAAAACCCCTATCCATCTTCTCTGCTGTTTTGTAGCCAAAGTACTTCCATAAAACTCAGATAAAATCACAACCAGGTGTGGCAGGATAGTAGAGATATATGTCAGAAGTGCTCCATAACCATTTATATCTTATAAATATAAGCCACTCAGTTTACATATTTACTTTTATAAGTAAAACTTTATAATTCTATAAGTTTTTGTATTTAAAAATTTTATACCTTATTTTTTTATATTTTTCCCCTGTGTGTTTATCTGTTCGCTAAGGATTTGCCAAGACATTAAAGAGAAATCACATTCTTTTTCATTCTTCATTTAGTGTAGACACCCCAAAACAGACCGAAGCTTCATTTAGCACTAGACATTTGCAGTGTGACTGAAAGAAGCTACACAGTAAATGACTGCAGCCCCCAAGAAGAGGCATTATTCTGGTTTGTTCTCAAGGGTTTCCTTGGGCTGAGCTCAAGAGGAACTAATGGCAGACTGTTTGCAACTGCTATCAAAGTGCAATAACAGGTACTGCTGTGGCAGGGCAGCAAAACACACATAAATCCAGCACACAGACCTTCAATCTCATGAAAGAGTATTATGTATAAATTAGGCAAATAGTAACAAATTCTGAAAGGATCAGTCAAATGACCAAAACACATACAAACTGCCTAGAAGCTGTTAAAAAAATGCTGCATTAGAAGCTCTTAAAACATTGAATGACTATCAAGCTAAGAAGGCTACACAGGGAACAACTCAGAATTTAGAAAAAAAGCTTGCTCAAGGGAGAACAGAGAAGGACAATTTAAAAAAAACCCCAAGCCTTAACAGTGAAATAAGGGGAAATTTTACAGTGGAAGAATTTGTGGAGGTATCCAATATCAAACAAAGGATTTAGATAAATTAATGGATAGCAGGTTCATAAACATACACTACAGGGAATAGGCAGGAATAGGTCTTCTAAGATCCGAAATCCAGTGACTCCAGGTGCTGTGAGAAGTGAGGCAGGCTCATGAGCTCTGCGAGATACTGAGATTGATGGACCACTGAGCATTTCTTATGTTCTAATAATTCAAAAGATGGGAGGAGTCAAACTACTGTGTCACATCCAGAGCATGGCATCCACCAGATGCTGGTGACTCCTGGGGTTTGCCACTGGCCTGATTTATTTGTGATATACCTTCACTGATCTCATGTACCCCAGAATTTCACCTGACTTCCTTTTTTTTTTTTTTTTTTCCATTTTTTTCCTAAGAAGAAGACAGAAACGCAGATGTTAAATGAGTGTGAATTGGTACACATGTGGGTATCCAGGTCAACACAACCATATTTTGAATAGAAGGAATGCTGAGCATTCTTATATGCACATTAATTTTATATAGCAATGGAGATGTTTAGTCATTCTCCAGACTGACACACAATTGGAAACACTAAATTGTAGGTATGCAAATTAGATGTTTCTCTGAAAGGCCCCAGGAGGGTATCAGGAAATAAAATGTTGCTGAGTCACTTCATCTTTGAATTGAGAAACAAGTATTTTGGTGTCAAAAATAAAGATTCCTTTCAAAGCAGATTTTATAAAATATGCTATAAATACACTAAATATTACAGAAGTCTACTGACCATCCTAAGAAAATCATTAACAGTCAGATGGTTTGAAGGTTGGCTAATGAAGTATTTATTTGTGTGCAGTAAGAGACAAGATTTTTTACAGCTGGTCAATAAGATCAGACTGATATGATTTATTAGAATTAACAGGCTCAATTACAAAACATCCAATGATCACGGGTGGGAAAAAAAAACCTAAGGTGGTTGTGATTGTAGATGAAGACAACTGAGAAAGTGGCTTAAATAATGTAAGCAACTGAAATAGACAGCATTTCCTCTGTGAGTTAAAAAGTAAAGTGCACTTTATTTAGATTGTATATATATATATATATACACTTATTGACTGAAGACATCAGACATCACTGTTTAAATAAATGTTTCAAGTAGGTCAATTTTTCAGATACATCAAATAGAAAAGTTTAGAATAGCAAACTGTAAGAATTGAACAGAAGAGATAAAGACAACAAGTCTGGCTGGTAAAAGAATGTGAGACTATCAGAATAAAACATTTTCAAGGGCAAAGTTCATTGCAAAATGAAGCACTAGGAAGGAAAACTATATCTTGATTTAGACAAATTGTTTGGGGAGAAAAGTAAAAGAGGTAAAAAATTATGACACTGATGAAATGTTTTAAGTTTCTATTCCAAGATAAAATTCCAAAATAAATTCAGTTTAATAATTAAAAAAAAATAAATAAAACATGTTTTGTGTTTCATTTGGGATTTTAGGATCAAACTGGGATTAATATTCATGACATATAAATCTTAAGAAAACATTTTAGGAATGTGAGTTTTTAACAATTTTATTAAGAACTTCAATTCTGAGATTGCTTTTCCTTTCCTCTCCTCTTGCTGTTTATTTTGAAAGCAGATAATAAGACTATGGATAAAATTTCAACGTATATCAGTAATCTGTAGAACTGCATTAAATATTTTTTTCTGAAAAAGCAGGACTCATAACTATAGTAAAAGCTACAGAGGTGTAGTATGGACCTACGCAGCAGTAGAAAGGAGTCAACAATTGCATTCAATAAAACCCAATTTTAAATGCACACCATCATTTTTTTTTTTCCTTTTGTGTTTAGAGTATTTCACTGGAGCTTCATCTTTCTACTACAACAATATGTGTTTGAAACATGAAGCCAAATCATAATCTCTTTCAGTGTAAACTCTGAATGGAGATGACAATCAAATGTTCCTCTTACCTCATTTTGGAGGTCACGAATCATTTTGCTCTTCCTTTCCATTTCAGTCTTCAAAAAGTTAATCTACAAGTTCAAAGAAATGTTGTATGAGTTGTTGAAATGTACCTAAACATCAGTTTAACTATTAATTTTTTTTTTACTCTACTCACAGCTTTAAAAAAAAACAAAACAAAACAAAACAAAACAAAAAAACTAAAAACAACCATCGAACTTCTGCTTGTATACAAAATTGCTATAGGCCACAGCTAAGTATCTGCTAAATCTACAAACATTTAGCATGGTATTTACTAGAAAACTTAAGACAGTGAAGAAATTCACTATACACAAATATGCTTACTTTACTTTTGCGCTAGTAGACATAGTGTTTATTTTTCACAATGAAGTCCAGCATGATTGTCAGAGAACTAAGGACTTCTACAATAATGTTAACTTATTGTAAGATCTAAATTTTTTTTTACCCTCTAAAAAACAGATTTCTAACACAGTTATTTCATTTGAATGCTACAGTACTGGTCCTTATGAGACGAACCCCTTCATTTTGATAAGACTCACCTGTAGAATAAAGTGTATTATATGGGCAAGCATTCAGATCTGGTCTTTAGTTCCTATTTAATTCAATTACTTGCCTTGGAATGTAGAAATCCCAATTTTGGTTTTAAGATTTAATTTAATTAAACGCAGTTTAAAAGATTGTTTTTACAAATCATTCTAAGTTTCTGTCAAGATTGAACTTTCTTCCTGGATTATGGAACATAATGGGAGAAAGAAGGATGTAATTATAACATTAGGATTAAAAGAACACATTCTCTTTTACTTTGAAGGAGGGTTTTATTGGGTACTTTAATTAGCAAAATACTTAGACCTATAAAGCCAATACCCCATGCTGTGTTCTCCCCCCCACTGATAGAAAAGTCTACCTATGTTCATGAGAAACTACAGGTGTTCTGACATTGCAGCAGACTTGTTAAGAAAAACACCACCTCTGTAAGAAAACAGATTTAGATTATAGAGACACTGACCTAGAGAATAATGGTTTGGATATCATGCAGATAAAAAATGACAGTGAATCTGCACATGACATGACAGCTGTTCTTAGAATCATGTCCACACTCAAGTAGACAGATGTCAGTAATTTAAAAACCATCACTGGACTTCACATGACTCTCATCTGTATCAAAAGAGAAGTTGTAGAGCACCGCCACCAAGAGACAGAAGTAGGTAGGGGGTCCATGAGACTAGTGCCACCTGACATGCATAAATGGAACTTCTTTTGCAAACTGTTCCATAATTGTGTTTAGGTGGTTTGGTTGTGAAATAATAACTCCACATCCAGCTACCACTGCAGGTAATGTTTTAACAGAAGATTAATATATTTAGCACTTGCCTAGCAATCACTTCCACAAATACTGAAATTTATTCTGTGTATACAATACAACAAATATGAAGATTTTGCAGAACAGAAAATAAAGGTCAGAATCAAAATATGAGATCAGGATTCATGGATAAAAATCTAAAATAACCATTCACATGGTGGGTTTTGTTTTTTCAGCTGTTCAAAAGATTTGCCAGCTACCATTAAATACTGACTAAAATAATATACTGGCCTCCATTAAAATGTGTTCTCTTAGTCCCAACTCTTGAGAACATATTAATTTTCTTTTGAAGCACTTCAGTTCTAAATCTGAATATATATGAAATAATTTAAGAGATATGACACCAGAATTATTATCTGTGTGTTCTCTATACGTAGCTGGTAAATATCAGTTTATATCTTCTAGGAGGAGATATTTAAGACACCACGGTACCGTTAATTCAACCAGCAATCTATGTTAGTTACACCAGTAATTTTTGTTAATTACTATTCACATACACATGCACCTGATGTAATTGATTTGGACAGTTTAAATAGTGCAAACTTACTGTTTTATCTTATATGAATAATTAAAAAAAATATGCTCCTTTTTTAAAAATAATACCAACATTTATTAATAAATCATTCATTTTGGCTTTTACATTATAACAACATTTCTAAATCTCTTCTACTAAATCTCTAAGAACTGAAGAACCACTTAGTCGTAGAATACAGTTATAGAGCAGTACATAGGAGGGATTTATAAGACTTGGCTATAGCAATTAATATAGAGATAACCCTATCTATCTATTTAAAGTGCATCTATGTCTATAATTCCATGCTATAAGACAGATCAGTCTGAATCAGGCCATTTGCATTATGCTTTTAGTCAGTCCCAAAGACAAGGCATAATACCATTTTCCAGAAGAGATATAAGAATCTTACTTTCAAATTCTGATAGCATAATAGACAAGATTGGACATTTATACCCAGCTCTAAATTAAAAGGCACGGAATGTGAAAAAATGAAACTAAGAAACCTACATTTCTGCCTCCTTTCTACCCACTCTTTGTTCTTGTTTGACATTCACCTCTTTCCACATGTTGGCTGCCTTTAATTACTATCTAGCTGTAATTATGAAAATACATAATGAATATATATTGTTCTAAGGCTGAACTTTGCAATATTAAGCAAGGACACTGCTTCTGTCTCCTGGAGACAGACATGCAAGGTACTCAGAGCTTTGTGTGTTTCAGAGCTCATTACGTTTATTAAAGGCAACAGCTTCCATCCAGTAGCCTTTACTCACAGCGTTTTGTGACCTTGAAATGTTCAAATTAAATTTTCCCCCATCGAAATACAGAATGCTTTAGCAGTTGGCAGTGATCTAATTCTAAGAGTCAGACAATAGTTAGTTATTCACTACAGACGAAGGATGGAAGAATACCAATGTAACATCATTACCACACAATCAAAGCTCAGCTGCATGCTTATTTGCTTACCTCCAGATTTCTTGTATCTTGCTCAGGACTAAGACATGAGCAATTAAGATGGGATAGGAATGCATTCATTAACACCTAACTACTTTGGCAATATCAGGAAACCTTAGCATTCTCAATATTAATTTTCATGGTCTAATTTTCAAGTTACAGTGTAGGAATTGACTCCAAAAGCCAGAGAGAATTGGTTAGGCTATTACCTAAAACACAGGAAATATTCTTTCCTATGGGAAAATGTGTTTTACAAAGTGTTAAATATTTTTAAAAGCAACGCTAAGTATATTTTATTTGCTAAGATTTCTTAGATGAATGTAACTTTTAAGCTGTAAGCTATATTTTAATTAATAAAAGATATTTTTATCAAAAAGACATTTAGGACTTTAGGACTTATCGTAAGGGTTGTTACTAAAGAAAATAAATATTTTTCACGTGAAATGAACATCTGATCTTTTTACTAAAAATATTGCAGGCATAAGTTTTTGATGGCTCTTAAGATGCTTGTTTGGTGGTGGATATCTCTAAATTAAATTCCCTATATTTTGTTAGTCTTTTATTACTAAGAAAAACCTGACTGATCTCAAAATATCCATATTGTTTATTGTTTATTTTTACAAGTCATACATAATGTGTTACTTAATTCTCATCTTTCATAGGGAACACTGAGTAACTGGGAGAAAGAAATTTACACAGACATATTTTCTCCTTTATTTTGACAAACGGTACTATAATTATATAGTCAAAGAATTCCACCGCCATGTATTTTTAAAAATTGTTAGCATGATATAAAATACCAACAGGAATAAAATGTAAAAGACAGACTAAGGTTACTCAACCAAACTATTTTTGAGTATTTCCCTGTTTCATTCTTTATTTTCTTCCTCATCCAGAGCTATTCAGCTCTTATAAACTTTAATTGTAGTTAATGGAAAACAACTTTGCAAACCTCAGGGTCACTCCTAAAAAAATAATCATTTCTTAAGATAGAAGAAGTTAGCATGAAGTACAGCCAAGTGAAGAGCCCTTCTCCAAAAAGCTCTAAGATCCTATTAACCTAATGCAAAGATACAGAATCACTACTTACCCTATTTATTCAAATTCACTGGAAAAAAACCCATGTTTAAGTTACATGTGTCATTTGCCCTCTGCCTTTTTGTTAACAAAAGTGAAAATCAATCCACAGTCCCTAATCCTTTTTTCTGAAAGAAGTGGTTCCACTTCACATTTAGGGATATAGCTTGACATTATTAACATTTTTTTTTTCACTGCATAACAAACTAATATAACTTCCTTAGCTATTTTATATTAAATGCAGAACAAAAAGCTCTGTCAACCTTTATCAAGTGTTAAAGAGGACAACAGGTATTTTGAAATTATGTCTTACACATTTTATATACATATTGTATAAATAAACGCAGTATGGTGCTTCTGACTGACAAGTTGTATTTATTTAAGAAATGCCTTTTTATATACAAATAAACCATAGTTCTATCATGAGAAGGTCTGCAGAGAAGTTTCCTCAAAACCCAAGACTTTCTGGAAGATTGTATGTGACCCTGGACTGTGCAACAAAGCACTACTCTAAAATTTAAACCTTCCTTATCGTAACTACCATTCCTCCACACATTTTACTATCCCCGGTAGAGCAGCGGAAACAAAAGGTGTAAATTTATCTGATGTCTGTAATATATTTTCCAGAAAAGACCTGTCCTGAGATGGACTGGTTGCTGTTCTTCATGTGTTAGTGCTACCAGTGCAGAATACAAAGAATACAGAATGGGAGTGCTCGCTCCTGCTAAGGTCTGTCCTCAGCATGATCAGTGCTGTAAAGGACAGGAATATCTTTACACGTCCTTTTTGTTTCCGCAAGCCTAAGCTGCTGCTTCTACCCTCAGAAAGTTGTTACTACCTAGCAGCAGCTCCCCTGGCTGCTCTCCAAGAGGCTGTACCTATCAACATGTCAGCAGGTCCTCAGAACACCAATTTTTTAACTGCCTGCCATTCTTGGCTTCTCTAGTTTTAAAGGGCCGATAAAATGGATAAGCGTGCACAATTACATTGATAACAGTGTTTCTGATGAATCATTTGTGCAACTGGTAGTGGAAAGTCTTGCCATACATTGCACAAGATGTGGATGCAAAGTGTAATGTATTGCCGTGACATCTCCTTTGTTCTTTTTGTTTCGTCAGAGTCCTCCAATACTTTTCAGGTTATTTTAAATGTAATATTGCTTAATTCTTCTAAATTCTTACTTACACCTTTGCATTTACCTAACAAAGAACACCTTCAGGCAGATGTTTCCTGTTGAATATATACAGCCAATTAACACACAGTTAGCACTGTACTATGCCTCTTTAGCAAGTGCAGAAAAGAAATATATATTTCCAATCCCCTTCGAGTGTTTTACTCATCTGTCTTTGAGAAATGTAATTCTATTTTTATTTACTCTGATGAAAATCAAGATTTACTTCACCAAATCCTGTAGAATAAAATGTGCTTAAATTGGATTAAAAACAAGACTCACAATTCATTAAATTAGAATTAAATACAAGGTCCCATCCTGTAGCTAGGCTTGTCTCAAAATACCTAGATCTCCTTTCGTATCATTCATATTACTTTCAGAAAAATGTGAAAAACATGGAGAAACCTGGTATAAAATAACCTTCTGTGACAGAAATAATATTAATTTCCATTTCTATTGCAGCTTTCATCTGAGGATCCTGAAGCACTTTTTGAATATTCATTCAGTCTCAATGTATTGTTGAGCTTCATTATGTACATTGTACCCTGAGGCATAAAGAAATAAATGTCACAAACCAAGGACACAGTTCCGATTTCCTTAAAATCAGTGGCAAATTTAATATTCTATTATTGTCAAGCTTTAGAATACAGCTCAAGAATTCAGTTTCTCTAACCAGATGATAACATTCCAAGCCAAGTTCTGTTAGAAACTCAGAGGGGTTTTTCCTGGCTTCTGCTCTAGGTAATAATTTTGCTTACATTTAACAGTAGATTTTGTTTGACTTGTATGGAACAAATCTTGTGCTCTTTCCCAGTTCTAGGGTGTGGACTTAATTTACACAAGGCACTGCTCTTCTAGTTAAAAAAATCCACTATATCACAAAGAACAACAGAGCCAATAATCTTTTCACTACACCTGAGATTTATTTAACCCACAAATGAATTAGTCTTGAATATCACAATCTAATAGAGAGATTAAATAATGAAATATGTTTTCCACCTCTAATTTGTAAGACTAGAACTAATTGTGCTGATAAAGCTAGCAGGAATGTGTCCATGCACCTGGAAAAAGACAAGTTCAACCAGCATGTACTGAGTACTTAGCAGAGACAACTAGGTTCTCATTTTTTCCTATTTTGGGACTATATAACTTCCCTCAGTTTGAAACCGTCTTAAAACAAGTGTAGATTTTTTTTTTCATTCTGTCTGCATGCTGCCCCAGCTATTAAGAAAGACCCCCAAAATAAGCTATCCTTTTCAAGTTTGCTACAGCATTCAGTTTACTTCTTTTTCTGCCCTCAAGAACAAAAGAGGGGTTTTAGTCTCTAGACAAAAGTAAAAGTACTGAAAATTCACTGAGTATATTTTGTGGGGGACACAAGAACAGTTAAAACAGTATCTTTACCCTTCAGACGTCTGAGCAACAAAGGGGAAAAAATGTTTTTGAAAATCACATTAATTGAAAGAAACCTGCAAAAGGAATACTATCGTTCAAAATCAAGATCTTTCTAATTAGAAGGTAGCATGTAAAACATGCACTCTCACATCTTGTTCACGAAAGGCATGAACTCAGATCTTGTTCACCAAGGACATAAAGCCACACACGAATCACATTCATACAAAAGAAGGCATTTGTAAATATTTGTTAAATTTAGTAATTATTTTTAAACCTCTGTCTTGGAGAAACCCTTGTATTGTGAGCTTGGAAGACAGTAAAATCTTACTAAATAAACCAGTAATTATACAATATGAAACCAAACATAATTCTATAAAGCCTTCTAGAAGCTTGTTTTCAAGACCAGAGTTAGAATGATAGAACATCTGAGGTCTGAAGGGACCTCTGGATATTATCTAGTCAATTTATGCTCTGTGACATTCATGTTATAAGAATACTAACCAACATAAGAAACATTTCTTTTTTGCATTTTAAGATTACACAGAAAACATGATTCAACTTTTTGGGGTTTTTTTGTGCAATAGCAACATGTGGTTATTTATGCCCAACAACATTACAGTGCTACACAAAACCCAAACCTATTGTACAATACATCCAGAAACAGAATTTCATTAAAGCTTGAAATCGTAATGGGACTTAAGACCTTCTTGTGGAGATAATTAGACCAACTGTGGTCAAAATCGGACACTGTACTTCTATTTTGTTGCTGAAAACCAGTCGTGATTTCAAAATAGTCAATGTATGCATGATAGTGTACATCAGTATAGATGAGACATGAGGGTCCATAAAGACAAACTCACCAGGGAAAGTATTTGGGCCCAAGTGTCCAGTCCCAAATCTCCAGAAGTATACATACACTTAAATCCCACATAAATTAGTGAAGACAGTGATCTTAGCACTTCTGAACATTTAAACTTAATTCCGCTCCTTTTTTCTGAAGCTTGTAGAGTACTAACACATCCTTGAAATCTAAATTTTTTACATAGAAAGTTATTTGAGCTAATGACAAATTCTCAAGGCAGAAGGACTAAAAAAAGGCAGAAAAAAACCCAAACAAAAATAATGAGAGAGACGGGGAATCACTCACAGTAGCCTGCTGTTTTTCTGCTTTCTCAGCTGCCTCATTAAGCTGCTTTTGAAAGGCCTCCTGGAGAGATTTCATTTCTTCCCTAGTTTGTTGAAAACACAGAACACAAACTTCAACACAAGTGTCCATTATGAAATAATTCTTCAGATTCAAGAAAAGGCACCTTTAATTATTCAGAGTAACAGACAGATACACTGTGTCTATGAGTCTTGCTAATAAAATCATAATGAACCCATGAACTATAGTGCCAACATAATACAAAAATTATCTCTGATGGAAATTGGCCACCTTTTGCATCTACTGAATAGCCTGCTGTGCAAAACATCTGTCAGTGTATAATTTCTAGCAAAAGGATTGGCACCAAAAAAGTAAGGAAAGTGGGACACTGAAATGCACCAAAATGGAACCATACTATCATCAATAAGAACCAGTTTATACATGCTTTAAAATAAATAAATAAATACTGCTCTGATAAAATTCAACCTTGACCTGGCTCGTTCTAGAGACAAGCAACACAAAATTCAGTGGAAGATTCTGACATACAAGAAAAAAATCCAAGAGTATAATTGCTTAGATTGGACTTTATTTGAATCAAAAGCCTCCTTTGCATTACTGATGCAGTCAGAGAATTTCTCCAAATTGTGAGAAGTACAGTGGGCTGAGATCCAATGCTGACCACCTTTCTACCCACAGCATATGATGCACTTTATAGCTGTGGCAAATTACGGAAGTGACATATTTCAGAACAGCTGCAGAGCTTTTTGTGGGCTGTTGCTTGCATGGATAAACCTTCGCAGAAGACCAATACAGAACTGGATTTACACACTGATAATACAATCTAGCTCAGTGAAAACTAAACTGGAATGGAAATTATCTAGTTCATACAAGAACAGAACTTGTGAGCTGATGGATCATCTTGTTAGCTGGTAACTATACTTCTTTTAGAAATTTTAGCAACATTAGTACAGAACAGATTTAACTGAAATAGTGATTGAGCAGAATGAAATCAGTGCACAATCAGCACAATACAGCTTTGTTATCGTACAAACAGATGGAATCATTCCAAAGTCCTGATGGTACACAGAAAGAATAACACTTGAGGCATCATAGTGACCATGTTTTACTTGCAACTTGGGAAGTACTGATCAATTCAGACAAAGGAGATAAAAAAAAAAAAAAATCTAGTTTGAAGTCAGCAGAATTACATCTACTTACACAACCTGAGATTCTAGCACTCTAAACTTTACTGTATCATCCACCATTGTAGAGAATAATCAAAGTTGTGCTCACAGACCAAACACAGCTCATGTTTGTCCAAAGAAAGAAGATCATAAAATTAATACTTAATATATTTTGAATTTTTGTTCAAATACAATAGATTTAAGCAAAACATTAAGTTCACTGTTCTTCGTTTACTCCAGATGAAGTACAGCCTGAGGCTCTTGGGAAATAAACTGTGGGTCTTCCTTAGTGAAGCTCTATGAGGGAGATTCCCTGGCACATTTTTAACACCTCCTTCTTACAGTGAAATTCCACACCTCTCTGGAAGTAAATTCCAGTAAGCCTGTAAACAGTTGTCAAGTACCTGCAGTAGCTCCAAGGCATTTTCTCTGAGTATATTGTAAAAGCCTTTCATTTTCTGAAGGAGGGTGAGGGCTGCTCACAGAATATTGCAGGGATCCAGGGTCTATCTCTGGGAACCCCGATGTTGTGCACTATACACAATAGCTGAATTCCTTAGAAGCAAAAGTCAACATGTACTTTTGCATGGACCTTGATAGATTTTAAAGGGTGGTTTACAAAGAAGGTTAGGAAGAATACTTGTAGTATGTAGTAAAATTGTCCCTTAGCAGACTCAATTTTCCCATATGCAACTAAGATCTATTTACTAAGCAGTCCATTAATACATTTAATCAATTAATCTATTTATTTCATAAAAGCTGCACAACAATCAAGCCACTACAAAAACACATTTGTGTGTGAAGGATGGAGTCTGTGACAAGGGCAGCTTTTGGTGCTGAGACATATACCTTTAGTTGCTCCTAAGCCATTTAAGTGTTTAACTAGGACATTAGCTGAAGTCTTGATTTCATCATTTAATAGATATGACTGGAATACCTGAAAGATCCTTATGTTTCTGATCCTTCTCTGTCACAGTAAAAATGAGAACTTCTATAGGTGTTGCATTATGGATCTTATTCATTGTGTATTGAAGAACTGAAGGTTGTTTTATCAGAAGACTTCTCTATAACAATGTCGTTTCATACATACCTTTATTAAATACAATATCAACAATAAGATGGCCATGGGATTTACGTATTGCATTACTAACAGTTAAAGTAGTATGAACTTTATTAAGTTTTTAAAATATTTTTTTCCTAAGGAAAAAATATGAAGTATAGATGCATTCATTATATAATAATGTTTCTAGCGAAAGTAATCCTGATATTAGTCATGTTTCCTTGCTATTAAAACTGTACTGATGTTGTTATTTGGTGGTCTGACTTTCAAGAATTAAGAGAAGTATAATGATGGGAATTACTTTTGATGAAGGACTAGGGGATTTGAGACTGAGGACCAGGCTGGAAACTTGCATTCCCACCCATGGAAACTCATTATTACTTAAGTGCTCAATTAATACTTTAAAGAGAATACCTCTCTCTCCTCCTGCCTTCCTCACAGATATCCAGTGCAAGTATTCCTACATTTACACAATGACTAGTGATTTTAAGTGTCTACATATGTATGAATCTTTAATTAAGAGGACTGAATAAATATATATGATCATCTCCAAATTCAGAGTTTGAGATACTTGAGTAATTTAATTAACTGGGCACCACCATCCACAAGTAATTTTCTAAAACTTCTAATTTTATTCTTTTTAAGAAAAATTTTAATGACTAGACCTTCCTGAGAAATTAATAATCCCTTTCTTTAGCACATATCTTGCTGCAGCATTGTAGTATGTTTTCCTAACATATGTCCAATATCAGCAAATACATAATTTGTTTCAAAAGCTTCCCAAAACAACATTCACTGCCTTTATTTTACTATTATCCTCATCAGACTCTGGAATACAACACTGTTTATAGATTAAAGTAAAAGTAAAAATAGAATCTCCTTGTCTGACAGTTTTCAGTCTGGAAACAGAAAGAGAAGAGAGGAGGTGGGGCCTTACCTTTGTTTTTGGCCCAGTTCCAGAAGTTTCTGCACATCATTTTTGGCTGATGCTTCATCATTTCTCAAAGACTGATAGCAAAGGAAAAACTCTATTACCACAGGGATATTTAATATTATTCATCTGTGAAATGATTTATTTGATCCTCTTTAATAAAATGCTCCTGATGAATTACAGATATTACTGCTTGCAAGGTACAAAGGAATAGCCTGACTTTTCTTTTACCATCACTCAGCACAGCTAACTGTACACGCCTGTTTTTCAAATATTAAATAAGAGCTAATCAAATAAAATAATTAGATTTAGAAACAAACAAATGACTAAAAGCATTAAAATTGTATGACAAAGATAAGTGTGTATACACACAAGACAATACTACAGCTCTTTGCCTATATCTGGATCTCTGCAGCATTGAGTCCAAAATAGCTCATAATTTTGCTGAATACTAACCTTGAACTGTGCTGCATAAAAAATCCCATCCTAAAATACCTTTGTTACAAGGAGAAGCACATTCCTCTAAACAGTAAGAAGAAAACCCTTACAATAAGAAAGAGTGGTAAAGCACTCGAAAAAAAAAAAAAAATTCCAGAGTTGACATTATTTAGAACCAGAGAAGCCTAGAATATAAGACAATGTAATGTATCAATATAATATAGCACTGTACTGATACACATTACCAGTAGTGTTCTGTGAATATAGGTAAGATAAGGTAAAATACAGGGATTCTAATCCTTACATTTTTCCCATTTAGATTATATCAACATGAAGATTAAAATGAAATGTCAGAAAAATACTGTCCTTTAAAATGGCATAAAATAAAGAGACAAATCTCAGCTGATGAGACTGAATGTTTTTAGGAGACCAACAGATTGCAACTAGAAAAGAAAGTCGTACTGTGAAGTGAACGTCTGGTGATATCAGGACCTCAAATCCAGAGCATGATTTTTAATCTACTTTTCACTCTGAGGAGCTGATTTGACTGCAGAGTTAATCTAACTATTGCCCTTTTAGCCTACTCATGATACCCAAAAGTTAAATGCACAGGTGTCTCAGTGCTAGCTGCAGGCTCATCTAGTACAATTTGTCAGCTAAAATTGTAATGTAATGGCCTGCAGTAAATCCAGTCAGTCAATGTAGGTGGTGTGTCAGGTAGGTAAAGTGAGCAGCTAAATAAGGCTGAGTGTACGTAACTCATCAGCAAAGATGCATCCTGCAACAGCAAAGGAAATCCTTTATAGTAGCTGCCAGGACAAATGTGTGGTAACTCCGCTAAAACAGCTTCTTACTTTTCCTTCCTTTCCTTTTTTGTGCTACTATGCTCTATTTTCATATTTTATTTTGTTGATTAAGTGGACAAGGGCCCAACTCATTCGGAATATGTTTCCCATTAAAACATTGGGTTTATGCTAAGTACAACATCAGCAAAACAGTAATTATTCACATATTTTCAAAACAGAAAACAAACACCACATTTTTTGTTAATAAGTAGACACCAATATGAAAAAGTCAAGGTAAGTAATTCTGCAGAAACTGAGAGAGAACCTAACCTGGAGGTTTACTTTAATTCCCTCAAGTTCTTTAGAAGTCTTCGACAGTTGACGAAGTATATTGCTCCTTTCCTTAAAAACTTCTTTCAGCTGTCTTTCCAGTTCTTCATAGCCCTGTCTAACACAGAAAATACAAGCATGAGATCTCAAAACATTACTCAATGCATTTGAAAACAGTCTTAGTTCATCCAAATTGAATTAATTCCAACACTCTATACAGATTCCAAATTGGAGTCTCCCCCCTGGTCACCTATATAGCAATTTGATTTCTCTTAACAGAATAATAGATGTTTTACATGTCAAAATGATGTGCTGCATCTGAGTATGCAAATTATCAGACTGAAACACTTCAAATGGCATCTGTGATGAATAGGAGACAGAAAGGACGTATTTAACATGAGTGATGGTACATAGCGTGAGAATATTCTTGTTTTTAAAGGTATCCCATGCAAGAAACCAAGCAAAACTTTTGAAGTATTAACTTTTGTGACAGTCAGTAATTTGAGGGAAGGATGATTCAGGTCTATTCTAAGTTTGTAAAATGTATTTTATTCCACAATTTCTCCTCACTTACAGTATAAACTAGAACTGACAAATATACTAAGAGCAATCAAATCTAATTATTAATTAATGGATAAGCCAAAATATTCTATCCTTTTCTAGATGGTAATTTTTACTTGGAATGTAAGTATACATTTTAAAGTTTTTATAAAATCCACAATGCAATGAATCCAAAACATACTGTTTTACGTTGAATTAAATACTGATCCAACTCATACTCTATGTCAGGAAAAAAGCAAACATTACAGTTAATTCTAAACTAAAACACTTTTTGATTTAAAACTGTCATTTTAAGGAAGACTGATCAGTGAATTGAAACATTCATTCTTTCTACAACTTAGTTCTATTATTTTTATTTTTATTTTTTTTTCCTTGCTGTAACTCTGGTTCTAAGAAGGGGAAAAACAGAACCTCAACTCTGCAACAAAGTACTATTTTATTATTGGAACCAAGATCTTGGAGTTAAACAGGAATCTTAGTGTTCTTTTAATAGATTTTCAATATACATTTTAGAAACGAATCTCAGCAAAGCAAATTAAACATGCTACCTAATATCAGTCCTATCTATTTTAGCAACAGCTCATGAAATAGGATAGATTTAGGAAAAAAGAAAACTATTCTATATTAAATGATACTTTGGATACCTAGAAGAGATGAAAGTGAATAAAACATCTCTTTCATCACACAAGATTTTAGGCAAATAGTCTTAACATTATATTGAAGTTTCAGCAATAATTATATTCAGCTTTGACAGAATATTGCAAATTAAAATGTGTAGAGTTCATTGACTTTGTATCTCTAATGAAACACAAAATATCTCCAATTTCTCCTTGTTGCTGCAAAATAAGAACATAGATGTTTTGGTCTGCAATGTAGCACTCAACACTTTCAGTGAAGATCTTCGGCACAATTGCTAGGTCAGCTGTTTTATTTTCCAGTAGAAGGAAATTTTTAGGGGAAAGATTTGAAAAGAAAAAGAGGAAAGATATTTTCTCCCCCACCCCCAAAAAAAAACCATTGTGATGTTTTCCTAGGATGGTAAAACAAGAACTAAAATCTTTCTAATACATTCTGTAACTGGTAGATGAAAATCTTGACTATCAGTAAAACATTTTATCCTCTTGATAAATTTTGCCTTTTCTTTCAGTATGTGGATGAACTTTATTTCAAGAAACTGTGGTTTCAGACCATTTCAATTATGAACATCAACCAGAGGAATGGAAGAGATGTAGATTTAGTGGGAGGAACAAGAAGAACCTCTGAGAATGACTGTAAGAAGTCATGAGGTGACATCGTGTAAGGAGACAATGCCAGGACTCAGCTATGTTACCAGTAACTAAACAGCACTCTGAAGTAATTTGTTTATCCTTGGTATGGATAACTAAGACTATCAAAAATAAATTATCTCAGATAGAGGTCATGGAGTCAGACTCCTCATGGGTTTACAGGAAAAATCTATATACTGAGGTCATGAACCTTCCAGAATTTCACACTATTTACACAGAGGGTTTGGTTCAAATTGTTCTATCAAACTGAATGAAATAACCTATATGAATTAAATGTGGCTAATACTAGAATACCTGATAGATATTAGCATTCTGGTCATTACATGCTATGTAAATATAATAATCTTGCATTAAGTTTTATATAGAAACACCTATAGCTTTTTTTTATTACCACTATTCGTGATTTTAAACAAGTTATACATCACTGTAAAAGAGTTGGATCACCTCAACAGTAACAACATTATGTGTAATCAGCCTGACAAGCTTCAGAGAATACTCCCATTTTAATCTGCAGAGGAACAGAGGTCAAGGAGGAATTTCCTCCTGCTAAAGTAATCAAGCAGTTTCAATAAGGTCATCACTTCCCTTCCTCTTTATGCATCACAAAAAGTGTGTTAGGCTTGATGGTCTCTTTTCCATTGAAATGTCATGCTTTTGTTTAAAGTTAAACCCTGCATTTTTTTAAAAAAATTACCTGTCAGCAGTAACACAGTTTTAACAATCACTTTAAAGTAACACCCTCCTCCAATTCCAGTTTAGCTAGAGCATTTAAAAGCCATCTGTCCCAGGCAGCCAATTATGCTGCCCCATGAGTATTCAGTTGGCACAGGTTTCACTCTATCATTTTATAAATACTGATACATACCAATTTGCATGAACTAACACATTTCCCGAATTTTTAAATTAAATTTAATATAAACTATGCGTGCACTTCTACTTCCCCTCATATTATCTTCTATGACACACTGGGCAGGGAAGAGGAGACCAAAAGTTAACAACCAATTTACCACACCCAATGAGTCACAAAGAAAACCAAACCCTCAGAATTATTAGAATATAATTATATATGAAAAAAACCCAAAGAAAACAAAAACAAAAAAGCACACACAAAAAAAAAAAAAAACCACACAAAAAAAAAAAAACTCAAAAGCCCGAAAGAAGAATGAAGATACAAGACACAGCTACCGGATCTATTAACTATTAGGTCCTCAATGTTTCTAAATTCTGGACAATATTATCTCTGATATCAAGCTTTGACTCAGCATTGTGTCCAAGAACAGTGCCCATGTATTCGAAGACAGTAAAATTGAACTCTGCACCTGTGTGATAACCAATAAACCCTCAGATTAGCCCATCTATTTTGGTTACCTCAGTTTCTACGTTGCAAATGTGCACCATTTAGACCAAAAAATTGCAACTCAAGTGAACAAAAAGTAAATTCGTAAGTATGATGATCTAATCATTAATCACTTGGATTATTCAAGAACTCTCATACTCTCCCACAAAACTGAATATATCTTCACATTTACATTTCCTTAATATTAACAGGATTATAAGAATTTGATTTAAGAAAAGATCCATGGTCAACTGCTTTTATATTCTTCCCTTCTTGATTTCTAAATAACCGAATTTTAGTCTCCCACATATGTGATAAGCGCTCTTTGGAAAAGGTTTCACACACATATATGCAATATAATTGTAAGCATGGATAGGTAGGCTATTCTAGAAGTAAAGTCACTTTTCTGCATCAGCACACACATAGTCTGCAGCTGTACTATTGTAAGAAAGGCATAGAGTATTTTCTGAAACTAATGTTAGATTTAAAAAAAAAATATTTTCACCACAACATAGTAACATTTCTTTCATATTTGAAAACACATCAACTACAAAACATATCACAAATACAGAACTTTGTCCTAATGCATATTAGCAAACTCCTCTGAATTTGACAAATTAACAAGATGATCTGTCTAATTAAGAAAAAACTGCAAGATGTAAAGCAATTGGACCAGATATCAACAAGATTTAATCAGCATAATTCCTCTGAAGTCAGAGAATGTTTAAATTGAAAGAACACCTATCTATATCTACCTGCCTGAATGAAGCATATGGGCCTTTAAGAAGGGTGGAATCATCCCTCACCATACCGGAGAAAGTAAGAGAAGGAACTTCAGTAGAAAAACAGTGAAATGTTAAACTCAGTGACAAGTTATGTAGGTGTGGAGGGAGGGTGGATTCTTGCAGCCAGAAAAATAAGTTCTAAACTGAATAAATTGCTAATGTTGAACTTGAGTGCCAGTTTCATACTACAGGATATTTCTAGAAGAAGCTGACTTAGCATGTGTGATGTGTCACCACTGTACCACCCTGCCATAACCAACATGAAATCACTGTGACTTTCTGAAATCCTCTAATCTTCAAAAACTTTGGGGGTTCTCTAGTCATTTTTCAGTATAATTACATGTGGCCATCGGAAATTAAGCCCATTCCTAGGAAATCCAATATGTAATTATAAACAGAATAAATCTGTTCTCGGAATATTAGGTTACACCAGTTACAGCATTCTGCAAAATGAAGTGTCATTATCAGTATATCCACCTGGGATTAAAATGAATATTTATCATTTTAGCACATGAAATTGCTTTTGAACGTGTTCATTATGAAACAGAAAAATTTAGCAACACTGTGCATGTTAAGGTCATCTGTAGTACTCTAATTGCAAGTTGTTTCACTTTTACCATCAGACTATTGATGTAGTGTCAGTGTAAATTGCTGTATCGTTTATTTTCAAGGGAATGATATTCACTTACAGTTTTAAGATTAGTCACCTTTGACTCCTCTATTATTCTTACTGACATGATTTAATAGATTATAGTAAACATTTCAACAGATTCTAATTTTCAGTATGCAACAGTGACAAACATCTAGTAACCAGAAAGACTTTTGTCCCAGAGATCACTCTACCTCTTGACTGTTATTTCCTTAAATATTAGAATTTAAGGTTTTAGTCTTCAAAGTAATGATTGAGATTATTTCTCATTGAACAGTACGTATTCTGTCAGGACAAAGTAAAATTGATTTTATTTTCCCACTAGGTTTACAAAGCCCATATCTGAAACAAAATTTTTCTAAATATTTAAATTATTTATGGTACATAAATGTCCCTGACTGGAAAAAAAAAAAAAAAAAAACAAACCCTTAAAACAAAACAGAAAATTGGAATACAATCTGCAGTTTGAGACAAACAAATAGAGTTCTCTTTCAGCAAATCTATTGTCAGTTATATTAAAGCCACTCTTTTAAAAAAAAAAAAAAAAACAAACAACTTTTTGCTCTAATTGCAATTAATAGATTAGGATATTCCACTGTAAAATCTAAGGAAATTAGTTCAGATGATGAGAAGGTCACAGCCTCATGGGTTTGGATATTTTTTTAAAGCAGCAATGGTTAAGAAGAGAGTATACTCTATACCTTTTCATGCAACATAAACAGTAAATACTGCTTACAGAGTACACTTGCAAAGTACATGATTACCAAGGTGCTTCCAAAACAATCTTTTGAAGATCTTTTTGGTGGCAGATGTGTACACATGAATTTGGTTTATGTTCAAGTGAGAAAAAGATTCATTACAATTTAAATCAACATATCTAGAAGTTAAAGATAAGAATCTTTAAAAATATAAGAAAAGGAAACAAGATGGAAATAATTTATAACAGAGCACTGTAATGTTGCTTTTTGCTCTCTTTCTAAACATGGGCATTTTGATATAGAAATTCAGCGTGAGGGAGGTAATCTATTGATGATCAACAAACAGTGACCAGATTACCTAAATAAAGTATGCAATACATAGTGTATATATATATAATGTACTATAATATTATTCAACCTGAGTTTCAACTACTTTTATCTGATTTCAGTCAATTCTGAACTAACAATTACATCTGGGAAAAAAAAATCATATAAGCACTGAGCTGATGAGCAGATAAGTTTTTTCTGAAATCCAGTCTTTGTCAGATACAACCCTTCTCTATACTCAAATGTCATTTACATTGTATGGTTTGTATTTGGGCATTATCCAAACACTGTGTTCCACACTGGGGGCAGTTGGGGGTGGAGGGGAGGGCAGGAACAGGTGGACAGGGAGAAAGAAAAATTAACAGAAAACTTGGGGATTTAGGGTGAGATGAGAATTTTTTTTTTTAAACCTGACCTTCAGAATTTGTGCAAAACATTTGATTGGAATGTTCTATCCTTATCTAATGAGAATAATATATAATCTTGTGGTCCAGGCTTGATTTATTAACAGTTCAAATAAAAATCACTTTGTCAGTATGTGTATGACTATAGCAGGTTATAGCTACTTAAAAAGACTGAAGTGCCCAACTTATTCTAACTTTAATAGCCCACAAAATGGTAGCAGTGATGGTGCATTATATTTGATTTCTATAGAGCTAGCAGCTAGAGAATCAGGCCCTTTGCATCCATTTGCATCTTTTGCAATACAGTCAGGTTATCATTTCTGTCTCAGATAGCTGTATAATTTGATCTCATAGTTGTTTTGGAATGTTACATTTTATTCTGCTGTTTAATAACAAAAGAACCAACCAACATCATGACATCTATAGGAAAATTCACTGTCTCTTTCCAAGCTATTATCTCAGTAGATATAAAATTGAAATATTTCTACTTTACCTGACAGAACTGTCAATTGGTATCCTCTGAAAGTCTATTTCACTGTTTAATAACAGTTCACTGATCAGCTATAATCAAGTTTTAGAAATGGAACTTGTAAAACTTTTTTTTTTATTAACCCAGAGGCAACAAAATGAGAAATTAGTGCCAGATCATTTGATTCTATATACATAATCATGCACACACACACACAATGTATACATATAAAAACATGCACACAGATGAGATAGATAAACCTGGGACTAATGTGTTTCTAGTCAGAGACATGCCACAGGAATATTCTTGTTAAATTCAAACTGGAATCCTATAATCATGTTAAGAACATGCACAGTGAGATCAGCTAGCAGTATAACCTAGATTTGCCAAAGTCCACTCAACATTTCTACTGATTGTGGAAGCTTGTCCTAATGATAAGCTACCCACTTTGTGTCATGTGGCACTTCTCAAATGTCTAACACTACTAAGTTAGATTTATTGCATTCCTAAACTATATAATGATTATTTTTAATATATGAGTAAATAATTTTTCAAATTAATATGTGAAGGAGTCAGGATAAAGATTATAAAAATAGTTAGGGGACTCAGGTACTTGACTAACACTTCATTTACTATCAAGATCCTAAATTACTTACCAACTGCTACCCAGCACCACAAGCACCTAAGAATCTTCTCTGTCACTAGAAATTACATCCCGACTCTGCTGAATTGTTCAGAGACACAAAGGAATGAAAAAGGAGGCTTTGAATCCATGGCCTGATGACCAACCATGTACATGTTTTATGAACAGTGTAAGTTAAGTGCTGATCTTGTGAGTATTTATTAGGACAGGGAGAAAAGCCAAAACTATGAATAGTGTGAAAATTAGTGTTCTCATGCACTTATGGAGACCTGAGAGAGCCTGAAAATTATATTGATAATGTAAAGTGTAATAAAAAAATAGTTGTGATTTCTGCTAAATCAATCTAGAGTCCCTTCACTAAGTGAATGATACAAAGGCAGCCCAGTCTGGCTGCCTCTGCACTCCTTCAGCATCAACAATTTACACACCTTATGGCACAAAAGTTGACTCCAGTCTGACACGGGTTTATATTTTGTGATATTTCATGGAGAGGAACAAACCCCTTCAGACAAGGAAAACAGTGACTAGGGAGTGAATCATTCTCCAGCAAGGTTTGTCTCTTCCACTGACTGCAGAGGAAGCCTGGCAATAAGCATCATCAGGGTAATGTTTTATGTGGAAGACTGAAGATGGAATAAAGCTGCTGAATATAACAACTTAATTCAGCTGGTATGGTAGGAATTACACAAACACCCAGATCACAACAGTCACCCAACACACACAGGTAACATACAGACAGTACAGAAGTGATGCTCGCTGCCATGTCCTGCCTAGATAAGGGAAGTGAGGAACTTGGATTCGTAAATCCCCCACAGAGCAGACAACAGTGAGACAAGTCTCAAAGTCCATACATAGACATTTATTAATTTCCTGCTATGTACTATTTGGATACACGATAATTGACTAAGTATATAATGAATTATGAAAAGTGATATGGTATGCCTGGCGTCACCTAATAATAATAAGGAAAAAGAAGAAAAAAGAAAAAAAGTCAGATGAAGAGAGATAATCATAGATATCACTGGTCCGGGTTCCTTTGCTTCTTTTTCACTCCTTGTTCCACCCTACTGCACCCCTCTCAATTTATACACCCTTTCATTGGGTTTGTCCCCTAGGTCAACCCACATATTGATGTATCACATGTATGGGGAGGAGTAAGGTGCTTCATGGGATGATGTAACTAGTATATGCAGGAGTGTCAACTTTAATACGCATTTCATGGATAATGAAGCAAAGGTCATTGAAAGATACACAAGATCAGAACCGTCCTGTCACCACAGAGCTTCCTCCTCCAGGTGCATCCTGTGCTATCCCAGCAGCCTCATCACAGCCAGATTCCACATTATCCACTCCGTGACTGTGTGAGTGTTTGAGACATTCCTTGCCTCAGAGGACCTCCTCCTCCCATAGCTCATCTTTACCAATTCTAGTCTCTTGCCCTTGTATATGCTTCCCTTGAAGCTGCTTCTCTCAGTCCTTGGTTTTGGGGATTCACATCCTAACTTCTGTCTTACTTCTGCTCAAATGTGAATAAAACAGTCTGTTCAGTATAATTTTCCTCTCTTCTTTCACGAGCTCTGATGCCAGTGTGATTAAAAATGGATCATTACAAAAAATAAATACTAATATTTTTCAACTGAAGAAATGAAAACCTCCCTCCATTTGATTAAAATTGTTCCAGACATTCTTACAGATATTTAGAAATTCAAGAATAAGAGGTTTATTGAATATTCTATCATCTCTTGCTGAAACCTTACTGTTCTCTGTAGTACAGTTTACAGTGTTTCAGCCCTTTAAAAGTTTCGCAATGGCTCAAAGCCTGGGAACTTCTACCATCACCTCTGGGAGATATTTTCACAGTCTAGCAAAATCAGAATATTCAGAAAAAAAAAAAAAAGTTTCCTAACTTTCAGACTATATTTTACCTTTTTTCACTTTTTTCCCTGAATCATGGAAACTCTTGCCAACAAATCTGCCGCATCCGATTTTACTGTCTCCTGTCTCCTTTTTCTCCTTCATGGTGCTATGAATTCAAATATGCCAGGCACTTAAAGAGATATTTAGATTTCTGTTTATGCCCTCTGACATCTGAGATTAAGGAATATCACCAGTACTAGAGTCCTATCTGCTACTGAACCTGGCTGTGACTAGAATGACTAAGTGTATTCAGTTAGAATCAGAGAATGCTAGGTCTGCATATCTTTTGCTTTGAGGGTGAATATTTGTTACTTTTCATTCAATTTTCAAATCAATCAGGAGATCTCACTCTAAAATATTACTTCAATATGTCAATATAGCACCAACCCAAACTATTATTAACAGAAGGTATTAACTGCATATTGTTTATATGATTCCCAAATTATATGTTCTAAAGTGTGCTACATTGTGGATGTCCCACAACTGTAAAAAGACTTAAAAAAAAAGCATCAGGAGCATGACATGAACTTGTAGCATAACTGATGCTACCAAATTAACAAGACAAAATAAAGGTTAAAACTAGCATAGATATTAACACGTTGTTGGTCAATCTCCAAAGAAAAGGCATCATAGCACACCAGAGAGCCCAAGACCTTCTGAAGACTATCTCATGTTACCTGACAGTCAGCACTAAGATAAATTGTCTTCTGACTAGCTTGGGGTGGTAGCAGAACAAGCATGTGCCTGTTTGAAAAAGACAGTATCCGTAACCTGATAAAAACAAGTTTTTTCTTTCTGTATAGAAATTGTTACAGAAATCACATAATACAAGAAATATATAGAAGTTCTTATCCTAGCTCCCAGACATCAGTAGAAAATTTGTCAGTTTTAGCTGACTCTTCTGACATTGTATCCTTGGTCTTACAATATTAAAGCTTCATTCAGGGGAATATCAGAATCTGTCTTTGACTCTTGGTAAACTTTTCAGAACTACCTGAGGGTAGCTTGCCTGCAGTAAACCTCTTTTTTCTTTTTTTTTAGTCCATCTGCTATATTATACGAAAGAAAAATCCTGCAAATCCCTTCAGAAGACTACTTTTTAAAGGGAACACAGTAGGAATATTATGTTCTACCTAGCAGAAGGATTTCTAGATACTTGTTTTACTCAATCTGATACAAAATGAGAAAAGTGAAACCCAAGCTCCTTTTAATGCATAAGTCACCCACTCAGCAATTCTGTTAGCAGGTCTGTCCTTGCCCCTGGCTCTTCACCCCTTTATAGTCCTATTAGAACAATATGCAGAATAGATGGAAACAATTGTATAGTTCATTTTCTGCCAGAAAGGACAACTTTGAGCAATTTACCATTAAATTGGTCTTTATGGCATCAAACCACCTTTAACTTTGTTCACTCCACTGTGAAAACAGATTATCTCAAGATACTATTATCCTGTGCTTGTATGAAACACAGGACCATGCATGCTGCAACTCATTTCTGTATGATCTTTAAAATAATAAAAATAATTAAAATAATTCTTTTTTATTTTTTTTATTTGCAGTAGCAAAATGATGATACTGTTCCACTGATGCATTCAGGATGTCTTTTTCACTTCTGATTATATAACTTACAAAATTATTATCCACATCTTAAACTTTGTCCTCACTAAACTTCAAACAAATTTGCTTAAAATACTCATAAATCCTGATCACGTATAAGTACGTTCTGGAAAAAAAGTCCATGTTCTTGTAAGCTGTACTTAACTGGAGGCCCGTAGTCTATTGAGAACAATTGATTTTGGCTTTGTTGCTACCATAATAGTAATTTTTCTTGAATTGTACAGATCTAATTAATTTATTTTTTTAATACATCTAAATAGTAACACCAAAGTGCATTGCTTGTAAGGGTCACATATTGACCAATCAAGCAAAGCTGTTATCTTGACTTTAGCCACTAATGTGACTTCATTTGCATTTCTCAATGTGATATGATCATCAGGTAGAGAAGAAAGTAAAGAGAAAATAGAGTCAAACTGAAGAGAAAAATACAGTTTTATCTGCTAAGGATCAAGGTATGGTCCCATAGGAGAGAATGTGGATTGTAGAAAGACTGAAACGGGACAGAAGTCATCAAGTGGAAAAGAAGATATAGAAGCAGCAGAAAATAAATATGAAATTCTGAAGAGTAAGCTGAAACCTAAATGAGAGTCAGAAATATCTCAAGAGCTGAAAAGATCTGACAAGTCCTGGGTAAGCAATAAAGAGGGTTAAATGAGGAATTTGATGTCCACTGCTCGATGTCTGACTCCTTAACCACAAAATACTGCTTTTGGCATAATATATGTCAGGGAAATTTGGAGTAACAAACTCTAAAACAATTAGTGAATACAGATTATGAGGAATATACACAAGTATCTGGGAAGCAAGAGAACTGGTAATTTCAAAAAGATGTTAACTTCTGAAACAGTATAGAGAAATGCTGAAATAAGAAAAGAAATCAGGTAGATTTTTAAGAACAAGAAATGCAAAAATAAGTGAAAGAGACATAAAACCAAAATTATTTCTCTAACTAACACTTGCCAAAATATTTCAAATTTGCATAAGATAGATATAGTCCTCTGAAATTCAACCACAGAAAGTTATCCAGAAATACATGTATGCAGAAAACATTGTAATATATCACAATATCTATTTTGTGTCCCTCTTTTCAACAGATGGTATACAGAGCTACGTATATTATTTCAACACTTCTTTATCCTGTAAAATGCATCTTCCTGTTTCCCTCAAAAATGTACTGAAACTCAAGTTTAAAAAAAAAAAAGTGATACATAATAAATTAACAGCTGTTATTCCCATTGAACCAATACCTAAAATCATATTGATTCTTCTCTTTATGAAGTCTATATGAAGTTAGTCTTCTTACAATTAATCTTAATAAAATGTAATTGTCTAATAAAAACTGCCTGTGATATTTATAGCTTGACGATCATCAGTAATGTATCTAAAAGAACAGAATAACATTTTAATGGATAGACTCCAATGGTTTACAGACAAAACAGCAAAACAGGCATGCTTCGCTTTTTTACATTAGGTTCATTCATATATTTTCTTCTGAAACAATTCTGTATTTCCAAAAACTTGGATATAAAATTTTATGTTTCTAATAGAAATTTTAGGCTAGTAGGAATTACACTTATTAATCACCAGGTCATCCACCCATTCTGAAACTTACCTTACTAGTGTGTAGGACTTCGGTGAGATTTGGATCAATTCTTAATGAAATCTTTGGTGGTTTTCACTTAACATTTCTATTCCAGAAAACACTTAAAGTCTATAAGAAGACATTAATGCATTTTGCTCCCTTCTTGCCATCAGTGTTCCCACTGTGTTTACTTGTCCAGTGCCTAAAGCACTTCCTAAACACAATTTTTTTGTTGGATTTTCACCTATCATTTTAATATATGAATAATCCAGAACATGACTGGGTCATTTCTTTCACTGGAGTAAACGTTCTTAGTGAACAGACAAGAATGCCATGAGAAGAAAAGGAACACCAGGTAATGAGGCACTTGCTAACTTCAATTTATTATCTGGACTAATCAAGGGACCAACTGCATTAGAACAAGCTTCACACTCACTGCCACACCAAAACCCCAGGCACTTCCCTGAGATGGATCCCAAATGTCACTCCAGTGAGTTGACACAGCCCTTTCTCCAAAGGGGCTCAGTGTTGTGCACTGGGTGGTACCAACATGTGATGGTTCCCCCCTCTCCTATCTACATCGTCTCCCCGCCAGGCTCTGCAATCTTTTGTAATCAGGTGTCCCTACAAGCCTACAACCAAATCAGCCCTCAGTGATACTGCGAGCACACCTTCTAGCCATTGCAGGTGTTCTTCTGCTGTTACTCATTGATCCACAGACCATACCAAGGTTTATCACACTCAGTTCCTGTTTGCATAGTCCTGTTTGCCAGAACTCACTACACTCAGTTATGATGCTCCTGGGACAAGGAGGAAGGAAAAACTAAAAGATAAACTGCAGCTGTATGCCACACTTTCAGTTGGACACTGATTCCATAACAGCTTAATCTTTAAATGACACAGAACGGTGAAACTTGACAACTCCTCCCTTTTCTTTTTAGAGACTCTGTGGGAACTACTGATATCTGAGAGGTTTTTCAAAGGTCACAGCAAAATTTATGATATAAAGCATTATCAAGTGCAAATATAAATGTTTCTACCCCTTCCCATCACAATCTTTTTAATTCATTGAAAATACTTATTTTCTGAATACATTATATTGAGAACTACACGGGCAGAGAAAAAACAGCTAAATTTACCACATACAGAATGCAAATCAAGTGCTGAAGAACTATGTTCTTAACAAGTTTCATGTAAATTTGTGTTTGTTGTTGAGAAAGTCCTTCTGGATTGCTGAAATGCAGCTATGTTAATAAGCAGATATAAAAAGTAAATGCTGAAAGCAAATGCCTATCTCACTTCCTACAGACTTTCCTTTCCTCAGACACTAACTCTTCCCTCAGCATATGCCTCCATCAGCAGACAGCACCTGCTACGTCTTCTAGATGGAAAATGGAACTTCATGCCAAAGATTTTATTTTTATCAGGATCCCAGCGATACAAGTGCTTCTTCAGCTTCATCAAGAACTCTGTGAAATAAACCTGCTCAGAGAGTATCTAACTGACATAGAACACCTATACATTCTTTTTTTTCTCTCGTTCCATACCTGCTTGGAATGTCATTTCCATTGCAGATTCAATGGAAAAAAATGTTATGCAACTAAATTCTTCATCAGTACACTTTGCAGGATCAAAAGTTTCTTTCCAGGAATGGTACATAAACATGCCTGAAATTTGCCATATATACAAACCAATGGGGATGGTTCAATATATTCAATATCATTTCTCTCCTGAAGAAGAGATTCCTTCACTCTGTATTCAGTCCATTTTTACTAGATCAGAACTGAGCTAGATATAACGTCGTGAAATTGTCTATACTTGGAATTTTTCTTAGCATGACTGTCATACATTTTTCTAAGTTTTTCATTGTCTTTTGTGATGCTCACTCAAGTGATCTCCAGAACAACTACATAAAAATTGGAAAGAACAGGCTGTAGCATTACTGTAACAATGCTGTGATCATGTAAGTTCATACATCATCTCACCCTGGAGAGATTTCCCGAGTTGTCCACATACTAATACATGTGTGCTGTCCAACTTCCAGTCTACAAATGCTATTGCAGAATTTAAATTTTCCTAAATGCCCTAAATATCAGATTTCATCATTTTATTCAGGCGATTATTTGTTTTCACATATAAAATTAATATATAATTAAAAAGTAAAGAGTTCCATTCAAAAGATATTCAGGAATTTAATGAAAATTTGAACAATTCTAGGTGCAACTTCAAAAATCCTCCTAATTCCCCACCCAAGAAAAGTAAAGATCATGGAAATATCTAGGACACCTAGTCTGCATGTATTCTCATGTCCCTGAAAACTGGTCTCCTGCACAATAAAGGTGGGAGGATTTACCTTCGCTAGGAAAAAGCCTGATGGTCAAACTGCACTTAAATATCTCTCATCAGGTAAGTAACTTATTTAAATAACTTATATCACTTAGTTTAAACCTATATTCAACTTATCTCTAATAAGTCTTGAGGGAGCTAATAAAGTTAATCACTTCTCTGGAAACACTGAGAACATAAAACAACTGAGCTTTTTTTCCTGTTACTGGACCTCAGATAATGCAGACAGAGTCTTGGGGAAGATCTTATCCCCCTGTACAGGTACTTGGTTTGAAAAACCTTTCCTGCAACACTTGGAAGGACTGCTGAAGAGCAGTCTGACTGTGAGAAACAATCTAAGCTCTAGCAGAGATTAGTTACAAATTCCCACAATCAAAGTGAACAGTAGTCAGTCTTTCAGGCGGCTGTAAAGGAGACACTTCTATTTACCACTACACATTCCAAGAAGGTTAGAAAATGACTATAACCTATATAACCCAACAGCAATTTAAAGGGTTTATTGATTTAGCTTGTGCCTGAACTGTAGAATGGTTTTCTCAAGGGGAATTACAGTATGAAACCACTTATCAAGGACAAGTCCACTCTTTTTCAATGATGTATTTTGCCTTGTAATATTTATACCCAGATGTTTAACTAAAGAAAATATGCATGAAGGATTTTAATTATACTGAATTTTGGTATTTTTAGATACAAGAAAGCATTAGTTGTATACAGGGTGAAAATTGTATTTAATGTATCCAGTTTATGATTTGTACTGACTACAAAATGGGGGGAATTGACTTTCTGATAATTCTATCATCGTTTGCTCCCCCAGTGAATGGTTCACTATTATGAAAAAATGAAAAAAAAAAAAATAAAAAAACAAAACAGAAAGTAACAACTGTATTTTCAGACCAATTGCTCCTTTCACCTGGTGCATTTTCTTACATGAGATCAAGAAAGGAATTGTAGACAGGGGAAAAAAGCCTTTGTACGTAACACATTTATATTAAAAAATTCACTGAGCCAAAATAGAAGATATTTTCCTCTGTATTTCCTTTTCTTGAGGACCAAATTGAAAGCATTTGAAATTTTATGAAAACATGCTTTTCCTCTTATTTGTATGTCTCATTATCATTGGAAGACTCTTGTATTTATTTCAGTAACTTCAGAGAAGCAGAGGTGATGTCAGGCCTTGATGATATACTTACACATTCCAAGTTAGGAGAATTTAGAAAAAATGCCTGCATGTACAAAATTACACATTCCTATGTCACTCAGAAATCAAAAGTGATATTTGTGATAAAAGACTTTGGGTAGTCCTATGGCAAACTCCCTTGCTTCACACATCCATTTATGCTACAAACAACACCCAGCCTGACTGTGCCCTTACATATGTGCAGAAATACCAGCGCTAGGAGTCATGAACTCAAAAGAATTATTAAGATCAAAATTTGAAAAATCCAGTTCTTGTAGTCTTGCCCAAAGCCCAACATGTCTTTCACCTATATTTTTTGTTTCCCTGTTCTTGTTGCAAGACTTGGCCAATATCCACATTTTTCAGGAAGTAAACATTGTGCTTGTCTGTAGCACAAGCTTGTCTTATTTATAGCATGCAGTTCAATTACTGAGACTGTTGTTAAGATGAAATAACCGGAGCACGAGAGTAGCAAAGAGAGGTGGCAGCCCATCTCAGACCAGCAGGACTATTCTCTGGACAAAGAGAGATTATTTTTATTAGCATACAGTACATCTTTACCCATATCTCATGTTTTCAAAGACTATGCAAACATGAAAATGGGAAAGGGAGTTGTAACATATTAATTACAGCAAAGAGGGCAACTTAACTATTATGTCACAGAGTGGTTGACATTGACCTCAGTGGAAGTTTCATTAGCAGCTATATTATGATCTGTGACTTTCTGTTTGGATGAATACAAATTAATTTAGTCAATAATTTGTGTTCACTTAATACTAAAAGTGTTTATAAATAATAACTGAAAGTTTGGCTTTAAAGTCAAAGTTAGTTGGGCACCACACCCTCATAATAAATATTTTGTGGCAATCGTAATGGAAACTCTTTGATATGAGTAAAGAGCTTTCATTCTCACAGGAAAAATTCAGCGCATTAAGAACAATAGGATTATAAATATTTAATGATGTTCTGCAGAAATTATGCTATGTATGAAACCCTGTATTTTTTTCAGTAACAAACCCTTCACTGACCAAATTAGACAAACTAAATTTTATATACATATCTCAGACCTGAAAGGACAATACCTTTTGAAATCTACTTCAGTGAATCAGATCCAAATGTTTGCCAGGGTAATATTTAGTGTTTACATTACAAACCTAGTAGCAAACTTACCAGGAATTACCCAGGCATTACAGAACTCTGCTTTTATCTTACTATATTTTGTTTATATTATAAATAAAACCTTGGAATTCTTATGTTTGTGCTTCTTTTGTGATTAAATTTATGGAAGGAATGGGAGAAAACAATAGCAATTTTAAGATTCATTCACTTCTTTCTTCATAGCACTTTGTGACATGAAATAGTCATTAGAAATGTGTCTTCCTCTGTCAGCTACACAGGTCTGACTTTAGGAACCCAAAATAGTGTGGCATTTCACTTGCTTTCCTTACACTGCCTACTGAACTAATGCACGTTAGCATAAAGTGCAATGTCCTTTTTTAAAGGGACAACTATTAATTTCTAACTCTTTATATCTGAAGTTATTTTATTTTTACTTAAGCCATTCACACTATTATTAGAGCTGCATGTGCATGCAAAACCAGGGACTGATGCAACTTTCTGTCTTGCTAGATCACTAGAAATTTTCCAGAGAGAACTCCGTACTTCACTCAATAGATCATCTTCTGAAGTAACCCAGATTTTTACTTCAAGAAGGAAAAATATGAGAGGAGGGAGAGCGCAATAAAAAATGATAAAGTTTCAGTAATTTCAAAATTGTTTTAATTTAATTTAATTTATGAAATGTCTCTTGTTGGAAGGAAAAAGGAGCAGCGAATCTACAGGAACAAAGGAGAAAGAGCTGCATTCCCCTATAATCAACAGCACAGTTATTAGTAGATAGGAGAGTTTGGTTCATATTTTCAACTACTTCAGCTTTTATCTCTGACAACAATGTAAAGCAACCATGTTTTAAAGTACTTTGAGGTGACACAGCAGTTCTTGCTGATGTTGTTCACATATTATAGAGAATTATATATTCATCATGGTAGGAGTACAACAATCCCATCCCTCATGTGAATGATGCTTTCAAAAAGAAAAAAAGAAAAATCATTCTCAATGTAATAGTCTATTTTATACAAAGTAAACCAGCTGTAAATAAATGGAATTGATGGGTACTTCTCCTTCTCACCTTTCAGAGTAACTAATTAGCTTCATATTTTATACATTAAACTCCAAAGGTAGTACAAATTCACAGCTTCTATAACACAGAGAACACTTGCTGGGTTTTGTAACACTGGAGAGGGGAGGTTAGGAAAAAAGAAATACCATTTATCTGAATTTTATTGTTTGCCAACTGAATAAAAAATAATTATTCCTTCTACTGCACTATTTTAACCCATATTCAAAAGTTTATGTTTAAAAATATGCAATGACTAATACTACTTATTAGCTGTAAAAAAACCTAACCCTAGAAAGGAGTCACGGTTTCCTTTCTGGCTCTCAAGAATGTTTCCTTCATTTTGACACATTTCTTTCATTGCATGTAGTAACACAAAGAGTCCAATGTACCCTTAGGGTAAGAAAAATGAATGTCACTTTTTGCTTGATAAATAATTGGTCTCAACTACCTTTCTCTCTTTAGGCAAGTAAGACTGGGAAAAGAAGTTTTATGAAAGCAACAGCCGACTCACAATAGATCCTGCACAATACTTCTGAAGAAAGGAGAAAGAAGTCTTAGCTCCCAAAACCACATTTGTTAAAATGGCAGTCAGTGTTGGTATGCAGTGCCTTGCTAACATTGCTTTGAGAAACAAGTGTAGTAGTAATAGTAATTTCTCCTCAGGACCCTCACTAGGCATACTGCCAGAAGAATGGTAGCTTTGACATTTTCTGATAGTGCAGCTGGCTTCTGCTAAGCTTCCTAATGAAATACAGTTCTCTCTATCAGGAAATAAAGTGTTTAGGCTCAAAAGGCACTATTCTATATTCAGATTTACAAATTAGAAAGCAAATTGCTCTGCTTCATTAATTAACAGCTACAGGAGAGCAATATTTGAAGCTGATGTCTGTCATAAAATCTCAATCTGGATTTTGGTATAGTTCAGAATTGGTCATAAAATTGTAACCTTCACCCGCCGTAAAAGATTCTGAATGAGTCCTTCGCATGAGTTTTCTCAGACAGCTCCTCCAACATAATTTATACAGCATATAGGTTTCTTTGGGGAAGGAAGGGCTGACAATGATTGTCATAAGCACTCTGCTCCCAGCGATACAGTAGCATTTTTAAATAAAAACCGTACAAAAGGGATTCATTATTACCAAATTTTCACAGCTTAACATTTTCAAGGTACCTTTGCCTAATATCACACATCCAAGGATTAGAGAAAGGTTGTGGGGCAGTGCTTTGTAACCAGGAGGACAACAGCTGTAAGGGGTTAATTCTTATTTTAGCTTCATGTGTATTTTTTTTTTCCAGGTCTTACAACCTTTGCTTTAGTTCTGTATTCAGAAGGCTTATATACTTTCCTGAGAGCTCTTTGAATAGCTCCCTACTGCCAGTTTTTATATACTTCCCTGAGAGATCTTTGAGTACTTCCCTACTGCCAGTTTCCAAGGATATATTAAATCCTCATCCATTATCAGTCATATTGGAGTCTGCTTTTTAAAGTCCAATATAAAGTTCAAATAGTCTAGTTTAAATATTTTTATGCTACTATTTTTAATGTAGCCAAAGTGAAGAAATTATGATCACTGGACCCTAGGTGATCAAGAACTGATGTCTAATTCATCATTCAACATTCGGTTTCTACTGTATAGACTGAAATAACTTGTAAATCTAAGGCTCTCCAACAAACACAGTTCAGAGGAACGCAAGAAAATAAAAAGCAAAAATAGTATTAATACAGTTTTGGGTTGTTTTTTTTTTTTTTTTTTTTTTTTTTTTTTTTTTTTTTTTTTGTGGGGAGCTATGTTTTAAATTGTTTCTAGAAGAACCCAATCTAGTTGTCTAGTTAACTGAAATTCTCCTTGAAAAGCATAATATCCCCCTCTACGTATTTAAGCTTTGCCCTGTAAAGACTTTTAACAACTTATGTTTAAGCTACCTTTGGAAAACTATTTACCTTATGGAGTGTAGATTTTTAATTAGAACAGCATGAAAAATATTTACATTAAACAGAAAAAACTGAGTAGAAAAGACAAGCGTCTGGATCTGACAGCTTTAAAGGTGAAATCCTAACATAGAGTACCTTTCATAGAAAATGCTTTTGTTTAATTAAACAAATTCAAAGAGTAAGCTTCTTTTGCTCTGTCATATGTAGATATTCAATGCGAGACAGAACCTGGCCCTGGCCCTGTAATCCCATTAAGTTTACAATATATATTTTTTCCTACAAAATTTAACTCACAGGACCTCCACAACAGTCCAAACCCAGTGAGGCAGCCTGTGCCAAGTAAGTCTACCCACAGTGCTTTCCTATCTTCTTTTCAAATGCCTTCTCTGAAATCTGAAAACTGCCACATAGTAGAAAAGGCATCATATTTAAAGTACACAGAAGGATGATACATACAGAAAGCAGAATACTAAGGCCTGGGGGCATTTTTTGCAGCTACCCTCTTTACACACCAGTAGAGCAGAATTGTGAGTACCCAGGCAAATCCCTGATGGAAACACCATGGAAGAATCAGAAAAATGAACCCGCATTTAAAAAACAATGCAATGTCTGACTCTTTTTAGTAAACATGGTCCATTTTACTTTCATAATCCTCATAGTGCAATGCTGCTGTCCATTCCAAAGATACATTTAAAGACTGATAGATGATCTAACATTATGCTAAGCAGGTTTTCTGCACTTTCTTTGTGTTGTGCTCAGTTCATACACATGCTCTGCTATCCACAGCCCACAAAAGAAGGTATGTAAAAATACAAAGAAACTTATATATAAATTAGCTGTCCTCACAGTGGCAGCAGCTGAACAGAAAATACAAATGCACTCTACACCCAGGAGCTAAGAATTTATTATCATTGGGTTTATTCTGAAAGGCACTAAGGGTAATTTTTGATGCTGTAATCTCTTATTCAATGATTCAGATCCTGGTTGTCTAATACTTTGCATATAAACCTGCTTGAGATGTTCTCAGCCTGCAGGTTCCTGGTAGTCAAGCTGCTTGTCTACTGAGGTACAAAGAGACCATTGTTATTGCTGTCACAATCAGTATTCTGGTACACCGGGCAAACACAGATTGACATCCGATATGAATTGTATGAGCAATTTAAACCTCCAGGACCTTATTTTTATGTTCTATACAGCAACTAGCTTGAAAACAGACTATGCTGTAATTTTCATGGTAGTGAATCATACCTTCAGAGAACTATCAAACACAATCAAGAAGACTAATATGACACTGTGCAAATTACAAATCTATAAACCTGCTTTAAGATGAAGCAATTATGGTGGGGACAATAGTATGAAATATAAAGCCATACCATTCTCACTCTGCTGTGGTTTTTTTACCACAGAAAACTGTAGATTGGCAGCAGGAAGAAACATGGGCAGTATTATTTCAGACTCTAAAAACAATGTTATAAAGTCTTTGTTTCCTAATAAAACGAGGCAAGATTCAACAAAGTCAATGGCAAGCACCAATAAAATGACAGTCATACTCAACACTTACACTGATCAAGGAAAACACAAATTTTACTGAAATACAACACAAATTTCTAAGGCATAACTAAACTCTAAAGTAAGGAGAGAGTAGATTTGTCAATTACTGTTACAGATCTGCAACCTGTAACAAAAACCATCTCCATCCCAATACTGACCTAGAAGCGCTTATTTAAAGTACCATCTATCTTCCAGTCTAATATTTTTTTTCTATTACATATTGAATATACATAGTACTTATTAATGGGAAAGAGGAGCAACATCTGTCAGGTAATCAGATAGAAGAAAGCAAACTAAAAGAAGGCAGAAACAAGAGCAGAATAATGGGTTTAATACTTAGTTAAAAGGAAAAGTGTTTAAACATTCCATTTATTGTGAAGTCTACTAAGTAAAGAATATTTTTAAATAGAGTACAGATATTCCCCTTAGTTATAGTACTTTCATCCTTGTATTTGAGCAAGAGACAGAAGAAACTCTCAATTATTAAAATACCTAAGGAGACTACTGGCAGTGTTACAGTAAACTGTGTTCCAGGGCACTCTGCTGCCTGCTGTCAGGCCTTCCATGCACACCCTCCAGCCTGGAATGAGATACAAAAATTCATATGGCAGATATTCACATGCAGAAGGACGGAGGGAAAATCTTAAATAGAGAAACATTATAATGAACTAAAAAATACCCAAACACCAAAACTCACAACATGGAGCACGCTGAGGTTCAATGACTTAGCTCAAGTTCATTAGAATTAGATGAAGCAACCTAACATGTCAATCTTTTTAGAGCTTTGCCAGATGCCACAGTAGGAAGTTACCTTCTTGAACACAAGATTTCATAAATTGCTTTCAGATTTTACCTATCCCTAATGAGTAAATCTGATAACCAATATTATAATAAACCTCAAAGAGAATCAGATGAAATGTTTCAAGTTTGACATCCAGCACTATCCTCTGCCCCAAGACTCCCAACCCTGAGGGACTGTGCTAGAACAAATGAACAGATTTTTGATAGCTTCTAAATTCAGTTGGTGCAGAAATCATAGAGAAGAGACATATATAAAGTTTCATCTAACGAATTACAACTGAAATCCTATTAGTTTTCCCCTCGCACTATTATATTTTCCTTCTTTCACCTACTGAAAATGTTTTTGTTCAAAAATTCTCCCCAAAACACTAATCATTTATTTTCATAACATTTATCATGATATAATCAATTGGGTACTCTAATACCCATGTGATGTTACTCATATTCCTGGTGTCTCTCAATTAAACACTATAGGGGAAACAGCAGCCTTTGAGAATACTGAGAACAAAGTTGCAAGGTCAATAAGTATTTGCTCCTTTTACCCGTTTTTGACCAGGCATCATCTGAGCAGGTTTGTTTTTTTTTTTTTTAACCTCAGTTAAGTAGTCAGAATGTTAGTTATTCATGAGTTATATTCAAGTACAAAAGAACTGACATGCCACTGGAAATTATAAAATATTGCTATTGCGTTCTCATAGTGAACTGTAACGGAAGAAGTCTGACCTGATCCTGCTCTGCTCTATGGTAGAGTGAAATAAGTGACTACTAAGTTTGTGAACATGCACCAGAATTGAACTGATGTATGAGATAATCAGGACTAGACCATATACAAGACTGACATATAAATACTTTATGTATATACAATCATCAAGCCCATCAAATCACTGCAGGGAAATTTACTCTACAAAGATATGTAAACCAGCACACAATTGCTCTGACAGCTAAAGTGGCTTTTAACAAAAAAATGCAAAAAATTTTTAACTCATCATGCTAAGTCTCAATATATAAGAACTGGTCTTGTAATACCTTCCACTATCTTTTTACATAAATGTAAGAAACAAAAACATCACAGTAATACTTCATCATCACTAAATTATCATATCCCATTCCTTCATCTCCCTCTTCTTGGTATAAGTAATATCAATATTAGATACCTATGAAAAGAAACTTTTTCCTACATAACCATCCTTCCAGATTTCTGCAATAGTGAGAAGAAGCTAAGGGGCTGAACATAAGTTCAACAACAATAACTTTTCTGAAAATAGCTGTAAAGCTATAAAACTGACCTGGGCCTATTGTACAGATTATTAAAGAATCTGGCTAAAAGAAAAAAAAAGCCCAAAGAAAACTGACTTTCACACAGCACTTGGCCCCTGAAAATTGAAGTGTCTTTGAACAATTCAAAAACACTCTGAAGCAGAGACTCTCAAATTCAATAACGAAATCATTTTCAGAAGTACTGAAGTTCACCTATGTTGATTCTCACTTATTTATATAACATTCGGATATACATAAAACAGTTGCAGTATTTGTGCTAGTCAAATCAATAGGATACTCATGTGCACTCTGGCTTTCCAAAGAAGAATCTTGTTTCTAGTACTCTGTCCATCTTGTTAATTTTCCTTTTAAAGTATACTGACATGCTGAATTCAATATGATCAGCTATTGCCAACATCTAGGAAGGGTGTTCCACAGCATGGCCTGGGAGAAATACATATGCTAATAATTGTATGATATTTCACGTAGACTCTTCAAAAGCACTAGTGTTGCCTATAATTCCTAGTATTTTCCCTATCAGGAAACACATAGATATGTAAGTATGTCTATACATATACACACAGATATAACTACACCAAAAACTTCTTGTACATGTAGATTCATGTTGAAGGATTAAGTATCTTTGAAGTGTCATTGTTGCTATCACATATTTCCCATCCAACCATCTTAAATATTTTTCTTTTTTCTGCATTGATTTTTAGGTATATCATAGGATCCCTCAGAACTTTTTTGCATTTTTACTATACTAGTTTTTATAAAGTTCTGATGGTTTCAGTTACTGCCCTGCCGCTCACCTCATGAGTATTCTCAGTTCATATTTTGCTGACAGGAATAGAAGACTTGGCTTTTAAACACTCATTCTGCACTTAGAAAAGAAGAAAAAGCTCTGCAGTATTTGAGGAAGTATATCATAACCTTTAAACGAGAACCAAGGAAATGTAAAAACTTACAGCTGCGTGCCTGCAGATATCAGAACAATTAGTTCTCTGTCTTCTGCCAGAGAAGATCCGGCACTGCTAATGTTTTTTCTATAGCCCTATTATTCCTTTACATATATTTACAGTTTAAAAAAAAATATATGGAGAAGCTACCATATTGACAGTTTCAGACAAGCAACATTCAACACTTGCATACATTAAACAGTCATTTTTATGCACCTCTTTGTCTTTTCAGATATCTGTGAACCTCCTCACGCACAATGAAATGCTCTCACAAGACCTAATGACTCACTCTTTCTTTGGATTCATAATTTCTAAAATATTGACTTGCTTATGAAATTTCTAGGAAGGCTGGAAACAAGCAATAGACCAGATATTCAACTGATGTTACCTATTTAAGTGAAATTTGTTTCTTAACATTTGCCTTACAAGATGTGGTAAGCACCAAACAAGCATCTAGACTGAATATAACCAATACAATTTTAATTAAAAAAAAAAAAAAATTTTGAGAGTCCTGAATCTGACTGGCTTTCCTATTGGCTACAAATACTTCTTTCACCGGTTCTCTTTGTAATTCTAAAATGAAAGATGAGTTCCTGCAAACAGCCTCCTTTTCAATAAAAAAAAAAAAATGAAAAAATATCCAGTGTTTTTACTGATCCACCATTATTGAAAAGACACTTATCATAATGCAAGACTAAAAATCCATGTGCAGTGTAAAAATTTACATTTATTGAATGGAAAAAATTGATTTACACAATATTTTTCTGTACTTTTGAGCATCACTTAACACATTTGTGTCATTTATCATTTAACTGGACTGGGATCTTGGATTTGAACTCAGAATTTTCCTTTTAAACCTGGTTTCATTATATAATAGTTTTTTGACAGCTGCCCTTTATATTGAATGTTTATATACAAGTATAAATGTATTACCTCTTCCAAGAATCACATTAAAAGTCAAATGTTTTACATCTCATGAGTTTTCTTGAGGTTAAATAAATAAATTGAATCAGAAATTGAACTGAAAGCTTGACCTTGAAGTTGGCTTCTCATTTCTACAGCTCTCAAAGGTATCATAGTATCAATAATTTTCTTGCTCAAATATAACTTTAAGTTCGGAATACGTACATGTTCATTCAGCAGAGAATCTGGGAACTCCAATTCTGAAGTAACTGAATGAAAAAATTGCTGTTTCTTTTGCTAGAGGCTGTCATGGACAAAACTGTCTCTGCTTGGGAAATTTTTACTTCATTTATTTTTAATCAGCACCAACTTCTGATCAACTGCTTTGGGTATTGTGAAAAGAGAGGAGAGCATCAAGAAGAAGTAAAAATCAGACAACTACTTCAGTAAATACACCTCATTCTTCTTCCCCACACCAAACATCTTTCCCCCACACCTCATCTCAACTTTCCTTATGTGCATGAGAGGTTATACTTGAACTATCCCAGGAGATTGGGGGGCAGTGCAGACCAGTTTTCCCCTGTTGCTCTTTGTTTCTTGGTGCCTTCTCTCTGCTCCAGCATCAGTCCTCCATGGGCTGCAGGCACTCAGGGGTGTTCCTGTTCTGGAACGTGTGCCCACAAGCTACCATCCCTTTGGGATGTCCCTGCCCTAGTGCGGTTGATGCATGGCTATAACACCTACCAGAACACCTTCTTCCAAGAGCACATTTCCAGCCATTTTTACAGCAGCAAATCTTCAACAGTGAACTTTGAAGACCATGTCTTCCACATCTTCAACAGCATCTTCCCGTCCCTCTTTCTTAAATATGCCTGAACAGGAACACCACATACTCCTCTGATAGGCTGCAGAGTGTTGGCATGTGATAGGATATTTACATCCACCTTGGAGATAACTGGAACCAGTAAAAGCAGCACACCAGAGTTTGTGGCATCTTCCCATGCAGGGCACTGCTGAAGAGCCCTTCTACCACAACCCTACTAAATATGCCCAGAGAAGCTGGTAAGGGTTTCATAAATATTCACTAAAAATTGGTTTGCAATTTGTTTAAACATATGCACACATAAGGGCTCTCTGAAACAGACTAAATATAATACAACAGAACATGTGCATTTTGCTAGTTTGGTTTATGAAGGTGCAATAGAAGTTACACACAGTGGCTGCCAAATGAAGCCATGTCTCTCACAACCAGTTAAAGTGATAAGAGGCACTGGGTAGAGCTTGCTGAAGTCCTTCACGTTGCCTATAGGCAAGGCAACATTTCAGCTTCAATTAAGCAAGTAATGACTAAGCCTAGATTATATTCTTTTGAACTCTCCATACAGAATCACAGAATCATTTAGGCTGGAAAAGACCTTTAAGATCATCGAGTCCAACTGTGAAACCAACACTGCCAAGTCCACCACTAAAAAATGTCCTTAAGTGCCACATCTACACGTCTTTTAAGCACCTCCTGGGATGGTGCTAGGCAGGCTGTTCCAATGTCTGAGAACCATTTTGGTGAAGAAAACTTTAACCAATATCCAACCTAAACCTCCTCTGGGTCAATTGTTTCTTCTTGTCTGTCCTCAGTTGAGTGAATGGTGAAGTTTTTTTGTTGGCAGGGAAGGGGGCTATTAAGGTGGCCCCCTGTGAGAAGCTTCTTGAAGCTCCCCCAGCTCTAAGTCAGCTCCACTTCTGTTTGGAAAACTGAGCCAATCAGCTGCGCCTCTGCGATAACGTATTTAAGAAGGGACGTGGTGACGGGCAGTCGGACTTGGGAGGAGGAGTTGTTGCAGCTGCGTGAACACTAGGGTCAGTGGAGGAACGGAGGAAGAAAGGAGGGGGGAGGTGTGCCGGAGCAGAGACCCCCCGTATCCTGTGGGGAGATGGCAGGGCGGCCCCCCCGGCCACCCATGAAGATCTACGGTGGAGCAGACATTGATTTATGGCCTGTGGCTTCCGCATGGTTCATCAAGGTTCTGTTCCCAAAGAAGGCTGGGGTCTTTTGGGAAAAGGTAGCCCCGCTGCTGTAATTCAGTGCTGGCAGGATTGCAGCATGGGGGGGTGTCCCACGCCAGAGCAGCTCGGGAAGGGCTGCAGCCGTGGGAGGGAATCCAGTCAGAGAAAGTTAGTGACCCGTGATGGAGCAGTGTGGGGAACGCTGTGGTCCGTGGGAGGAACTCATGTGGGAGAAAGTTTGTGGAGGACTGTCTCCTGTGAGAGGGGGACCACGATGGAGCAGGAGGAACAAGTTCCAGAAGCTCCCCCCACCGAAGTTGGAGGAAGTGGCAGCACTGACTGCACCCCCCATTCCCTGCCCCTGCGCCACTGGGGGAGGAGGTAGAGATATCGGGAGCAGAGCTGAGCCCGGGAAGAAGGGAGGGGTGGGGGGAAGGTGTTCTCAAGATGTGGCAATGCTTCTCACTGTCCTACTCTGTTACGTGTTGTTAGTGTCTGTAATAAATGTATATGTTTTTTTTTTTTCTTCCCCTAATGAGTCTGCCTTTTGCTCGTGATCATAAAAGGGTTTTTTTTCCCCATCCCAGTCCTATCTTGAACCCCAAGCCTGGCACTCTGTCCTTTCTTATTGCTGGAAGAGAAGGGAGAGAGAGTGGCTGTGTGGTGGTTGGCTGCCGACCAGACTCAAACCACAACATTGTCCTCTCTCTTGTTACTTGGAAGAAAAGACCAACACACACCTCGCTATAACGTCATTTCAGGTACTTGTAGAGATGGATAAGGTCTCCCCTCATCCTCCTTTTCTCCAGACTAAACAACCCCAGTTGCCTCAGCTGCTCCTCATAAGACTTGTGCTCCAGACCCTTCACCAGCTTGAAGAGCCACTTTAAAGTTGTTCTTGTACTGAGGGGCCTAAAACAGAACACATATCCCCAGCTTTTTTTTTTTTTTTTTTTTTTTCCTTTCTTCCTTTGACACGGGCATGGAGAAGGGCAGGAAATGGTTCTCTAAAAGACAAAATCCTTAGAGATTTAGAAGGAAACTAAAATTCCTCTTGATTCCCCCACCTCCTGTTATTTATTCCACCATTATGTGTCAACAAGATCATCTTTGACTTATTCATTTACAACAGTTAAAATACATAAATGACTGCTTATTCTCCATATTTCACCTGCCTTCATAATAAAATCTAAAGAAAAAGATAGCATTATTTTAAACTGGTTCAGCACACTTTAAGAAAAAAAGTATACAATGTTTTATAGAGTGGAAAAGTGATCTTCTACTCAGAACTTTGCAAGCTTCTATTTTCATCATATTCTTTCTCTCACATTTCATAATGTTTCTAAAAGTTTAGCGAATGGCAAAAATACAGATAAATAAATGGATTAGAACATCTGAATTCAAAATAACAGTCCTGATTACAATTGTTTTGTTCCACATATCTGTACAGATACTCCTTCCTCTGAAGTAGCCATTACTGTGAACATAGGACTAGCTGTGTGTCTGCATCATTACAGGATAGCAATTTCTACCTTCTCATGTTAATAAGAGTTCAGAAGTACCTGGGACTTCTGGCCAGAATTTTAAAGGAGACTGCAAGGTGACATTTGCACAGATGATCACATATATAGTTGTTTTGTATTTCCTATGTGTATATTCAACTGATGATGATCAGCTCTAGATTGAGGGTATAATTATTCTACTGATTAAAAATTAAAACAACAATTAAAAATTAGCAATTAACATTTCCTAATATGACAGTGCATAAGATACATTATCAGTGTTGCTACACTCATAACCTAGGAATAGTTGCAGCAAGTGCAGAAGAGATCAAGAAGTTATAAAACATAAACATCTTTTTCAAAGAACAACTGGTTTACTGGCATCTGATTGAATTTCTTGCTTATATTAAGTATTAAAGTGCATGCCTTAATACTTGGATTCCCTAAAGAAAGTGCTATAAATTATCAACAAAGTAACCAAATGTAATGGACATACCCAGATAACAATCATAATATATTTTTAAAAATACATAAACTTAAATTCAAATATACTGTTGACAGTCCGAAAAAGAGGTGGTTAGAAATGCCAGAACAAACTTTGGATAGGGTCATCTTTGATTCTCTATGAAAAGAGCTGAGAATAGCAAACACTATCAAGACCTAATAAGGCACACATGCTGGGGACAGGCCTACAAGTATGAAGGCAAACACTTCAGGATTCAGAGCTACCAGTGAAGTGCCTTACAGGACCTTCTTGAGGAGATAATCATAACCGATGGTTATCAGGTGGTGTATTAAAAAGTGCACCTCTGACAAGTGTAAGGTACAACCCATGTTTATTAGCGCTGACTAAAATGAGATTTAGTGTTAGTTAAGCCCTTCTTTCACGAATAACTTTTTACTCACTAGGAAGAATACAAGTCAGCAACTATACGGCAATTAAAACAAGAAAACAGATAAAAATTAAATATTTTAAAGAAAGATTTTAAAAAACGTTTGAGATGTTTTCTAAATACACTTCATATAATGCAAGAATCAACCAGATTTATCATAAGTAAAAATAATGTACAAATTCAGTTGCGCTTAACATTGGAAATAATGTAATAAGACTTCAACTTCTTTTCACAGTTCCTGACTCCTTTTAAGACTTACGGATAAATGTAACATTTTTACTGTTTTTCTGAAGAGGCTGATTTGCAAAACTGGCAGTTAAGGTTAACTCAAAGCAAACATCATCAGTGCTGCAAAGGAATCTGCTGAGGAATACAGGCTGTGGCTCTGAATAGAGAAACAGCCTCCTCGAGCACTTCAAGAATCTCATAATATATTCAAATTATCCTTAACAAAAGCAGAGGAAAAAAAAATGTGAGGAGGGAACATCCACATTTAGGATTTCATGTCTTTTAAGAAGAAGGTTGAAAAGCTGCCAGCTGGAAAGCAGCTTTGCAGAACAAGACCTGGGAGTGGTGATGGACACCATGTTGATTACAAGCCAGCAATGTCTTTGCCTGGAGGCAAGGACAGCTAACAGTATCCTGGGCTGCACTAGGAAGAGCGTCAACAGTGGGATGATGCTACTCAGCACTGGGTCCAGTTCCAGGCTCCCCGGTACAGGAATGTCATGGACATACAAGAGAATATCTAGAGAAGGGCTCCACTGGATTGGATCATCTCATATAGGAGAAAATGAGAGCTGGGACTGTCTAGGCTGGAGAATGCTCTTTGTACCAGTGTGTGTAAATACCTGATGGAAGGGTGTAAAGAACACCAAGCCACATTGGTATCCAGTAACAACACAAGTAACAAACAGGCACAGACTGAAATACAGGAAATTCCAACTGAATCTAAGTAAAAGCTTTTTAATTGCAAGAAGAGATCAGGTTGCCAAAGGGCTTGTGGAGTCTCCATCCATGAAGATATTCAGAACAGCCCTCAGCAACCTGCTCCAGTTGACCTTGCTTTGACCAAGATGGACTATGGTCATCACCACAGGTGCCTTCCAAACTCAGTCACTCTGATTCTGTAAATATTCTCAAGGATATAAAGATTTTATTAGCTTTCACAAGATTTCTCTGAATTGATCACATCTCATTAAACAAATTCAATAAATGATTTTCTATTGCCATGCACCCTGTTTTTTCTACACATGTTCAAAGTTTGAAGTAGCACTTACAGAATAGGTTCCCTCTTCCATAAATTTCAATGCCCAGAGCCTTACTTTGAAGGTTCCCATACTCATTTCACTTTATGCATTGTTTTACTCAGCAGATATAGTTTCACAAAAGACAAGTGAAAGAAGCTTTCTATTGCAGTAGAAAATCAGTTTCTTCCACAACTTATTTGGTTGAAATTTGTTGACATGACAAGATCTACACTTGATTTTCTCTTGCATACTTGCATAAAAAAAACCCAAACCAAACCAAACAACAAAACCCAGTGCCAAGATATGAAACATGAAATACAGACAGAGAAAATAATTAGATACTTGAGGAAGTAAAAAAAAAAAAGCAGGGTAAAGTTTTTGCTTGCTATATATATTTTTTTATTATTTAGCTGTATAGAAACAGATACCTTCCTGACCTAAAGAAAAAAAGGAAGTTGTTCTACAGAGAAAGTTGAAAAATTCCTTGGCAGTTTTCTGCATTTAGAGACAAAAAAGAAATAAAACACTTCATTGAATATGACAATTTAGTTAATAAAGGATACATTAATCTTCCTGAAACACTTGGCAGAAGGAAAAATATAGGGAAACTCCAGTCCTTGGTCATTTGAAAGTGATTTTTCATCAGTGATTGACTTTACTACAAATATAAGCCAACCAAGTACATATAATTGCCTGCAGTTATCACCTATAATGCATACTTTGTTTTAAATACATATACTAATTTGTTTTATATTACTCAAACAATAATGACAACATCTTTTCTTCCTTCATGAAACAGCCAAAATAAGTATTGCATTTACACAATTCTTCAAAGAAATTTTCATAGTGCACTACATTTTCACCTCTTTAAATCCATCACTGACTTCTAAGAAGTCAGAAATTTAATATATTTTAATTGATTTCAATTGCTCCCCACATAAAAGCACCACCAAACACTTTAAGGCAACTTTGAGTGAGGTCTGCTTTGGCTTGGTATACCGTTTTGAAAAAGGGTCTAGGAAAATCGTACAGTTCATTTTAAGTACCATCCTAACTATTCAAACCCTTCAAGCAAGCTAAGTAACTCAATAATTATTTCCAAATAAGAGGTTTTGTGCTGGACCCAGTCTTTCTCCAGATGTATCCTACTTGTTCTAATAGCAAGTAAAAAATAATGTGACTGTAAGGGAGAAAGATTTCCTTGTACAGATCATTTGCAGCTATCTATAAAAGCCTCATAAATCCTCAGACAATCCTAATATGTACGTGGAAAAACAAATTGCAGATACACATAACTTGAGTTACTGATTTTAATTTCTTCAAGTTTCTCTCTCTTTTTTAGTCTTTTAGAAGTTTGATTTATGAAGTTGCATTTGACATTTCAGATTTGATCAGAGAGAGAAATCCATATTTTTCACTTTTTAAAGGAATTGCTAAAGGCAAGTGAAAGAGAAAGGCCTATGAATTACTTCTAACAACATTACTATGGCTCAGCCAAGCTCTATATCATAGAAACCTGAGTAACATAATCATTTGTCCAAAAGAGATATAGAAATGAAAAAAAAAAAAAAGAGAATAAAGGGACTAAACCAAAACCAGAAACTAAAGTAAGAACCCCAACAGTTTGGTGGTGTTGGGCTTTTTTTGAAAAAAAAAAAAAGCAAGATTTTTTTCCTAGAAATAATAGTCTACACCCTCACACACATTTCAGTACAGCTATCCAACCTAACACTCCCCACGAGTCTCAGAAGGTAGGATATATAGGACAACTTGTACATGATTCTAACATTTTTATTTGACTCTTTGGCCAGTGAAAACATTAACAGACTACACCTTACACAACACAACCAATGAGATGACATTACACTGCTGCTAGACCCTCTTCTTAGGGAAGCAAACGTGTGCTAATTATATCTGGAGCTATTTATAAACTCTGATCCTCTCTGCGAATGCTCATGAAGCACCTAATAGCACTGGACCACACTCTCAAGCTCTGTGCCAAGGTTATATACGAGCTGTTGGTGCCTCTTACCCAGGAAACAACCCAAGTCAATCAGGATATCCTGACACCACAAGTGTCAAGGACGCTTTTTAAATAAATAAGAATCTAGTGTGGTCTGATAAATTAGACGTGTATGAATTCAGACTAATACTTACTGCAGCTGGATTATAAATGAAGAAAGGATACTTTTATTATTTCAAAAATTATCTAAATTGCTAGGAGGCAAAGTGCATTGAGAATTTCACTCCTAAATCAGCTGATTATCTTAGAGCTTATATATACCTAAACACATACATTTCCACAGAGATCCTACAGCCTGGAAGCTTGTTTCTAGTTTCCTAGTCTTGTCCCTCTTCTCTCCGAAGAATAGAGTCTCTTTAAAAATATGATTCCCATGATTCCTCAAAAAATTTCTGCTATTTTTTGTTAAATGGCAGATGGCTCTCAGTCTTAATGACATTGCTTTCATAACTAAGTCCTCTGCAGAGTTAAACTTCTTTTACTATTATACCAAAATGCAACAGATACATAGTAGAATATCTTCAGAATGGAAGTTTCATCAACTTCCTTTTTTTTTTTTTTACTTTTTTGCCTCCTGTTAAGAACTTAGTTACTTTTCTTGCTTTTAAACAAACATTTCCAAATATCATCACAATGAATACCCATAAAGGATGTAAACTTCAGAGCTTCTCAAATCCCTACAGTTTTCACATTTACAAAGACTGATAACATGCACTTAAGCCTTTGCTACTCCTCCATTTTTAATGGAGTATTTTATGGTTTTTTCTAGATAAAAAAAAAATCTAAGCAATCACAACGTCCACCTTTCATCAATAAAAAAACCCAAGTACTGTGAGTTAGGCACAAGCCTATATTCTTCCAGCAATTTGGATGTCAACATTAGACATACTTCCTGCAGTATTTGTTTTATCTAAAATGCAGCTACTTCATCTATTAAGTAGCATTTAATTATTTATATTATACAAATGCAGTCAGTATAAAGCCACATCTGTTTGAGAGTTAATAATTTTGTCTCATATCTCATTCTTATACTATGAACTGCCATGGCAGTTCATTTCTATATCTGAAAAACCAGATGCATCATTTACTATTAGATATTATACATTTCTTAATGCATCTTCTGAAATCAGTAATACATTTTTGAGCACATGATGGATAAACCACAGAAAAATAGTCACCTGAAATAAGAATGCTTTGATAGTTTTCCTGTTAACACTCAAAAAGATTTTAAGCTATATTTTTTGTTAATTATTACGATACTTCAAGTGACATAGTAGACTCAGCCAGAGTTTCAGCGCTCAGTGGGTTAATTTTCTGCCTTTAGCAGTCACTCAATCGGATTTTAACCTTGCTAAACTTATGATGATGTCAACACATGCCACTCTGTGTACAACATACTATAACGCTTCTAACACTATGGGTTAAAGATATGTGAGAATGTTAGAGCAGATCACACAAGCTTTTTCTCAAAGTACAAAGTTTCTATGTAACAAGCCCAAAGAATGCTACAGTATAAACATTTATTTAAATTCCTTATAAATCAAAATACTTATATTACCATTCTGGCTGGTTATTTTCCATCTGTGACATTATCCCTTTAGGTTAGATGTATTCACGCATCATAAGACCATGGAAATTAATAATCTTTGAAAAATTAATACTTTTCCATTTAAAAAAAGGTAGATGAAACAATCTTTAACTCTTGAAAGAGCAAAATTCCTATAGAAGAAGTATTATTTCAATCAGTTACAACTTGTGATTCCTATTTCATAAATCTTAAAGAACTGTGACAGTGACACGACATCACTAGGTAGGATAAGAAGGGTTATATAAGAATAAACAGGCCCCAAATCTATTTCCCTCTATTTTCAAGAGAGACATCAAGCTATTATTTGTACAATGCAAAAATAATGAAAACATTTGACACTACCAGCAAATAAGGTTATGCTCGGAGGAATTTCCATCAAAAGCTGTTACAGGCAAAAGTGAATAATGCCTCTGTAGGTTATGTTAAAATTGAAATGATGTTCTTCCCATTTTAATAAAAGAAAGTTCAATGGGTCAGTAGAAGAGCAAAGATGGAATTAACGGTACAGATAAAACTTTGAGAATAGATTGGAATTAAATCTCTGTGTTTCATAACGACATTCCCAAAAAGCCATAAACCCCTCGATTTCACTGCTGTGGAAAAGTACATGAACTCTCCTATATACACTACTGAAGTACCATCATTACAACATACTTGCCAACACCTTAAAAACAAACTGCAGCAAACAAAATATGTATAAAGACATATGTAATCATGTTACACATATATTTTGAATATTAACTATAATTTACAGTGAGAAAATGCAAATTTTCCAAGTTGGTGACTTTAGCAATGATTAACTTATTCTGTTTTTTAAACAATATTTTGTTGCAAATAAAATTCTGTAAAAAAAATGTTATATGTAATGCTTAAGCAAATTAAAATGACAGTATATTAAAGAATACTTTCCTGCTACTAGTTTTCTGCACTTGACAGCCTAAGGTAAAAGATCCCTTTTTTATGTAGATCCTTTAACCATTTAACTGGACAATTCTATCACAGCAGTACTGTGCGGCAGCTTCCCACCAGAAGCACAGCTTTTAATAAAATATCACTAAGTATTGCCTTGTTTTTATTTTTTTTTTTTCTTTAAGTTTTTCTTGTTTTCAAACTGAGCATCCATTTAAAAGCAAACATTAAACTGCAAAGCTTTGGTTACTGTGAAATGCCATGAACTGAATTTTTGCTATCTCTAGACACACCAGAGATGTGTCTGTGGAATTACTCTCATCGCTTCAGTAAGGACCTATAGTGAGCTGCTGAGTGATCATACTATAAAAGCATCTCAATTAGTGTCTGCATCTCTGAATTTCTGTAACTTAAGGTCTAACTCTACATCTAGCCACACCAGATTTATGTCAGGTTGTACATGGTATGATTTCAGAAATACTAATACAATCAATTACTGCTCTGACACCTCTTAGTCTTCTCACATTGGTCTCGACAGAACTTCAATAACCATAGGGCAAATAACATCTTACAGAAGACAGTCTGTTTTCACTTCTAGTGATATGGTTATCCTGACTATTAATTGGAAGTTACCCTTAATAAAAGTAACTATAACGGCCAAAAGAGGAATTTGCCTGCACGTTATTTGCACAAGGATGGGCATGTAAGAGACAGAATAATGAAAACCTTGCCATGTGAAGAGCTCTTGTTAAGGTTTTTTAAACTAAAAGCTGGATATTGAGTTTGTAGTATGAGGATGAACATATACAAACATCCTTCAGCCAATGATGATGGTTGCATATTTTTGTATTATTTTAAAATAGAATTATCTTCTTAAAAAAAAAAAAAAAAAAACCAGGAAAAAGTTTCCCAGGTTTCTTTGGTTTTAATTGGTCAATTAACTTTTTAATCATACTCTGAGAACTTCATAACAATATTTATAAAATTATTGTTGAAATTAATATATATACAGGAAAATAAAAACCTTGTCAAATTATCATCTGGAGAAACAGAAGACATCATTTACATTCTTTATCTGATAAAGATCTTCTACATGCAAGTTAAGGAACAGCAATATATGGGAAATTCCATTCTTCCCAATGCAAGAAAATTACATAATTGACAATATCTTGCAACTATTTTTAGATCATATATATGCATGAGCTGCCTAGCTGCAGCAACAATCCATTACCCAGTATCAAAAATGTAGGTGGGAGTTGTAAAGTACCAGATATTTGATAAATAGGAAGAAGTTAAATACTCTGATACACTTGACCACCCTATAACTAAAAGGTGACAGATAACAGGTAAGTCTACAAATAAGTACAGAAATAATCTCCATAAAACCAGGCATCTTCACTTTTGAGAAGCTATAATAATTCAATCTCATTTTTGATTAGGACTGTTATTTAAAAGACAGCCAGTGAGTTATTACAGGGGAGATAACACAGATTGAGCTGTACAGCAATGCCAAAGAACACCAAAGGAGAGGAAAAACAAATACAGACACTGTGCTCCATTCTAGAGGACAAATTTGAGGGTTTCTTGAAGTTTTGATGGGTTTGAAACCTATTTTCCTATGCAAGCATTTATTTCTCTTCAATGAAGAAATTTGAAGATAATACCTTTGGAAATGAATATATCATTTGACATCCTGTTCGTCTTGATGATCAACATTTATAAGAATTTGAAATAGAAATGAGAAACAATAACTGATCAACTATTACAGAAAAGAATTGTAAGTCCTTTTAACAGATTTTAGTAATTTTTGAACTTTAGAAGTGTTTGACTTATGACTACAAAATAGAGTTTATCTCTCAAATAGCTGTTTTCAATGTTTAATCACTCCAGAAAATACACAAGACAGTAAAATAAATGAAAAAAAAATCAAGAAAGCAATGTTCCTGATTCAAATGCAAAGCTCTGAAAATATTCCATAGTGCTGTACAATTATTTCCACTCTCAGTGAACACTCACGTCTCTGAGCTTGCTTCCAAGAAACTTTTCCATAAAAGAGGATAAAAAAGCAAAACACTGGAAGTAAAGAGACTCATAATGAATTTGTTTTCAGATATCATTGAAAATTGGTAAATATTTCAAGTTTGCTTAAATGCTTCATGAAAGGTTTTTGGTCTATAATAGTTTTCCCCCACTCTGAAGTTATGTAGCCTAAACACGAACTTTAACAGAAGGCACACTTGCTCATACTTTTCCAAGTTAAGTGTTAGAAATGCACAATGCTGTGCAATTTATCTTCTAAAGAGACTCAGGAAAAGTTGCTTGGTTATGGGTCTGAAGTGGCTTACGTGTCTTCTGCAGACAGATACCTCTTCTGCAGAACTGAGACACTATTTTAGAAATAGAAAAGGTTACTAAAAACGTCTCAGTAAATCACTAGGTAAGAAACGAGAAGGAAGACAATCTCCACTGTTGTCTACCTTGTGCAATCAGTTATACCCCTTTTTAATTAGCCTAGATTTATACTTACTGTCAGCTGACAAAACCCAAGAGCTGTGGCTAATATAGTTATATATAAAGCCCATTAGTCACAGATGCAACAGTATTTCCTTCTTCCACAGATTCTATTTGTCTCGAATTCTGCCTTAAATTTAATCAAGGGAATACAATGAAAATAACCACCCCCCCCCCAAAAAAAAAAAAAAAAAAAAAAAAATATTCAGCACAAAATCAAAGATCCAAGTTTTCCAAGTAACTCAAGATATAGACGTTTTCTCTCCATGGTATTCTCACCTCACTATTGCATAAGTGAAAAAACTCTTTTCTGAAGTACCAGTTATTTTTCTGTAGAACTTTGTTTATCATTACTCCTTCCAAGACTCACCACCATAAAATAGTGGTAAGAACAAAAAAAAAGAAAAAAAAAATTACAAAAATGTATCATCTAGATAAGATCTTCACTTAGAATTTCTTATCTGAGGAGCTCATAACTACTGTTTTATCTCAGACTAGACACATAGAAAGAATAATGTTTGTCCAAGCATAACAGCATTGCCTTTCTCCTAACATGAGCTATCAACCTTACATATGACCTATGGAGTAGTTTTTGCTGTTCTCTTTGCTGTTCTACCCCCCTTTTTCATATAAAATTAATTCAAACAGGGCCTTGGGGCAACGTACAGCGGCAGAGTTGCTATAGATGACGGGCATTTTTCACTAATTCAATTAAAACAAAAACAGTAACTACAGTCTCCTCTAGAAAATAACAGCTAAAGTGTAATACCAGTATCAACAGATAAAATGAGACATCTCATTCACTCTGCTGCTCCCAACTATCCCAGAATTATTATTTCCAGGTAAGTAGCTAAATGAGTTAACAGGAGAATAGCAATTACAAGAATAAAAAAAAAAAAAAAAAACAAAACAAAACTCGTTTCCCAAAGGAATAAAAGCAAGGAAGCTACACATATTAAACATTAATCTCACCTGAATGAAGCTTTTAATTTTGATCAAAAATACTGAAGTAAAATTTTTGGCATTTCTGATTCATCAATTCATGACACTTTTTAGTTCAATTAATCTAGTGTGATTTATTTTTGTTCTACAAATGGTGACAAAGCTAAACAGAAATACTGCTCTGCCCAGCATATGCAAATCTTAGGTTTTAAACACACTTTTTGATCTACAAGGATGATGAATGTTCTTATGTTTTAGAGACAAATGAACAAAATGAAGGAGGGAGGTTTGATTTTGTCGTGTTCTTGCATTTAGCACTTAATTCTTGTGTGAAGTTTCTGGCAAGTTTTCAGATTTAAATAGCTTGTATTTTATTTACAGAAATAAAAGCACTGAAAGTAGGAGGCACCTCAATGTTATTTCCAACTCAGACAGGATATCTCCCTCAATAATATTGGTTCCTGGGAGAATCAATATGCAAATATATACATGCCCATAATTAGCTACTTAAAAGAAAAAGAAATTCAATTTTATTGCTCTGGAATGGGATTGTCCAAGCCTTTGACTGGGTGCCTGCTCAGTCTCTGGACACAGAACATGTGGTACCCAGGTATAACAAAAGAATAGAGTCTTGGTGCCAAGAATACAGAGCACGGTAGTGGATGATTACATGACATACATGTCCCTGGAGAAGAAAAGCAATTTTTACAGGAGAAAAGACAGAGAATAGTAGAAAGACTACAGAGATAATGAAAGAAGAATAGCTACTGCATAAGCCAAAATGAAGGCACAGTTATTTATATTTTGTAAAAAAATAAAAAAATGGAAAAGCCTAAAGAATTTTCTCTATTGGTATATAACTTTGGCAACTTGCTGTTCTACAGCAACTGCTTTATCAGTGATGGTATGTAGAACTCCAGCCTTCACCCCAACATGACATTCTTCCATTAACATTTCCAGGCTATTCAAGTAAAAGTGCAGATAATAAAAATCTAATTAACTCTGATATCAAGTAAGGCCAGTCAACAGTTTACAAGGGAATAAGAATGGGTAAAATGTGCTCCAAAGTGTTGGCTCACTTGATGCAGTTGGTCTCCAGGTACTACTAGAAAACTCCCCCAAAACACATGACACTCCAGGAGATCTAGAGTCTGCAGACCTGCAGAAGCCACTTGGATGGAACAGGTCTACCTCCCTCTGCACAAAGATGTCCCTAAAGCACTTTGCACCATGAAAGTTACACCAACTTTAATGTTTTCCCTGTACCATTTACCACAAGTGGAAAAAATTGAATACTGTGTCAGAGTGTTGTAAACTTACCTTTACTCTCTAAACTACACTTCATTGAGATATTTAAGGAACTTTTTTCTCCTGAACAGTTTGGAAAAAATTGTATTATCATCTATATATAACCTTCATCAAAGAGATGGAAAAGTAACGTAATTACACAGTACCTAGGTCATTTTGGAAATGGCAACTGAATTTAAAACAGTAGTAACGAATAATTAAAATACATTAAGGGTATAAAGTACAAAGGAAGATAGGTTTTAAAACCTTTTTAGAAAATTAATGCCTTTTCTTCAGTTACATTAATATAATTTAGAGGAGAACAGGGTTGTGCTTTTCATGGCTCGATTCATTTGAATGAGAAGTTACAGTCTAGGAAAATTTCAAATCAAATTTTACCAACAGAGCTCGACCTCACCTCTATTACCAGCCATATAAATGAGAGCAGAGTTTCCTTTTTCTGATAGAGAACAGCAACAGAAATACCATGTAAAGTATGGAATCAACTTCTTCAATCATTAGCATTCATTAAACCATTGTAGCTAAACCGAACAAGCAAAGGAAAATACAAATACATACTACTTCCTGTTAATAAGGTTTAAGAGTGCAGGTGGAAAGTAGTTCTTGATACAGTGTGACTGGCCAATAAACCCATACAAGGAGAGAAGACCCAGAGAAGATCAGCAAGGGTGATGCACTTGTGAAACTCAGGGAATAGCACAGGGTCTGACTGACCAGAGGTGTTGTAAAGAGAGCTGACTGTCACAGCACCAAGGGGACCACAGTGTGGTCTTCTGTTCTAGATAAACAGCTGTCAACAGCTGAGTGGATAACTGGTGGTATAAATGCTTCTCCGTGAGGTAATTAAAAGTGTGTGAATGCCTGAGTTAGCCAAACCAGCACAGGAGGAGCAGATATGTGGCTCAGCCCAGCACAGATTATAACTGAGCAACAAAAGGATTTTGAAGAGCACAATGGTCTTGAGCTGGCTTCAACCCACATATTGCTTCCTGACAATGGGACAGCCAGCATCATGACAGTGAGCATATGATAGAAATCAGTAATAGAGATTACATAGGTATTGTAACTAACCTGTATATTGCAATTGCTGTATTTTGCTAAATGTAACTTAAACTTGCATTGTGATTTCTGTATATTGCTCTATCATTCTGGTAAATCAAAAATCCTGGGTAACACCAAATATCTTCACTTAAGTAACTTCAATATTAAACAGTACACCCTCTGCACATGGAGTACCTAAGAAAACCTGGTCAGAGTATTGGAATCTGGCACACAGAGATCCATCAAAGCCAAGATTTCTGCAATGGGAGCACAAACTTCCTTGAACTCCACATGAAGGACAGCAGGCTACTAGTCCCAAGTAGAAGCAAGGCAAGTAACACAAGTTACAATAATTAAAAAGATTCACCTAGATCCTTACAGCCAAATAGGCCCTGAATACAGACCTTGTACACCAGTATGCAACACCCTGCAAAAGTAAGGACTGTAGTTTCTAAAGCACTGCACCTTAATCAGCAGCCCTGCCCCTCAAACAAGTTCCCCAGCAAAGCCCAACACTATCTTATCACATGGTAAAAAGGTACATTAATTTTCCCTCAGGTTCTCTTCATCATCTCCTTCTGGGTTTATCATTTCTGACACCACACTGGATCTTTTTTTCTGAGTATATTCTAGTTCTCAGAAGCTACAGGATTAAGAAATGAGCTAAAGAATGGCAGAGATATTACAGCAGTAATAGACAAAACTTTCCAGCTGGTGTTTGCTCACCCATATGACCACCACTGGTAGCTGAAATTTGGTCCTACCTATCAGATGCAAACACATGATCAGGAAGATTGTGTTATTCTCAGCACCCTTGCCAAGCCACACCTTAAGCATACTACGCTAACTGATTTTTCCAGGATATCCTTACTGCCTCAATACAGCTTCATACTAAGAGCACGTCCTCGATTCAGGACTAGTTCCTCAGTTCCCTTCTCCTTGTTCTAATACCTGAGAAGAAAATTAAAAGCAAGACAAGTGACAGAAATAGCTGATTATCATTTGCTACTTATGTCTTTTGTTATGGGCTGTAGTTGTGGTTTTGTTTTGGTGAGGTTTTTTTAACACAAGTAGCAGGTTCAGACTTCCAATTACTTGTCCGCTAAATTAATACAGATAAAAAGGTTTATACATGAAATACATTCCAGTAGTGTAATAAATTTTCCTGGACATATTAAAACTTCTTAAACACTTCCTGATCATTAGAACTGTGACAACTGTCCTTTTGCATGAACAGTTCTAGGAACCCTTTGCTGTTACCCAGAACCATTGTTATAAAAGCACAAATAAAACATCCCTAGATTTCTAACATTATTTCTACCTCTCTTACCTTCTGTGGTACCCCATCTCTTTGACTTCTTATATCACTTAAGTAAATTATCCCTCCTCTTCCGAGATAACATCCTGCTAGCTGCTATGCCTCTTTTCCATCTTTCTGTCATTTCTCTTTGGAGTAGACAAATGAAGAAACTACTACTTCATCTTTGCATGGTAGTTAGCACAAATTATTCTGACCTTGCTCTGGTCATTATTTTAAGAAGTAAGATAAAACCATTATTATTAAGATAAAATCATCATTACTACATATTGAAGCATACCCTATCAGATTACTCTAATAACTGACATATCTCAGTGTATGCACAATGCTCCGAGTCATAGCACAGCTTGCTGTCACTGATTCAATGAAAAAGGGATGGTACCAGCCTTTCCTACTTCATTGCTTTTCTTGTGCATACTATGAGCAAGACAGATAAATAGCCAAAAAAGTTACTTATAATGCTTCCTGTCATTATCTTCTGGTTTTAATGATGACTTTGCAATAAAGTTTCGGTAATTTCAGCAATGCATGATATATATTACTAGATGGGATTTATTTCTCTTTTTTGATAAAAGAAACTGTTTAAGTGAGAACTTCAGCTAAAGAATTTGCAAGCACCAAATCTTTTTGAGAAAAAAAAAAAAAATAAAACTGTCATTTTTATTAATGGAATAAACAACAGAATATGGTCAATGCTTTTAGGTTAGCATGAAGCCTACTAGAAAAGAAAGTATATCTTCCTGCGCACCACAAGATGAGTCTCAGAATCAATATTTGGGACTCTTTCTTCCTCTGTTTAGTTTTCAGCATCCAACAGCTTTCCTCCTCTGTAACTGTAGCTGCTGCATACTAAACATGACTGAACAGGACAGTAGCTCTTTCTGAGGTCTCCTGTAAAACTGACTGAGAAATGTGAACTGTAGGGAAAAACCAAGATAACTGGCATTGGTGACTATATTGTATCATTTTCTCATCCAAGTAGTATGATGTGTAGGAAAAAAGAAAAAATAACCAGCAAACTGTGATGCCTTGAAGCAAATCCACAGGTTTCTACTATATACTTACTATCTAAAGAGCATTAGAAATAAGAGATGCCTCAGCATGTGCTCTGAATTCTGAAGAGAAGAAGGATGGGACTGGAAGTTCCCCATGTCCTCCCCACATGCAATGCAAGTTCTGTACAGTTGGGCCCTTACCACACTCAAACTAAATGGGATTCATTTTCATTACATAAGAGCTAGTTCTATTCTGATTCCCAGGCATTTATTTTTCATATATTCTTTTTTAATGTCTGTGAACTGCAGAAGACCAAGTTTACTCATAAGTTAGTGTTTTTAATCTTGGGAAAATGTTATTTTTCTGAGCGTCTTGGTTTCGCACTGTTTTTTTCATTTTTTATCTGATGGTGTGCAAGTGAATAAAACACAAAAAAGTGAGAAAAGAGGAAAAGGAAGTAATGGTGCCCCTGAACAGGACAATGGGTCTGCATTTCAGAGAAATGGCTCTGATGCCTGGGCTATTTTCACTCAACGCTTTCACCCGGTATATTTATCTCAAATTGCCCAAGATGGTCTTTGACTATGGTTCTAGAACACCCAGTAGAACTTCAAGTTTTGCTGCAGTAGGTACTGCTTGATATTCAGCTTGGATTTCATCCATTCCAAGTGGTTAATTCCAGGGAAAACACATTTCTTCTCCCAAATACTAGCTTCTGTACACTTTTCTGAAGTTAATTGCCCCATAACTTTCAAGAAAACATGAGAGCGGTTCCTCCCCCAGCAGGCTTGAGTATCCATCTCTTTTTTGAAGGACTGCATGGAGATGTAGTAAGAGGTTTTCCATTAGTGCAGAAGTGTTTCATTCATGTATTAGTTTTAAAATAAAAAATAAAAGTATAACTACAAGCTTTGGAAAAATGGTGTAGATTGTCTAAATGTTTCATATCAAACCATAAAAAAGTGGCCTTGAAGAATACTCCTATTCTTTGAAAAAAGACATAGATTAACAAAAAAATGTCTCAGAGCCCTTGACATCTGAATTATATTATTTTAATAAAGGAAAAGTGGTGTATATTTGGCTGAAGAAAGGTGGACATGTTTTGATTATTCTCTTATGTAACTATTTGGGGGACTGGCTTCATTTTCTGCTTTAAGATAATATATTTAATCTCTTGATAAATTTGATTCATTTTCTCTTCTAAACACCTGTACACCCGGAGGACAAAGTTTTCTGAAATGAAACACTATTTTGAAAGAAAACGTCACTTGTCTCGAAATTTATAGAAAAAACTGTGTCATTTGTTAATCACAGTTAATTATTATAATCCTTACCCTGAAGATGTAGTGCAATTTGGGAACAAAATTCACACAGTTTACATAAACAGTAACAACTAGCAAAAGATGGACAACACAAAAAGAAAATACGGAGACCTAACTTTCCAGGACCTTTCAGAATGAGCAGGTAGGCACACTTCCTAGAAAAAAGAAGTCCTCAGACAAATAAAGCATTACAGTTTGAGCACTCTAAATGTAGCATTGGGACTGCTGAAGTGTATTTCACATAGCAAAAAAGGATATGAATAATTCTGTGATTACATAACATCTCTTCATCGACAAGAACTAGGCTGGTTTGGGAGTATTTCAGAAACACTGTAATTCTAATGAACAAAACTCTAACTTCAGGCACAATACTGGGAATAGAAAGAAGCAAAGTACATTGATGACAATATTAGAGAAGATGTTTGAACCTTTTAGTATAAAAAAAAAAAAAAAAAGAAGACGACAGGAGATCATTGGATTTTACAATGAAACTTGAAGCTTTGTTCAATGAAGATAACATCTGATCTCATGCCATATAAATGGGATCAAGAATTTAAATAGCCTTGGTAGCTTTGAGAGATTTATAAGAAGGAACAATAACTTCAGAAAATTATTAAAGTTAATACAGGAAGAATACAGGATTGAATTTTTAACTTGCACCCAACAGTACTTCAATTAATAAATATAATTGTTTAGCCTACTATTTGTCTTCCACATCAACCCATGCTATTGTGTAAAACCATTAAGTTCCAGAAAAAGAAAGAATCTTAATTATTTCGCAAACTGTTAAAATCCTCAGTTGTGATAAACAGATATGAGACAATTGATAGAAAGAATGGGAGATGAGGTGGGGAGAGGAAAGACACCCCCTGAAATACCCATTTGGCTGTGAAATACTGGAAAAAAGTTCCTAAACAGTGCTTCATTGCTCTTCAGAAAAGTATTGAGCAACTGTTCTTTTTCCCTGAATTTGTATGAATAAGCTATTTCAAAGGCACTGCTTAATATTACCAGCACATTCATGTGTCTAAGGACTACTGCTCCACTTGCCTGCCAAGACAAAAATTTTTAAGAAACAAAATATCTCTGGAAGGGGACAGTTATAATGGAAACTCATGAGGAAACAACACTCACCATATAGAGAACCCTGGATTTAGAACAAGTGAAAAACAGAGAAATAAACCCTAATTTAGGGTATCTTCTGTTTATCCGAGTGATGCAATAGAATGTGAAATGACAATAAATTTTAGGAGTAGTATTTAATTTGATTTTGATTCTCACTACTGATTCATAAGCCAGCCTCTGGTTTGTATACACCCAGTGAAAGCAAAGAAACCTGAGCAAGTATAGCTGTATGAGTTTAACAGATTATCTTATTTCTTCATGACACATATACTTAGCTTATTTCTTCACATTTCAGATAAATACAGACAGTCATCCTTAATGGAAATAAAAGATCTCTTCTGTTACACGTGTACATGCAGTTTTCACACTAGAGTAGTTTTATTTTGACTGTAAATTGCATTATGTTCAAATCCCCTATTAAACAATTCACACTACATCTCAGATCAGCAAAATAAAAAGCATATGGTTAATCTGTTGGAACATCTCAGTTTAGCACATGCCTAGTTGTGCTCTTTCCAAATATCAGGGCTCTCTGCATGTAACAAACTTGCCTTAATTCACATCTCCCATATAACACGTCCTGGTAATTATGACTGCCCTAATGTTAGGAAAACATATGCTAAAATAAGACAGGCTACATCAAATAAAGAATGTGTAACTATCACAGTCAGAGAAAATGTGGTTCTGTTCCCATCTCTTTCTATTAGTTTCTTTAAGTTATTTTCTTTTATCTCATTTCCCACCATCTACAAACACATGAAGTGTTTACAAAATCTAACTTACTGAGACAAATTTAGGCAATAATATATTGGTTGAATTATTTCAGATATGCACTTAAACTGGAACATCTAAGTAGAACTTGGAAAAGCTACGCTACGTTATTTTAGTAAGTTTGATCTTTCCATCAAATATAACTACATGCAACACAAAGACTTCACAGTTTATATTCTCTTAGAGGTAGTAGTGGGTGCAAGTTTCTCAAATTAGTTCTATTGAAACTGACAGAAGCTTAAAAGTACAGATTTATTTTAAATTTTAAGTAATAGTAACATTTTCAACATTACAAATAATTCATATTTTAAAATGGGCATTATCTCATGTGAACCATATGTGAACATACATGACTTAAACACCATATGCCTGAAAGGCAGAAGAAAAAAACTCTAGAGAAGCAATATACTGACTTTCCTTTGCAGACTTTAGCCAAAAGATTCAGATCACTCAATAGGCAGCAAAAAACCAACCAACCAACCAAAACACAACAGAACCCCAACTATGGAGGAATTTGCAAAGATATTGGAATAAAGAAAAAAAAGCCAGTTAGTCAGCAAATACCATTTCCTTCCCACCAGGCAATTTGCCTGGGGCACAGTAAAGCACCAACACCACTGAATATTGTGCAGGAACATAAATCCGCCCCACGAACACACACACACACTGTGGTTCAGAGATGTTACACAGTACAATAAGGGCCCAGAGTGTCGCACTGAGAAAGTCAATGCAGGTTTTGAGAAAATGAGGCTTCTGCTACACTAGGGAAGTAGCATCCCAGGGAAGAACTTCTGTCTCTTCATAAATCTATCATTCAATGCAACAATGTGAAGAACTTGGTATCTTCAAGCTGGAAGAGCAACAACCAAGAGGAAGCACCTACAACTGGCTCTCATATTCCTGAACATTAAACACACCCAGGTGAGAACTTTAAACATAAGAGTCAAAATAATCTCATTTTTACTTCTCAGAGAAATGAGAAAAATAGTTAAATAATTTCAGCCCACAGAAAAAAAAGTTCTTTCTGCATCACTGAGGTAATAAATCATTGAATATGGAAAAAATAGTTTCATTATTTGTAAGATATATTGATGAATATCTTTTGCTAATGAACCTTTTTCAATTAATAAATATGCAAGAAATAGCACAATTTAGTATGGGAAGTCAAATTTGGAAAGCTCATTAAAATCTGTAAATCTGTTACAGACACCTAGTGCTGAATAATTCATCAACTGTTTAACACATTTACTAAAAAAAACGTCGTAAATTACTTTTACCACTGGCCTAATTCTATTTTTTTTTTGTTTTGCTTTGTGAAGGGATTCTTTTTTACTAGCACAAGACTCAAAGTTTAATTGAAAATTGATTAACATGGAACTTTGCTAATTAAATCAGCTGAAGGAGATTTAGGCTGACACCATGCTTGGTGCTCAAATTAAGGGACTGTCCCATTGCATTAAATATAGTGCATTAAGCATAGATAAACTAACAGGCTGTTAATTTGAGCTGACAGATAATGGAGGGGGGAAATTAATTTTACAGTATTGTATGTAATAGATACACAACTCTTTTACTACTAATTATAGCTTTACAGGTTTCTGAACAATTAGAAAAGTTTTTAATAACGTTGCTTTCAGTTGAAATGAGAATGAAATCCCCCACTAATACTTTGCTTATGTGACAGTATCAGTACGGAAGATCTGCACACATTTCAGTGTTGATAGGGTGACTGTTAGTAAGAAACCTTAGAAAAATCCATTTCAGTTCAGAAATCTTTGGTTTTATTAACAATCTCGTCAAAGAAATTAGATGTATAGTATCTAATCGAAACCTTATCTCTAAATGAATCTTTATTGTCTGGACATTATCATCTAGGTGGTGGTACTTGGTTAGTGTAAAGCGTACAAGTTTCATGAACTCAATTGCAAGCTCCTTTAGTTTTTGAAGTTTCTAGGCACTGCCAAATGCCTATATCATTCTGTTTTCAAAGTTATCAATATAAAAAATTATCAAGTCAATTAATAACATAAGTCTAGAAATTCTACTTAAATTTCTCCACTGGAGCTCCAAATTCCAAGCACAAAACTATCTAGGAAAATAAAACTGCTTCATCAGTGCAGACTGCCAACACAGTTGACTGTAATTGAGCAGAGCCACCAGAGAAGTTCATGGACATCCCACCATCAGGAAACCACCCAACAGCATAGTTCAGCTATGGCCACATGCAAGCTGTAGCCAACAAGAAGACCTGGTTTCAGACCAAGTCACATGTGCACAGATGCAAAGGGGTACCTCTGTAAGATCAGCCAGAATCAGGCATCATCTTGCTGTGCACAGAGATCTCACACACGAACACAGCAGCAGATACAGTAAGGATAAAGGTAATACTACACATGAGTATGCCCCAGCAGTTACAACATACTAAACATATCTTGGAATTTTTTGCCTCTCTCAGTTCAGATAAAATACATGACAGCACGTAGCACTGGAAATATATTTAGAATTGATTTACCTGGTTCATACATGGACCTTAATGTCAAATTGGTTAGCTTAGTGAATTAAAGACAATATCAGAGAGCATCTTGTCCTTTCTTTTTCACCTGTAGGAAGTTTAAGACAGACTGTCACCATGTGGCCTTCTCCCATTGTTCATGCCAGCACCAGTGATTATATATATACAATCAGTGAGAGAGGACCAGGTTTGAATAAAGCTTCAGCAAGATCACTTCCTTGATACACTTCATAGGCAAGTACAGTAATGCATATGTAAGGAAATGCACATCTGAAGACAGGAGAAGCATGACACACTTTGAATATCACATTAGGTGCTGGCTGCTCACAAAATTGTTGACTCAAAAGAGTAGCACTGCTACTACCTAAGTAATTTTAACTGAGATAGCTGTCCTTTCATGCAAGAAATCAATTCTCACTACAGCTCCCTATACTCCCCACCTCCCCGCCCCAAATGAGATAAACAAGAACAGTCAGTTTAGAGTATATGCAAAATGCTCAAGTTCTTGTAAAAAAAAAAAAAAAAAAAAAAAAAAAAAATCTCTTCTCAATCGTCTTCCAAATGGCCGAAAGAAAAAATAGAGCAAAAACCCAATAGTGATCCTAGGTTAAGAGTAGAGATTAGTAAGGATAATAATATAATTAAGACTAAAAGTTAGTTAAGACTCTATATCTGAAATTAATAATATTTGTTAAATTTTGCCTATATTTTATGATACTAATGCCAAGTGTCAACTTACTCATGGTGCTTATTCACCTACATATGTAGGCAATACAGAAAGCCTGCATGCTTCTGTGTTACTGAAGTTCCATAGTTAATGATTAATTTTTTATAAAGTACCTCCTAACTTCCACGTGAAGTGCTCCCAATATGCTCCAAAAAGTTATCGTCAGAAACAAAAATAATTTCATGTTTGCTTACAAACAAGAAAAAAAAAGGTTATTTGGCTAAGAATGCACTACAGATTTTCAAGACAGGCCAGAGAACTTTTCAAGACCAGCCTCACAATAGAAATCAAAATACAATATTGTGCTGAACTTGTGAATTCATGCTTCATGAAACTCTAATACACAGGGATGAACTCCTGCTTGCCTTGTTTTCAGGTTTATAAATACTTACAACTATTGTCTTGATTAATTCACTGGACAATACCTTAAAGCCACTCTCACTAATGAAAATATCTTCTATCTCGATCAGTTCTCCACTCCTTTCAAAATAAATTAAATCAATACCAGCTAAATGTTAACTGCACATGAAAGTGCTTACTGCCTTTCTCCTATGCATCACCTCTACATGAAACTACAAAATTACTAAGATTTTGTGGGCTTCATGAAAACTTGTTAAAAGAAGACAGTAATTCCAGCTTTCAAAAGGAGTAGGGGCAAAACAGGAGGCATTGGGAAAATTATATTAGCCTGGAAAAATCTCCCAAAGCTTCCTCTGCCTTTTACACAAACCACAAAGAGATTGTATCATGGTTGGATGTTCAACCCTTTTCTTAGAGTAGCTTTTAGAGGATGATAAAGAATTCCGGTAAGAAGAGATTCTCAAACATGCCTTGAAATTAAATAAATTGGACTGTAAACAGGGTTTTGCAGTAGGCATGTACAGAAACATATTTTCAGTGTTTCAGGCCTGTGACTCAGGATGCAACTGAATAACTTCAATTTGCGTCAGCAAGCAACTGCTGTTTCAGATAATATCACTGATACTGCATCACTAACAATTCAGCAATATGAGTTAGTTGTGGAGGGTTTTTGAAGCTATTTTTCTTGTCACACTGAAATTTTGTGCTGTTCTTTTTTCCTTTAAAATCCATGCTGCATAAAAAAACACAGCAGCAGTCTCAGCTACCTATTAAGATCATCTTGCTCGTGAATGACAAAAAAATCTTTTCTTTGTGTTGCATGGGTTTTTTGCTTCAACTAGATGTACCTGAAGTTTTCTGTCACCTAAGTGACAGGTAGCACAGACTTAGACTCTTCACCACCACGTTGTATTTAGTTTGGGTATGTTATTTCCCTCTGCTCTCACTCAAGAACTTCAAGAACAAAGTGACCAAGACTCCACAGGCTCAGTGTGCTTATGCAGAAGGTTGCTAATGATACCCTGCAGAAAGAGACAGTATGCATCAGAGAGCACCTCAGAGTAAACAAGAACTTTCTGTCACTCACCAATTGCTTTTTCTAAGGAACTTTTGTATGAATAATTTGATGTAGGCAGTAAAAAGTATGTGGTAGCATGAACAGGAAATAGGACAGACCTTGACCTTAAGAAAAGTTTACAACATAATTCTACATTATTATATACCTGTTGAACCAAATTATTTTCATAACTGTGACTAAATGAGTATTATTTTACTATATGGGAAACACCATTACCTGTAGTAACACTCCAACATTTAGGTCCTGAAAAAACAAGGGTGGAACTTAACTGGGACAAATTCATAAAGAAGTCAGACTAATTTTTAAGCTATATAAAGTCTATTCAAATTTTTTACTAAGGAAGTACCATGGCTACCTACTTCCAACTGCTATTATTGCATTAGTCTTAACAACCATCCACTCTGTATTCAAAAGAAGCACTTGTTAGAAGCAAGTCAAAGAGTTTTTGAGATACTCTGTTGAAGACATATATAACAAGAAAACATTCAGTGTATGCTGAAAATATATTCTGAGATTTAATCTCTTTTAATGAGTTTGTGTTTCATGAAGTTGAGAACAAAGAACAGCTGTAACTACAGGTGAGTTTGTCTAGTCTATGATTTAAGATAAGCAAATCTTCTATGGTTTCAAAAGATAAGAAAAATCTGATTGGACAAATGCAGCACAAATATGAATGGAATAAGGTGTCTCATTGATAAATATATTGTTATTTCCAAGCCTTACAGATTAAAGCTATTAATTTCTGATTTTGTTTTTCCTATAATCAAGGTTTACAGATAAACAGGGGTAAGAGAACAATTTCTAATACACAGCAAGATAAAGGCTCCGTTACCATTAGTTGATGACAACCAACAGCTCAGATATTCTTTTTGCTTTACCAGCTACAATTCAATTATTATAATCATTATAATCTATTATTTATTTGTGAAATTGTAGTGCCCAGAGGATTGAGATAATGGCATTGATATTAGGGCCATTTTGTGAAAGGCATAATTCCAAATACTTCGAATTCCACACTATACCATTCCACACGATAATTCCAAATATGAAAAGTAACTATTTCTGCCCTACATTACTTAACAGGCAAATCACAAGTGGGGCAAGAAAGGCATAAACAAGTGTAGTAACTCGCTCAAGGTCAGATAGCAGGTCTACAGTAGACTTATGAATAGGAATCAGGTCTCTTGATACCAACTAGGGTACCCTATTTACTAGAATAAGCTGATCAAGTGTGATAAAAAGGATATGTACTTTTTACAGTGAAATTATTGGTAAGTAGATAAATATTTCAACAGTATGTTTATGATTAGAAATCATTCTTCCTTCTGCAGCTTTTGAAAGCTAATGGTGCAGTGACAGCTCCACTAGATAAGTGAGTCCTCTTTCATAAAGCTGGTACAAAAATTACAGTTCCCTTGCATATGAAAGGCCATTGACTTCTAAAATAACTTCACTGAGGAAGACTACTAATATGTAATCTTGGCCACCAAAACTCATGCATTGTTCATACCGAATAGCACTCCTAAGTTCTCAGGTGTTATATCTTCCTGTATACCAGTATTATAGGGGACACTGGTTTAAATAAACTAACATTGGTAGTAGTTTTTAGTAAAGGACTTTACCCGACTATAATAGCAATTCAAAACATAAGTGTGCCTTAATTCTTATTAGGTGTTAATTAAAAACAAAACAAAATTAAAAAAAAAAAAAAAAAAACCACAAAACAAAACATCAGAAACCATCACCACCAAAAAAAGACAATCCTTGTAAACCACAACCATGAGAAATCACTGAGAACCCTCAACCAAAAATTATGAGTTGTCAAGCAGCTGGGATATTCTCATTTAAAATTATCAGACTGGAACAGATTCTAAAGAGAATTCCAGGTTTACAACTGTATATGGAAATTTTCATTATAGCTATATACCCATATTTTGTGTTACGGTTTTTTCATACCACTGTGGAGCATATTCCACCTCAAAATATAGTGTCCTACACTTCCTTTCTGTTTTCAAAAAGATTGGCCCCAATTGCTCTTAATTAGGGGGTTTGAACCTACAAAATACTTTATTCTTTTCGACATAGTGCACATAACATATAGCTACAACTGAAGTTCTCTCCTGAAGTCAAATTGGGAGTGATGAATATGTGGGGTGGTCTCTATTAGGAGTCTTTAAAGGAAGTGTCTTGCTAGGAAAGTCAATATTACATTGTGCATCAAAATTTTTATGTGGAGGGTTTGTATGAATTATATGAATTAGACCTTAATGTTATAAAGGGAAATTAAATTGTCCTCTTTGAGTGCATGTCCATGATAAACAAAAACATATAATTATCTATAAAAGTCAAGTTCCATGTACAGCTATTCTTTTCTCTGTCTCATTCTCCACATATTACTACTGCTTTTTATGGAAATCTTGCATGCTATTATACCCAGAATCAAGGTTTCCCCAGATGCTGTCCTAGTACCTAAGAATATTGCTACTCCACTGACATCACAAAATAAACAGAAAAAGAAATTACCTCAGTTGCACAGTTGTACTACCTACCAGAAAGCTAGCATTCATATTAATAATTACTGAGGTTTTATGAGAGACAGGAAGGCTGATACAAATAAGAGGAAAGGAGATAATCTGGGCAAGCTTACTGGAAACCCAGATTACCTATATTGCTTTTCTATTCTAAAATATTCAGGTGAAATTAGGTATCGTGTCTCAGCCAGCACAGCTGCTTGCTCAGTGTAGTTTTATGTGTCTAGGGTACTTAGAGAAATTCTCTATGCTAGCATAAAACTGTCATTTATGTATGACACAACCAGCTTCATATTTAAAAGGACACATTTCTATACTGACATAAACTGTACCTTTACAAGTCTCAGTATCTACCAAAAAAGAGATTGTGTAGTCCAACTATACTGACACCTAAACACCTTTTACACAGAACATGATTTTGATCTTTTATGGGTAGTGACTATATAGGAGAAATAGGTGTCCTGAAGACTGTTTCAGAGACATCTCAAAACAGATTTTGAAATTTTGAGCATTTCTGAGAATATTCCTTCCTAGCCTTTGTTTGATTTATAGCACTACCTGCCCATATAGTTCTGTAAATCTATTCCCCCTACAAAACATACAATTAAAAATGGATATGCAAACATTACGTATAGGTTTTTACATTACATTCTCTTAGTTGTGATGTGTACTTGCAAAGGCATTCCTCTCTCTGCTTCATTTAGCTGGGAATAAAAGTATTAAAAGTCCTGATGTTTTTCACATGGTACTGCATGTCTATAATGCAGGTCCTAGGTAAAGAGAGGTAGAGCCCTCTAGATGAGGATAATTCCACTGACATCAGTAAGAGCAAATCTGAGCAAAGGAAAGGAGAGTCAGATAATTTTTCATTTTCTACTTTATTCTACCATGAGAAGTATTTTCTGCTAAATTACAAGTTCACGTTGGTTAATCACACCATACAGATTTCTCACTACAACTGATGAATTAGCAGATCATCTTTTCCTTTGAGAATGTGTGCCAGGCAATAACAAGTTTTAAAAAACTAAATGGCATAGAAACCCAGTGCAGACTTCTTTAAAGTTAAAACACCTCTTAGTATCAACTCACACAACTAGTGTTTTTGTTTAAATTTAAATTTTTCTTCTACTGTTCTTGTTTTGTCTCTTTTCCTAAATAGCACATGATTTAGGAACGTACTTGATGATTCCAAATACTACCCATTATTCATTCCTTCCTACAGAACAACACTGAATAGACAGGCTGCTTGTGTGGGTTTTTTACTCTTTGCTTGCCCATTTCAGCAACACTTACTTTCCTGTGTGCTAGAGTCGTTTGAATGCAAAGCACTTGCACTTCTCTATGTAGCATTGTTAAACTCGAGATGCGATTTTATTTATTAAAACAGAGTAGAATTCCTGTAACCCCTAGCAGTCTTTGTCAGCATGAAGACCAAAGAAACATCATTGGAGATGTGCTAGTGGACAAGCAGGCTGGAATTTTTGTGTGTGTTTATAATACACATTTGCTTACAGCTGTATAATCATACATATCTAAAGTTACAGGATACTTCTACTCCTCCACCTCCCTGCAGAAATAGCTAGTAGAGGGCTTTTCTTGTTTAGTCATGTAGCAGGCCATCCACCCCCAGTTCTTTTCTGTCAAGTTGTGCTCAACTTCATTTAACAGTCTACTCACATTGACAGGCAACAATAAATCCCATGCCATTATCACACAGATATAAACCAATTCTGCTAAAAGATCTGCCATATTTGCATATTTTTTGTGTCTGTATTTAGCTCTACAGAGTCACACAAGCTGAAGGTCTTGGTCCCCAAAATAGGGATAGAGTGATTCACCAGGCAAGGATTTGCTCATCGTTTACTTTGAAATCTTCACTGTTCACTAACCTCTTCCACTCTCATACAGGAAGCAAAAGCATGAGCACGAGAAATTCCACAAGTAGACAGGGCCTCTAATGATTTCTCCCATCAGTACACCCTTGTCATTTGTGACTTTCTATTGTTAGAAAACTTGATAACGCATTAAAGACCCTCCTTATTGGCCAAGAAATATAATTCACTAGGAAAATAAACAATAGAAGCCATAAAAAGCTGGAAACCAACATATGTATATGTAATCAAAAACTCATCTTGTATAAATATATATATGTGGTCCAAATTAAACAGCTCAATATGCTAATACCAGTTACTAAAGTACAGTCATGACATCTGACACCTTCAGGGTGGGGGGCAAATAATTAAAAAAAAATTACACTTGGTAAGGTATATAAAAGATGCCTTTCCAAAAGATGAGGTGTTTGAAATCACCAGTCAGATGACAATATTTTTAATACTGCACTTGAAAAACAAGGTTGTATCTAAAAATTATCAAGCAAGTTTAGTTTGCATCTCAAAATACTCTAAGAGAGGAAAATCTAGTTTTTAAGAGTTCTTCTGCTTGTTGTTTTTCTTTTTGGCAGGGGGTTCTGAGTTGGTTTTGTGTGTTCTTGTTTTGTGTTGTTGGTGGTGGTTTTCTTCCCCCCCTTAATAGTTTATGAACAATGATTGCTTAAGGGTCAAACATCCCCACACTGTAGATGTCTAGATCAGAAAGTAACTTGTACTTTTCAGAACTTCTAACCGAAATCTGTGATAGATAAAAAATATGAGGTTCCTGTTTTACCTCAAAGTCACAAAAATCTGACTATTTTCCAGATTCCTGACTGTCTTGAGCTTCTAGATAAACTGGCTGAATGGCTAGAACAAATGCTTTCTAGTGTACAGAACTGTGACCCAGAGCACATTGCTTTAAGATGTTTGCTCCATCTAACCTACAAATACTTTTTTAAATTGCTCATTGAGAAAAGAGAAAAAGAGACAGAAAGTGTTTGTGCATCAAGTAAGTATATATTTTGATTTAAGAAACACCAGAAATAGTGGTATTCAACTATACATAATTAATACTACAATGCCAAAGTCACCATAGATGGATATCCTGCAAACTACTGAGTGATTTCTGCCTTCCAGAAACTTTTTTAGATCATAATCCATTTGCCTAACAATTGAAGCCTAAGCATTATTTTAGAACTATACTGCTAAAAGACATAGCATGCTCTAATTTTTTTTTTTTTTTTTTTTTTTTTTTTTTTAAGAGAGAAATAGTCTACTTCAAACAGCTCTGGGTAAAGGGGCTATATGCACTTAAATCAGAGAAAATTCAGTCAATTCTCTGTATGGAATCAAATTGTTACCAAATTCTGTATTTCTAGCAAAATTATTATTTTGAGTTTCTTACACAGTGATTAATTTGTCAAAATGAGCTTTCAAACTTCTTTTCAGTCATTCATATCTAGTTACATAAAATAGAAACTGAATCTTAACATTTACCTACGGTAAAAGTTTATAAAATTTATAGGTACAGAAATTCTGCTTGAAGACCAATGATCAGAGTAAAAAGGGATTTTCATATACATACAGGAATCAGATGTCTAAGTAGCTTTCTGCATTAACTGAGGTTTCAAAAAATGGAGATTTCTGAATGACACTAAGCAGGAATTCAACAGTTAAAACAAATCTGGGGCTTGGAGGCATTTGTTGTTTGTTTTTACTTTGCATTAATCATTTTTCTAAGTATAAACATTCAACAAATTACTATGTTCTATAGTACACACTGTCAACATTTTTAATTTTACTTAGTACTTCTAGATTCATTTGCTGACTCCTTTTGTTAAAAATCTCAAGTGTACACTGAATTTTAAATATCACTAATTTTCCACTTTCTGAAGTCATAATCAAACAAAACATTCAAGGTGAATGTCTCTAATTCAGCATGTCTCTGACAAATACATTTACATTTCTAGTCATTACTCATGCCATCTGGCTTGATGTGCTCATTAATAAATAAATAAATAAAAAACCCTGTTGCATTATGGATTTTAAATAGTTGATTACTTTCTTCTCCCTGAAACTGTCAATGTCATAGCTTTACACTTCATATTTTTTGTACTTCACAGAGCCATTGCCAAATATTGCCACATAAATCTTATTCTTATATTTTCCAACATACTGGTTTGACATTCTAATACAGAATTTACACAATTCAAGAAGAGTTTAGAAAGCAGACTGCTCTATTTCATCAAGACTTGTGCTGTCAACAGCAATGACTGTGCAAGAAGTTATTTCTACTTTGATTGCTGCACTGTCACTTATAATTAACTAGCTTTGCTACGCTTTACTATTTTTTCTAGTACAGGGGTGGTACTTTATTCATATAAGATGTAAAGTACCGAAATATCCTTCAGCTGGTAGAATTGTGGAAGGAAGCCTACAATGTGCATATTCCATGGGATGGTTTGGTGACATGCACTGGTTTTGACAGCAGTACCATAAGTGCTTCACAATATAGTTTCAACGAATCAACACTAAGGAAACTGAACTGGCTTCTCCAGAACCAGAAACGCTAGGAAATACCTTTTTACTGCTCAAAATCATGCATGCTTCATCTTGAGACTCATGATTTAATTACTCTTCTGCTGCCTACATTGATGATCTTCATGTCTCCTCATTCCTCCATAATCTCTTGACCATGTGCACTGGTTGAAGACAGTGCCAAGATAAATCCCTGCAAACACACACCAGCTATGACTATTTTGGTGACACTGTTTTGACAATGAGTTTTCTTCCAAGACAATGATTAAACATAAGATGTTGCCTTTTCTTACTTTTCTTTTTTTTTTTTATTTTTTTTTTTTCCAGTTCCCCAGACTTGCACTTCACTGGCTTCCACAATCAAATCTGTACTCAATATCTCAATTTTCAAACAAAAAAATCCAAGGTGTTTCTCATCTCAGGTTTTAAATTAGGATTTGTCATGTATTTCTATTTATGTAAAAAGCATTGCACTAGTTGTTGTGGATAGAGTGAAGTAAGTCTCTGAAGGCTTGATGTTTTCATTTCTCATGTATGTATATTATATACACATAGGAAGTAAACCAACTGTTGTATGGCTTTGAGTACTTCCCTAAGAAAGCATAAATAATTTGATTCCTTACTAAAATTCATTATAAAAAAAAAATAAATTTTCACTTTTCACGTTTAACCAAAATCACTTTGTGTTCCAAAACTGAATTTTAATTAATTTGTTGAATATAAAATAAGGTCTAAAGTATAAGTCTCAGTATAATGTTGAGCAATAATTCCACCTACTCGGTAAACTATTTTTATGAAGGTCTTTAAAATACATTTGTACAGAGAATATTATAAGCCTCGATTTTAAAATAAACTGCTTACGTAATTGTGAGCTTTATACGAGGTAAGTAATTGTGCTTTCTTCTCTTCATACAGAATGAATAGAACCACTGACCATTCTGCTCAAGTGCACTATGTTCTCACTATTAATTCAATCCAAATGCATTCTAAAAGTACTAGGAATGGATTCTGGACCAGAAGGTATTATTTTTGTGCAGTAGAATATAAAGATTTCAGATTAACCCCAAACCAAAGAGAAACTTGGCTCTAGTTCTGCAATTAGCCTACTATCTTTCAGGTAGTTTCATAGCTCAGTTTTCAACTGGCCTGTTAAAATCACACTTTACCTCGGTAACACAGATGTCCTCTCTTCTGTGAAGCACTTTGGCTAGTTCATTAATACTGTTGAACACTAAAGAATTTTTCAGAAACCTATTCTAAAAGACTGAAGAGAGCAGAAATAAAAAATAAACCAAAAGTGACATTACTAAGGTAATAGAAATAAATAGCAAAACCAAAACCAACCAACCAAACAAAAAAACCAGACCAAAACAAAAACAAAACCCCAAACCAATGCAGAATTGGGAAAAATTCCAGCATTGTTTGATTTCTTATTTTGCATACTATTTCATATTTTTTCCTGTACCATATCATTCTGTCAAGAGATTAAAATGCCTGCCATCCTTTATGCAGTTTTTTTTTTATCCACGGTGGTTTTCTGAAAGGAAGTACAGAAGAAGAGCACACAGAATGAAATAGGTAAAAAAAAACCTGGCTGGCTGGCCTTCTGGTATTTCTCATACATGAATTTGAAACCCTAAGCACATCTTACATTAATAGAGTATTTTTACGGTAAAATTAAAGCTAATGTGGAAGACATAAACAAGATGAAATGACACATGGAAAACCAAAGAAACAGCAGGTGCCACCAGAGAATCACAGCATGCATACTGCTGAACACTTCCAATGTACCAAAATAACACAAGTACACAAACTGTTTCAATTCTATTTTCTAGCATAATTTTACCAATTGAAGAGAGCCAAGTTGCTTAAGCTCTCATTCAGGGCCTTAAATAGACTCAAACTTATACCAACTCACAAAAATTCTTTCAGAGAACTACATTACTTCCAGAAACACTGTATTAATACTTTCGAAGAAAAAGAAGGAAGAACAAAAATTCAGCTTTCAGGGATGATTATCTTTGTCAGCCATTCATTATATAAGAATTCCTTAATGACAAAAACCCTCCAGACACCAAGACCTTCCTCCACACAGCAAAAGAACTTCCTCTACCCCAAACAAACCAGAAACACCACAGTCTCCTCCAAAGAAATAAAAACAACCAACCAGACAAATAAAAAAAAAAAAAAAAAAAAACAAAAAAAACACTCACAGTCAAACCCATCAAAAACAACTCTCACACCAGAGAATGACCTTCTGCCAGGTGACGTGGTTTAGATTTTTTTTGTTGTTTGGTTTGGTTTGTTTTTTTATTCTGAAGTGAATGCATTTTCATCCCAAGAAAGTTCATTAACCCAGCAAAAATACCCTAATATTCTTTAGAAAAAAGTACCTTAATGGTAACCAGGAAACACTTCTGTGAAAAGAAGACAGACTTATTCAAGCAAATGACTAAACACTAAGAGGAAAGGAGGAAGGCGTCTTGGAAACAGCTGTTTCTCTACATCATGTCCATCGTGTATCAAGTCAGAATTCTCATTTAAACTTTTATTACTTTCATAGCATTTACTTGGAAACAGTTAGTTTGATAATCAAGCCTTTTTTCTTGCCCTCTCTCCTCCAAAACTGGTTGGTTATTTAAGAAACACAGGAACAGAAGAATATGATGTATGCTATTTGAAAGAGTCAATCTGATCCACAACTTGGACAGGAGAAGGATTAGAGCTGACCCATTTTTGCAAGAAAGGAAAGCAGCACTTACACATCTGCACATGATTGCAACCATAATGTGCATTACCTATTTATGAAAAAGCACAAAGAATACCAAGTACCCACTAAAAGTTAATACTGATATTAATATGTGATTAACAAAAATGCTTTCTAATTCATACAAAATTTCTGCACATCTATCCTCCCTTTCAGGTCAGTATGTCTACTCCCATTACAGATAATAGCACTAACAAAACCTTACAGGGAGAGTAATCTATACAGTTATCAACTCTTCAAATAGTTCAAGCAATTATTTTATTTAAATTCTCAACACAACTGTTTCTATATAGACACTTTTGTATACAAAATTAAAGATACATGTTTATTCTAACGCAGAAAAAAAAATAAAAAACCTATCTCAGAAATTATTATTAAAAGCAGCAGATAAATCCACTGTGGAGCAGAAAGAGTGACATTTTGATTCAAGATAAGTGAGGTACTGACCAAAATAACTAAGCATCTAACAGCAACAAATAGAAACTGAAATATTTATATAGTCTTCATATTTTCTCTCTTCAACTTTTAAGTACTCCCCATAGTTTGTCTTCAAGAATTTGCATATACTTAATCCTTTCTCCTCTCTATATAAATACATTTAGCAAAATATGTTCCTAGAAATGACAAAAATCACCTGTTAATCTGTTGCCTCTGACACAAAGTCTGGAAAGATATGAGTCCACTATGAAAACAGTATGGGGGAAAGGGGAAAAAAAAAAATTTCCTAAGTTACTTGTTTTCATAAATATGTGTCTACCAGACCAAATCAAATTTCAAAGTAAGGCATACTCTCATTGTATCCTTCAAAGACTACAATCTTCATAATCGTTAATAACTGAAATTCTTTAAATAAAAATTGACTGATAGACACACTTAAATCTAGCAAGTTGCTTCTGCTTTATGCTGAAGAGGCACACAATGTAACTGCTTAGTCAATATCAAATACAGTATGGTAATGATGCGAATTTAAACCTGAGGATTAGTTTATTCTTGTGCACATAAGTCAAAATCATTACATCCTGTATTAAATGGCACAATGATAAATACATATTAATGTTCTGAAGATTTGTTCTCCCTGACTCTTGGGTGGTTACCAGTTTTAGTAGAAAATCAACATTAAATCTTTTGACACATTTAGTCATGTTTATTTGTAACCCACACATAACGTTTATTTGACCTACCAGTACTCAAAGTACCTAATACTATTATGTGAGAAGCAGTACAGAACAAGGCTGAAGGAAGATGTCACAGTTTGAGACAGATAGATGTTTACAGTAAAGCTATAGTACAAATTCCAATGCATATTTATGTGAGAACAGATCTACATAAAGCTTTGCTAGATAGAACTTAATAAAATCAAGATCTTAAAATCTTAACTGGATCTTAATAAAATGCACACTACTAACTCTTAATAATTTTCTGATTCTTAGATAATATTGATGCTATTCCTAAAGGAAACTTAATATAAAGGAGTTTTATGAAGCACATTGAATGTATTTTTGCACTTTGCTTTTTTAATACTTTTATTAGTTATATTTAATTTTAGCAGTCCAGAGCAACTATATGTGCACATCACAGAGCATTCCTGTACAACAGAGTGAATAGAAAAAGAGTCAAACAAAATACAAATTCTACACTGAAATAGTAATAGAAAAACTAATTCATTTGATCCTAACTACAGCATATCAGGTTATAAGTCACCGAAGACTGTATAAATAGCTTGTAACACACTTTATAATTCTGGAGTTATGGTTTACAAGACATCTTTGACATTAAAGATGTTAATTTGTACCATAGTTTCTACAGAAACCAACTTCATACTCTAAAAATCCAAATCAATTATTCAAGACCAAGCCCATGAAAATAAATATCTAATTGATGTCTTATGATTAATCATTTTGATTAATGATTCTATGAATTGCCTTTATCAAAACCATCCAATTTGCCAGTTGCCTTTATCTGTGTTTCTATGTGCTTGTCTACATACAACTCTGCTCCTACCTGGACTTCTGTCTTACGTGTGTTATGAGCCCTTCAATGGAGTTGACCAAGATGGTAAAAACAGGCTTTCCTTATTATGCTTAACTAGCAAATAACTTAACAGAGGCATCACAAGTGCAGCAGACAAGTGGCAGAAGAGGAAATCACTCGGGTTTTTAGAACAAAGAAAAGAAATATGCAGTGGAAATAACAAGAGTCTGAACAAACCTTTATCTGATATGAGAAGTAGCAGCCACAGAAGAGCATCGTTGGAGATCAGCAGCACACACGTACAAGTACCTCTCTGAGGTATTACAGAATCCCATCAATGTTCACATTATGAGAATATTTATCACACTCTGGAATACAGGAATTGGATTTACATTTATACATATAGTATTTATCAACTATTATGCTTTTCTTATGTGGGAAAAAGCAATTTCATCATCATTCATGCTATCAGCAAAAGTTAGTTTGCTTTGTTTCACGCCCGTATGCACTCAAAAGTCTGCAATATAAAATTTGAACCCTGTTACTGAAATGTGGTTCAACCAGATAAATAACTTCAAAGAGGACTATATTCCCTAATTATTCCTCTTCCATAAGCTTCTATTAGTGGAGTCTCCAGCTTAATTCAGATCTCTTGGGATGCCCAGTTATGCACGCTTTCCCAGCAACACCCTACAGAGCCATCCAGAGCCTCCCCAATCCTGTACACTCCAACCACCTCTCACTTTTACCTTCTTCTGCACAGTTACAGGCACATGAGAGGACCCTCAGGGAGAGCTGAAAGCTTCTTTACACTATGTCCATTTATTTCGCAGAGGTAGTAAGACCCATTTATTTAACACACCACTATCACTCCACCTTTCTCCATGCAGTAAACACGTGAGTACATTTACAGTTCAGACAAGAGAAAACCATTCATGTCAGGGCTTCTTTCCTTCTGACCACATTAGAATAATTCTTACTCTTATTCTCTGTTGCAGATGCTCACAGCTAATACATTTTATATTTACTTGCTTTGTGAATTTTGTTTTACATAATCAGTAGTACTAATAAAAATAGCTGTACAAAATAATAAATATCAAGAAGGAGATCATCAAGGAAAATAACAATTCACAGAATGAAGTGTGAGTTTTAGGGGCTGTGTCCACCCATAAATGAAACCACAGTGAGTAAAAATCATATTGCTAATATCTGTATTTATCATTTCTTACTGATGTGAACAAGGCGTATTCTTATTTGATATATTTCAGGTGCCAGTCAAGTTCTCCTACTGGTAGCTGAAATCAAGTTAGATCTTCCTCCCACTGCTCCCCAAAGCCTATTATGAATCTTATACTGAAATGTGTGGGGCCACATCAGTCTCGGTGACACAATTTGAACACCTTTGATCACAATATATGTGACTTTGCAACTGCAGTTAGGAAAAAGTCCTTTCAAATGTTTCAACTGTCAATGGAAGAAGCCACAGAGAATAATACGCTGAAAGAAAGAGAATGTAATCCTCTCTCCTTTAATGTATGAGCCACTAAAGTTGTTACATGTGAATAAATTCCTAAAGAGCAAACACTGAAGACTGTGGTTAGATCCCGAGCAGAAAGTTTATTTTTAAGGTCATTTATCACTAGCTAAAATTAGTCTTCCTTGAAGTTAGTGTTTTTCAGTAGATAAAAATCAAGCAAACTGTCACTGGTAGGGGATATTACTATCACTCTCTAGGTCTTTTCTAAAGCTACAACAGGTTTTCATAGAAGTATGAAAGGCAATGAAATTGGATGTACTATTTGCTTTACTTGCTAGTGTTCCTGGCAACCAGTAAAGAACAATCTTTATAGAACAGTTATCTGATTTACTTGTATCCAACAGATTATTTTTAAAAAGAACTGTGCACATTTTCAAGATACAGAAACTATCTATACTAGCTTTAATTGTTTTATATTTCCTAAATTGCTAGAAAAATACATTAGACTAATTCACGTTACATATACTTTAAAATGTTGATCCACACAGAAAATGTATCTACGCTATTCGGTAAAATATAACTGTTAATTTCAATGAGGTTTGTTTTTTGTTTTTTTGTTTTTTTGTTTTTTTTTTTTTTTTCTAAAATGGGAACACAGTTTCTGAAAAGGAGAAAACATCGCTTTCTTTCTAGTCAATAGTATGAGTGGACCCAATAGATATAGGCACACAGTTTTAAGATACCAAGTAAAAATAAGAGAGTATTCTGCTATACTATGTATTCTATCAAACAAAATTCAAATACTTTCCTTGTCTTGCGTTCTTAACCTTTAGTCTTACCTCAGCTTCACTTTAATTTTATAGCCAAACCCCTGCCCAATGATCAGCTGGATATCTTTGTCTGTAACACAAATGCTATTGCACAATATCAAACAAGTCTGCACTGAAATGGAAAGAAGTAAGAAAGTCTGATTCATACAGTCCTTTAAATAGTAACTATGCATTTCTACTTAACAAATATAACTCATTGATCTAATGGCATATTACTCAAGAAAATACAAATATATTTTGCCTAATGTTTTTTTCAAGCTAAATTTAACTACAGTTCTGACTTAGGTCTGGAAAGAAAGGAAAAATAGCTTTGATGTGACATTAGAAAGTAACAAAGAGGGAACAAATGACTCATATTTAGTTATTCCTTCACTTCCATTCGATGAACACCTATGTCATGATTTTAAATTCTTAAGAAAAGGAATTAGTCCACTCATTAGAAAATATTTTCCTATTACTTGCACTGCACATAGTAAATCCAAAGCTAATTTGCTAACATCAAAGATCATTAACCATATGCCAAGTCCAAAAGCAAAGGGCTACTAATTAATGCTGAAAACGTGAGAAAGCAGGTCTGAGCTACTTTTCTATATGTTAGTAGCCTTAAAATTCACAGTGCATAATTCTTCTTTTGTCACTCAGTTTTTCCATGTACTTGTAGTAGAAGCTTTTTAACATGCAATGTTGCATACGCAGTATTAGTAGTAACTGAACTTTGCAGTATATCCTTTCTGACTGCTGGCTATTTTGCTGGGATGTGTCTACATTAAAATCAACCAGGAGAGTGGGTGATTCGAAAATTGTTGGATTTCTGAGTTTAAAAGGCTGACTTTTCCATAGTGAAACTCCCTTAAAAGGCTCAACCCCATCCTCAGTGCTGCATGAATTCTGTGGAGGTTAAGCATACAGCACAAGCATTAGTTTGACTGATTTGCTGTTTTTCTTTCTCAACCTCCGTAGCAATTTCACAGGTCTAAACGTATACTGGTAATGAAACATTATACAGGCTGTAAGTTTGACAATTGCATCTGCAGACTTTACCAGTATGTTGTCAGTTTTATTTATTTCAAACATTACAATCTCTCGTATAATATTGATTTCTGAAGTATTTTTTAAAAGAAATATCTTTGTAAAAAAGCCGAACTCCAACATAGTAGAGATTACATGTATAAAAGTCTGAAGTGAATTCTGAACTTCCATCGGAAAGATATACATATTAAGTCATAAAGGCTACACTATGGGACCATCAGCCATTTGGTTATCTTTGTAGTATCAAATTAAAGTAAAAGAAGAATTATGGTTTTTGAAATTGAAGCACTCTAAACAACACTTCATGAACATATTTCACATAATTCTGTAGTAAAGAGAACTACATGGGATTTGGAAGTTCTTGATCTCTCCCCTGTGGAACCAAAATAAATACCAGCTTGCAAAGCATTTATTAGTCAGATTTTAATCATTAAAAGATGCAGAGAAGGAGAGGTACTTCCTACCATCATTTTATTGTCAGAAAACTGAGTAACAGAGCAGCTAATTTGCCCACAGTCATAGACAGAATCTCTTAAAAAAGAAAAGTTATGTTTGTTTGGGAGTTTTAGCAAAGGATTGCTCAGCTAAGCCTAGAAACTATCTCAGGTTGCTGCATACTACACAGAGACAGACAAAAGAGTTAGGAAAACTTTCTCTGGTTCAAGAACATCACAATCGTCTCAATAACATAAGTAAAAATAAACCTTTGTCTCAGCAGATCTGATGTCTGCCTGCTCTGAGACTACATAAAACTAGTAAGCAATAAAAAACCAAGGCTCCAAATAGCCAAATTTCTCTTGTTTACATTCTCTTCAGAAAACACATTAGGAGCTAGAATAACAGGAGACACAGAGGGTCACTACAGATCTTTGAGATAAGTCTTACTCTTGTTTAAGGTACAAGTAATTCAAGCAGATTGAATTACAAGGAAGATGTGCTATACCTCTCTTTTTGAGTCAGTTGGATGATTCTCTGTCTCAATCAGATATGCTCAGACTTTGTAGGTAACACTTGGACTTCACGTCAAAAGTTATCAAGGCTGATAGCACCTTTTTAATTTTTGCACTCAAGGGTCCCCAGGCTGCTTAAACTATCAAGGCTGGATAATTTTTTTTTTTTTTTTTTTTTCAGTAGGAGTGGTTGCAAATATGCTTCAGTTTGAACTCTGCTACCATAACTGGGATTTATCCTAACTGTGCTAGGACTCTTAGGTGTGTGTGATAAAGTTTACATATCGATTTTCCTTATGACTTGCATCAGAATGCAGTTAAACATTAATTTGCATACTGGTACTTCTTCTCACCTATATTCTTGCTCTTCTGTTTTTATCAAACATAACCATACTTTTTTGTTTTTGAAAGCACATTTAAAAATCTATTTATTTGAACATTCCCTTAGAGATTTCTTATATATAAAACACCAACTTCCTAGAACATCTAGGTGTTAATTCACAACTGGAAAGTTGGTGGAGAAATCTAATTCCACTGTCTGAAATGTAACTCAATCACAAAAGCTGAAACCTTGTTTTATCTTCAGTAAAACAAGAAACAAGATTCTATTCTGTTATCACTCTCAAGTGTTGACAGGAAGGATTCATCCAATAAATGTTTATGCACAGCTCTTGGTAATAGGAACAAATTCTGATTTCAGTCAAGTAAATTATGCTGTTTCTTCCTGATTTCAAGCAAGACCAACGTTCAGTCCACAAATTACAAAACCAAAGTATTACTGTAATTGTGCAATTTCATTATTTCTGTTGTTTATATTTATGCATATATGGAGGCATGTATGGAGGCTGAAGCGTCTGTAAAAATTTTTAATCTGCCAGATTCAAAACATTACTTGTTACTGGCCTTAAAAAGTTTTCAGGTTTTGGGGGTTTTCTGTTGGTTTTGAAGGGTTGGGTTTTCTTTTGTTTTTCAGGAAATACTGTGCTTGTTTTTACCAGGTCAATTAATTATGCAACAGAGAATAAACAAGTGATGAAGTCTTAAAAGTTGTACCAATATAATAGTAGAGTACTTCACAATCTTCTGTTTCTGTAGTAACAGCATAAATATTTCACCATAGGGCTTATAATGAGAAAATTAAAATATGTACTACAACTGCAACACATCATTTCAAAAGTACAAACAGATCATATTTAACAAAGAAAAACAAAGCCATTTTCAATATAGGATTAGGTTTCACCTTTTCCTAGGCTTTCTCAACCACATTGCAGTGGAAAATTGGAACTGTAAAATTTTTTAAGACTATGTCTTGTTTAACAAAATACTGAATTGTTAGAAATCAAGTACAGTAGCTTGACAAGAAAGGTGATTATTTTATGTTTTTTGGTTTTTTAATAATAGGCTTATAACAGTTTAAAAGAAATATAATTTTGAGCTACAAAACTCCTGAGATAATTTTAAAATAACATAAGCAGCAGTTAATAAATTTCCAATCTCTACAAATAAACTAGGTAAATAAAAATAATTACATAATTTTCATTCACAAATGGATTCTAACACAGTATTTTGTCCAGAAAATATGATTATTGTAAAATGTCTCTAAACTCCTACTAATGCGTTGCAGAAAACTTGTACAGTGTCACCACATGTTAATTGATACAAAACTGCTTATTTTGTAAGAAATATTTGCTATGTTTTTTCATTAAAGAATTCAACAGTAACCTACTGCCACTGAACTTCCATCAGAAACTACTTTTCACTAAAACAGATGTGTTACTGTTTTATAAAGGCACATATTATTAAACTATTTCAATTCACTGATTTAAACTGGAGGCTGCAGGAATGAACTAGTGAACAATCACATATTTGTGACTGATTAGAAGAGGTGGGTGCCAGTCCGTCCTGGGTTTTATACCAGGCTGCAAGTGACTATATGTCACTTATAAAAACTTGGAAAAGCTAACTATTGATTTCTCATTTAAAAAAACCTCTGGTAATGCAGAGTTAAACATCATAATCCTGTAACATAAATTATGATCCAAAGCTACAAATACTACAGTATCTTGTGTATATATTAAAATGACATGAAGACACAAAGATGAGGAACACAGTATATATTTCAAAAAGATCAATGTAATTTCAATCTAAAGTCTACTAATATTCTTCAGGAAGAACAAGAGCAATTCAAAATGTATTTGAATTCTCTCTTACAGTTCTTTGTACCTCAAAGGAAACAACCCTTGAGGAATGGTGTTTTTAAGGAATAGCAAATGACCATATTCATACTACATTTTGTACTCACAAAATGAAAGATTCTTAATACTGTTAAAATTCCTAAGTTAGTAATATTAATGTTTTTCCCCCCCATAATGTTTTGACTGACCAGTACTTAAAAAATTATTGGTTGAAGATGACAGGTTGTTTTCAGTATCTGCAATTTTTTACTGTATATGATAGAAGTATTAAATTCAGTGTGCTTAGCTCGTAAAGAGGAAGGCCCATTTAAAGCTCCAGGTAACTGATTGTACTTCTGTCAGCATTAACAGCAACATTTGCCATTATTTTAGGTGAGCATAGTTAGGAGATTATAAAGATGGAGAAACAGATTTTCTTGGAAATATTTCCTAGAAAGGCACATCAATACCTGAAAGGAACCATTTCAGTCATACCATTTCCTCTACAACACTCTCCAAAAAATGCTGACTCAACTGGTGCAAAGGCTTTCTGAAAAGTACTGCATCCACAGTAAAACTATGTCCTTCAATCATAGCACAGGCTTTCATGACAACGTACTTGAAGTGTAACAGCTGCTTTACCTTTTTGTCACAGTGGGATTCTGACTGCATTGGATTTTTTGCGGGGTGAGGTAGTGCAAAGTAACAGAGGGACTGAAGCTGGAGTAGGTTTTGACTTTAGCAAACACAATAGGCAGCCAAATGCACTCTGACCACCTTAAAGCTGTTGTGGTTTAGGCCTGGTCGTCTGCCAACCACAATGCAGCAGCTCTCTCTCCCTTCCCCTCCGGCAATGAGAAGGGACAGAGAGCCAAGCTTGGGGTTCGAGATAGGACTGGGATGGGGCCACCCCAATAGCCCCCTCCCCTGCCACCAAAAAACTCCACCACTCACTCAACCCAGGACAAAAGCAAAAAACTTCTTCCTGCTTTCACCCAGGCAGGCTTAACTTGGACAGTACAGCCAATTGTTGAAAATGTCATGGAGTAACAACTACCTCAAAGTCATGTTTTGTGTAGGTTTCATTAAAGATCCATTTAAAATGCAACATCTCTCTGCTCCTCAGTTAATTTCTGAAGATCATATCTTCCTAATGTTTTTATCTCGAAAGACAAGTGCATAATTTTATTTTTTTCTGCTTCTAAAAAGCATAACTTTTGATGCCTTGCTCTCTACAAGTTTTGCTCATTATTCTTCAAAGCACAGCTCTAATGAAACTGCTCAGATTATTCTGTCAGCATTTACCAAAAAACGTTTAGAAAGGTCATTTCCTCAGGCCAGTGGAATAATCCAAGAGGAAAACAATGATTCTTTTTCATCAGCACATCCCTCAGCATTTTTATGATAGACTCCATTTCCATCACACATTCTGTTCATCAAAAACCTTTCTCTCTCATCCTCTTTCTATAAATTCCTTTGGAACGAGAAATAGCAGCATGACATTAAATGCCATAAGGACAACAAGGATTCTGGTGCAGACAGACAAACTTAAGACCATCTGACAAGTTGGAGCACAGCAAAACAAATGTATGGGCACAAGATCCATTTCACTTGGATCAGTTGTATTTGCATAGCTCTGGATCCTGGATTGAAATCCATCCAGGCAATGCTCTATAACTAAGACAAGTACATTTCTGACCTAATATTTCAACACAACTAATATTTCTATGATTCTTCCTATAAATTTTATAGTTGGTCTCAAAGGAAACTCCAATACTATAACTCAGTCTTTTCCGAAGTCACTTGTTTCCAGATCTCTGTTGTTCTGTCAAGCAATGTTCCTCTTCATTGTTCATTACTTAATCAGTTCCTCCAGAAGTGCTATGGAACTTTGTTGGAAATAACTCCACCTCATGGCAACAGCTATATTTCTACAAGTTACATTTTCAGCACCACTTCCTTCTCCAGGCAGCATCTGAGCAGATCTTTCACACCCACCATGAGAATCTCCAAATGCACATCCTAGACATGTTGCTTCTCTTCAGAGCTGCACAAACCACCGAGCTTAAACCATGGGAGTGCAAGAAAGAGGACATATTCCTCTGTGTTCCAGTTGTGCTTCATTTACCAAGTTCTTCAACAATTCATGCTTCAGTTCATGCACGAATTAAAATCCAAAGTTACAGTCTTGCCTTCAGAGAAAAACATTTGTTTCTCTCCTACTGCAGTGTGTCAAACACATTAGTCATCTAGTGAAACCATGCGAATCTTTTCTGACACTAGCATTTAATATATATGACATCACTGAGTATCATAGCACTGTTAGAGAAATAAATGGAATTTCAATCTCAGTCTCACTTCACTACCTGCCTTCTCTCCTCCTCTTTCTTGAAGCTGAACTGATATTTTATCTCTATTCCTTTCATCCTGTAACAAAATCTGAGCCAGAAATATTTTCAACTGAGTTCCCTTAATGCAAGATAATTTAATGATGCAGTTCTTTCCCATACATTTCCAAGACGCATGGACTTGAGGCGTACAATAAAGCCTACTACACTGGTGTGTGTGTGTGCAGACACCAAAAAACCCCAACTTTCCTCCTAGCTAATGCTGGATTTGAAAGCAAAGGCATTACACTGAATCTGAGAATCTGAGTGATACAGAACAGAACTGGACAAGGACTGCAAGGTAGCACTGCAGTATTGTTGCACTGTAGCATTTTTTCTGTATACGTCTCAACTACCACCATCCTACCTTATATTTCCCCTCAAGCACTTCATCTTATATCTACATTCCACTATCCCCGATATATCTGTACACATTCTGACACTACTAAGGGAAATCTGAGAATTGTTATTTTCACATGACAACACAAAGCCATGATTTTAATTAGAAGAGTATACTGTCTTTCCTGATGCTCAAAGGGCAGGCATGGTAGCAATTACAAATACATCAGACTGAAAACTAACACAGCATCAGTCATAAAATTACCAAAAAAAAAAAAAAAAAAAAAAAGGCACAAGGCAACCGATAACAATAACCTATAACCTCAAGCATGTACAATTCACTGAAAGAAAAAGAAATACACACTATTAGCTCCTTTAAGCAGGAACTAAGTGAGTACAAAGGAAAAAATACAGGAATCCCAGAAGATATAATTCTTAAGAGAGATTACTGGTGACCGGAGTATGTGGGTAAAACAGTATTTGATAAAACAGACCCTCACTTCTAGCTTCAAACCATGTTTCATACAAAGCCCTACAGCCCTCCTGGTTTGGTTCATTTGCTTCATTAACAGCAAACATTAAGCATTCCGTACAACATGTAAAGTAAGTTCAGAGAACACTGAAGGACTATGTTTCAGTGCTCAATATATAAAAAACAGTAACAACAATAACAGATTATAAAGTAAATTACTCTTTATTTCAGAGTCTTCATAGCATCTGCTGGAATAAACAGAAATGGATTTCCACCCAAATCACCCTAAAAAGATAATTACTTGCTCCTACTACTCTCCACTCTCTTCACCACTGATATACATATCAAAATACTGACAGCCTAATCATGTTCCCAGATTTTGTAAATACTTAAGCAGGTAAAGGGAAAAAAATCATCAGCCATAGAATTAGACTCAGCTACTACAGTTTACTTAAACAGCCTACTCCTAACAAAAATTTTAACTATTAGTGAAAGATAGTGAGGGATTAGAAAGAGATGTATTAGATATCATTATATCCCAACATGAACACCTGATTTTTCTCTTCTCCATCTCTGTTGCAGAAGAAATATGGAATGGTTTGGAAGTAACTGTGCAGGCAAGCAAGAAAGAAGGCAGGTAGACACTAGACTGATCAATATAATACAAAGCAAATACAGTCTGGAAGGGTGGAAAACTGCATTCAGGCTAGAACATATTCCTGCATGAGGAGTCTCAAGGGAGCTCCATTTTATATGCTGCAGTTATCTCAAAGGGGCTAGTTTAGTTTTGGAAACAAGAGGTCATCCAACATCATTATTTTTCATGTTTGACATTAAACACTGTCTGTTCTTACACAGCTCAGCCTAAGAATCAAGTCTTAAATACCAGTTTGGATCAAAATGCTGAAAGTGCTAATTGAACTGGCAAAGATACGATGATCACAATTAAAAGATGTCTCCGTTTGGTTAGTGGCCAGATCCTTAGCTGGAATAAAGTTACAGATGCCAGCTGATGATCTGAGCCAGTTCCACTCTGAAACACAGTACGGCATTTCTTTCTTATACATTGGAAGGGACTACAGTGATTCTTAAATTGCAGTGTAGTCAGTGACCTCAGTGGCTCTTAAATAGCGAGTATTGTTTTCCTCTTTTATCGGTGGCACAGATCTAGACACAATCTGAACATTAAAATATCCAGATTGTTTTCAACAGAGCCATTCTTCAGTTATAATGTACAGCTCTTCCTGTTGACGTGCAATGTCCAATTACTTACAGATACACTCTTTCTTCTTTTGAGTTGCCCACTGAATTACAAGATAAATTGAATTACAGTGTTGCCATGTCTGTATTTTTCACTTTTGCACATCAGAAGGTACATTATTAAGTTAATCAGTACTAAGTAAATGAGTGCTGGAACTTTCTCTCAATTATCATTTTCACTACTCATGTTATGCAGAGGACTAGCAATATCCTATGAACCACCCTCAATAGCAAACATTAAGAAAAGCAAAGTAAAATAAGTTTCAAAGCATCAAAGGCTTAAAATATTCAAGTGACAAACAAACTAGACTTGTTAAAGCTGTATCTGGGACACTGGAAATTTCATAGGTGTCTCACAACTATTATAAAACCTGTTCAATACCCATTAAGGGCAAACGTATCAGAGAATCATAAATCTAATTCAGAAAATACAAAGAAACCCCCCAAACATCAAAGTAGGATGCCCTTTATTTCACACAATGAGATGGCTCTCAGAGAAAGATAAAAGTTAAGTCAGACTGTTTAGTATAACTGAGTACCCTTGTGTGTTTGTCAGCAGGATGCCATAAAGTTGGGAGAGTTAGAAGACAATGTTAATTCCTGTAGTTTTTATTTAAATGGAAAGTTATAAAACTGCTGAAGAACAGCATCCTTCAGGATACCAAATATATCAAAAATAAAAGGGGAAGGTGGCAAAGCCTGAAAGATTACTCCCATAATACAAGCAACATCCACGCTGATTAGTGTCAAGTGTGCCTTTTCTCCTCATAGCCCCAAAATCAAGCAGACAAGACATATGAACTTTCTCCATAGGTCCTGAACCAAGAACAACACGATAAATATGCTAGCAGGTTGTAAAACAAGAAACTTGTTGAACAGAAAAGGAGACAGATCTGTATATCATGAATTGCACCTTTACTGTGGTTCCACAGACATTAAAGTGAGTAGTAAATCAGGTGGACATTAACAAAAAAAGGCTTTAAAGAAAGAAATAAAAACTAGGATATACTGTATGTCAGTATTTCAAGGATCTAAATCATGAAGCAAATATAAGTAAAATTTCATGCCTATGTTTTTCTAGTGGGGGATAATTGAAAACAACAAGAATTAAGAAGCCAACCATCTTTCACAGAAGAAGCCCTAACCTAGTGACATCTCCTATTTTTGAGAAATTAGAGATAAATATCAAAGGTCAAATTGAAAAAGTAATCTGTAACCATCTTGTCTATAAATAAGAGAAGAATTCTTCATCCAAAAAAATTTGAGTGTTGTCCTGGTTCTGCCTTTGCTGAACTGAGTGCCAATTTCCTATTCGCTTTGTTGTTCTCTTTCCATACATGCTAGGCAGATGCTCCTGGGGGCTTTATATTATTCTAAGAGTCATGGTAATTCAGTGAACTCAGTGGATGGTAAAATGACTCCAAAGGTACCAAATCAGAGTTTTTGTAATTACTAAGGGTGATAAAATAATTGATTTAAAGCTACAGTCTATTATGAGTTTTACCTCACTGCCAAGAGAGTTAATTTTCACAGGGCTACATGTCTGCTGAACAACGTAAACTTCTATCACCTTGACCCATAGAGACTGCAAAACAAAAAACACCAAAATTTTAGTAAGTTAAAATACCTTAGTCCATGGTGCTTCCTCATTGGTAAGATGCACTTACAAATCTGTTGCTATTTCTTATAACAGAGGAAGCTCTGTATTGTTTGTCCCACTAGTATTTTGAAACCAGGAATCAAATGCAGCCTTACATACACTATAATACAGACACTTCAGCTGCTGAAAATGGTTTCTCTCTATAAAAGAAAGCCCTTTACTCAGTATCACAAGCATAGTAATTCAAACCAGAAGTGGGCATAGGACTGGTGCAGTGTGAGGGTCTATATAAATGGATTCACTTAAGGCTGAAAGTTTATTTACTCTGAAATTGATTTCATTGAAGTATCCCATGGTGACATGGGAAGAGTTGTATAGTTGTAACCATGGTCACAAGACCGCGGTCTTGTGAACATAACCTGAATTTTTAAAATGTCTAAGCAATTGTTAAGCAAACAAAAAATAAGGGTGAGACAGAACATGTTTCTAACACTGTAATAACAACTGAAGTAATCACTTCATTTTTAAAGTTTGTGAGTTGTTGGAGTTTTATTGGTTTTGGTTTGTTGTTTGTTTTTTTTTTTTTTTAAGATCAATCTTTAAAAGATTACATCTCCGTGTTCGCTATGAATATATATATATATTTATATGTTTTTGTATGTTAGTGAAAGAATTAGTTACTTCTATTATTCCTGTGTCAATGTCTGGCAGACAACCAAACCTCCAATAACAACCTCCACTCCTCATACATATCCTAGGTTGTAGCAACTAATATTCATTATACAGGTTTAACCAGGCAGAATTTCAGTTTAGTTTATCCAGAAATGTACCAAAGCCACCAATTTGTTTTTATACCATTATTTTTTTCCAATTCTCCAAATTAAGCTGTAATGGAAATGAAGACCTTCTGAGTATTTTAAGAAACATCATACTAAGAATAGTGCCAAGCTGAAAATCCATATCAAATGAAGCAGTAGTGACCATAACCATGTGCAAAACCAAACCCATAGCTGCTTTTATGAAAGCAGGATTTCATCCATTTTTCCACTTAAATCAGGTTTTATATCTTAATTTCCACACAGACTTTTGGAGGAAGAGAATAAAGGAAAAGCAGATAGAAAAGAAATCCTCCCACTTTTCTCCTCCACACAAATAAAAATTTGAAGCCTAACACAGACTACTTCATCAATTCCAAACTATCTCAACTGAAAACAATGCTGCAAGGCATAGTAATGATGGTAAAAGAATGAACACTTTTTTACTCCTGTCACCTCTCTTGCAGAAGTTAGTACTACTATTGTTTGATACAATTTTATAGATCTGTATCTTGTAACCCCCGTGGTTTATGTCAATATATATCCTAATTGTTGACTGAAAGCTTCCATTACTTTAGTCTTTTCCTTTGAGGAAGAGCGTGCTTTAACATGGGTCAAAACGCTAAAGTATTGCAATGAAAAAATAATCAGTAAAACATCCATTCAAAGACAAGGTTAAATCCTCAGCCATTGTAAATCTGCATAAATACAAACATTTTAATCATAGGAGGATACTATTTCTACTACTTTTGTAATCATAGTAGGATTACAGTATAGTAAGAGCAGCAACTCTCAAGAAAGTCAGTAGAGAAATGCATATTGATTAAATGTAGTTACCAGTTTATAGCAACTGATATCTGGACAAAGGAGAATAGATTGCCAAGATTTTGCTAACAATTTTTTCCCCATAATACCATTTCCTTGTCATTTATGTAGTTTCATATCTATGATCACACATCACTTCTTTAATATTTTGTCATTTCTGTATGTGAAAATTATATGAAGACTGACATTTTCATTCATTATAAAAGGTAACTACCCCAATTAGTGCAAATTTTTGTTTTGTTTTGTTTTCTTTTTGTTGTTGTTGTTTGTTTGTTGTTTTTTGGTTTGGTTTGATTTTGGGTTTTGGGTTTTGTTTCGTTGATTTTTTTGTTTGTTTGTTTTTGGTTTTGCTTTTTTTTAATCTTTTGCCTCTGTTTACTTTCTTTTGATTATTACTCAAAAGCAGATGCAGGATTCTGCTCATCCCAGCTATTGGTCCAACCATGCTACAAGTCCAATTTTACAAGTCTAGTCATTTTCACAAGTGCACGAACATTTTTAGCGTGGATTTAGAGGTTATAATGAAATGATGCCAGTTCATAAAAGCATCTTGGGCCTGAAAAGATCCAGATCTTTCTCTAAAGCAGATGTGGAGGGGTACCTCCCATGCAACCTTTGCAAAAGCTTCAGAGCCAGTTAAGAAGAGAGTATGCAAAAGCACCCACTGTTGCACACTCATAAGGGAGTTGTCCAGAACAGCCCCCAGTCTGTGTCAGATGCTTCTGCAACAGGAGATTACACTGATAAACCAGCCTAGCTAGGAAAAACCCACCAAGATAACAGATTGCTGAGTAAGCATTTAACAACACTAATTTCTCGAGTTACTTTTTCAGTAGTGTGAGATTTATGACATAATGGCAGCAAATAATGCGTGGTATCAACATATATATAATAATCTGTTGAAATACAAGGTATCTTCAGGAAGCTTTCATCTGGTTTACACTGAAGCACAAGACTGTCCAACTGAAAGACTGCATAAGTAAAAGTCAGCAGAATAATTTTATGTTAATGTATTTACCAGAAACAATGCTTGTCTCCAGTATGATTTCTTACATTTGAAGGAAGTGGCAGGATATAAAAAATTAAAGCCCAATGGTACCTGTAGAAGTAATGTTATGTTTTTACCTGCAAAAAGTGCATCCAAATTTGATGCCTTAGCTGCTGGAAAAAAAAAAAAAAAAAAAGTTCAACTGTTTTAAAGGATTTCATTCTATACAAGCAGAAGTATACATATCTATTCAAGCCACTGAGAAAACATAGCCAAAAAAAATCAATTTTTCATACTTCATTATGTGCCTACAACTAGAAATCCTTTACACAGAGGCACATACACTATACATATTTATGTATTTTCCTTTGAGCAAAAGAGATCTTTCTACATTCGAAAAATACACTAATGGAATTGGATACAAATTTGTAGTTTTTACTTTCTTTTTATCAGCACCCACAATGATGTTCTGGCATCTACTCGAGTTCAGGGGACTTTCCCACTGACAGTTTCTCATGAAATTAACAAGAAACAGTTAAGAACTGTCTCCATCCTCATTAGTGCATGGTAAGTAATGAGCACTAAGCAGATTTCCCTTCCACACACACAATCTATAAAACAGTGTTACCTACAGAATATTGAAAGATTAACCCTTAAATTAGGTGTGCATCATTTCTGATGGTTTAAATTGTATGGATAATAAGTATCTTTGGCACAAAAGGAATCTGTTCTACTGCAATAAAATTGAGGTCAAAGTTCTAGCTTTTCACTGTTTTCTTATTAGGGGACTGTTAAGAAATATTTTTAAATAATTCTTAAAGCTTTTATTTTAAAGAATTAAACCTACACCAGTACCATAATTTCTAAGTCATGAACAGTAACGAGCAGAGCAGAACAAGTCTCCTTTCTTTCAATATTTTCTCACACACTACATACATAGTATTTTCTTTTTTCTTCTTTGTATGGAAAGAGTAGCACCTGGATGTAGCTAGCCTCTGGTAAGATACAGGTAAATAGAGTATCTCTAGAATAGTCTCTAGAATAGTCAGTACTCCAACTTACTAATTCACCACTTAACATCCTTTTTTATCTACCTCTTTCTAACAGATATAAAAATTAGTCTGTGTCCATATTACCCTTCTGATATTTTTTCTCATCCTGTTAGGTCCCAGAATGGCTATGGCGATTTCTCACTTCTGACTTTATGTAACTTCCCAAAAGTTTCCCCGCATATCAGGTGATTGGGGGGATTGCTTAGATATGTATGTTTGTTTCCAGCTTCACCACCAATGGAACTGCTGAAAACACATCTACTTATTTCTCCAGGCGGGTCCTTGCAATTATTTGCAAGAACAAAGATTGTTACCTGGCTGAATATTCTTCTACAGGAATGGCTCAAGCTACCCTAAGGACCATTTAATTCCCTAGAATGTGGAAAGATTTAAGGCAGATAAAATTATTCTATACTGATTCTTTCAAGGTTTTTTTCACCATCCTCTGGTATCATAGACTCTTGTCAACAGCACATCGTTCTACGGGTTTAATTCAGTGTGGCAAAAACTTCATGTTCCTGTAATGACTAAATGCTATTGAGAAAGGTTTTGCATTACACATATAAGCACCAATTTAACATGTGACATGATCACCCAACTTAAGCAGCAAAGAAATGATGTCCCTACAGTAAAGAAGAGTGAATGCTATCATATTTAACCCGGACTGCAGTATCAACTTCTGTTCATCACCTATTTGATGGAAATGGGTTAAACCTTTCAGATGACACCTTACAAGCCAGTGATGGGGGATTCATCTCATACAAAGGGAACATATTCCTTAAACATTTAGTTCTGGTATGCACGCCCTGTATTTCTTCCTAACTATTTCAGAAGCTGTTTAATTTTTGTCAGTCTAGGTACATATGAAACAGGCAATACTACATACTATCACATTAAAACAGACAGAAATCCAAGTTTTTCTGAGTCCATTTGAAGAACTGATTAGTATTTCTTTAAAGCAGATTTTACTATTTAGTTTTTACAGCAATTTAATTCTTTCTGCTTCCAGGAACAGATAAGAATCTTCCCTTGAGCCAAAAGAGCTCCAGCTGAGTAGAAATTAGGGAAGGAACTAGGATGTTTGAAACAGGGACCAAGAGAGGTATAATTTAACAAAAAATATTAAAATAAATGTCTGCCATCCTAATCTTTCCTGAGCCAAATACAGCACGTGTGTATACTGAACATCAGATAGTTTTTTTACAAGTAAATAAAAAAGCAACTACAGAGAAGTCTCTCTTTACTATCTACACACTTGAGTGTATTTTTTTAATACATCACTTGTATGAATGCAGAGATTTCACAGAAAGCGGTATTTGAGACTGATTTTTCACCAAATTAAATAGCACAGGCTGCACTGATTGCAAAGTTAGAGATGCTTAATGAAGGAAACAGAAGGGAAGCAGCAATGCTGCCATGGGTTCTGACCCCGCCTCGCCCCATTGTCATCTAGGCACCATGGTTACAGATTCATTTCCCAAGCCTTACCATTTGCCAGATAACCTTACTCCTCAACTGAGAGTGAAAAATAAGAAAGCTGCAATGCTGGGTTTTCTAGAAGAGGTCAGGATGGATTGCTAACAAATCCCAACTATTTGGTATTCCCCCATACACATCAGCAGATAAATAAGTCTAATTTTCAAAGCACATTGCTCTTGTTTACATTCATATTTTCACAAAGTTAGTGCAACCAACATACCATCCCCTTTTGAAATTCAAAAGGTATCAGATTATACTTGTTCAGCTCACTTAAAGAAAATCCATTGAAGATTATAGGTATTAAGCCTTTCTAAAATGTATGGTCACTTGGCAAACCTTGGCTCCCTTCATGAAAAGAGGAAGAAAACAAAACAAAACCAACAAAAAAACCACAGTGCCTATTTTCAGAAGAGAACATGCCAGGAACTTCTGTACTCTCTGTAGAATAGAGGAGTAGATCTGCAGTAGGGCTCATGGGCTCTGCCAGCCACTAATAAGTAGTAAGAGTACAATGAGTGTGTTGCATATTTTGGCACAAAAAATAAGAATTATTCATCAACTGATCGGTTTCAGTGAAGCAGCTTAAAGGTTCAGCTACTTACTAAACACAGTTGTTTGATTTGCACCCTGGCTGAGCTTCACCCTATCCTGAAAAATATTTCTTTACAAAAAAGCTGTAAGTGAAGCAGTAGTAAAATTGATTTTATTTCTCCATTTTCAAGAGACATTCTCTCTGCACATTGAGCACACATTTCATTACACTGCATCTGGAGGATGAAACTTCCTCAACAGACAATCTAATGCCACCCAGAGTACAGCTGCTTTTCAGTCTTGGCAGTTCAATTTTTCCACACATTTTTTTTTTTTTTTCCACATATCAGTAAAATCTCACTTTTTTTCCTTGCTTGCTGCCACAGGCTAACCTGAAACAAACACATGACATCAAAGTCATTCAGACATGATGAGGATAGTGTACCTAAGGTCGACACAGCATGTTACTGGGTTTATTGTCACGCTAGGTCCCCTTGATCACCAAGCAATTCTGAGGTACAAAGTCACAGTTCCTACTTCTGTAATCATTCACACCAACAAAATCGCAAAAACACCTGAAAAGCAGTATCAAGTACTGAGAATCCAACAATTATATAGTACTAGTAAATGACCACGTTTTATTTACCACTTAAAACACTATGTAATTTATCTTCCCCTCCCCGTCCACTACCAAACCAGGTTTTATAAAGACCCATAACAGCTACTGAAAATATGTTAAGGCATTATACTATAGTGAAATTACAGAGGCTGTATCCCATCATAAACACTCGTTGGCCCATCAGAAGTTGTTCTGATGCTCTCTAAGCAGCAACATCATAGCAAAGCCAGCGGTAACACACATCATTAGGTAAAGTGTGGTGGCCTGGAAGACATTCGTATGGAGAAGTTTGAAAGATGTTCTGCTGCAGCTCCACCTCCAACTAAAAGGGAACGGTGTTAGTTCTGTGGTTAGATAAGATTCAGCAAATATGCGCTTGGATTTTTTTAAGTGCTCAATTTGTCCAACAGTGGGTAAATCTGTTTTCAACCAGCTTCCACTTTCATAACTAGCAAATGAAAAGGTAATCTAACTATTTCCAGCAAGGAAACTGTGAACATAAATCAACCAAATATGATCAATTCATGAATAACAACAAGATGTAAATGGCTGGAAAAAATAACAATTTAGGTAAAATATACTAGCTGGCAGCATAGTAGCTTTATCTTAAGACAGCATGTGGAGACAAAACACACTAGAATTTTTTGACACTTCTCTACTCCTTTCCACAGAAGCTATCAATCAATAGCAACAAGTAAGATATTGAGAAATTCCGTAGAATCTATTTCTTCAGCTTATAAAGTCATACATATTGATTTCTTTCGTGATTCATCGATGTATTGTTTGTTAAAACAAATACAGCAGGGACTTCAGAGGGAACACTACAAAAATCATTGCTAAGATAATACACAGTAAAAGTAAAGATTATTAAACACGGATGTGATATAAGTTAAGGGGTAGATGAGTAAGTAATAGCACAAGAAGGAAAGGGAGAAAAGTCTATAGTATAGCACACAAAACCTGCTATTTGATGCAATGTCATATTTGTTCAGCATTTCTAAAAGGCAGTTGCCACTCCAATGTGTTTGAAATAACAAATACAACAATACACGTCTTAAACCTTCGCACAATATTAAGATGGAAGGCTGGTATGAGATGTTTTTTCTTCCTGACAAACATATTACCTGTCTTCCACACAGAGAATATTTACAGATCTGACCCTTACAAGACAGCTGGCACACCCATTGTGCAAAACTAGACAATGAGAAGAAACATTGTTTTTGACAAGTGGCATAGATAAGATTTATTTGTCTACATAGTAGTACATCATAAAGATTACTACATATGAACGGATTTCTGTTAAATGTAGAAAATATTATCGCATGCAGAATCTCACAGAAAGAGACATTACAAATTTAAGTTAAGATACCCTTATATTCTGCCCTAACTATAAATTAATAAATGAGAAACAAATGGGAAAGCGTCAGCACTATAATTTCTCTAAACACAAAGAATACATTAAAATGTCAAAAGTAACTCCACAGCAAGTCTCCTGGGCAGAAATGCATTATACATAGAATAACAAGCAGAATTCCAGCTGTTCTATTACATTAAGACTGATTCTAGAGATCCTCAAGATTCACCTGAGATCACATGGAACTTCAAGAATATTTTAACTGCATATTAGATCAAATCTAAAGTAAGTCTTTCCTGGAGGGTACAAAAGTCTTTAGCAGCATCTTTTCTTCCGCTCTGCTCATTTTCCTTTTTCTTTTTCTTCCTTTCACATTCCAGAAATCAGATACATAAATTACAGAACATCACAAAGGAATCTAGTTTTAGTACTTCTGGCGAAACTGAGAGAGATTTTCTTTCTGGATTTCTAATTTAGGTTAATGAGCTTAAATTTGTGGAGCACTTTTGAATGTTTTACCCCAGATAATAAGTTATAGCAATCATACCATTCCCAAGGGCATCATTCTTAACCAAAAATTGTCCCTATCATAACAGCTGAAAATCCCATAAAATGTAGAACTTCTGATTCTCTTCCCCTCTCCACCAAGTGCAAGATATACAGATAGAAAAAATATGTGGTTACCCTATTGTAGAAGGGCTGTAAACATAGAGAAGCAAATCTATTACAAGGCTACTATTAAGAATATATGTGCATAAACACATGCATATTCTTATATGCATATATAGTGAAGTTGAAGTACAAGGATTCCCAAACTACCTTTAAGCAATCTCATGCTGGTACCAAAGAAGTCCACCTACAGCAGGTTCTTGATTACTTTTCTACATTAGATACAGGCACCCCACCTACCTTGAAAATCTCTGCCCTATATCACAGCCTGCAGATTTGACAGGGCCGTGTACTCAAAGGCAGCATGGATGGTGACTGCCCTCGTGCCAAGAAAAGGGTCTCTCATTTTGCCATTGCCAGTTTTGCAGTCCAGAACCTGCACCCCTGAGGCCATGGGCTTCATGCCAGGAGGAGAAGAAGTAGCTCCTCCTGCCCGCACATCTGGTGGTTTGTATTTTTTCGTTGGTCAATTGATTTGTTTGTTGGGTTTTTTTGGTTGGTTGGTTGGTTGGTTTGTGGGTTTTTTTTGTTGTTGGGGTTTTTTTTGTGTTTTGTTTTGTTTGTTTGTTTGTTTTTTTATTATTATATATTTTGTTTGTTTGTTTGAGGGGGTGTTAGTCTTTGGTTTTCAGGTTTTTTTCTTTTTTATGTATATCTTGTTAGCTCAAAACATTTCTCCCAGAAAAAGGAAAAGGCTTTGTTTCACCAAACACCTTCTAGCTTGCTGTGTTAGGTACTTGCTTATAAATCATTAAAATAAAGCCATCAAGCTAAGTACATTCCCTGAAATAATTGAGTTGCGTTGCTGGTAAATTTGTCCTATTTAAACACAGTCCACAAGAAAGAATATAGTTCTTCAGGTAAAGTAAGTTCACAAGCAATATGCTAAATGCCACTTCTGTACCTCAAACAGAAATCATACAAACCATTAATCAAATATGCATCATCATCCACATTGACAGAAATCAGAAAGCTTTCACAGCCCAGAAAACTCAGGCAGCAAAAGTAAGTGTGAAAGGAATTCTAAGCAGGAGACAAATGATAGAGTTCATGTCTCTACATTTCTGGAAGACTTCAGAAAGCACAGTATTAAGACAGTCTCTCTTATCCATCCAACCTACAGCAAACATGCATCATCTTTTCTGCTAAAGAATTAGCCTACTACCACTCTGCAGAGTTAACCTCCAAGCATGGGGAAAGGAAGGACCCTGCTGGACCTCAGCCGGGGATCTCAAAAGTGAAAATCACCTTTGGCTACCTGCTGGAGTATGTAACAATGGTGTGGCTACAGCTAAGGGCATTAGCACACAGTGAGCCTCATTCTTCTACCTCAAAATCTAGAAAGGAGCAGGGTTCCTGCTACTCCTGTATCAGTCTAAATGAAAAACAGCTACTTTCAACATCTGATGATAGCCCAAATAGCGTTTCCAAGATGCTAAAGACCTTAAGAACTAGAAATAAGAATCTTTAACATTCTCCCCACCCAACCCAATATAAAAACATCAAAGACATTCCCCTTTATCTTTCGTCAAGTCCCAGACCAAGTCCTTCACACACCTTTATCGGAGAGGAGGGAAAGATATTAGGATTTTCATATTCTTTAAAAAATAATTACCAAAACCAACAAATGTAAAGAAAATAGTTGACCTTGAAAATACATCCATGGAAAAAGCAATTGTTTAAGTCAGATTCTCATGTTTAATAAAGTAAGTGAATTTACTGTATTGCATCACTTTGAACAACGGACTTATGCCAGATGAACACCCATACCTTCATTAAGCAACACCCACCTACCAGAAATGAGCATGCTACTTTTATCCTGCTACAAACTACAGAGGTGGCACTCTTCTGAAGGCAATCAATCAGAGATTGCTTTGCAACATCACTGTATTAAGACTGCCAGTGAACTGCAATTTTAGAAAAAAACACCACCAGCCATTTCTCTGCCATTAAAATAATACAAGTTCTGCCTTTTACAGTCCTGTTGTTTGTACATCCACTTCATGAGCTGCTGTAGTAGCAATATTATTATTGTTATTAAAGTGCATCTTGTTGGGTTTATGACCCTGTTTTCAGCTATAAAGCACTGTACTTCAATCAAATTATTCAATGTCTTGCATCTTTTTCATATTTCTTGTGTAGACAGAAAGGAACTTGCTGTCACAAAACAACAGGAAAGCTTTGTTTCACATCAGACTGCTTCTAATGTATCAGATTTTTTGTCATTTGGACAAAAAAAAAATTGTTGGTGATCAAAGATTAAAGTATCCAGCTTTTCAATAACAATGTTGAAGTAATATTCAGAAAACTGACCCTTTAGCTAAAAGTAGGGAAGTCTCATTAGACAAAATAATCTGGACCATAGTTCTTAGTTACTGAGCCCAATGGGTGACTTCATGCAAACATTCCCTTCTACAAATAGCTTTCCAGTCAGATTGTTTAGGTGTCTGGGGCTGCAAAATTAGACCCCGTGCCTGTTACATGCTATGTGTGGTCACAGAGTACACAGTACAGTGGACATATTTCTGAAGCAGTATGAAAAAACTATGCTGTCTTCAGCACAGTATGGAAAAAATAACATGTACACAACCATCGCATCAGATCTGCCAAAACCAAGATGTCCAACGAAATATAAAAGTGAACAGAGAAACAGAAATTTCAGACTAGTTTTACGAAGTTAAATTCACCTTCAAAAATGTTTCCCTTAACTTTTTAGGAGACTGATTTTACAGCAGTATTTTTCACTTATTCCATCAAAACATACGTAGTTAAGTGGACAAGCAAATACACCTCAATCTTGTTACCTCTTTAGCACTACAAACAACTAGAAATACAATTAAGAGTCACTATTGTGTCCCAAAGGCACACGAAAACCAAATTTAGGTAATACAGAAAATATAATTATTTAAAAAACATGAACTTTTTGTAATTTAATAGGCATTTGATTAATGCATATGATTTTAGATTATGCTGAAAAGCTAGCTGCACATAGTTCTGAAAATCAGAAATTAATAATAAAAACACAACATTAAAAGTGATAGCTGTATATTTTCCTCCTTTTAACAATAATATAAGAAGAGATGACATGCTGTGTATGCTGTGTTAACACAGTTACACCCATTGATTGATATTTGTTTACAGTGAGACTTGAAGATACGCTGAGGTCTTCCAAAACTACCACCATGCCATGATGCAAAGAGGATGACATCAACACATGACAAAGAATGAAAAGCAGCAGCTCCCCACTTCTGCAGCAAGCCTTGTGCTCACCGATTTCAGCACTAATCTATGAAATAGAGATACTCTGCTTCTGTACAAACTTAAAAAAAAAAAAAAATCCTTATGATGGAAAACTTTCTGCCCTTCAAGGTCAATGCTTTGCTTTAGCTAAGCAATTTCACACAACAGGGTATTAGACCCTGCTTTTTGCAAACACAACTAGTCCTGCATGCCTACTCTGTTTGGGTCCAACAAATGGATAACTGTATGTTTACAAGAAATACTAACTGCCACAGACAGAATTGCCTTCTGCTAAAGGAGATTAAAGCATAATCTCTTTCCAGTAGATGGCATGTTGATAGCACTGTATCATTTTTTAAACTTCCATCATGTGCTGTTGAAAAATTACTATATGTTCTACACAGCCAGTTAAAAATCAAGTGACTGAAAGCAACTGCTGAACAGAGCAGTCCGGGACTTCCATAAATCTTCAACTCTACAGAAGAGTTTCAGTCTCCTTTTTAACAGGATGACCAATCTGGTATCAAAAGCAAAACTTCACTTTGCAACACATACTGTACTTGGATGGAATTTTAACTAGAATTTCTCTTATGTTGATCATTTCCATCCCTCATTTATATAAGAACATAAATCATCATGTGCCACAAAATTATACTCTTATGAAAGTATAACCACTCCTCAGAGTCATACTGTTCATAATTAGCATTTACATGCCAACTTCAACTTCACATTCTTTTCAACTGTTTTTTGAATGGTGGGGAGGGATTTGAATTTTTTTTTACAATTATCAAGAATGAGCTACAATTCATTTTTCATACAGGTAATATTTTCTCAAGAAGATGAGGACCTGCTTTTAGAGTTTTATACTAGATACCTTGCTGCAGCTTAGTGCCCTGAATGTTCAAGTAGTTTGTAAGACAATTCATAAAAACAATAATGTATGAAAATTTAGAAGAGTTTTCTACATCTCTTTTCACTATGGTTTAATCTGTGCAAGTTTATGCAAGATACAAACCTACACCTGCAAAAGCTGGCTTGGTTCTTCTTACCCTTTTTAACTCTAGCATAATTTAGAAAAGAATGTATCCCTTAAATTAGTGTAAAATTATTAATCTAAATTGACAAGAAGTTTCACACTTGCACACTTGACTGCTAGTGAATGTTTCCTTAGACTACTTATTAAATCAGAAAGGATAATCATTAAATCACAAGATATTATAGTTTTCCTCCAAATGTTAGAACTCAAAGAGCATCAGAGTAGTTCGTATGGACTGGTGCTGTAGAGTCCCTAAATAAGAAGTGTTACCAGAAAAAAGTGCTTCTTCCTCACCAGTAACACCCCCCTCCAAATAAGTGAAATAATTGAAGCATTTAGATATTACCCATTTCTCCCTACATTCGAGTCCTCCTCCCACTGAGAGATTTTCACAGGTATTATTTGACTGTGTTTAAATATGTACAGAGATGTGCTCCTGCTCTACCTGAGTACTTAGCAGGAGCACACTTTTTTCTATTTTCCTTTTTTTTTTTCTTACATCTCAGTGAACAATTAAGGCTTAAAATTTTCAGTGCTGCTGCAAAAAGATGCTTTGATATTCATTTTACAGGATGAGACCAAGAATAAGGGAAAAGACATGTAAGGGATATGTACACGCATATATCCTCTGATAACATGCTTTACAGACTTGCTACTAAGTACCTTATAAACTTCTAACACAGCAGATAAATACCACAGTCAAAATTTGGCCTTGATTTTCTGATAAGGAACTAAAGTTAAGAAACCTAAACTGAGAGCAGTGTCACTGTAACAGATCTGCTCTGTACCCAGCATTAACTTTCCATCTGTGTACATCAAGACAATGGGATAGAGTGTCTCAGTTTTATCTTTTCTTTGCTGAACATGTTATGTCTACAGCATGGAGAATATACTATCTCAGAGCAATTGAGCTGTACACATGGTTTTATCAGAACACTGCATGCTCAGAACAGGTTTTCTTTTTTAGCTGCAATAGATTTTGCTCATATTTTCCTCAGTGATTTATTATACTTGCACAGAAAGGAATGCTTCTAGATTGCAGCAACTTTTTAACATATTTCCTGGCATTGAGATAACACTGCAACGTCTCAGCTGCATTTCACAGTGAAAAAGGTAAGCTCTAGGTCTATGTTCAGAAATAAAAACATGAACTGAGATAAGATTGTTCAAGTGTTTATATTTCCTGTTCTCTGTAAGAAAAAACATTATCATGTTCTCAATTTCAGCTGTTTGGCATCCTTATTTCCAATGAAACAGACTCTATCTGTTTTTACTACTATATATATAAAGCTTGTATTTGTTACTGTCTTGTTACATCTCACAAGCCGTGGGTCAACTTATACAGGAGTAGCACTTTTGCATCATAAAAAAAATTAAAAAAAAAAAATGAAGCCTAGAAACACTAGAATACTCAGTATCTTTCAGAAAATTGGGAGGGGGAGGGGCAGAGATAAGAACCAAAGATATCTGGTCTAAACTTCGTACTCCAGTAAAAGCTAAAATCTATATTATTTCTCTTGAGATTACTGAATCTAAAAAAAGCGAACAAAACAGGGGAACTCCAAGCAAAATCGCTCTCGGTACTCACCTAGCGCTGAAAACCAGTGCAGGGAAGAGAGGCAGCAAGTAATAAGCAGAGATGAATTTCATCCTGGAGCTCCTCTGTTTTGCTCCGTTCCTCACTATCCTCTTCACACCGGCTCTCACCCCCCTCCCGTCTCCTCCTCCAGCGGCCCCGGTGCCTCTCCCGGCCCGGCGAGCTGCCCGCCCTGGTGCGGGAGGGTCCTGGCTCCGCCAGCGCACGGCGACAACAGACCGAGCGAGGAGGGGAGCTCCGGGGGGGCTCTGAGCTCCAGGCGTGATGTCACGCAGCACAGTGAGCTGCTGCTGCTGCTCCCCACCCAAAGCCCAGCCTGCCCCAACCCGCCCCCCCCCCCGCCCGGCTCCGGCCGCGCCCGGCAGGATGCGCTGGTACCCGCGGAGAGCCGGGCGCTGCGCTCCAGGTTCCAGCGGAACGGAGCTGAGAAATTCTTCCCAGAAGGAGGAGAGACCGGCGGGGGAAAAAGAAAAAAAAAAAAAAAAAAAAAAAAAAAAAAAAATTGGGAGAAAGTACAATAAAGTACAATGGAAACAGCACCACTATCTTCCACTGTCTTGCAATTAGTGTCTCTATTAGAAGTGAATCTAGTCACGACTGGGGAGACAGACGCAGGAATTGTTCCAAGCAGGTGACAAGTTACAGAGGAGCCTGCCACTACATCTGGAAAAGTATCAGCAAAAATTCACAAGTTAGTATTTCAATTAGGTATTCGCTCATCCCAGTGCCACATCAAGTTGAATGTAAGAAGAGAAATAACTTCCAAAATGGTGTTTTGAAACACTGGTGTCATCTCTAAAAGCCCTTCATCACCTAAAGCAACTGATAAGACTTTCAGAGCAATTAAGACTATTTTTCCTGCTTCCTGTGTTTGTATTTTCACCTGACCTTAATCTTGATTTAAATAAATCAGCATTGCTTAAAGCTGTGTTCAGAATCTAAGTACTCCCTACCTTGACACAAGTAAAGATCATCTGATGGCAAATCATATTAAAGTATAATATTAAAACAAGAGCCATCTTTCTATGCAATACAAAAAAAAAAAAAAAAAATTCAAACTTGTAAACAACTGAATGAAGAGTGATCATTACAAGAACGAGTTCTGGTTACTTATGTACTTGTCAAGTCATATGAAAAGCATCCAGAAACTACATTATACATCACATGCATAAAAGATAAATTTCCATTAGTTTAAGCTGGTGGGTCATCGTATTCAACTATTGAGGAGCAATTTTTGGAGCCCATCATAGCAAATAGAAATTCACTGTTTGAAATGAATGGAAACCTTTTTGAAATTGACCCTTAATAATACATTCACATGATATACAAATAAAATTAATAAATTAAATTATTGGTTGCACTCTTCAGTAACAAAGTGAGAGAAAGGGAAGAGAAAAGAAGAAAAAGGCAATGTATATAGCCAGAAAGGAATAAAATAATGTATTAGACTTCTCTTCCTTGTGTTCCAACTCTAGGTGTTTTTTTTTCAGCACACCTAGCAGCAAGTTCTATTCAACCACATTAATTTAAATCAGCATTTATTGTTATTTTGATGCTACATACCAGCATGAAAGAAACAGTCATGTTACCATGGATACTTATGATAGAATAGTAAAAAGGTCATAAAAAGTGCAGTCAGCTTGTCATTTTCTCTTTCCGAAAAAGCCAACCTTCCTAGGCTACCAGGCACCTCACAGTCACGTATCAGCAGCTAATACTTCTTTCATCTTACTTTTATGTGCACACACACTGGGTGGAATGGGGGGGGGGGGGGGGGGGAGACACTGATGCATCAAGGGAGAAAATTAGGCCTGATGATGCTGAGCAAGCTTGAGAAAGCTCATGAAATGTTTCAACTTGAGACTTTTTTTAATTCTGCTACTGCTCTGCATCTTTTTTTTGGCAGGGGGATGAAATAGCGAGATCTACTGCTGAGTCTTCGTTTCATCTCCAGGGTTTTACTGTGCTTGCATAGGAGAACATCTCCACAAGTGGTTGAGCGGCTCCAGTACAGGTAGTCTGCAGCTATAATAGTGCTACATCACCCAGACATTACATTATCATTCTTTGCATAATTTCTCCATCCTGATCAGAATTGATTGAACAATTAGGAAGCTTTCATGCTCACCAACTGTGCTGCTTTAGTCCTGCTCTGATGTGAATATCCTATAAAGACTGTCCCAGCTCAGCTTCAGCCCATGCTCACGTCAAGGGCTCAGGGTACAAGATTTGGAGCAAGCTTTCCTGGCCCAGGGCAGGAGAGGGGAGCAGGGGCTCCCCCTCTGCTGGGACTGCGCCAGCCCCCAGCCAGGCCCTGGGCAGAGGGCAGCCGTGGCCAAGGGGGGAGTGCAGCAATTGCAACCCTCAGTGTTGAAATATGCACAGGTGAAATTGTATTACTGTGAAGAGAAACACTCCACAGTGAATTGAGGTAGGACAACAGGAGAACCTGTATTTTTAGAGGTAAATTTCTATAATTAAGGACTGGGCACCTAATCTTAGATGCTACTCATGTCAGACATGATCATGCTGAAGCTGCTTGCCTTTCCCCCCCACCTCGTATTCAGCTAACTGACCTTGATGTGGAGCTTTCTATTGTTTTGAAAGGTTTGTGGTTTTTTAGTTTGTTTTTTAGAGGAGATGTATTTTAACAGTGTAATGTGCATCTTAAGAAAATAATAATATATTTATACCAAAAAATGGGATAGAATTGTTTGCAGATTTTCTTAGACTGTCTAGTCTATTTAGTGCTATGTACACTTAAAGTGAGATCAAATATTAATGTATAACAACTTCAAAGACATTGGACAGAAATATTCCATCTGAACACATTAAACGTGGAACTCCAAAGAAATATCATATTCTCACTGGTGTAATTAAAGGCTTTCCATTCCTTGGCTCAAATTTATGGACAGTCTTACTAAATAAATAATTACTCCTAGAGTAGCAAGCAGAGTAAGGTGATTATAAATGCTCTTTTGCAAATAACCATACACAGAAAATATAAATAAGAAAAAAATGGAACTACTATTGCAAAATTCCAAGGCATTTCAGACACTAGTTGTCACACAGGTTCTTGCAAGTCTGGCTAAATAAACTGTTAAGGTAGGAATACCATTGCCTGCTTTAGAGAAGAAAATGAATCAACTGTCTCCCTTTGCAAAATATAGCACACGCTTATGCTTGCCAGAGCAGAAAGACATACACTTATGCCTGTATTTATGTAGTAACTACTATAGCAGGGGTCCTAATTTTATTTTCATTCTTCAGAAATAATGGTAATAAAAAAAAAAGGAACCATGAAATTATGGTGTTTATTATATTCGGTTATTCTGAATGCATGTGTTAGTAGAAAGAAATTTCTATAAATATACTTAACGAAGGAGACCATTAATGTAGCTTGCTGTTGAATATTAAAATTTTAAACATTGAAGGCTTCACAAGACTTTGCACAGAAGCCTTGCAAAAGAATAAGCGTACAACTGTTGGAAGAAATAAAATGCATTTTATTGCAAGGTGCTTTACAGATGCAATACATAAATTTTTATTTGTGAAGAAAACCTACAACTGAGGTAAAGCTATGGGTAGAACTCAACTACCTCAGTTCCTTGTCCAGTGCTCTGTGAAGCAGACTACATTATGCCATCGATACCATATCACCACTGCAGTGCAGTAAATGCCAGCTTTTTAATGTATTTTCATGTGTGTGTATATACATATACATACACACATTCAAATGCATATGTATATATATTTTTGTTGAACTGAAACACCATTTTAGATAACTACAACAGTAACTTGATACATTTTTGCATTCTGTAAAGCCTACTGCATTGCTATGTCTGAAAATGAATAGCCAGACACACTAAATTCCCTAGTAATAATATAATCTCTGAAATACAGCATGATAAATAACATCTTAAATAATGGAGGAAGTACAAAACCACAGACATCAGTATTCTCTTCCTGAGGACAACTATTGTGAGCTAGTTAACATTTCAGACCTTGGTGCTGCAAACGGAGTACAAGGAGAGTTCTGAGCAGGAGCAGAAGACACCAGCAAATCACAGGAGACACCAGCTCTTATTCACATTTCTCTCTCTCCCAAAGAAAGATTTCACTTTAACTTTGAAAACAGATTTGGTATTTCTTTTCCTAATTTTCCTCTTGCTCTTCCCACTCCATCTTCTCATTCCTCTCCCCCCAGTGGAGAGTTCGTCTGTCTTTTGAAATGCTCCCTGATTTAACTTTTAACAAATCTGTTAAGCTACCAAACGGCAAAACATTCTTACCAAAATAGGAAGGCAAAGCATAAGTCTCAGGGTGAAGTATTTCAATATACTGGGCCTAATATTTCATATCCACATGTACAAACACTATCAGCACAAACACATACATAGAATTAATGCATGCAGTTTATTAATGCTCTTGATTGAAACCTAACATTTTAACAATACCACTTTGTGAGATAATAGGTTTGGGGTGACCGATTCCCAACTCAATGTTCACCATGCATGCTTTTATAAACACTGAGGGAATGCACTTGCTGTAAAAGCTGAAGCCTTTGAGACTTGCTTGCACAGCTTGCACTTGCTTGGAAAGGAAGGTATGTGAGTGACAAATGTGTGTAAAAACTGTGGAAGACTTTCCAGCAGTGCCTCCTTCAGGAGTGCATATTTCACTTCCATTGAAAAGCATGTATTTCAGGCAAGACAGGATATCTGTTATTACCTCTTACAAGTATGCACATAGTAGAAATATTCAGAATCACATAGCTAATGAAAATTTCACAGCATCTCAAAGGAAGCCTGAAATGCTATTGTCTCAATTTTTTGAAGTATTAAAAAATAAATTTCTAGCCGTAAGTTTAAATACCATATCACCTAACAAAACAGCGTTAGGATACTTGCTCACAACACACTGATACATCATCTTAACATGTATACAACTAAAAATTGATGTAACTGCCCAAGGATAGTGCCTAACTACAGTACCAATGAAAGAAAGGAAAAAAAAATCCTGGCTACCTCAGTGCTGGAATTATAGCTTAAATGTCGGAGTTGAGTAAAAGCTGCTACAAAGGTCCCTCTAAAGCTCATTTAAACTTTTTAAGAGATTTTCAAGATAACCTCTTTTAAATCGAAGAACCAGCCAATTCAGAAGCAAGTTCATTAAAATAATAAAGTAAATTCAACCTCATTGTTAACTCTGCTTTTAGCAGGTTAGACTTACAGTTCAAATTATCATTTGCACCAATGTGAAAATATATGCAACCCACACAGGTTTGCTATTAAAGTACAGAGAAATGAGCATTCTCATAAGCATGTGATTACAGGAAAAAAAAAAATCAGAAGTTTTATTTCATTCTACAAAACACTCTCTTATCCACTGTTCAAACCGGCAATGATTATATATTTCATTTTTAACATATCTGGACTGCCTACCTCTGTTTTTATTGAAGGCCTACATTTTTATGTACTATCACAACTGGAATAATTCTAGTAGTGACAACAAGACTTGTTCCAAACACTACATACATGGTAAGAAGCAGTTCTAGGATCTTGAAAAACAAAACAACAAAACCAACTCAAGAATTTCTGGATTCCCCTATGTTGACCACAGAGTCAGCAGTGTTGAACCTCTTAATCCATAAATTTACATTTCAACTTGTATGCGGCAGAGGAAAGGGAGGAGAAGAAAACAGTACAAAGGAAATCCAATCTTCTACTTCTTGATGCATAGGTTGCGAAAAGTACAAGAACTAGGATCAGTCCTCAACATCTACAAATGACCTGCAGTATATTCCTTGGTATTAAGCAACTCAGAACATTTTTTTTTGTTGGAGCTTCTGCTTTGTAAGCTGTTATGAAATTCTCTCCTTGTACATCAAAAACAAATAAGCCCTGATAACCTGTAGATGCTGTCATGTGTGATAATGTTTACTTAGATTCCACTGTACCAAACACATCAAGTCCAAGGTTTCAGAGAGGCCTCTCATTCTGTAGCTACAGGAACTGAGACTTAAACACACCACCAGGTTCACCAAGGTCACTGAGAAAAATGAGTTGGGACATCTTCAGAAACAGTGTTTCAGTCAGCAGTCATTGACACTGGAACTCTGTTTTTAACATCTCAGAGCTGAGGTTTTCATATACCCAGCAGACACCTCAAGGCAAATCTGCCTTCTCATACCAAAATTCAATTCTGTTGTCAGCATTCATTCAAAACTGAAGGCAGAAAAAAATATGTGCATAACAAGGTGATCTGACAATTTACACACAGGTCCATTAAAGATTTATTTATTAACTGTGAAATAATTTCTTGTTTATTTTCATAAACAGCGATAAATTGGATAAGTTTGACTGCTTAAAGCAAAAGCTACTTGATAATGCATCCAAACAAAATAAAAGTAATTTCAGAAAATGTAATAAATTTTTTTTTCTCCACTTCTGTGAGACTAATTTGTTTAAAAACTGAAAAACCTACACAGAAGTATTTTAATAACATTTTTAACAAAACAAGGAAGAATAAAAAATTTCAGTCACATCTGAGTAGCCCTGGAAAGGTCAGGAGTTATTCTTTCTAGTTTCACAGTATAGGGACTTATTCTGGATATCAGGTTCAACAGACCTCAGAGTATGCTAAAAATATATTTAAGGACTTTTTTCCAGTTTACATATTTCGTTTATTTTAAAATCAGTTTGGAGTTCAAGAGGACTTATCTAATACGTTTTCTGATATATCAAATAAGGCTCAAGTTGTATGATAACAACCACTGTTTTTCATTAAGGAAGATAAGTCTTTAATGAATTGTCTTCTCCTCGTCAGAATATAGCATATTTAGCACCAAAATTTTTCTCTTAGAAACTGAGACACTGATTAGAATTCCCTTGAAAATCTCAACAAATGTTTCTCTTCAAAACATTTATGGTAATTTAAACCTTTGCTCCCTGCTTCTCTTCCACCCTCCCCTTAATTTAAAACAGTAAAGGTAGGCTGGTACCTACACTTAAATGTAGGGCAGATGATATCTGCCAGTATATTTAGAACCTAACTGACCATCAGTTTTAAAAATTAAAAAAAAAAAAATGTAAAACGTAAGAAAAAAGAGCCATGTGTGGAAAGAAATTAAATCCAATTAAATCAGTTCTAAAGCATTTGGTCTTCTACAGCTATAATGAGATTGAATGAGATCCAAGAAAGAATTATTACAATGAGGTCATTATGATATTTCAGTCTTGAACTTCACAAACATCCTAATCTAGATGATCCAAATATCAGAGCTGGTACCTATACTACTCAGACTCCTATACCCAAAGTACCTAAGCATTTTTGATAAATCCACACATAATTTGATCACCATTTACCAGCTGGGAACCTATGTTGTGAATTCATTTAAGACACTTGGGAGAGGGAGGGTGTGGAAATCACACAAGGAAGCTACTGCTGATAAACTACTTATAAGAAATCTTGCATTATAGTAAGTATTTCTGACTTCATGTTAAAAAACATCAGAAGTAGTCTCTCAAAACTCTAAGTGGAAGTCAGATAACATGCAATATAATGACTAATAGTGTAGAAGATACATATATAACCATACCTAAGTCGTGTCATTCTGAAACTGCTATAGTTATTTATGGTGGTCATAAATACATTTCTCACCTCATTCTGTATTTGGGTTGCTTTACTGTGTTGTTTCATAATATACAAGTTGTTATAGTGTTTTTATGGCCAAATAGAGGTTACCAAAAGACACTGTGAGAGAATAAGAACGTTCAAGGTTTCTTTACAAAGCTACAAATAGAACATGTTTCATGCTCTTATTCACACCAGTGACGTCCATATGTGCCTTCCTCTCTGCTTAAAGAAGTCTGCATAACTTCTTTTAATAAAGTAGCAATGCAAGGCTTTAACTGGTAATGGGATTTCCTTGATGAAATAATGAAAATTTCCTAATATTTTGAACTCTTTTCTGATATAACCTATTAAAAAGCTGATTTTTTAAAAGCTAGCAGAAGTGCAGCTCTAGTTCAAAATTTATTAGTTATGACATGCATTAAGATTATACTATCAAGATCATATCAAAATGTCATTACTGCAGAATTAATGGCAATTCAGTGAAAATTACTACATTCTATCAACAGTGAGACTGTCACACTAATATTATGTTACATCTGCATCATTACAAAATCTTGCAGATCTCTGCATTATAATGGAACAACTGCTTTTTTTAAAAAAACACAAGGTAAGTACAGTCGGAAACAGTTAAGTCAGCCTATGTCACTACGTTTATTTTTCATATTAATTGTATATACATTTAACACATGTCTCATTAATAGTCTAAAACATACAATCCATACAAATGCATGGTAATGAACAGAGTAAAGTGTCTGTCATGCAGCGCAAATAAGTATGACCAAGACAATTTTGTTCCATTTACCTCAAAAACTTCAGATGTTAGCTCATTGCTTTTGTATCCCCATATAGTGCTGGGAATCACAGTAGGAAAACAGCATCTGTACTTCTCCACAGCCATCTGCGATTGTACATATCTACAGTGAAAACTGAAACATGCAGTAAAAAGTACGTTCAGACCTGAGATACTGAGCTCATGAAAACCCTTATGGTTTCACTAACTTCAAGGAAACCACTACTTTATATTTTCTCAAGATATAGCCTAAAACGATTTTGTAACACTGAAGAATTATCTCATAGTCTTCTTACTGATCTGTAGTTGCAAATTAAAGCCAGGTGTCTAATTTGATATACATACTAATTGGCCAACATTAGTCATATTTTAAAAGTACTAGTACAGAATTTGAACGATCTTTTTTAATTTCAAACAACATAAAGATTGTTTAGGAATCTCCTACTGGTGCTATTTTTCAACACCACCAAAGAAAATTAAAAATAAAAAGCTATCGGAAAGGGGAGAAAAAGGTAGTTTACAGTGGTGTAACCACAAGATCTTCACACTTACTCCAGCATTCCTCACTACCAAAAGCAGTAAAACAAAACAGTGCTAATAGTCCTTATTTGTTATTTACCTCTCAAGATTTTCTTCATCTTTAAACAAAAGAAAACAACCAGAATTTCTGAACAGTGGCATAACATAAGATTTCTTGTTCTGTTCGCTTTTTCATGTTATTGCCTGATTTCATAGAATGCGCCATTTCAGCATCATTATTAGGAAAATGGTCAGGCATAGGGTGTGCTATATGTCACCTATGAGGTCTAGTAACAAATAGAACGCAATTCAATTAATGGATTTCAGCTGAGCCCAGAGGCTAAAACCGCAGTCCTTAAACTCTGTTTTTCCAGCTCAGCTTGCCACTGAAATGATGCTGGAGTTCTGAACATGCTTCCAAACCATGTTCCCCAATTTCTTTTTTTTTTAGATGCAGTAGAATGTAAAATTATGTTCACATAAATGCAAAACCTGTTACAAATGCAAAAAAATAGTTTAAAAAGAAGATTTAATAAGCCTGCTTTTGAGGTAGCTGAAAAATCAAAAAGACTAATGGTGGACAAATGTAATGAAAGAGGCAAAGAGCCCTCTCCTGCCTCATGGGGGTTGCTGCGGGACAGAAGAGAAACACATTTGGAAGTATGAAAGGCACCATGCTACGCACACTAATATTGTGGAAATTTAAAGAACAAAAGTAGGCAAGGTGTCAAAAATCAGAGTATTTTCCAAAACTCAGTAGGAACTCCTGTACTTAAATGAATGCTAAAATGACTACAACTTAAATCCTATGTTAACCAATTAGACAGATATATAGATCTGTTTTTTCTTCTATATAGATACATTTTCTTTCTACAGGAACATTTTGCTTTATTACTTTCATTCATAAGTATGGGGTTTCACTCACTCATGAGCTGTCCTTTCAGATTTTAGGAGAAATATCTATACAAATAGTTACATGTGATTCACTGAACACAGGAAACCTTTCTCTCTACTGATGTTTTGTCCATTCCCATCTCTCTTCCCAAACCTAGTTTTCTACCAGGAGAGGTAAAAGAAAGATGTATCAGTACTAATGTCTGGAAAGCTCAACTGGAGAAACAAAGACTGTCACAAGGGACTCTCTGGCAGTGCACAGAGCTACTAGTCACCCTCTGTTCAGCCACCTCATGGCTGGGTGTATTGCTGCTTTTCTTTCAAGAAATGCGTAATCTTGCAAGGGGGAATACATCTAACAACTATTCTTGCTGAGTAGCCACTGGCTAGAAGATTGGAGTAGAGCTGATTTTTTTTTTGTCATAGTAATGAACTGGGTCACGGAAAGCTCATGCAAAAAGAGGTCAGCATTCAAGCAGCATGCAACATGGCATCTACACATGTAACTATGACACTTTCAAATCCCATTCTTTAACCACAATAGGTTCTGTGGAAAAGTCATTTATTTGAACTGCGCATGAGGTAGGATAATTTGGCCCCAAGTACACTGGCATTTCAATAAAACCCTCTAGAAAAGCACTCCACAGTATAATTCACTAGAAAAACAGAGCCTTCATTCTGGCCTAAGCTGATAAAAACTACTGAGCATCTATTATAATATAGAGCACTATACATTAAGGGCACCTGGGACATTTAAGCCATCTCTGTTTAAAATAGGGACCAAATGCATTCAGGCAGAACTTCAAAGATGACAATACATTGCTAAATCCACCAATATTGAGCTTCCTAAAGGTCAGCTTAAAGACACGTTTCAGCTTCTGCACATGTTAATTACATAATATACATGTTAAATACATAATATACAATTACAAAGTCATGTTTTCCGAACCATCTGCTCCTACTTTTTCATGTGAATTTGTGATTAGATTCACCTTCTAACATCACCTTCACTAGAAAGATACCAAAAGAAACCAAGCATTTCTCTGACATTTCTAGCTCCATCTCTCTGAAGATGTATTCTGTGTCTTTCTCAGAGGGCAGATGACTCTGAATTTAAGGTGGCATATTCTTTCATATTTTTAAATAAGCTGCTGAGAGATTGGTAAAGCAAGAGGCATACTTCAAATGTGGCTCATTTCTTTGTAGCCAAGGTACCACACAGCATAAGGCTGGTCTATCTGAAGACTACTGAACTGGGAAAAATAAATTAAGGAAATCAGGAAAAAAAACAACAGGAACTGGTATTATTTTAAGAAATATTTTATTTAAAAAAAATAATAGAAGAACACGTTGTCTGCAAACCTACTCTGACATTTTTGCTCATCTTCTAGTCTTGTATTCTCTCTATGCTGGAAGGTATAACAGTGTTGTGTTTCGTTTTTTAAATAAAGCAGCAGTTACAGAAGGAAATGACTGAGATTCTTGGAGAGTAAGGTTGAAGTATCATGTTACTGTAGCTTTAAAAATAAACAGAAGTCTTTTTATCCCTTCTCAAATATAAAATTTATAGCTAAATTGTCATCAATACTGATTTTTATTTTGTGACTCTCAAAGGGTAAGTCTATTACCAAGATCATGAAAATCAAAGTATGCAGCAATATATTAGTATTTAATATCATAAAGGGATAGGAGGTGATGAAAGGCTTTGTTTACCATTTCTGAAGTATAAAAGAATTATCAGCATATAATTCATACTGCACAGAGAATTTCTTGGCTAGTGATTTTTACCCAGAACAGAACAAGCGTGACTAAAAGATTAACTCAATACATTATTTGAGTATTTCTACTGAGATTTGTTATTAATCTAGGACAAGCCATGTCATTTTAAATCTTCACTCTGGCTATCCTGTGAAATCTATTAAATTACATCTTAGTTCATGAAGAGTTTTTTATATAATCCTTCAGCTAATCACTTTTCATTAGCTAGTAAAAGCTAATGTCTAAAATTGCTAATTTTTTAAAATCAATATTTAGCCATGGAAAGTTCCATAAATGTTAGGAATAACTTTAAAAATTAGTACGTATCTACAAAATACTAATTAATACTTTGTGTTCTTTAGTTTACTTGTTCCCCTAAGAAACATCACAATTTAGAACATTCTACATTAAGTAGTTAAACCTTCTCCAAACAACTTCCCTGTATTTTCTTCTACTTGTATGCTTTTCTACTAAATGACCTTTAATGTTTGATGGTTCAAGACTTTCCTATTGTAGTTCCTTAATTTGGGCTTGATTCTGTCACAGATTTTAACAGAAAGACAAGGTTTTGTAGGTCACAAACCAGGCATATAATTAGCTACTTTCCCCTACCACCTCCAGCTGCCTGGCAATTGCCCATCACACAGAAATATTAATTGCAGAATCTGGCATAGCACTGTAAGTGACAAGGTGAAGCTCACCAAAAAGTTAATTTGATAACAAACTACATGAGTGAGACCCATACTACATAGGATTTAGGGTAGTTAGCTTCTGTTTTGTTGTTTGTTGTCCTCTGAGGAAGATGCCTTCCTTTACCAAAGTCTTCCAGCTATCACTGTACTGACCTTTAAATTTTTTAAAGCCACCACAGACTTCTTCCCATTTGCATCCTTCCACACAAGGAGCTACTCAGCCTACTTCAAAATCATGAATAGTACTGGACACAAAATTCTTCAGAACATGTTTTTACAGTTAGAGATTACCTTCAATATGCAATAACATGTGATTGTTTCTCCTCAACCTTGGCCAAACCTTTATAACCATAACATAATTTCTGTAGGCTTGACTGATCATGATTGCAGAAATGCTCTGAGGCAAGTAAATATTAGATAGCTTAGGTAACCACAATGGCTTTTATACAACAGGAGACAGAACTAGTGTACTCGTTCTATTTTTCTATTCTATCTATTTAAATATACTCACACTAAGGATAATTACGTCTTAAAAACAAAACAGCTCAGCCTTACTATTATGTTATTCTACTTTAGAGGAGCACTTAATTCCACGCCAATAAAAAGTGACATTTTGTTCATTAAACTCACTATTTTTCTTGTGAATCAAGTGAAAAAAAAAATAAACTAATGTAAAACCACAATAAACTAAACTCCATTGGGTAGCTCTTTGATCTCCTGAGTAGTTCTACTATTTGTAACTTTGAAGCCTATCTACAGTGACAAGTGATGTAGCCCTTTACAAGGAAAGTCATACACAGAACACACAGATAAACACTGTTGATAACACAAGTGTTTGTAATACAGGTTTGTTATCCCTTCAAACTGCTTATCCAATCTGAAATTCCTTTCTGAAATTATCTACCCACTTTGTTCAAGTTTCTATCTATGTGTTCTTAGAAATACCGTACCACATGGCATCAAATGAATTAACAGCCCCAATCCCAAACAAAACAATTGGCACTATTATGACATGCATCAGATTAATCAACCATGTGAACAGTATCTCTTTCATATTAAAAGTGTATCAGCTTTCCCAAAGATCAGAAAGTAACTAATGCGGAGTGGGAGGGAAACATGGCAGGGGAGGGGTGCAGGGGCACAAGAAACTTGAGGAAAGGGATAAATTTTGAAGTAAGATCTTAAAAAAAAAAAAAAAAAAAAACCAAAAAACACAACAAACAAACCAAACAACATACAAAGAAGCCCAGTGATCTCCACATGTAACCATTGTTAAATTCTGTATTAAAACCTTGGCATTTTTTGCCTTAACTTCTTAAGTTTTTTATAGAAAGGCAGATTGCAGAAGTTAACATAAATTAATCTTGAACAAGGTGGTATTGTGTTTATATTTTCCATTCACCCTTGCAGCACACCTTCCAAATCCAACTCACATGTTACTGATGACAGAAGGTAATTCTGTGTATGTGATTTAGGCTTTTTCTACCCCCCTTCTTTAGTCACTCTTTTTTTGGATATTTATTCTCCTCAGTCACATATCAGCTATATGTCTTGTTGATCACAAAGCAGCAGGTGGTGATGAATAAACACTTCAGCATAACTTCCTCGGAAGAGGCATAGCTCCGTACTAGTCATCTGCACAAAAATCTCATTGTAAATAGCATCTAAGCAAGTGACAGATGTTTTAGTGTAACTAGACTATGAGGGTAGCACACAGGTTTTGTTCCCACCCCCCCCTCCAATTTAGCTTTTTTAGGCTGTACTAACACAAATACAGCTCTATCAAATGTCACCGCAATTGCCTGTCAATTCTTCTTTCCTCCTCCTCTTCCATTCATTTTGTCCATGTGTCCTGTTCCACCCTCCCACCCCTTCACCAGCAGATAAATAATTCCCAGGAAGATTTTTTTAAAGAACATATTTCCTTGATAATCTTAGAACATGTAAAGAAATTATTTGTTTCTTTGTAAAAACATAAAAAGGAACCTATAAATCTAAAAGAACTAAAGCCATATATCTTCTTAACTACAACACTTTACAATAGCCAAACATTAACACATGCAAGATAAAAATCAAACCGAATCATTTATTGCAGGATTTTGCAAGCTTGAAGTTGTACTGGAGCATAACCTTTTTTAACAGATCTTAAAATTGTAGTTATTGCTGCAGCATATATTTAGATACAAGCTTGGCCTCAAATATGGACTGCTCCCAGAAGCAATATACTCCATTTCAGAGCTTCATCTTTCATACATATGCTCAAAGCCAGAAACTACAAGACAATAGTTCCTAATACAGGAACATAAAAATATCATTTAGATAACACTGGTATAGAATCATCTTTGGATAGCTGCTTGTTTGGATTATTTCAGAAGAATATTCAGGAAGCCCCATGCAGGATACCTAGGCAGGTTAATTTCAGTTAACAGTTAATTTTCTTTCACAGGCTTATTGTTTACATCCAAGTAGAATCAACTTGAAAATATGTATTTTTTTTAAACTTTATCTAAGCTACATTCATTCATGCTCAAATATTTTTTTTCCTAATCAATTCCTTAAAATCTGACATACTTCAGAAAGCAATTCCAATAAAAAATGGTTGTGTAAGAAAAAACATCTAATTAATTGATTATTAAAACTCACCTCAAAGTCATTATTTTAGCAATTCTTTGTTTTCTGGGGGCGCTGGTGAGCAGTTGAGATGATTTCTGCTCTTTTACAGTGGTAATAAATCCTTCTCCATTTGTTAGTTTCATATCTACCAGTTATGAGTTTACAAAATTTTACCATGCAGATTTTGATCTCTATTTGTCAACCCTAAATCTGCCAGACATCTGCTTCTGATGAGTTCTTCTGGAATAGCGTCCCTGTTTTTACCAAATTGTCTGTCACCTACTGTGACAATTTTTCTATCAGCAATTAATATAGTTTCCTAAATCATTAGTAAATCTATCTTTGTGCTCTAACTCCTGTTCAAAAATATTTTTTCCCATGCTGTAACCACTTTATTTTTTTTAAAGTCTTTTAACTTGTTTTTGATCCACTCGCATAAATCAATTTTGGGTTGCTTTTTTTTTTTTTTTTTTTCTCCCTTTAGAGCCACTTAAAGAGATTTTGCCTAATGTTTTTGAGAAACTGAGATATCATTTATCTTCTACTTCATCTAATTTATTATTTTTATTTTTTTTAAGAGATACTTGCTTAATGTTGTGGCTGAGCAATAAACAGAATGGCTCAGGATGGGGGAAAGCCCCAAGATTACTTCTCTATCTACTAATCCTGAGGCTGAACCAAGAGAATTTAAAGGAACTCAAGAGCTAGATCATCATGGCCATGTTCTCCACGTAAGCTGCAAGAGGGGCTAGGAAGAAGAGAAAAACTGCCTCTATCTTCAAAGTGTTTCTTCTGAGGATGATTGCCCTTTATATTGGACCCTCAAGCATCCAGGTCCTTGAGTCACATAAATAGCCTTCAAAAAGTGAAAGAACTTGTAATTCCTAGAGTACCATACACAATTTCACCCTTGAATTCCAGCACACATTATCATATCAGGATTTGCAAATGCCTTCCTACAATGCAAGAGAAAAAAACTAATTATAAAACATCCCTAGCTTTCTAACACTGAAACCCCCTGAAAATTAATTCAAAACACAGCTTTTGAGTTGAAAGGCATTATTCTTTGTAGAAACATACATCAGGATTTCATAAAGATGCGGTGACTACCAGCAGTGCTGGATATTTAGCTTCACAAGATAAAAAATTCCACTAGCATAACTCACGTCTGTATTCATGAACCACAGGTATTCAGTGGAAAAACAGGAGGATGAGTTCATCCCTGACAATTCTGCAGCCTTGATTCTCAGTCCACCTTAAGTCATCAAGAAATTTCTGATTATTCTAGCAATTCTCAAATCCAGTAATAAAATAATTTTCCCATTCTTAAATATAAGGACAGAAGATCAGTAATTCACAGCATGCGAATTAAAAGGGTAATATGACTTATGTTTACAGAGAAAGATATACAACATTTTTGAACTAGGCAGACTTTTTTATTAATTTAATTTCATTATTAGTTCCACATCCTTCAACTACAAGAGATCATAGAGAATTTATTTAGTTATTATTTCTGGCAGGCTGACACACTCACAGGCTAGTCTGATCCTTGTCGCACAATACAAACATAACCATTGTGCATTTTATTAGATTTAATGATTAAGTATGTGTTTTTCAAGCACAGACTGACACACTGCAGACAATATTATGTATTTAAGGAATTCAGTGTATGACTTGGATCACCATTTGATGGGTCTTTACTTAAACTATTGCCATTATGCTGCAAGGAGGGCTGGGGAATCTTTTCCATGGATATACCAGAAAGCATGGAAGGAAAATAAACAAACAAAAAAACCTAAACAAACAAAATCCCACAACCACAACATCACCACCTATAACAGAAGAAACACTCTTGTCCTCTGCTGGTTAGAAACCTAGATAGACAGACTCACTTTATGTGCAGGTGAAACATAGTAACAGGAAGCAGAAACTAGTTATTTATGTCTGAAAGAGAATTTCCTCTTTATTTTCAAAGAAGGAAGGGGAAGGATGCTGCCCTTGAAACACTGTAAAGAACTTTACACCAAAATTTCTCATTTAATTTGTGGTAAGTCAGCTTATTTGTTTGGGATGCCTGCAGCTAGGGAGATAGCCAGACTGCTATGTGCAATCAGTGAATGCTCTTAAAGGACACATTTACAAATAACTGTAATTTAGGTAGCTTGGACCAACACAGCACTTGGCCTTACGAGAAACAATTTCGCTAAAATAGGTTTAGTGCTTTTATGCTACCATTCTATTGCACTCCATGCTACTGATGCTGCAAAGGAGCTGGCTTCATGCTATCCCTGAAAATCTGTAGTCCTAGTCCAGAGCAGACTTTGAGGATTTACGAATCTCATCATTTATGTTTACACTAGGATGTTGTTGGCACTTTAGAGGAGTTGATTGCTCCAATCATACTAAAATTTAGGTTATGGGAAGTACCTACCTTAAAGCTCACTTGAAAACCTCAGCCTTTATTTCTTTCAATGGTAAACTGCCTAAGAAAATTCTTCATAGTAATATTTCAGAAGCTTTAGTCTTAAGATAAAATGCTATGTAAAGATTTTGCAAATATGGTTTTCAGTAGTTTTCTTTTTAAATATATGACCAGTAATAACAATTGCTCTGATTAAAGTACTTTCTGCTACAACTATACTTTAATTTAAAGACTTAGCAATCTGTTATGTTTTAGGTATATGCAACCATTTTCTAGCTTGTATTTTGCTTTGAAATATTGCAGTACATGCCTATTAATCCTAAGAAGATTGAATTATTTTTGAAAGAATATTTGGGTGATATCTCCAAACTTTTTCTTAGTATGTCTACATTTTTATCTATGGACAGAAATACTTGCATATATAGTTATACGTGACCGCATGGAAAGGTGACAGAACAGCTATTGCTCATTGTTTGTAGATTGTTAAGAAAAAGGACCTTATAGTCTGCTTGTCACCAAGTCCATCTGGACTCGCATTGTCTGATTAGGAGAGATATGTAAAGTATAGTTTATCCTTGAGTCATTTTTGCAAAACAACTCAGCTCTCACTTCCAAATACTCCCAAATCTAATACTACTTCTCCAAATAATGACTTCAAGTTTACAAATAATTTTATTCCATTCTAACCAAAGTCTTTTTAAAAATATATCAATTTTTTGATCTATCATTCTTTCTTACCATCTCTCCTCCATCTCCTTTTATTCCTCTTTCTCACTTAATGGATCTGCCAATTTTTTCCTCATGTCAGTTCTTCCTTTCAAACACCAGACCCTTTTTTTTTTTTTTTTTTTTTTAAACCTTGTGTTTGCATATATTTTCAATGTGACTAACTGGTGGTCCTTGAATGGAAGAATGAACAACAGTTTTGTTTTCAATAGACTTATCCAAATAAATTAATTTGTTGTGCCTAAAAGGGTCACCACAAGGTAGACTAAGCACTTACAGAGTTACTGATTGTAAAGCTGATGAGTTCTGGAGGCAGCATTGGGTGATCTCAGGATATTCTGTCTCCATACTGATTCTTGTTAAAATTAACCACAGTATTCTGGCAAAGGCAACAAAAGCTAATCATAAGGCAACTTCTCACTGTAAAATATCAATAATCCCATTACTGTAAGTGATCATGGCTTTGACAGATTCCAGTATTAATCTAAAAGATTTTATTAAATGTCATAGGGACAAGTTTCATTTCAGGGATTACTGCTTCATCACTCCTTACAGTAGCAGTCAGTGCTCTGGATTTTCTCTCATCTCTATTTGTTCTCCATACACAAGAGCAGAACTACATTCCCATTCCTCATTTCTCATCATTTCAGGAGGTAATTACAGGTCTACCTGTCAAAATAGGTAAGCGTTACATGTCCAATCAACCACAAATCAGACGCAACAACAAAGGAAAAACAATACCGAATTAATAATCTCCTCTCATTATGAGTCTGTATTCATAATGTATTCATTAATTTTAAAGTATTTTATTCTTTACATATGGGTATTAATGTCTATTTGATGGAATCACTAATGTTTACTGAAAAGTGTACTCTATTTTCTAACTCTAAATACACAATTTATTCTAACTATACAATTTATTCAGAAGTGAACCAGAATGAAGTTACAGCGTCACAAAACCACTCACTAGATTTTATCCACAGAAGGAAGATGCACGCAGCTCAGTTAACTTATCTTGAAGCAATACTCATTGTTTACAATATTCAGGCACTCAGTCTCTGCAGTTGTTAGCATGTTCACTGTGACAAATTTATGTTGTTATTCATTTTCTCATGGAAAGAGAAGAGTAGAAGTCTAACTACACACTGTCTGCAACTGAAAGATTCTCGGTGATCTTTTCTTGAGGAGCGGACAGATAAGACCACTTAGGTTTAGATCACAGTAGAGGCACTCCACTCCCAAAACTGAGATTTTTTTCAAATGTGCAAAATTGGACTATTAGAACTTATACAATTGTATCAATTCATATGTTCCACAGTCTCCCAATAATTCACCTTTACCCAGGCTCAAGAGCAAATCTATTCAGAACCACCTGCAGAACAGTCTGTGTAAGCAAGTTAGGGTTCCAAAATCTATCTTGCTGAAAGAGTACACACCCCTCTTACAAGCATGTGTCTCTATTCTAGATGCCTTGTTTTACATCAAACTACCTGTGTATTCCTCTGCCACACTGAAACATGCCCACCACCCCCAAGTGACCTGAATCTCCAGGCAGCACTCAATTGCATGCAAGTCATATAGTATGAAGACTCAGTAGAAATCAAATTCTCTGTAAGACTTCGAAAGCCAACCAATTTACAGGTTCATTTATGAGACACTATTGTGTATCTGTACAATAGAAGTGTTTAGTAGATTAATGTGTAAAACTACACTTCCATTCCAATACAGGTAAATGTTCTGTGCAAGCATATGCTGAAGGCTTTAAAGGGAAGTATGCTCATACATTTCTGCTCCTTTTGAATAACAATGCTCCAGTTAAGAAAGAAACCTCCAATTATCACTTAAATATTGATAGGATTTTCCTTGTAAGATGATATTTTAATGTGTTCTAATTGGCTTTATTTAACAGTGTATTTCACTATTGATTACTCTTAGTGCTGCTGTGCTGTTGCACAACGAGACATGATAAGCAGCTTCTCCACCAAAAGCAGTTTAGAGAAATTTATCACTAATTTGAACAATGTGCAGTCTAGAGCAATTAAGGAACAGGCTTTCGACTGCTCCAGCGGTTGTCAGTCTCTTGCTAACAGCTAACATAAAAGATGAACAAGTTACCAGGAGGAACTGCAAAATTTAAACTGTTCTCCAGTATTCAGGACAGTTATTTGGAAGATCAATTACACCTAAATTACTATCTTGAAAATAAAGACACATTGCTGGTTCAATTATCATGTATCTTAGAACACCACAGAGAAATGTATTTGTGCTGAGTAAGTTCTTCCTTTTTCTCCATTTATGCATCCCTCTTCTGGGGGAGCACTCCCAGTCATCACGTAAAAAAATGAAAAAAAAAAAAAGTCACTGGACTGTCATCTGCTTAAGAAAAATCACAAGCAGTTAGAGACTTGCAGAAGTTGTTACTCAGGATTTTCATATTCCAAAAGGAAGGAGATAATTTGAAGTTACAAAGTGGGTTTGGATGTTTTGAAAGATATCATTGCCTTTTTTTAAAAAGGGTGGGTGCCATGTGGAGTTGATCCTAAAGAACCTCCTTGCTTAAGGGACCACTAGCTCCAAGATGATGCTTACTTAGATTTTTATTGTTTCAGTATCTTATTTTTTGTTAAAGTTGTCATTCAGGATCACATTGAAGTAGTGCCAACAAAAATGCTTCGAAGCTCTGCTCATGCACTTCACCTGCCAAGGGAATTACATCAAATTGCTGATAACTACAAACCTGAGGTCTATTTAACTTAACAACACTCCACACCGTATGTGACAATATTAACTCCCTGTCCAAATCTCATAAGCTTTCTACAACTTAAAGCTCTGCCAACTGCATTTTAAAGGTAAAACACCCAGCTTTTTCACAAGGAAAAAATGGAAAAAAAAATAAATGATTGTTACAATGTGTTCTCTACCTCATAGTCTTAATCCTTTTGGTATTTCCACAGAGAAGGAAGAGAGAAGTAGAACATTTTTTCTTCAGTTATAGTAATTTATATCTTTTATGTCATATAACTAGGTGGCACACCTTAAATAAAAATCCTTGATGACTAATCCACAAATGAAACAAGGATGAGCTTGCCTTGAAAGAACTGAGATTGATACAAAAAGTCTAAAACTTTCCTTACATATATGTCATCTTCACAAAAGGGACTGTTCTTTATGTTTGAAGGCTTGATATAAAAGAAGGTGTTGCAATTTTATCTTCCCCTCCCCCCTGCTCCCACTGATATATATATATATATATATGTATGTATGTATATTAGTCAGCTAGACACTAGAAATGAAGTTCTATAAGAGGGTACAAACATTAACTGCATGAATCATCAACAGGATGCTTAGGGAATTTGCAACTCCAAAATTCTACAGCTGGAGGCATTCACATAAAATCTGCTAGTGCACAATGGAGACACTCAAGTGATGTGACTGTCATCAGATGCATGCATCATCAGATTCATCATTCCATGTAGTGCAGATGAGTCATCAGATATATAAGTGGCAAACATGCATAGAATAGAGATCAAGCATAATTCAAATTACTGGGCAATATTCTGGTGTGGTTAGAGTTTGTGTGCAGATTCAAGTCCTGTAGAGAGTTAATTCAACACAGACTCAAGAGATGCGATTTCTTGAGACTGAGAATATCAGAGAATTTCCTTCCTATACAAATTTGAGCAAGCCTTGCTTTACATTTAATTTCTTTCAAAGCAGATTTCTTTATAGAACATTGAAATCTATGCATTAAAAATGCTATAATTTTGCCACTTCAGTCATCCTCTTTTACTCATACTTCTGAGAAATATTATTATAGAGTACTTCAGTGCAGCTGGCTCGGAAAAAAATTCCCACCCCTAATATGACAGTAAGAATTTAAATGTCTTTCCTTCACTATTTCAGTTCATGACAGAAATTTTCCGCTAAACCAGAAATAACTTATAAATTTCCATTAACAATTTTTCAAAAAAAGTGTGACTAATTTAGTTGTACCTTTTATTCAAAGCTAATTATATTAGATTTAATTGAAACTCCAACAAAATACAAGGGAAAAAGTTATACATTCAATAATATGAAAAGAAAGAAAAAGTTCAGCCCCTCTCCCCCACAAAAGATCAACCCCTATACTGTTCAACAATTTACCTGTTGTACACAACAGCAGTTGATCACAGAGTATGTACATCAAATTTGTGCTTTTAGCTGATTCTAAAGTGCACAGACACATTAATGACTTTTTCTGCAATTCAGAGGAAGGATTTTCCTGTCGTTAAAAGCCGAAGTGTTGTTTGCTATAGAGAAATATCTGATTTACTAATGATGGCATTTAAGTTCAGAATTTGGTGAATTCTGTCAAAGAAACGTATATAGGACTTTATTAGTCAAACATAAAGCAAAGAAACTTTTCTAATAGAGAATATGACTACTTTTAACATGTTTGTACGGAGCATTTAAAATATAAATCAAGATAAATAGTTCATGTGTAGTTAAATATACACTAGATTTACTCATTTTCCTCAAAAGAACCTTAGTGTACAACACAATAGGTGACAACTATTAAACCTTGAAAAATTGCTGCAAATCATTTCATTACACTCTGATTAAAAAAACCTTTCCCTTCCACTAAATCCAAAGGTAGTTTCACTCCAACTTCAGTACTTCAGACATCAGACTAATTTTTCTATTGACTTAAATCCCTTCTACATTTCCATGAGTTACTCTATTCAGTATTAGGGGGGCTGGGTTAGACTTTTATTTCTTATTAAGCACCACAGTAATCTGGCATGTGAAACATGTCATGAGGACATAAGAATAGTTCCACAGACATAGCCCATCCTTGCTTCTAGCAGCGACTGGAAACAGATGTCTGAAGAAGGACCACTGAAGAACTTCTTTAAGCAGCTTTTCCAGGGCTTCCTAGCACCCACAGACTTTCATCCTAGTTGGACTGATTTTCCAGTAAGACAGATAGATGTTCATGCTTCCATCTACACTAGTTCTGCTTCAGTCACCTATTTCAAGACTGACCCATGAATATCCATCAAAAAGAGGAGCAGCTAGCTACACGAAAACACAATGGTTAGGCACAAGGGCCACCTTACACTACTTCCAGCTATAGCCAGGACTTTTGCTTGATGTTATTTGGGCCCACATCTGTCACTCATCTTCGCTTCATTTCAGTTGACAAAAGCCACTTTTGTAGTACTGCTCCCTATGAAGAATCAAGCTGATTTTGAGAACAAACTTATACAGCAGTGTAGTACATTTCTTATTGATTCTTTCAAGTACCTTGCACTACACACAGTAGCTACCATCACAACAAATGAGTACTTTGTGCTGGCAAAACCACTGCTAGACATTCCCAGTTTTAGTTGTTCCTCCCACACTACACTGTGCCACAACAAGAGGACAAGATTTATTTCTCTTACAGATAATCTGATAAAGTATTTCAGGAAGAAGGAATTTTTAGATAGCCAGGTTGTATTACACTTGAAATTTAATACAGTCTTTTATATTTAGTTATACAGATAAAAATAATTCAGGGGTTTTTTAAATAGATTCAAAACCAAGTATTAAGTATAGTATATGACACCAAATCTACGTACTACAGCATAAAAATAGTAGGATCTAAAGATCCTACACTATGTCAGATGCCTACAGCAATACCTGCATGGAAGAAAAAACAACAAAACAGCACTGACGGCTAGCAATAATGAAAAGCTAATCGTCACTGTGAAAAAACATTAGAGGGTATAATTTTGCTACAACTATTTAGAAAAGACTGGAAGACCATATCATTTTAAAAACAAAAAACATGCAAAGAACCAACCCACACTCCATGCTGGGAACAAGTAGTTCTGAGATGCATCATGTTTAGCAACCCAAGCATAACAACTTTGTCTGGGTACCAGCTTGTACAGGGTTCTTCAGTACATCACTTATTGTTTAGTGCTCTGCCTATCCATCTGTGAAGTGGATACATCAGTTAGTTCTGCTTTCCTCCCTCAACCTTAGTGGTTCATATTTATTTAAGTATTGGAGCAACAATGAAAGCATTTTTGAAGAACTGAAGAGACTTGATAGTGCTTGGAACATCACCTTACCTTTTCCTCTAAGCAGCTTTCTGTCATTTGTTGTCAGTGAGTATGTCTGCAACATGGCTCAGTGTTCATGAATTAAAGATGCATCATCAAATGGGGGTTCTCAAATTCCTTTCAACTGTTTAGACTATCCATTATTTGTTCATTATTTTATTAATAGCAGCATTTCAAAGTACTTCCTGTAAATCCTACATTATTTTAAATTAACCCAATAAGTTGAATTTCCCATTTTTGCATCGATTTTCATCAATTCTGCATGGATTCTTTTGCAAGAAGCCCAGAATACTTGCGGGTGTACTACACAGAGACTCAAGTGATAGAATATGGTGTAGGGCCTACTTTCCTTGTGTAATATTACAGCTGTTAATACCTGGAGAATAGATCTTGATATCACTCAGGTTGCAATTTAGTAATTTCTCTCACATCATTTAAAGATCCTTTTATGAAAGCCATTATCTTCTACATGCAAAAACTGCCATATCCATGTTTTATGGTTTTCATGTCTGATCAGGCATAGATTTCTCATGATGTCAGTGTGAGTCATTTGACTTATTCTGGGTACAGAATGTTTCTGGATAGAAACAACAGTTTTCATCTGGAGTAATTCTGTCATTAATACTTGATTCTGTCTGATATCATACTGCATATTTGCCTTTCTTACAGAAATAGGATATTAGTCCATTAACATACGTTCGACTGATGTTAGCCTACCTTTTCAGTTTAGCTGAATTTTGAACTAAATAGATTTTTACCTTCCATAACTTTGAAGATAGAGAAGAAAACAAAAATAACATAGTCAGTTGTGATAGTCTATGATGTATCCTTTAAACTGGTGATGGTAATAATTCTATCCTCAGATTATTTATAGTAATAATCATGTTAAATCACAATACTGTTCAAAAGTATCAGTGATCTGCTTACTAGATCAGGTGACGAGTATCAGGTCTATAGTATTTACCACATGTTTTGATCTGTCAGGTGCCTATATGAATATCGTTACCATGCCATCCAATTATCTTTATCTTGCAATTACTTCTTTAAACGTATTTGTAAGGAAAAAGCAGATAAACAACCCAAATCATTTAACTTCCTTACAGCCTAGATAACAATTGCTATTCTCCTCAGAAATTGTATATATAAGAATTGTAGAGCTTTTTCAGTCTGTCTATGGCTAACATTACTTTTGGGTTTTTCTGCCAAGTTATCACACAAATCTATCCTTGCATTTTGAAAACATGACTTTATCAATACCTTTTACTAGTAGCAAGGGCAATATTTCAAAAACATTATCATCATCCTTCTGCACAGGGATTAACAATCCAGCTGTGAATTCAGTGCCCCCTGACAACTTAAACCACAAGCCACTGTCACTGCTTATTATGTACAGACAAACATTTCATCACAATCCTTCCTTTCCTAGATGTTATAGACATCTAAGTAAAGTTTATGTTGGCATGCATACCTGTGGTATTTCAAGAAATATAAAATTTCATCTTAATGTTGAAGAACTTCAAAAAAACACCCTAACTTTGTCTTCAGGGCTGACTGGACATGAATCTAGATTGTCCATGGACCAGCATCCATAATGAAAATATGTCTCCAGTATCCTTGGCCATCTGTATACAGCTAGATTAGTACCTTATTTGTACAGCTATTTATTCAGAACTGCACTGACTTCGGGCTAGCTTAATGTCGTTGACAGCCTTCAAGACAAGCAGCTTTTCAATAACATCCCACTGGAATGATCTAGCCCAGAACAGTCATGCAGGAGAACTCCTTATGGACCCTACTTTCAACTCTTTCACTGACAGATGCATGCAAGCAGGCACGCACGATGCTGTTTTGGTTTTTGTTTTTTTTTTTTTTTTTTTTTTTCTTGTTACTGCAAGATCCCTCCTATGACACATTTGAAGGATTCATGTTCAGCTGATGTGCTGAGGACTAACTACAGATGGGGAAAACAAACTTCCTTTTCTTAAACTTTTTTTGTGCTTTGGACAAGACCTTCAACTCATTAAAAATAAACATAGATGTAGGAGTCATTCATTTATAGAAAACTCACCATGAAATTTTTTGTAAATAACTGCTATATTAGCAATGGAGTACTGAAATGCTTTCTTAGGTAGCAGTCTATATTAGTCTATTTTAGCTATATATCAATCTATTTTAACTACTAGCTTGATGACCAGTCATCTCCATTCCTAGTGTTAGCTGAGCGTACACAAATTGCTCAAAGAAAACCAGTTTCAAAAGTACAAGTTAAAAGATTTATTTCTGGCCTTAAGAGATAGAGCTGTTGGTCCATAAATCCAACTAATGATCTGATTTTCGTTAGCAATGTACTGCATCAAAGGAAAATGAAAATAAGATGTAGCCAGGTTTCTGAATGCAAATTAATACTTGAGGGTAACAGACCCATTACAATGTAAAATGTATGAGGACTGCTGAGCAACTGTCATGGTTACCCAGCATAGTGTTAAGAACATTGAAAAATTAACTGAGATGGCAAATACAGAATGAATCAGAAGCAGATTTTCTTTCACTTCTCAGACAGATAGAACAATATAAAGTACTTGGGGTCAAGAGTTTTAATGGGGAATTAAATTCAATATCCCATCCAAAACATTTCTTTCATGATTATGTCATAAAGGTGACATAAAAATTTTAATTGTTTTACATATATTTTCTTTTTTAAAAAAACACTTGGAAAAAATAGCTTCAGACCACTGTACTGTTGTCCACCTAAAGTATTCTTGATTTTCCAAGTTAACATGACACAGACTCTTTACACTCTTAACTGTAACAGATCAAAATCTGTGCTACAAAATAAGAGAGGAAAGGTGCAGTTCAATTCATTATTCATTACATCTTTCTTCACACAAGGGGAGACCTGTAAAACAGAAGCCAGCTTACCCAGCCTGACTGACAGTCACCATGGTCACCAAGGGCAGCTATCAGCAACACATAATTTGATTCCTTATCACTGTGATAATGCTAAATTTCTGCAAAAGAGTTCTGAGTTTATGGTTGCTTTGGATGTTTTTTTGTTTTGTTTTGTTTTTGTTTGTTTGTTTTTTTAATTCAGCACTGAAGAACTGATGGAACAGTAAGGTAAAGAGACACCAATTAATTTTTTCATTCAGGTAACCCCAAAATCCAGTATAGGCAAGACTGCAAATTCTGATGATCAAGCCTGGTCTATAGGTATTGAACAATGCTTTACGTGTAGGTAAGTACGTTGTACCTACTGTTCTGTATTTTCCATAGTCCTGAAAAAGGTAGCCATACCTAACAGAAAACGCAATGAACAAAAAAGGATATATTCCTCAAAGTTGTAGCCCAGGAAATTCATGAACTAAAAGATTTACAGTCTTTGCAAGCAACTTAAATACCAGAAACGTATAAAATGTTTCCTAATACTTCAGCCTGAGGAAATGTACCACTGTCTACCCAAGAAAGACTGCAGAACGGTTATGGAAATGAGCTTTTTAAAGGAACTAAATAGGATTAAATTTCTCTTATAGGATGGTAAACAATACAGTGATGCTGATGCTTCCTCTCCGCCCCCCATGAAGCAAGGTAAAGCTCAGAGCCCTTGACCAGGCACTAGATGACTCCTATTCAAAATCTTCCTCAACTTAGAAGCATATTTTCTACAACTCTCCAGTTTATAGGAAGCTAAATGCTACTGGAGTGCTCCTGTGCAGTACAGAACAAGGCAGACAAATGCTTTCTCAAGGCTTGGCATGCATTTGATTCTTTTTGAGTTTAGACATCAACATACTGAGATGCACGGAGCATGCACTGAAACAAGGCTCTCGCCACCTAACCTAAAAATCATGAAACAAACAAGCAAGAACTTTATGAGTAAGAAGGAATCGAGGAAGACAGGTGTGGACATACTTTGAACAGAGAGATTCATCAGGCTGAAAGTCTCAATACTTACTCTATGAAAACAGAAGTATTGAATTGGAAACCTCTCCAATTAAAAGCTATGTTATTTTTGTTAGAAAAACATTGGAGCCAAAAAAAAAAAATATTGAAGATGCAAGACCTTATCAGTGCATGTTCACAGCTATCAACATATTTTTGTGAGTTGTAATATTTTACTAGTCCAGATTAAATCTGTTTTAACCATGTTTTTTTATTATTCATAATGGAGAACTGAAGGTTGATTTTGAATGCCTCACAGCTCCTCCTTTACCCCCCTGCTTGTCAGCTGCTCTAGTGACTGTTGAAATGCTGAATATATATATCTTCTAGAAATACTTTAATACAAGTACTATAAAAAAGCTAAAATGGAAGTTTTCTAGAATGGTACACATTGGAAGAGACCTTAAAGGTCATCTAGTTCTAAGTCCCCTTCTCTGACATCATATGCCTGGACTTGTGCAAAGTATTTGACACTGTCCCACACAACATCCTTGTCTCTAAATTGGAGACACATGTATTTGACAGATGGACCATTCAGGGGATCAGCTGGATGGTCACCCTCAAAAGGTGTAGTCAAGGAGTCCATGTCCAAGAAGAGAGAGTGACAAGTAGTGTTCCTCAGGGGTTGGTGTTGGGACTGGCACTGTTTAACATCTTTGTTGGCAACATGGACAGTGGAATTGAGTGCACCCTCAGCAAGTTTGCCAACAACAACGAGCTGTGTGGTGTGGTTGACACACTGGAGGGAAGGGATGCCATCTGGAGGGACCTGGAGAGGTGGGCCCATGCAAACCTCATGAAGTGCCACAAGGCCAAGTACAAGGTCCTGCACATGGGTCAGGGCAATCCAATGTACAAATACAGATTTGGCAAGGAGTGGATTGAGAGCAGCCCTGTGGAGGAGGACTTGGGTGTACCAGTGGATGGAAAACAATGTGCACTCACAATCCAGAAAGCCAACCATCTCCTGGGCTACATCAAGAGAAGTATGGCCAGCAGGTCCAAGGAGGGGATTCTGCCCCTCTGCTCCACTTTGGTGAGATGTCCCCTACAGTGCTATGTCCAGCTCTGGGGCCTCCAACATCAGAAGGACATAGACCTGCTCGAGCAGCTCCAGAGATCACGAAGATGACTAGGGGGCTGGAGCACCTCCCCTGTGAGGACAGGCTGAGAGAGCTGAGGTTGTTCAGCCTGGCGAAGAGAAAGTTCCAGGTAGACCTTACAGTGGCCTTCCAGTACTTAAAGGGGGCTATAGTAAAGGTGGGAAGGGACTCTTTATCAAGGAGTGTGGGGATAGGACTAAGGGCAATGGTTTTAAACAAAAAGAGGGTAGACTTAGATTAGATGTAAAGAAGTAATTCTTTGAGGTTGACGAGGGACTGGTACGGGTTGCCCACAGAGTTTTGGCTGTCCCCTATCTAGAAGGGTTCAAGGCCAGGTTGGACAGGGCTTTGAGCAAACTGGTCTAGTGGAAGGAGTCCCTGCCCATAGCAAGGGGGTTGGAACTGTATTATCTTTAAGGTCCTTTCCAACCTAAACCATTCTATGAGTCCATGATTCTCTTTCCTGCTCTTCTAACCTTATTTACTACAGCCAAGAAGTGAACTATTTTTGCAACATTACTGTTAGAAAGGTGGTGGACAACACCGCAAAATATTTAATAGCAGATTTATTCCATCTTCAAACAGAGATCAAACCAAGGAGATAAGCCATTAAAAGGAGATAAACTTCTTCAGTCTAATGAAGAGCAAAGTAGCAAATGCTTCGCTCTCAATTTGGATGATAATGATTTCCAAGCCTTTGATTTCAGAGAAGTGATCAACTCCAGTTATAAATTATAATCTCACCAGAAGCATTATTCAACTTTCTGGCATACTTACTTACATTCACGACAGAAAACTAATTTGAGTAGAAAAGAATATTCATGTTTTGCACCAATTTTAGCAACTACTAAAATAATGAACGTGTTTGAAGTTCCCATGCTGCTTTGATTGATGGAGCTCAAAACTGATAGAATAGAAAAAATAAATATGACAGTGGAAGTAGTGAGCAGTGTATGAGCTGCAGTAAACTGAAGATTCTTCAATACAAAGACTTTTCATAATGCATGTGTGTATAACAAAACAAAGCAAAAAAAATTCCACAGTCAAGGTGAAAAGTTCTTCTGGCAGATAAAGGCTTACATGAAGAAGCACACATTCTTGTGAACACCTGGAAATCACTTTGGTATCAACTGCTGCTCAAATACTACTGATTTGCCACCAGAATTGTGTAGAATGACTCTAGAACTCCTGGGACACTTCAAAATTCCTGCACATTTTCACTTGTGAGTTCAGAAAGGGAATTAATTTCTGCCATCAACATGAAAAGCCTATAGAACAGTTAACATAGATGAAAAGTTACTGGACTCTGCCCTATTGAAAAGGACTAGAGACTAGATGCATAATCAAACTAAGTTAGCAAATGAAACTATCTAATGCCAAAGCAGCCCTGACATTTCTCACAAAGCTGTTACCTGCTGGAAAGGATTTTGGTTCTCATCACCCTACTGACAATATTAAGACATGATAATACCCTGTACTCACTCTCAAATTCACCTGTCTGTCCTTAGGTTCAGATTTAATATTTGGTCCCACCTTTGTTAAACTCCCATGCATTTCAAGTATGCTCCATGTTTTCCACCAGCCTTCTAGGATGTGCTTCAAATACATCAAACACTATACCATATCTAACTTCTCTTACATATAAGCTATGCAAGAAAGCAAAGCTATGTGGAACAAAAAGTCCCCAAAGAATAACAGCCTGAACAATCTGCCATCCTTTTGCTAGTTATTTGAACATGATTAACATTCTTTTTATCATAATTTTGTTTTTTAAAATATCACAATCTGTCAGTGTACTGATAGGAGAGCCTTTACGTTTAGCTAATTAAGAGAGTCTCAAAGGCAGCAAGCCTAATGCATAACTCAGAATAGGTGTTCATTAATCAAACAGTGCCTCCTAAGCATACTGGTATTCCTAGTCCTATCCCACTTGGGATAAGCCTGGTGAGGAAAGATTGTAAATCACAAAGATGCTGGAAGGCAGTACATAACTTGTAGTTGTCGTTATTTTATTATGGGGGTTGAACAACAATGCAGTACTTCTCTGTTGTACAGTTCTTAAAAGTTACTGACAGAGGAAGAGTTTGAGATGCAAAACTAACAAGCCACTCAAGCAGCCTGTTTATATTGATACAGTTACAGTGTGAATAACACGATTAGTACAAATGGTAGTGGAAGAACACTCTAATTTAATGGGTGTTCTCAGAGTTGCTTGGTGTAGTTCAAAACCTATTTTAAAAAAAATCAATAGGCTTAATTCCAATTATTAGATGTAGTTCTCTGATAGATGGAGGGCAGACCAAGTTAGAAATACCAACAGCAAGATTTAGATTAAACTTAAGCCACCTAAATCTAGGACTATTTCTGAGGATCTCTGCTCATCTGGCACTTCAGTCAATCATCAAAACATCATTTATTTTAATAATATTTCAAATCTTATGTTCTATAAACACTGAAGATGAACTTTTTGCTATACCCATCTTCAGAAGCTGAACACACCCTAAACTCAAATCGACTCCCAAGAGACATCCTTCCTTTAAGTCCTTACAGAGAGGTAAAAAAACTACTGTCACAATGACATTGAAATGTCTGACTTGAACCCAGTAAGTTCTTCCCCGACTCTGCTCACAGTGAATTTATCACAACAGTGATACTCTTGGAAACTCTTTCTTTTCTTTTTTAATCCAAGTCACTTGCTTCCAGACATAATCTGGCACCTTGAGTACTATTTTTAGACCCATTTTATCGAAGACAAACAAAATAGAGATGCCATATTTTAAGTCCTTTGAAAGACCTATGCAACCAATTCATAACAGACAGCTTGGCCCCATATATTTTGAATATTGTAGCTTATATAAATCAATATATTAAGAAAATAAATTGTGGGAAACAAAAAATACTCCTCTGTCACTGAAAGTATTTTGGAAAAAAAAAGTTGTGTCCTGTACTCACTCAATGCTATCAGTTCACAACATCCCAATCAACAGAGCACTAAGGCCAGAAACTGCTAAAGAGAAAAAGGGGGCAGAGGGGAAAGACCATTTATTAAATTAATTGAAAAAAAAAAATATTGTTCATTAATCAAGGCTTGTTCTTTAACAAGATCCAAAAAGAAGCTGGCATGTATACAGAGTTTCAACACAGTGCATTAGTCAGTAAAGCCTTGCCAAACCACTAATCAGTATCTACATTTTTTTATTTGGCACAATTTAACAAAAGGAATAGCTATCACCAGCTTTAGGAGACTCTTTTATTACATATGTTGTCCCAAGATGGGATTTTTCCTTAGTATTCCTGCCCTGCCCTTCTGCTTACTATCGTTAAAATGCAAATTTTAGAGATAAACAGACTTGAAGTCCCTTATACATAGGTAGAAAATATCACTACTGAAGACTTCAAATGCAGGATTAACTTTTAAGAATGTTTCCATTATTATGCAATAGTATTTTGAACACTTCTGTGATGTCTTTACTGAGAAGAATATTGAGATAGTCTTTACAAAGGCTAAGGAGGTTATTCACTAATATGCTCAACACCTGAATCAGCAAAATACTAATTATTGCAGGGGATCAGGCCTTAAAATAAGTAAGCCTCAGAAAAATGCTTTAAAGATTGAAATGGCAGAGTGATTATTCTATTCACTAGTGAATGCAACAACCTCTGAAAAAGTTTGGCAACAGAGAAACAATGTACTACATGAATAAAACCCTGTACTATGACAGTTTAAAACATATTAACATTAGGAACCTCTGGGTGGATTATTTATTTTTCCAGCAATGTGGAGTTTAAATCATCAAGATCATGGATTTTGGCTGCTGCTGAGGACATGGTTCTTATTGCTCAGGCCCCTCTGGTTGCATATCAGATGATATCACATACAGCACTACAAAATTACAGCCATCTTCCAAGTTCTCTTATTTCAGCTGACATATACCATACTTCATTTTCAAATGAGTTAAGAAGCACCCATCAACCTTCATTAATGAATAGGCAAAGGCAACAGAATTTGCACTTGAATGAAACAGTTTATTCATTACCCAAGAACGGCTTTACTGTTCAATTCAGTTATCGTTTCCTTATTTAAAACTTTTGGCAAATGTTTCACTGCCTACTTTCTTTCAGTGAAGCCTCTGGTGCTAAGGACCAGGTGCTGCCAACTGGAAGCTCTCTCTAAGGAGAAGATCACATGGGAAGTGGCTGGATGTGCAAGAGCTGCAAGTGATATACAGCATGACAGTTCCTTGGAACAGGAGTCCGCAGCACTCTGGTAACACTGGCAGACTGTGGAGCTCAAACTTTTTCAGACTGCAGAATGAATCAAGTGTTTGACAGACATTAGTATGTGGTAGGGGCAGCAGCTTCCCAATCAGTGCTGTGAAAAGAAAAATGAAGCTACAAGCTCTGTTACTAGAAATAAAAAAATGTATCAAAAACCAGAGATAGAATAAATCTTTCTACATAGAAAATAATGTCCAAAATAACGTAACACCAATGTAAGAGCTTTTAGGCATCTGTGCTAAGAAAATTGAAATCTTAAATAGTTATCTTCCAGCCATTCTCGGGAAAGGAACTACTGCACAACGAACTCCTCCTCTTGATCAGAGAGAAATCCAAGCATTTGTTAGCTGCGCACACAGTTGCATTTATTAAGCAGAAACTGAAATGTTACCCGTAGTCTTTCCAGCCTTCCCCTTCATGGCACATACACACACACATATTTCTGATTTTGGAGAGGAAAGCCTTATTTAGCAGTTCTTCACTGATTAAACCACCAATCTGGATGTTGCAGCTAGCAGAAAAATAAATTTAAAAAAAGAAAAAAAATAGGGGGGAAGGACAATAGAGGGAGAAAGTAGAAGCAGAAAAGAACTATGAGGGAAGAAACTCGAGACAGATGAAGAAGAAATGCAAAGAAGACAGAACCGTGAATGAAGAAAAAAAATTATTTCATAACAAAAGAAAAAAAAATAAGTGCTACTGATCATAAAGAAAAAAATACCTGTTTACTAATCTCTGTCTGGTGTAGTCCTCCATATCTAGCAATCATTAAACACTAACAGTGTGGAGTGAGGTAGCCATCAGGAAAGTCTCAGTTACAATGCCAAGGTCAACCCTGTTCCTCTTAAGAAGAACTTTCTTAATAATAAGAAAGCTATTATTGTGGGATTCATCTTGGCTCAGTGGAGACATCTGTTCTATAAACACCTAAAGGTGAGTCTAAACTCTCTCTGTAATTAATACAGTCAATGAAAATAAACATCTATAGAGAATAACTCATTTTGCACATACTACACTGACTCAGGACGAGATGATTCATTTTCTAGTGTCCCCAGCCCTGCATCAGGTATAATCAACTGGAGATGACTGGCATGAACACAGTTCTCAGCATTACAGAGGTCAGAAGTTTAAACTTTGATAACTTTTAAAAGCGCTGTTTAGCACCAGCAAGACAGAACACAAAGCTCCCATCATATTCAGCTTTCCAACATCATGTCACATTTCATTCACTGAAGAGCAGTGTTATTTTGTTTGTTATTACCTAAAAAAATAAGAGGTAATAAGAACAAATGTTTCTCGGGGTGTTTAAGCAAAGATTGGTGTTGTTCCTGTTAAAAATTAGAGTTTTAACATAAGTATGTACACACATTTTATATGAATATATGTTATTCACACTTGGCGATATTGACAGGGGTAGAAAACCTACACCTTGTTCAATTTGCTGATAATGTTGAATCACATGCTGATGATACACAAGACTGCCTAGTGATACAGTTTGAAGTGCTTAACAATACCATGAAACTGCTTTGTCTCCACTATCAAAAAACTTATAATGACGGTCCACCCATCTTAATGTATTTTAATTAATATTCTGTGAGAAAAGCTTTTATTTGACCATAGCTTACTTTTCCAGTATTGCAAAGAATTCAGATATCTCTTGCTAAAAGTCAAGATGATGCCCCCTTTCTCCTCCCCTACACACACTCACACACCCAAAATTACAACTATGTTTATTTTGTGAGTTCCCCACTGAACAGAGCTATCAAACATCAGATCCATCTGATAATTCCAGACTGAAAGATGTATGAAGACTTTTTTTAATTCCATATAGAGCAAATTGTAACTTGAAATTTCAGAAGTAGTTTTGGGAGCTCCTGAGTGCAGGCAAATGCTAAATCATTTGGTTAATGTTTTCCCCTCAAAATGTCTCATCAAAACATGGAAAAACTTGTTTAGATGAAGCTGCATCTCATTCAGGAAACAATTTAAAACTCAATAATTTTATACTTTGTTTGCACAGATAACTTAGAAAATCTGCTTTACAGTAGAGAATACAAGGTGAATTAGGATGGTTTCATTCATAAGCCTAGCGCTGGTGAGTGTATTTAGTCCTTTAGGAAGTCCTTTCTACCACAGTTGGTAGCGCACCACTTATAATTAGAGCTGCAAGCTTCACTGCATTTCTCCACAGCAAGTCATGAAAAGCAGACTTGGAGGGATACTGATGAACACTTTGAGATCAACAGAATCTCTCCTAAGCCTGAGCAGTTCTGTTTAAGTTCTTCAAGAACAAGAAGGATGAAAACTAATGTCCGTGGAAAGCCTGTCTCTGAACATGCAGCAGGCAGCCTGTAATATGTTTCTACAGCATTCTACGTGTCTCACCCATCCCTAGTGCTTCCATCCTTTTAAGGAAGCCATTTATCCAGGAAAATTCTTTTACCTTCTCATAACTTGTCAACCCATTTTCTACCTCTCTGAAGTTCTACTTCATTTTTACTCAGTTACTTGTTCTGTATTCAACACACACTCACAATCCTCACTCAGTTATTAATCTTCTGCTAGCCTATTTTTCTCTCAGAGACAATCAGATTTCCTTTGTTTCCCTGGAGAGATTACTCTGCTCTCTAACTGCCATCAAGACCACAAGGCCCAAAGCACCTACCAAGCATGGTAGTTGTACAGCGATAACATATTTGTCAACTACTTTACTAGAAAAAAAACATGATAACCTTTATTGTCCTGGTTGGGGCTGGACTAGAGCTCCCGTTGGTTCGGCAGCGGGAGGAGCTGCAGCACCCTGAGACCCCAGGGGCTCCCCAGGTCCCAGTGCCCTCACCTGTGTGCGGGGGCGGGGGGAGCACAGCTGGAGGGCTGGGCCCGGATTGGCCGATAGCCCATGTCACGTGACATTGCGCTCACTATATAAAGGCCAGAGTGGGCCGGGAGGGGCTCTCACTTCCGGGAGTGTGGCCGCCGGGCCTTTGTGTTCGGGATTGCCGGCCGGGAGCAGGCGGGTGGTGAGCAGCTGTGTGGTACGTTACCCGTTGGTACTGCTGTCAGCGTATTATTCTGTTACTGTTATTAAACTGTTTTTATCTCAACCTGCGAGTCTCCCTTTGCCCCTCCGATTCCCTCCCCATTCCCAAGTGGGGGGAGGGTGGGTGAGTGACTGCTGGGCATTTAGCTGCTGACCAGGCTTAAAAAATGACATTTATATAAAATACCCTCATATTGTAGCCTTTCTGTTCAGTAGTTTTGAGATTATAACTGTCTCAAAATACATGACTACACAGACTAATAATACATTTCCCTCAGAAGTGAAGCTCTCCAAATCTGGTATGTAAAGTCATTGATTGACATAATCACTTATAAGTGAATGACTTGCACATTCTGACATCAAATCCAGGCTCCACTCAGCATTAGCTTCTTTTTTTTTCTGCAAGATCAATTTCCACTCTCCATTTGAAATTCGTTTATCAGAGCTAAGCCCAGCCAAGACAGGAAGGATACAGATGATGCCCATGCTTGTCCTTCAACTTCCTCACCCCAGAAGGTTCTAGCATATTGTCCCAAATTTTGTACAATTTTCTCTCAAAAAAAAGCCCTCCCTAATGCTGACTCAGTTTTCCATTTGCCAAGATTTTCCCCATATATTCCTTTTTCCATCACTGTTCCTACAACTATTCTTAGTCTTTGTGACAGTACCTGGCTCATTCTGTCTTCTAGTCATGAATTCAAAGAAGGAAAAAATAAAAAACAAAAAAAACAAACAAACAAACAACACAACAAAAAACCACACGAAAAAAATCAGCCTTTGACTGACACCAGGTGAAGATAAAAACACTCCTTCCTGCTGCTCTACTCAAAGAGACAGAGGACCCTACAGAACCACCTCTCCATTACCAGAGTTATGCTGCCTCCAGGGGAGAAAAAATATAAATAATATAATCAAGAAACAGATGAAGGTTCCCTTAGCTGTGCTAAGCGCAGCTCTGAGGTAGACTCACAAGCTTTAGCTGTACAATCTAGTTAGCTCTCAGGTTCAGACTGTCTAATTTCTAGAGCACTTATTTGGCACAACCCCTATTTTATTCACTACTGCTCTTTGCTCTGGGGGAATTTATGACTGGTTCTGGCATCTTACACTGATTCTCCTTTGCAAGCACTGAAACAGAATTCATTTAATTTCTTAGCACTCTCCTTTGTCAATAAATTACTACTGCTATTGAACAGAGGCCTGGCTGTCTCCTTCACTGACCTTTTGTTGCTTATAAATTTCTTATTATTTACCATAACCTTTTCTGCAACCTTCCTTTCATGTTTCACCTTTGCTTGCTGTATTTTTATTCTTCCTTTGAGTCTTCTGAGTCTGCAATATTTCTAAGTTCTTTTCAGTTGCTCTTTTATACCATCCATTTGATTCTTTAGAGGTTTGGTTTTTTTTTTTTTGTCTACACACACACACACACACACACACACACACACACACACGTGTAATTTATTACTTGCTCAGCTCAGCTTGAAACCTCAGAGCACAGCAATGCACTGACCAAGAGTAAAGGGCAAAAGATGTTTTAATCATAACTGAAACTCGTTTCTGGTCCATGGTCCTTTTACATTCAGTAATTCTGTTGTATCCCAACACAGCATACTCCAGACTATTTTAGTGCCTTAAACTGTGGTCTAAAGGAAGAAACATTCAAGTTTTATATGTAAGTGGAAACCCTATAATAAACTGACAATTAGGTCTACAGCATTATTCAAAATGTCTCCTAATGCAGAAACAGTGCAAGTGAAAGCAGAACGAGCCTTCCACATAAATATCACTTCCACTGTTGGTAGTTAAGCCTACCATTTTTTCTTGACAGCTATTAGCATAATTTCTAAATTGGTAGTCACCTATGAGAGAACAGAATCATGAAACCAGAATGGTCTGAATTACAACTGCATTGAATCCCTCACAGTTGCCAGCAACTGTATACCTGTCAGAAGGTCCAAGAAGATTCATAAAACCGTCTAGCCACCTTAAATATCCTTCAAAAACAAGCAACAAAGTGTGTATAATAAAATGAAAGCCTGCCACTTACAAGACAGTTTTTAAAAACCTGCGTTTTCCACTCTTTTATCTAAGTTTACACACACACACACACAAGTATTTTGCTGCAGGGGTTGCGATAAGATGTTTGACTTAAACGTCTTAAACATCTATAAAAAACAAGGGAAAAGAAAACACATAGCTACCACAGCCAGACTGATCCTGAGCTTTATAGATGTACAGGAACAATCAGCCACCTACCTTTACAGTATATAGCCCTTCTCTCCTTCATTGGTAAATGTTTATGTTTTGTATTATTTAGATACAGTTCTGTCACAGAAACATGACTTTGCAAGATTATTTTCGTTTATAGTTACTCCTTCTTTCCATATCAATGTATCTTTAGGTCCTATCTGATCTTCTACACCACACAATTCATAGATAAATCTGCTCTTCTAGTCCCATTTTACTGACACATGTCTCAGTGCTGACTGCACACGTTTGTTCCACTCTTGAGGTTTTTTATTATTTTTTAATTTAGGCCCTGTTACATTCAGGACTTGTCTTGCATACAAATCACTGATTATCTATATGCTGAACAGATTCAAAGCATCAGAATTTTTCTTGTATCAACTGACAAAAGATAGAAATGCCTGAAAACTGCTACAGAACATCAAGTTTCAACTGCAAACCAGCAGAATTGAGGGCCCCCAAGTATATGTTAGGATCAGGCTTCCCTCTGTCCCCCTTGCTTTTTCTCAAAAATGTTATCACCACTACCACCCTTACCAGTGTTTTAAAATAAAGTGTCCCATACACAGATGATGTAACTTGTAAGCAGTGGCCAATTCCATAGCTTTGATAGTTGTGGTCATATAGAGAAGAGTACTGATTAGCCCAAAAAGGAACATTTGGCCAATCCACAGGGGCAATAACATTAGTTTTATGCTTGTTTAGAAGCTTAGTGTGCATTGTGTTTTCACAGAAAAAAGATCCCAGCAACCATACAATCAGGTAGTAGCAATTACATTAAACTTCACAGTTTATGTATATATACCTTTATCCCATCCACCTGAATAAGAGCTACCCACCATGTGAAGAAGTTTCTAGGACAGATAGAAAAGCTTTCCACTAGAATCTCCAGCTTTTGATCTGTAAGTGTCCTTCGAGTTCAGTACTCTATGAGAAGCAGCAACTGATCTGAATACAATCTCAGATAACCAGCACAAGTAGGATAAGCCATTTTTACATCTCATACAACTAGACACAAAAACCTACATCAAGACCTTAAGATTCAGCACTGGTATTTTACCCGACCTTGTCTATATATACTATTAACGACTTAAGTAACACCAACAATATTTCAGAGAAACTGAATAAAGCTGTAATTTAGCATTGCCCTGCATATTACCATAATGACAAGACTAATTTTAAGTTGAAATAAAATAGCTACCCTTCTACCCTGCCAAAAGATAAAACTGCATTTCTTTTCCTTTATCTCACACAGCTGCCCTGACAAGCGTAAGATATTCCAGCAACATCAGTTAGTTACTACCAAGTTGATGACTGCTTGAACAACTGCAAAAATATTTAACTGGGAATTTTTAATTTCTTCCTTTTTGCAATACAGTATGTATTTTTGGATAATACACAGAAATGGTCCATATTAAGTGATTTCTGAAAATATGATGATACTAGGGTATGTTAACGTAACCAAATGCATAGCTCTAAAATATTTATTATGCTTACCAAGAGCACAGTAAATATAATTTCTACAGAAAATATAAAGCTATGATGAAGACAGTTGATAAAACAATGAGCTAAACCAGATTAAAAAGCTCCTGGGTTTTGTTTTGATTTTCCAACCACACTTCAAGTTTACTGAATTCTTCTCACTATCTTGAAGATCTTAAGCTAAGGAAAAGAACTGTTAATAGGAATTACCTGAAATTCGAAACACCAAGGAAACAGTAGCAAATATTGGGTTTGTTCACAAAAGCCTGCAGAACAATAAATGATCAGGTTTTACTTGCCTGCTGAAGATGCATGTAAATAAAGTAGTTAAAGTAGTAGTAAAACACTAGCTAAAGCTCAGGATTCAGAGTCAGGAGATGCAAGATTGTTGGAGAATGGCTCAGAGACAAGGGTCCTGAGCCCACTGAGCAGTTGTACGATCAGAGCCTGTTCTAGGGGCTGATGCTGCCTCGCTGATGCTGGGCCTCACTAGGGTTTGCCTGCAGCTGCTCGCAGCTGCTGATACATAAGGAATGTCAGGGACGCTTTGGCCTTGTGTACCGTGGTGTGTCGAAAACAGGTGAAGAGGAATTAGAAATAGTAGCATGAGAAACTTAGTGTTATGAGAAGGTTGTGCTGTTAGCTAACTGCAAGTAGGTGGACCGTGCGAATATGACCTTTAGAGCTTAAGCCAATCAGCCAGTGACTAGTAGGCATAATAATTATCGTTGTCTGTATAAATATATGTACCCTGGACCAATAAAGACACACGATATATGATGCTCTATCACCCACATTGAACCCGTCTCGGCGTGTCGTTCTTCCGCGGCTCCGCACAAGATCATATTTCTCTACACTCTCAGCTTCACTAAAGCTTCCAAAATGTCACGGAACTTCTGTGGCTTGACACTGTACATTTCATTAAATGAACAATGTTATTTTTATGAGGAATCTATTGTGAGCATGTCTCAGTTTCACATATGTGCAGCTGACATGTTACAGAACTTATCCTTGTACATTAATCATCTTAATTACCATCCTGCTATATCCATTTAGATACCTGAAATATATTGATCAGATATGAGATCAAAATGTACTCTTTTGTTAAATATGGGCACTGCTGAGATGAAGTATAGTAAACTAACATGGTATTTTTCTTAAATGTACAAACCAACAGTATACATGTACTTATTAATGTCAAATAAAATGCAATTTAAAAAAATAAATCCAAGAATTAACCAAAGAAAGTACTTAAGTAATGCCCATTTCCAACTTCTCTTTAAATAATGCCTTTTATTGGCTGATTAGTCTTATTTTTAATTCCCCAAATGGATTCCCTATTTCTCCGGAGGGCTCTGTAATATAAAAAATAAATCGTTTCCTTCCAGCCAAAACCAACATTCCTTTGTTTCCTATTATTTCCTGTTACACAGCATTTACTCTTCCCTATTGCTATTCAGTCTAGGCATTTCATTAAGTCCTATCCAAATGGAAAACCTTCAATATGATTACGCAGGAAGTACGTGAGGTAGTCCAGGAGCCCTTCACAAGAGCTCGGAGTAAAACTGCTGAGTAAAAAAAAAAAAAAAAAAAAAAAAAAATCTAAGCAGCTCTTGTACACAGTAAAAAGGTTGCTACAAAAGGAAATGCAACTGTGCTGGGGGCATCTTGGTTCATATACCTCCCCCTTAACTACAACTTCTGAGAAAAGTCTGCTACTTGCTCCCCGCCCAGTTTTCCATCTCCATCACAGAGCTCCAGATCCCTTTGCCAGCCATAGAAAAAAACAAACCCCAACCCTCACAGAGTGAAGGTGAAGTTGAGGGTCAAAGCTGAAATACAGCTCACTATCTCCAGGTCTGTATGAATTTGCCAGCATGCTATCCAGCTATACTAAATGAAAGATTCCCTTATCTAAAGAATTTTACTGAATATCCCTTACTACCTTTAATTTCATACCAATTCACACAAAATTCAAGCTTTAGAATGAAACCAACTCAAAATATCCTGTCACAGCTACACTGGGAGTTTTCGTTTGTTTGTTTGGGGTTTTTTTGTTTTTAAGTCCAGATTCTCCAAACTTCAGGTATCTCGGACATCTTGATTTATTTACCTGACAACAAGTTGCCTGGAAACTCACTTGTCAAACTTACAAATTGATAAATGGGAACTAACTGTGTAATTGACTGGGAGAACTAGGTACTAATCATACTATTTAGTTATGATGGTTTTATCTTGCCCCAACAAAAAGTTTTTTAACATGGCATGTGGAAAAGATACCATATGTGCAGCAGTCAGAGTTCCCACAACATAGTCTGTTCCTCTCTCATTGCAGATCCAGTTGCCAGTGGAAAAATGTAGAGCGCTGAGTCACAAAGGGCTTGAGAAAAAAAAAAAAAATGTTAAGGAAAGCCAGAAACCAGAGGCACTTTCCTGACGCAAATGATTTGATGCTGTAATATATAGGCATGGTCAGAGCAGGCCCTTTTTTTTGATGGAGTGGCTTGGTCACTACAATAACTCCCACCAATTTTATGGATTTCTGAGTAGATCCTGCACCATCAGTCTTTCTTTACATTATACTTGAAAGGCGAGTCAATATAGAAGTAGCCAACTTAATTAGCTCATCGACTATCACGGAAATCTACATTACTGTTCAGCCACAAAAGTAATTTCCTACTGAACTGGCAGCATATAGAAAATCCAACAGCCAAGAGCTAAACTTTTTACCAGAGGATTACGAAGCATTTCACAAACTAAGCAAGGACACTACAAGACTATTTTAATATGTATTTACATGTCCTTCCATGTCAGCTAAACTCATAGAAGCTGAAGAAATACACATCACCTCTACCCACGTCAGGTTCTCAAGGAGCAACTTCCAAATAGTACTAAGTACCATAATGTCACTGAAAGTCAGAACTGTTTGTATACACAGCACTCAGTGTCACAGGCCCAAATCTAGTTTAGAATAGTCTTCATCACAAACTGATCTTCTAGAATGAACACAAGTTTCACTCATTAGTTTCAGTGACAATTTACTACTCATTTGTCAGATACACTGCAAACGCTGCTTAACAAAGATGCAAAAAAAAAAAAAAAAAAAAAAAAAAATTAAAGAAAGGCATCTTAAATGAACCTTTAAAGATTTCAAAACTTTATCTGTCATACCCTCAAACCTAAGGATGCTCTTGTCCTCCCACTCTCCTGATGCAGTCCTAATTGGTTTGCTCTTGCTTCTGAGCCAGGTACCAAAATAATTCCCACAGGGAAGACTAGCACTCTCCCATCTAGCCCTCCCCAGTCTTCAGCTTTTTGCCCAAACTATTTATCCTCCTGTAAGCAAAATTAGTTGTTTTCTGAAACTGCCACAGTATGGTTGTATCTTCAGGTCTTTTAAAACAAATTTAGAAAGAGTAATAGACCACAAAGCAATCTAGTCCAAATTAGATTAGAAAATGAGTAAGTTAACCAAACAATTATGGAAACTTCATATTGTACAATACACGTTCAGTGCCACATTTCAGGACTTCGTCTCATAGACAGATACAAGCATTTGTAAATCATCCAAATATCAAGGAAAGTCATAACTGCTCTGATTACTCAAGTTTTTCAAGTAATACTTCCAGTACTTGCCAAAAGAATATCAAAGAATAATTTAGTTTGCAACAGATCTGTAGAAGTCATCTATTCCAACTTCTCAACCTTGTACAAGTCACTAAAAATGGGATTATACATGCCATGCATATTTTGATACAGCCTGTTCAAGTTTTAAGGGGTCATTGCTACACTTAATTGAATAGTAATTAATGTTTACCTTGAAACTTTCTTGAAGTCTTCTCAAAGCAACAAATAGTGAAAATTTTCAAGGAAATGTATCAAATAATCTGAGAAAATAGCTATCTGGGATTGAGAGGGCAGGTGCTCTGATAGTAAAACAATAAACTCAGATTAAGGTTCTATTCCTGCACTGACTGCAGACTTTAACCTTCAATAAATTGATTTAATTCTATTAGCTGCAGATATCTATTCTTTTGTCTCTTTCCTCTGTAAGGGAACAGATGGGTTTAGTTTGTGAATTCTTTTGGAAATAAATTGTCTTTTTTTTTTTAGTGTATTTTGCAAAATATACTCCACCCTAAAACCATCTAAGTATTAGCATGTCCTATATTACCATATAGTAAATATAGATAGTGTTTTTGTTTCAGTAAGTATGCATTATGCTTCTCACCAAATACCTCAATTACAAGTAGCAACTACATTAAGTATACTCTACAATATCCCAGGGTTATAAAAACTACAGGTACTGTAATGCCTGGAAACCAGGAATTTTTTCTACACAAATGAAACGATCAAGAATCACTCATTTAAAATTAAATTATAGATCTTTAAAGTGAAGAGAGGGTGGTGAATTAAGCATTTCTGCAGCTTATACAGGAGGTACAGTATTCTGCCAACTCTGTCATGGAAGAAGTGCTCTTTCAGACATGTCCGTATTTTTGTACTATAAATAAATGTTATAGAAATACAGGCACACTAACAGTCACTAAGACTATTCAGTTTAACTGGCGGTGACTAAAGAAAAAAAAAAAAATACGTAAAGCACCTTGGAGTCTACCACATATTCATAGACCAGACTCTTCCTCTTCACTGTACCACAGCATACAGTAGCAATCATATGATCTCAGGTATGTTGTTTTAAACTTTCATTTTGAAACTAAGGCCAGATACTGACTAATAACTTCTGTCAATAGTTTAGTTTTGCTGACCAGCTTTTTCCATCCACAAGCTTCCTTTGTTCATCTTGTAGTACTGGTTTGAAGCATGCTTACAAGAACTTTACATTCTTTTTCTAGCACTTCATCTAATCTGCAGCACAAGTAAAATTTCCTTTTTCTCTAAACAGGTATTAGGGTTAAACAAAATAAGCTTTTTTTGTTTAAAGATGCAGCAAATAGCTGAAGTTTTATCAAACTAAACAGCAGTCTAATAATCCATGATTTCTCAAGACTATTCAGTGCAGATATTTATACTCCTCCTAAAATAATGAACGCCTATAAAAAAAGCTAATTAACTGTGTGTGAATCTCCTCACTGCATGAATAGCTTGGGCAGGTAATTACCTCTGGCACTTCATTTTACCTTAGTCCTACTCCTAACAGACTCAGAAGGTTTTATAGTTGGATCCTCTGTCCTGGTGTTTGTTCAGCTAGAGTCCCACAGCTTTGCCAGAAAAGTTTGTGCACCGGGTTGCTTTCTGTTTGTATTGAACAGAACTACAATGCTCTACACGCATACATTAGCAGTAGGATTCCATGAGTCTTCCCTGGATTTAAGCTTATTCTGTTACATCACTTCTTGCTGTATATATCTGAGAACACTGTAAACATTTAGCAGCTTTCTATTTTAAGGCCAGTGTTAGAACATGGACTTCTTTGGCAAGTCATTTGTGTTCATTATTTGGACGTAACTGAAAAGTGTATATTTTGCTCTTTAACTGAAAACAGAACCTAAATAGAGAAACCAGTGAAACCTCTTCTGCTACCCCTTCCTTCCTTATCTATAAACTCTTCCATCAAGTAAGAAAACTTCTAAAACAAAAGCAGACATACAGATGCTGCACTTCTGTGCTTTCTGTTATTAGAAGGGAAGATGACCAAAATATTAATATCATATCTGAAACACAACCTATGTCTTTAAACTGGAAAAAAAAACTCTCATAACACTTGCAATTCATGTGTTTATTTCTAGCTTAGCAACAATGTCATAGGAGCAATAAAATTCCCTATTAATACAGAAAGGAGAAGGATCATAAGAAGTGTTATCCTCACAACTCTAAGATAATCCAAATATCAAATGTGAATTTCATGGAAGTCAGAAGGGAAGCTGAGACAAGCTTCAGTCATTACTGAAAAGGGTAAGAAAAGGAAGATGTGTTTTGCAACTTATTTTGGAACTCTGACAAATTAAAAAAAGGACCAAGTGCCACAATTCAGAGTCCTGTTTTCCCATTCCTCTTCCTAATCCCCTCGGCCTCCCACCCTTTCGCAAATCTGTCTCTCTGCTTATTACTGAAAAAGTACCCAATAGATAAATCAACCAGAACACTTCCAAATGTACAATGCAATCAAACAATGAAATTAAGGTAAAGGTATCCAGGCTACCATTTAAAAAACACTTGACATTTAAAACAAGTAGTGACATTTGATGTCAATATAAAGCATGCTCAAAAAGCAGACTACCATACTCTGGAATTGCTTGTGAATTGACTTTGAAACAACATATTGCAGGTCTGTACCTCCAAAATAAAGATAAATTGCACAAGATTATACACACCTCATACTTTCCTCTGAAGACAGATGGAGTAAACTAGACCATCCATTAGGACCCTCAAACTGAGTTTAACATTCTGTTTAAAAAACAACAACAACAACAACAACAACAACAACAAAACAAAAACCAAAAAACTAAAAATCCACACTTGACATACAGCTGCTGGTTACAACCACCACTAGCATTACCAGCACGGTGCAAATATCAATTTTACCAAATATTCACCTTGTTTCCTATAGACTAACAGCAATTTTTAATGAGTTTACAACAGCAGGCTGCTTTCATACTACATAATTATTTATGTATAGAGAAACAACCATTCTGCTTTTGAAGAGTGAGTTGTACTAAGCATATGGATTTGGGCATAATCTACACATTGCACACACATTCCTATTTCTTCATACAAAACTTCAAGCAAGCTGGTCATATCACTCAAAGTTTTTGTGGAAAGAAAAACAAGCCTACTTTAATAACATACCTAGGTTTAATCACAAATTAGCTGGAACATTGTCTGGTGGATTTGTGGTATAATGAAATACTGTGAGTGTAAATGTTCTAAATGCTATGAAATTACTTATAGTGTTTTTTACACTTGTTAAAAAAAATTCCCCCTGTTACTGAAGTATGCTTTCAGAGGATCAGTTGATACCTTATTGAGTGTGCTATATCCCCTCTCCCCTCTAGAGAGAAAAAAGGGCTGGTGAGTGGGTAAACAAGTAGAAACAGGTCTGCTTCTCTGCAGAACTGAAAGTCCCATTTCACAGAGCAGCTCTGAGAAGGTAGACACAGCAGAAAGAAAATGTGTTAGGCCTTTATCTCAACACTCAACTACAGCAGCAGCAAACTGCTGTGCAGTTCTTCTCTTAGAAGAAAGAAAGCAGATAATTCCATTAATGAAGTTTCCTTCATACTAAATCTGTAAAGACATAAAGTGTTCATTGTTTCAGGTTTTTGGAAGCATTCTGTAACACCCTACGTAGGTCAGTCTCCAACCTAAATGCAAGTTCAGGGGAAGTGGTCTTTAATAGCTTTCCAGGCAGATCAAAAAAGAGAGACAAACACCCCTCCTCCCTCTCAAAAACCAACACCCCCCATGCTCCCTGTCTCCTCCCACCCATTCTAAAAACCAAAATACCAAGCAAAATAGGTTGAGGAAAATATACCAGTTTTTGAGAGTGAAGAGGGGTAAATGGATGTCCTCTCCAAGGAAATACAGTCTATGTCACATAAATGTTACATCAAATCCACCTGATGCTTCATGAAAGTCTATTTCTGGCATTTTGTGGCTCCATTCCACCCTGGCAGACTTCACTCTACAGCTGTTCCTTATCTCTTAGGAAAAGCTGTTCTGCAGCTACAGAATTTCTCGCAATCATTTGACACTTCCAACTCTTCCTTCTTGCCCTGTACATCGTTTTTTCCTGTGATATTTTAAATTTCTCATAATTTAGTTTTAAGACGATAGCTTTTTATTCTGATTTATGAAGAGATACTGAAAAGTTAAGGTTACTTAATGAAAAAAAAAAAATTGCCTTTTAGTCAGCTTTGCCCATGATTTCTCCACTTTCCCCATAGACACAGCAGCAATTCATATACACAAGTGCAATTTAAATGATCTCATTAGAGCCTGCAAATGACATTTAAATTGTATCTGTTAACCCAGTTGTCATCTGGGGACAAAAACATTTCCCTTTGCACAATAACCAAAGAGAAGCCATTTGTGTGAAATTAGTGTAATCTCTAGACAATGAGAAAATGTCAAATTTATCCAATTTGTTTTGGAACTGGGCATGGATACAAATTCACTCCCAAGTCTAATGATGAAGTGGAAGTAGTTCGTAAATTACTAGGAGGTACAGACTCCAGCAGATCTATGATATTTCTTTGACGGTAAAGGTGGATACATTCCTCTTTCTTGCCCTGATCTGCAAGTTCTGGCTATAAAGGAATTTTAAAAATTAGTTATGTCAGTTCAGCTAAACTACTTCAGAGAAATAATGGAGAATCAAGTTCATTTTGGTGAATATGGCCAAGCCCACAAACAGTTGTATTACAATTTGAGAGGACAAAACACAGGCTAGAAAGTCAGAAATTCAAAACAGCTTCACTGCTATAGGACAAGCTGGAATCAAACAAAATGTTTATGTTCTGCATTCTGGTTTTATAACCAGGTCAGTCTTTTACTATTGGACACAAATGCTAAGCTTTAATGTTTATTCTGTTAAGATTGGGGGTGGGATGTTAAGGTAGGTTGGTTTTTAATTAAAGAAAAAAAAAGTTAAAACAAGAAACAATCATTTATTAGAGAAGCACTCAAACCAACAAAGCAAATTTTTTCAGTGCAACAGTGCAGTTTCTCAATACAGTGAGAGGTAGAGACTTGATTCCTCATCCAGTCATATCTGATAAAAGCACAGAGCACACATTCTTGGGCTGCAAAATTTAGTTGCAGCTACAAGAAGCTCAGATTGCATATGCTGATTTCATTATCTGAAAAATTATTTGAGAATACAGTAACTTAAATGCACCATAAAAAATGTAAATTTTTTTTATGATCCACAATGATATATTCCATATAAAGGAAGCAATACTGCAGAAGATGTCTGACTTCAACAGTCAGAAACACTTACTGAAAATTCACTATAAAGATACTTTAAAATATAAGCCTATGAAAGTCTGATTGGATACCATTCAAATCACAAAGGTGAATATATGTCATAGATTGGTAAATTCTTTATTTACTAGGAAATGTGTATTTCTATTACAAGATAAAAGGGTTTAGTTGCTTAAAGGACCTTGAAACAGATCAAGCAATTCAAGCTAATAAGTGAACACGCCAATACGTCTTAAGCACATTAACCTTGACTAATGAATAATGTGCAAACTATGCAAAATTTAACATATCAGCCCATTCCCATTTTTGGAAACACTTATTACATAAAGGTTGATGATACTTAAAGAAGTCTTCTAAGGTTTAAACGTGCCCTTTAAATTTAAGTTTGATATTTAAACACTTCCATGTGCTTTAGCACACTATTCCTTGTTCTATAGTAGAATATTTGTTGTCCATTCTGTTATTTGACATGGCATTTCAATTATAAATCCCCGTAGCTATCTGGGGATTATTTCATGCCTTTTCCTGAAACTCTTTGCTAAAGACAGATCAATATTTGATCTTCGCTGAAAGGAAAGCTAGTTGGAAGAAGTGCAATACAGGTGTGCTTGAACTTTGGGCTAGATGAAAAGTGAAAAAAGTATTAAAAACTTCAAAATTTCTCCAGTTCTGCATATTAGCCTGCATGAGTCTAAATCCACAGAGACAGATCATAATGCAGAATGAAATTTCAAAATTTTTGTTGACTATTTTCAGAAATAGCAATTCTTCAAAGGATATACAAAAGGTAACATCGTGCCTTAAGTGCAAGACAATCAGATTTATTTTTTGGACAGCACAGTCAGAGAGGAGGGGAGTGATATTTTGATGAGCAAAATTATGCTATACTACTCTGCCTTGTACAGTTAGATCTGTGCAGACTTCCAAAAATAAAGGTCAATGTTTGACCTCCTGTCATGAATGTCCACAGAGATAACTAGTCGGCTGAAGACTTGGCAAGTACTTTGCACCCTCAGACTCCCTAACAGCAGGGATTGAAGGATCTTTGTTCTTAATGAGGGACTCCTTTTCCCTTTAAATTCTAAGTTAAATAGTCAGTATCTCCACTACTCTATTTCTAGTTCAGTTTATATAACTAGTTACAATACTAAGTAGTCATATGCTAGAAAATCAAGTATCGAAAAAAGTTCTCCCCAACGGCCTACAATAATCAATCTTACTAAAGATGATACAATAAATTTGCACCTTCAGATGGATGCTCTAACAAAGCTCAGCTGAATCTTTAGGTACTCCAGTAACAATGGGCTAAATTGACAGTTGAAGAACAGGTCAGAGTGTCTTTTTTCTGTGAATAAATGTTAGCAGTCTATACAGCTGTGCTACTTTGCTCTGTCATTGTCTTATCTTAGTCTTTTCTTCACCTTCCACTAATAAGTTCTTCAAAGCAGGTGAAAAATCCAGTTCACACTGTGCCATCTCTTCCCCTTTCCTTTTTCCTTTCACCTATTTCTATCTCTCCTCTCCATCCCTATCAACCAAATACCTGCTGGAAATCAAGCAGAAATTAGAAGGAATACCAATTTCAGCCTAGCAAGTTCTCAGCATGCTACAAACATAAGAGCCAATTAGTACCCCAGTGCATGCTGAGCCTCAGAAATAATTACCTTCAAGCTCTACACCTCTCTCAGCATCTCTGTATTATCTTATGACAGAACTGTAGCAAAATTATATCATCCTGGGCAAAACCAATGGAAAACAGGTAGAAAACTACATTCTTATATGCTAGAAAGTCAAAAGAAACAAGCAAAAATGTCACTAAGAATTCGTGCTAATCTTTTAATCTGAAGAAAGTTAATATGCCTTCATTCATTTTTGAAATGTTGTTAAAATATCAACTTCAATTTTCCGTCCAATTATTATTTATTATACATGGAAACATAAGTGTCATCGCACTCATATTAGGTTTAAGCATTGCTAAAAATTAAGGAGAATTAAGTTCCTTGGAGTTTCATTTTGAAACATGATTATGAAAATTAAAGGTACTATTAAAAATGTACAATCACTTATTGAATAGGTACTTCAAAACTATGAACTGCCACTTTACCCTAAGAATATTGGTATAGCTATTATGCCCACTGAAGAAGTTAATAGACAATACAAGCCTCAAAAGGAACCAAATCCAACAAAATTTGTCTAAGTGATATTTTCCAGGAAAAAAAAGTGCTTGTCTAATGTGGAATATAACTTGTCGACAATAAAGAAAAAACAGACAAAGTTTTAATAAAACTTTTAGGAAACTGAAAAACAAATCCTGATAAAGAAGGGTCAGAAAGATGCATCCATGGGATGAACAGGATGCACATGGGTTGAAGGTATGTAAGGTGACATACATGGAAACAGCACTCTGCAAGTGTTGTCAGGCTTAGGAACACTCTACACATGACACTCCTCAGAGGATAGGCAGTAAAACAAGGACACATTTAAAGGAACAACGAGAAAAAGGAAAAATAGTGCAAAAAAGGAAATACTTAAGACTGAAAAGGACCAAGATTAACAATGAACAATAAACCTGAATAAAATTACATGGAAGTGGTATCCTGAGATATAACAACCACATTCTACCAATATCACTATAAAGATATCAAAAGATATGAGAGTATTTCAAGCAGTATGGACGTGCTGCTACCAGAAGTGGTAGAAAATTTTTGTTTAGTGGAGAGATCCAGCTCCCATCTAAAGACCAAACTTCCTCAGTGATCTTCAAGTTTGGCCCTGACACACTTCAGTTCTATTGCTGTTCCCTGAGCCACCACTGGTAAACAAGGTTTGCCAATAGGCTGCTAATAGTCCAGTGTTTTCATGGAAAGCATCGTTTATAGTTTGCAATTCCTTATGAGCAGTGAAGTGCTACGCTTAATTTTTTCAGTCACTCCTGACCAAGCTTGAAGCTGAGTGATTTAATCAAGAGGTCTTCAGGTCTAAACCGTGAACTGGAAGAAGTCAGAAAATATTTATACTACATATGAGGGAGAGAGAGGGCTGTAAACCCAGGTCCTCACTGCAAAGTAACTGGAGACAGCCAAAACTCTATTCAAAGAACGCTGAATTTAAATTTATTGAAGAAGAGAGATAAAAGCAAGAAAGCTTTCAGTAAACCAGCTGTTCTGCTTCTCAGCTTCCAAACCATTTCAAGGCTTAGCAACTGACTTGCCTTGTGTGTTCTTAAACATATAAATAAACTTTCAAATTACCAAAATTTAGAGTGGGGAGGGAAATAAGCAATGCGTATGCTGATCACACAGAGATGGGCTCCTGCTCATGAGCTAGTTTTACAATTTGCTTAACAAATGGCTCAGAAACAGACCCAGCTCTGCAGAAGCATTTATTTCACAGAATACTCAGTGACAATGCCAATTCCATATTAATGTTCATTCTTTGATCAATGTTTCCCAGTTAACATAGATAATCTGAGAAAAATGTCAAGATATTTTATAAGAAATCAAACTGCATATGATTTATACAGTCAGGCTGTGAAACCAGCCAACGTCAATCACTCTTTCTGATAATGGAATGCTGTTAATAAATATTAGAACAGCAGAAGAGTGGAAGTCTGAGCATTGAACCAGTCAGAGGATGGACAACCACTATGTCACAAAAGAGGCTTTAGCTTAATCCGAACCAGAGGAGCTCCACATAGGATCATCCTCCTTCCATTTCGTTTAAATTCAGTGAGCACCATCACATGAACATTACAGAATATTGTCCAGACATTTTTTTGTGATTAAGTGTACATTAGCAGATTTATGCTTTGCCCTAATTCACAACTGCTATTCATAAAGCAATGCTACAGGAGTCATTTGGCTTGTTATGAAACATTTTAAAACCAACAACATGGTTTTCCTCTCAACATTTAAGCAGAAGTCCCCAAATAAGATTCATCAGACTTGTAACAATCACTATCATCATTTTGATCTATATAGAAGGGAAACAAAGACAAATAAAAACAATGTAATAAAACCAAAATATTTGTATTATTCAAATTTTTATTTTATTCCTCGTAAGCATGCCAAGTACTGTTAAAACTATACAGATGGAAATGTACTTAGACTGTTAAAGCTTAGGATTTGGGGACTTGATCAGAAAGAAAAAAAAATCAACATTTTTGCGATTTCAAAGAAGGCATTATTTGACAATGTTTAGAACTGAACTGCAACTAGTTACATTGAAGCACCTTGTATAAAATCAAAACCCACAAACAAGTAGAGCATCATCTACCACCTGCTCTTTCTCTTTACCTTGTTCTTCAAGAAAACTTTTACTTTATTGCAAAAAGAAAATATCAAAAGCTATACATATTCTCAAAGTTGTATAAAAGCCACTTGAACAAAGCAAAAGTTTCAAAAGTTAAGAGTACAAGAGCCTCTTAAGATTACATGGTTCTATTGTTTGTTAGTGTTCTGCAAAAGACAGTTCTACCATGATTTTATGAATAAAAAAAAAACCTTGTGAAAAATAAAATCTTCGACTCAGTAGGTGCTTTTATACCAACCCTTGCATACAGCTGTGTAACTAAACGGATAAGGAAAATGGCTTGCATTTCTTCAGCAGATAGTCTAAAACCAAAAGCAGTTTATATGCCAGCTTGTCAGTAGCATAGCATTTATGAATGCAGCTATCATGAAGGTTTAACAAAATAAAATCTTTTAGAACTATTGTTAGAATATAAATACCAGGTACTGTTTTACCCACTGAAGTTTGCTTGATTGATTTAAGACACACCACAATTAAACTTCATCTGTGTTAGAGTTTTATAGTCTGGCACTACCAACTTTTTTTCAGAACAGAGATATATTTGTCTCTTCTACTTTACTGATCAAACTCAGAACACCTGGTATCCAAATTTCTCATTTGCCTTTAATTATCATTCCATGCATTTTCAAATGATCCACTTCCAAATCCCAAGAATTTTCAGCTTGTCCAATTAACATGTTACAACTTGAATTCAGCTCCCTGTTGTTCAAGCCTAAGCAACTATTTTTGCCATTGAAGAACTCCCCCTTCTTAGATGTGAATTACAGGTCTGGTAATTCACATATTCATACATAGTTCAGACAATATGAAATAAGAGTGGAAAAAAATTCAGTCTCTGATTAAGTATAATCATATGCTTTCTCTAGTACCAGAGTACTCCCTAGTACCCTATGGAGGCTTTCATATAACAAAAAGCAAGCTGAAGGAGCACGTTCTAGAAAAATACTATTCCAATTTCCTACAAAGTCAGTTTTATATATTCCTTCAGCACTTCCACTCCTAGTAAAGGAAAAAGACACTTAGAGATGTGTTTTGTTTATAAACGCTAATATGATCATAGATCAAGTGATGTGTCTTCAGCATAGAGGAAAAATTGTATAATCTTTTCAGCTTCCTGGGATGTTCCTTAGCACACACTCTCCAACTGCAGTAGCTTTCTCCCCACTTTTCCCCCATTGTCTCCACTTTCTTTCCTGAACACTCCAGTTGGCCTCAGTTATTTCTTGATATGAACAGTTCCAGTCATCATCATCCATCTAATATGGCTATGTGGTCATATGAACTTTATCATAACCAGATATCATCACAAAGTTTAGCTACTGATGTGCCCTTTTCTCACTGTGGAATTCCTTCTAGACTCAAGATCATTATTTCCATAGTAACCTAAGCAGCCTCCCAGCCAAGAGGAGTGCAAAAATAATATTTAAAATTTAAATTGTATATCTTATTTGTAATTACCCCAAACTTTTTTTGCCAATATTATTGCACTACCCCAATTGATTGAAAAATGACCCTGGAATATTTTTTTTTTAGGGCCAGGAACCATTAAAATTTGCAATGTCAAAAACACAAGCAAAGATTTCTAGTCTGCTGATCAAATCACATGACAGACTATGTGAGTTCTCATTATATCATTTTATTCTACTAACCAAAACAAACTATCTACTCAAGTGACTACAGAGCAGGGACAAGCTAAAGATGAAACACCATGCAAAGGTGTGCAACAATGGAGTACCTAGTAAAGATATAATCTTCATGGCAAACATCCTGTTAACTCCTTCCCTTCCCATGAGTAGACACAAATTGTTCTACAGGTAAAACCACAATATATGCAGCGTTTGCACTTAGCACCATCCCGACTCCCATGTAATAAATTTTCTGCTAAGTTCTGTTTTATAAAAAAAATCTCACAACTTGCAAAGCACATTCACTACTAAAATACCACATAATATCTTAATCTTGTTGATATGGAAATTGCATCAATAAGCCCCAGCAGAACCTCATTTAAGCAGGCACCAGTAGTGCTGTCATGTACTGGTAAATGCCTACAGGAAAAGAAATGAGGGAGAAATCTATACCCAGTTGCAACTTCAGGGACATGTAGGAGCACTGCTTCTTGCCAAACATGCCCCAGGCAAATACAGCATTTGGAGATAAAAACCCGAAGATATGTTGCAGAAGCTGTAAACTATAGAGTAAACTTACCTTTGTAAGCATGCTATACCTAGCAAATTTCATTTAGGTGCTAAAATGAAACACAATGGTGCTTTGAAGATACCTGGAACTGTTGTCTTAGCTGGCATGAAACAATATGACTTCCTGATCTCAAAACCATCTTACTGATTAACAACTGATAAGAAACTGGATGTTGATGAGGCTTTTTGTTGTTGTTTGTGTTTTCTTCTCATAAGAGTTTTCAAGGAAACATATTCTCAACACGGTGTTCTTCAAAAATATTTTTTTCTTACTGAAACACCACTGTATCTCAGAAGCTATTTTAATACTTAATCATAAGAAAGATTCAGCAAATAGTAATTTTCTAATTTCTTAACCTGATAAGAAGTACAAAGTTTTTCATCCCTACTTTAGTTCTACATACTGGCATTGTGACATTTAAGAATCTACCTTTTGAACTCAGCATAAAAAAACAAACAAAACAAAACAAAAAAAAAAAACCACACACACACACAAAAAAAACACACCACCCTTGATTTACAGCAGGATTGACAGCAATAAAAGGATACCTGATAAACTTTAGCCAAAGATGGGATGGACAGGTGCTGCATTATGAGTAGTAGTTTCAATTTGTCATTAAGCACTGAGGAAGCATTTATCTCAGTATTTTAATTCCTTTTAAAACAGGCACTTTCTTCACTTGAAGTGAAGAAAACATTTTAAAAGATGTTTTAGTGAAGTATGTCATCTTATTCACAAGATCTACATAAACAAAGTACCACAGGGCACACACACCATGTCAGAACTATGACTGGGTTTTACAATGGCAGTACACATTTAGGAAGTAACTTAGTCTGAAGCAGGGCAAGGCAGACAGTCTAAGCACACAACCATTCAATCCAAACATCGCAGTGCTTTTTGTGCATTCGAGGAAGCAGGAACTAACTCAAAGTCACACACCACCTGGCTGCCAAGTAACTTTATTACATATAGTAACACTAATAGGTGTATTTCATAAGAGTCTTGAGGAAAGCTTCCATACCCCCCTACTCAAAGTAATAGTAACATACACAAAAATAGCATTTACAAAGTCCTTCTGTTACAGGGATTTACTTATTTTTTAAATCTCAATGCAATAATACCCCATGGCCTGTTTTTAACCCTAAGCAGAACACCATTTGTCTTTTGATCCTTGAGTCTTGGGGGGAGTAACAATTTTGAAAGGATGAAACTTGCTACCACCCTGAGTTTGGCCATAAGCTGCTTTTAGATACTCTCTCACAAGGAGGAACAGAGTAAGAACTCACCAGCATCCTTTTGGAGCCCCAGCCCTGCACTATCTGTGGGTTTCTTCCCAGGCGCCATCTGTTCAGGAGTCTGAGGAGCTGAGAAAGAGGGGGCTTGCAATCACGACAACCCCAGCTTTGGCAAAGGGGCTGTATTCCTTCAGTGAGACTGCAGATTTCAAAAGACTTGATGCAAAACACAGTTCAGTAGCAGCCCCAAGTCTTTTTATCTCCCCACAGAAATGGGAGAAGGGCACACTTTTCTCAGCCTTTGATCAAATTTTAACAGTTAAACAACACTGGCTGAGCTTTTGTCCCATTATAATTTGAGTGGTAAGTGAACATAAGTCATTCTGATAGAAGAGAAAAAAGTAGGTTTCATACACTTTCATATTCACACTAAAACTGGCCCAGATGATATCAAAGAGATTCAGACAGCAGAGCTGGCAATTGTTTTGCTAAGACCCAATCAAAGCAGTGGTCAAGAAGAGCCATGCATTATCTGGGCAATGAATGCACAAACACAGAAGTAAAATCATTATTTCCCAAGTGTATTGGCATATGCATGTGACAAAGGAAATACATCTTACAGTTACCTTTCCACCACTACTGAAATAATGATCAAGACCTTTAGCTGGCACAGATGGATTTAGCTATAGGATTTGACCATATAACTAGGAGTACATTTTTTTATGGTTCAGCAACAGAGCTTGCAAAATTTGCTTACTTCATAATGTGTTACTGTTAAACTAAACCTAATCCAAGATGTACATCAAACATAGCAATAACAACTGGCACTCATTATTCATTTAAACAATCATAACAGACCATTTGATGAAACACAGCTTAACATCTGAAATTAAGTCTTAAGCATAGAGCAGAGGATATGAACAGCAACACACATGAATAAAAAAAAATCCTCTGAAGGAAAGCCACAAGGCAATTAAATAAGAAAATAACTCCCTCTTGGATATTTTGACTAGCTATGTGTAGTGAGTAATTTAGTCACTGAATTACCCACTCATATCTACTGCTTAGTGACTCTGGCTTATAAAAACTATTGCAGGCATTGAAATACGCAGAGCATTTAAATATTAGGCCAGTAAATAGTCAACTGTCCCTCAATGATTGAATGACTTGTATTTTTATAATTTCTTTATATATGTAAACCAGAAGTAGTATATAAGTAGTACCTTCCGTGTTTGTTAAAAAAAAAAAAAAAAAAAATCAATATTCCACAGTTTTTGTAGAGCTGTTCAGAAGTCACTTTCCTTGTTCTGGTTTCTTATTAACTTACATGTCAAAAGGCAAAGGCCAGAACCTCAGCTGTAATCTCAAGTGTAAATCAGAGTAGGTTAATTCTTTTGAAGAAGTCTGACACAAGAAACATTCATATAGAATATAGATTGAAGGTTGAGGTTATATGCTCAACCAGTGAAAAAATTACATTATCACAGCTGAGAGGTTGGCTGGCTCAAAGGCCAGCTCCACTTTAGACACTTCTGTTGTAAAGAGAAAGAGCCACTTGTAAAAGTAAAATTTTTAGCAATGTTTCTGCAACAGTAACATAATATTATTTAACAGCTTTTAAATTGTATTTTCATTAGGAAACTGGCATTTGACCTACACATTTCTTATGGAAAAAATAAATAATGTCTTACTTCTAGCGAAGTATCACTTCGCTAGACTTTTTACAGTAGCTCTATCTCTCTCCTGTATTGTGGAGACCAGAACTGGACACAATATTCAGCCTTCACAGTCTGAGCAGAGGGAAAAGATCACCTCTTTCAGCCTGCTGGCAGTGCTCCTCTTAATGCAGCTCAGAACACTGTTGAGCCTTCTTTGTTGCATGGGTGCATTATATAATACAACTTTTTTATACATTGCACTTTTAGTGGGTGACTCTAAGGAGTCATGTAGACTACAGCAGCCAGGAACTGGGCCCCATGGAAGTCCTTTCATGCAAAAAGAACTTGGCCTAAACCTTACAAAAATAATATACTTTTATTTAACACTAAGATTTGGATGATAGTTAATTTGAAGCAATCATAAAGCACTTTACCAAAACTGAAGAACACTGGAGAAATATTTCTCCCAAATTTGGTCATGATATCAGCATGTACACTCCATTATGATGCTATTCCAACCCCACTGTGACACTGGTCTATATAAAAAGCATTCAATATATCATTACCTTCCCAGACCACATTTGTAAAGTTAGAGTGATATTTTATGAATGTTTTATTTACTACACAGCTAGGTAGGTGGAAATATATGTATTTTAAAATAAAAAAGGGGAACTCTGAGGATTTAAAACACTTGCATCACAACATTCATTTGGTTAAATATATATGGCTAAGGCTGCATAATCTCCTTTCAGACCCTTCTTCATTAAAGTATTACTTCCTTTTACCACATTTTACGCCATAGAAACAATTTATGCCACTGCTGATGGATTTGAAAATATTTCATTCTGGGTAAATAACAGCAAATATTTAATGGTATCTAATTAGAGATCGAAACTTCTCTTGTTAACTGCACACACATACCAGCATAGTAGAGCCGTTCCTAGAAAATCCATAACATTTTAAATTTAAGACCATTTTCAGACTTCACGCTCAACTACTCTCAGAAAAGGGGGATTTTTGTCAAGGGGAAAAAAAAAAAAAAATGACAGTAGAAGCTTAGTAAAAATGGCACATTTGGAGAGATGCAGACCCAGCACTGTGAAGCAGTCCACTTAGATTTCAGTACATGATGCAGTTACAGCCATAAGTGTGCTTCATATGCAAATTACTCTATAAACTAATGATAGTTGTACTGAAATAATGGCTCAAAACCCAGGGTTTTTTAAGAAAAAAAAAAATAGAGTGTACAAAGTTTAATGTAAGTATCAACTAGCTGGCCACAGGATAAGTGGGATCAGCACACATGAATAGTTCATTCCCCCTTCCCCTGCCCTACACCCCCCCAAATATTATGTACATATATGTACACACACACACACTGATACCTTTGCTGCCTACAGCAATTTGCCAAAATCTTGTTTGTTTACAGTGAGTTGATCATCTGTAATAGCAGATGCAGTGAAGTTGATTAGATTTTATAAATTTGCTCACTTGCTAATTAGGATCATGTATTTGCTAGCTCCAGATCCTCTGCTATCAGTCGTCTTATTTAATGGAGATTGCAAGCCTGTGCCCTTAAACTTTAGCAATTTAAATTAGCTGAGCAGAGCTAAAAGCCAGTCAAGGAATGATTAGGTGAAAGATCTGCTGGCGTTGTTAAACTAAACAGACTGAAAATTCACATCTGCTCTATAAAGACCTTGAAAGCCCCAAGAAACTCTTTAATATTCTCTATCATAGATGCAAAAGTGCTTCACTGAATGGCTACAGCCATCTACCATGGTATTATCACACATAGCTCCTTTCAGAGGTCACCGTTACAGACAAGCACTAGATTTAACCCTCCAGGACTGTCTTGACGAATGTGTTTTGTGACACAGGTTCACTCTGGAACTGCCTTGTTTGTGACCTCTAGGTTATGTCACTGCAACATCCTGTACTTGGGGCCACAGCTGAATATCAGTCACGTGTTGAGACTCGAGTTACCTTTAAAACCAGATGAAACAACTCCCAGGGCTGTTTCATGCTTACCACATTCTGCAACCTATGCTCATTAAAAAAAATAACCATACTAAAACACAGAGAACTAAAATATCCATGTAACCCACTGAATCCTGCCTTCCTCACATTGCTTTAGGTCAGCACAGTTACAGATACTAACCATTTTATGCTATAACTTCAAAAGAAAAGTATGTTTAAAGTATTATTTTCCCTACTGGGAGGGAAAAACAACAGATTTTCCATTGCCATTTTGTAGAGAATTTAGGCAGCAAATCTTTCAGCCTCTCCTGACCCAGCTCCTGCTCTTCATTGGCTCAAGTATTCCAGTATTGCTGACAAATTAAAGACTGGGGCAAAAATCTATTTTGAAATACAGAGGAAGATGCAAGAAGCCTGCAGTCACTGTTTTATAGGTAGCTTTTCTGTTAATGATGTACATGAAATTAGAAAAGCAAATAATGGGCACCAAAACAGGTAAACCAGTTTAGCAGTAGATGCAAAACACCTTACTTCATCCCTTCCCAAACATCCATCCAGCTAATAAGCAATTCACACTAGGAACAAGCATGTCAATTGTTTTCCGTCTAAAACAGGAGTGAACTGTAACTGAGGCAATTAAGCTTTACTTAGGGCATGCTGTAAAAGCAGCTTTCTCTGTAGGATATCTTTGAGAGAGGCAGTAGCCCATTCAGTAAGGACTGCTTTACACAGTTGTTTGCTTTCACAGCCTTTATTTATTGCGTGTAGGAGTAGTTGATAAACTGATTTCTTTAGTGGTGTTATTTCTTTAGTTGTTAGACTGCAGTAAATCTTTTTCTTCTCTGGTATTCAGAACTTGGAAATTTAGGTGCAAGTACCACATAAATGCAAAGCAATTATTTTAATACAAGTAAATCCCAGAGTACATGCTGTGTAGCTCACTTAGGAAAAATTTACACACATTTTTTTTTTTCTATTATTATTTTTTTCTTAGTGTTCCACACTGCAGTCTGCTTGCAGACAGAACCACTGGGATTATATGGAGAGTGACAGATAGCTGGAACTCTGGATAGAAGTTATAATAGCTCTCAAAGTGTGACCTGTAGATGTTAAAGACAGCACCACAGTGATAATTTTAGGAGTGTAACTGCAACAAATATCATAATTTGCTTGATTAGAAGAATTCTGCAATTACAAGTTCATAAAAACAATCCAACTTATTAAAGCAAAATTGTAACAACGTTTAAAATATTTTAGTTTTGAACCAAAAAGCATTTCATTTCTATGTTAGTTTGTATAAATTACGTATGTTGCTTTATGGTCACATTTTGTTTTCATCCTATTGTATTAGCCATTATAATATCAGAACAGCATTTGAACACTGGACATCAACAATTTGCAATAATCTGTGACAATACAGCATATAGCTCTATATTCTCTACTACAATTACACAGGGGTGTGTGTGTGTCTTGAACCATCTATTTAATTTACTCCCTCTAAAGTCAGGATAGCCTGTAGTACACAGTAATGATAAATGCTGTAAAGCACAAGAAAAAAACCTGGGGAAAAACTGCAGCTATCACTTCAGCAAAAAAAATCTTGAGTTTACTGTTACAGCTGATATAAAGAAAGGGAGTTCCTTAATCTTCAGCAGAATTACAGCAGTGTATTACAAATTGGCCCAGATTTTTATGCTATCTGAAATTTTTCACCTGACAGGTACCTGTAATGGCCATCTACTTTTAGTGTACTTCCTAGGGCATTCTTCCTTCAAAAAAATACTGAAAATTTTGTAGTTTGGTTTCTGTACACTAGCAACAGTGAGTACACTACCCAGTTTTCCTCCACATTTACGGCTGCATTAGTTATGTTTCCTAGTCTCCTCCCTGCCTAAAGTAAGGCCTGACTGAATATCTGAACATAGAGAGCTGAATTCAGCTTTCGTTCGCTATGAGTATACTATATAAGCCCTTCAGTTCTTACCCAAGTACTAAAGATGTTCAGATCTCAAAAAATAATTAAAGACCAGTTATTTTGTCAGAGTTCAAAATCTATTGTTACTATTCGGGTCTTGATGATGTTTTTAATACTGAAGACAACTGCTGATTGGAAAGCAGACACTATTTATAAATGATGCTTTATCACATAGTTCAAACACTCATGGCTTTTGTTATAAAGATATGAAAGTCTCTTCACATTTAAACAACAGCTTAATTCGATCCACTTAACCTGCAGTGGAGCCCAAGCAAGTAGAAAGAGAGTCAGGATACATGCGTATATTTTGTTCTAGTCACAAGCATTTTTCTTCCATTCAGTAATGTTCCTTATCTACACCCAACCATAGTAAAGTTTTTATGTTCTTACAAAGCAGAATATGGATGCTTTGTGAACTACTTCCACATGAAAATATTCAATATTCTGGAAAGCTAAACTAGTTCTTCTCTCTCCCCTTGTAGAATCAGTAGAATTTTTTGCTTCTTGAAGAAAAACACAAAACAAACACATAACCATCAAGAAAGAAGTACTACCTAGTTTATTCCCAACATAATACAGATGTAGCTCTGAGAGCAGCAATAACCAGGTACTTCTATGAAAAATCATTTTGGTGCCTTCTAAGCTACCAATGCTTACCTTTCGAGAAGAGTACAATTCACACCTCATGACTAGCTCTTACCTATATCTTGAAGTATTTTAACAAGAGTTTTAATACATCTCTTTACTGTTAGAATTTTCTGACTCCACTCTCCCACTCAACAAAAACACTTCTGGCCCACATGCACACATTTTACACAGGTTTCAACAAGCTCTGCAAGGCAGGCTGTTTTCCTAGGCCATATATGAAAGTAACACCTCAGGAAAAGACGTTCTGCCCTCAAGGGAAAACGAAACACACCAGGGACGGTAGAACCACCCTGAGACAAGCACCATGACCCCTCATACCGCTTCGTCTCAGAAACAGCTTTTTGGACCTTGTTATTTGCTCCCAAGATAGCCACAGAATCTGACTCCCACATTTTAATTGTTATAAAACAACTCTTTTATCACTTATTCCTTCCTTTCCCAACCTTATTTTGGAAACACCGTAAAAATTCTTAGGCACTTACTGCTAAATCGCTGCCTGATTATGCCGTTCTTGGACCACAATAGGGACACTACCTGCTGAAAAAAGGGAGGTACTGCAGAAAATTGTAATCGTGGCCCACACTCTCTTTCACAAAAACCTCCTGCCTGCTGTTAAAAGCTGACAGGAAATGTGCTGCAGGTGTGGTGCTGGCTGCACCCTTAGCTGGGAAGGCCTCACCTGCAGCCAAGCCCTGCCCTGCCAGAGGGCCCAAAACCAGGCCCCCCTGCACCCCGCCTTTCCTGCCGCTCCTGCAAGTGCCCCTCTTGCCCATCAGTCAGCTCTAATGAGGGAAATCACTGATAGCAGCCGTGGCGACCCAGGGGCCATGGCTTCCTCCTCGCCATAATGATAATGGGCAGCCCAGCAGGCATCACAGCAGAGGAATCTGGAGTCATAGTTCAGTAAATAAGAATATACTTCAAAAGAAAATTAGCAATTATATAGTCACGATAGTATTGGTAGTTACCTGCTACCTGTCAAATATTATTATTCTAGTAGTATACTGAGGATTTTTTTCTGTCATTCTGGCTGCTACATGCCAGGCTGCTGAGGCATCCTTACTACATGCTTGGTGTTGGTTTTCTGGCACTGGATTCTCAGAGGTGATGTCTCCCATCTCCGAGGACAGAAAATGCTGCTTGGAGGGGAGCAGACATACCGGAGGTGGATGGGATCAGCAAACCAGCAGCAAAAATGGTCACCTGAGCAGCAGTTCACACAGCAGCCGAGCACAGGGGACGCTCACCCCCTTCCTTACCTGACTTTCCCTAACAAAAGCATTACCTGCATCAAGTCAGGCTCTAGAAGGCACGTCCCTGATTCCTCAGAGAATAATTTGATTTATTATTTTACTGAAACCAGGAACAAAATTTAAGTGAATGCAAGGAGGGAAAATCTGTTGACTGACTTTGCTGTATCGTTTAAATCTTCAGGCCTGAGTGTGCCCTTTCAAGCACACAGCATTTCCAGTGCTGGAATACGCAGAAGGATTAGGGGCTCAATTAGCACTTTAGTCCTGATGCAGCGAAGTGCTTAACACATATTTAACTTTAAACACATGAAGAGTCACAGTAATTTACTCAGATCTACTGAAGTGAAATAAACTAATGATATATTTATGCATCTTGTGTCACCCAGAGCTGAACTCTTCTGTTCCTGGTGGGCTCAGGCTTCATGTCCTTGCCTCCACAAGGATTTCAGAGCTCTCAAAAATGGGAGACTTGCAGATTGCACCACTGCTGTGCTGCCTGTAGCCAAGTACTGCTTCCCATAAGGGCAGTGAATCTCACGGTTTATTTACAAATTAAGAACATGACCTACAGTAATGTTCGCACAGGTGTAGAACAACTCAGGATAAGAAGACTGTTAAGCCATCTTCTGTATAAATATAAACTATAATATACATTCAGGTGAAAGCCAGAAGACCCAGCCTAACCGAGTGGAACTATTACAATTATGTCACCACGTGGAAGAAAACAAGGAAGATCTTATATATTTAGTAGAGATTCACTAACATTTCCTTGGTGAGGACATACTGTCAGGTCAAAGTCTTTACTTGCCTGGGACCAACTTCACTGCTGCTGGAGCAACAGCAGGTCTCCTGTGCATCCATGTAAGAACATGGGTGAAAAATTTGCTAGGAGCAAACATTTCTGTAGGACACAAATGTGTTACAATAAACCAGTTTCAAGATTTTAGTTATCTCACGAAGCAAACGTGTTTTGGAGCAAATGCACTTCCTATTGAAATCAAGAGCAAAGTGCCTTCAATTTCAGAAGTACCTGGATTTGCTCCTACAGAACTCAGATATATATTTGCTGATAAAAAGGCAGTTGTGTTAATCTAATTAGATGCTTGATTATATAATAACTTAAATGAATGCTGCTGGTTTTTCTTGCTTTTTTTTCCAACCATAAGTACAATGATGTCACCCTGAGTTGAAATACCACCTTTACAGAGTTTCTGTAAAATGATTTCTGATCCAGCACTGCTACTACTGCCACAATAACTAAACCAGACAGAATCAATATATTATAAGGTCAAGTCCCAGTTCCATGGCTTCCTTAAAAGCTTAAGGCTAAGATTTTAAGAATTTAAGGACCTAAGAAGAATTTAATGTCCTAAATTTAAGAATTTAAGAACCAAAGTGAGACATGGGGAAACTTTATTAGTGTCCCCATGGGTCAAAGCAAGCCAGGTATGCTGATTTCCTTATCTTGAAAGTAAATGGGGGGAAAGTTAATGGAGCAAAAGAAGCTTCTCAGGACCACTTAGCATATTACTATAAATTCATGCCAAGTCTGCAGGATTTGCAGCATAGACAATGTGAAACTCTGCCATCTATGGGAATTCAGAGACAGTCTTGCCTGAAAAGGGCCCTTCTAGCCATATACTCATTGCTGAAGGTGTGGGAATAACAGGATGAATTATGCACACTTCCCACATATTACGGAGATACGAAGAGTCTTTCCTCTCAGCTCATATTGGTCTTGAGCCTGTTACCTTTTTACTTAAGATAAGAAAGTAGTGACCCCTGGCATGATGCAGTGGACCAGAACCTTGAAGGGATTAAAAACCTCTGGTTCTCAACAGAAGTATCAACTTCTTTCTTGAAAAACATACAGCACATCGTGCTGGCATGTGCTCAGTTACATATTTTGGTTTAAGATAGATAAAAGCATGAGTATTTTACCAGTATGTAGTGAATGTCCAGATCTTGCTATCACAGAATGATGTCAAGACAGGCAGTGTCAGGGAATTGAAAAAGCGACTAAACAAATTTTTGGGCAACTTGTTCCAAAACAGATGTTAAAAAATCTGGATGTTCAAGGGAACATCCCTAATGTAAAAATTGTGAATGCTTTAAAAGCAGGAGGGGAATGGGCCACATAAAATGACCTAGCTTGCACACTAAATATCCTCTGTCTAGAGAGTGTCTGCTATTTCCACTGCTGGAGACTTACTACTGGACTAGATGGACCATGTGTTTATCCATTTGGGATTTTTTTTTTGTTTGATGGACAATGAGATGAGAATAAGCATCAATAACAGTTCAGTAACATAACAGCAGATTTCTGTGGGTAGGGATTTGACAGTCATTCAAAAATAATCAATTAGCAGAAATTGTATGTATTTAAAAAAAACCTATGCCAAAACCAAAATTATTAATTATTGTGAAAATTCTGGGATACGTAACTAAGCAAAAGAATAACCATATTAATATAAGCGGGGATGTGACGATGTATGATCTTATCTTACTGACCTTGAAAACTGGAAATTGACCTTGACATTGAAATTTAGAGTAATATCTTTGGTATGCCTGCTCCTCGTGACACTGCACTTCATACATTCTTCTCACAATAACATTTTATATTCATCCTCCTTTTATTTTCCTGTCCTTCTTTTCTTGAAATAAATAACATGCTAAAATAAGAAAAGAAATTGAGAGTTTATAATTACTCTCAATCACAGGCTGTGCAGTAATTTCACAGCGAAACTGATATCAAAATTCATATGCTCTGCAGCACAACAGAGGAGAGATTTTGTATACAGCTGAAGCTTTTGAATTTCTCACTCAATAAAAGATTTGCTTACACTCAATTACCTTGAACTGCAGCATTTTTTTATTTTAAGAACATGCAGTGGCTTTCATAAGCAAGTAGTGATTCTTATTACTAAAACAGCTAGACACACAATCCAACTCTTACTGAGGTCCAGTGATACAAACTCTATTGATTTCTGTAGGAGTTATAGTTCTATTACTTCATTAAGAATGAACTAAACAAAGAATCAACAGTGTCTTATTATGGGTGATCAGCTTTTTAGATGGCAGAGCAAAATCAGGTGACAAAATTATAAAAAAGGAAATAAGTTCTTTAACAGTTGCTGTCCATTTTTGTGTTAAGCAAAGGATGGATTGTTCTATCTGCTTACTTTGCACCACCCAAATGACACAAAATTAATGAATTACAAAAATAGACCATCTCTGTCTGTGAGGACTATGCCAAAAACTGGACTGATGCTGGAGACATGATATCTACAGATTTCATTAATGAGAGTATTTATCAGAGAAAGAGGCCAGGTGTGCTGTAGTGTACGGAATGCATGTTTTTCCCTATTAGTAGATATTTGGATTCTTTTTATGAGCTCCTATGGCTAATGGCTTTATCACAGAAAAGCGCTTGCTCTCATTAGATATCAGATCTGGTTATACAGAAGATACTTTTAACATTTATATTTTATTTTACTTAACCTTATCAATAAAATACCTCTTTAAAAACTCAGTATTTTTACCTTTAAGCCTAATGTATCACTTCTGCAAGTCAGAGGCAAATTGTCAGAGATATTAATTTACAGCAATTAAGAAATTTTCTACACACTCAGAGTGATGAGTAGACTGATTAGTGCCTTGCGGTTTTGCATTCTAGGAAAACTGAATTCTTAGACTAGGTCTGTCAAAAATCTTCTGTATTTATCACAAGAATTATTTGTCCTCCCTGAAACTGGATGTTACTATAAATATTAAGTCACTGACTCATTAGAAAATTACCCAGGATCATCTGATTAAATGACACAGCACAGATTAAGAAAATAGGGTTTTTTTCACAACAGTTACTAACAACTATGGTGATATGGGTGGCTACAGAGCTCTTTATTTATGAATAAAACAGTTTTACTAAATGCAAATAATAATTCTTACTAGTTTTTACATTAACGGAGTCTTATCATTGACCAGAGTGAAGGAAAAACCCAACCATCAAAACACTGTAGGGACGCAGGTAAGATCTCTACTGTAAAAAGAACATTACAAAAGCACAATCCTCTGCTGCTGTGTCCTAATGCTACTGACTTTGCACTAAGCTTTGCACTCCAAAGAAATAAGAAAAGTGGTCTTGTGAAGTCAGTGGGAGCTTTACTATAGACTTCGGGAAAAGTAGTATTTTAACCAACTTACAGCATGTAAACAAAATATGCTCCTGATATGTCATTTCTTAAAGTAACCGGCTATGCATGACACATTGTAGAATATCTATATGCAAACTATGATGTATATGAATGTTAGCAATGAAAATACACCATGCACTGGTACTAAGGCTCTCTGAAATGTGCTCAGGTCTCCAGATCCACTGATACCCCTGCTTTCTTTTTGAAGTTACAAAGCAGTAACAGATCTTAGAGAAATCTTGAAAGTGCTTGTAATGTTTTCTGTATGTCCAAATTTTTCATGTTCAAAGTTTCCTATGCCCCTGTCAATTCTGTTTCTATCAAAGTTTTCAGATATTTGTAACTAAATATTCAGAACATTTTTTTTATACAAATCCAAATAGTTTCCAAATACAACTGCAATATCACTCCGGAAAATCTCAGAAATGAAAGGCTGTTAACAGCTGCAGTAGGAAGTTGAAAATACTAATGCTGTGAAAAGCATTTAGACTAGAAAAAAGCTAACATTCAGGTACTATTTAGGGAAAAAAACATCATTCATTTACAAGACAGTTAAGTTACTCTTCAAACTGAAGTTTTGCTTACTTTATATGGAAAGAGAAATCCTGAGGACACTTTAGTAAGCACATGTTAATAACTACAGGTCATAAAAGACTGAAAGAAAAAGAAACACAGAATTAGAAAATTATAAATGAGGTTTTCAAGTTCCCTGGTACTCAGCAAGTGTCTGAAGACAAAAGAAATCAGATAATATAACAATTGAAATATTCCCCTGAAACAGCATTCTCAAAAAATTCCAAAAAGCTCACAGAATGAAAATCAATGTCACATAAGGAAAAAGCCATTTATTTTCTTAACTCTACCGGAATTGTTTTTAGTATACTGAAACTCGTGCAAAACTACTGTGATTATATCCACACAGGGGTTCACCATTTTTTTAGTATAAACAATAGGCTTAATATACTTAGACATATAGACTTCTGATAGTGAGGTACCTTGAAGCTGCCATCAGTTTCTGAACCGAAGAATTACTGTAGGAAAAAAGAAAATTAAAAAATCATTCTTTGACAAAGTAGCCTCAGATATGAACTCTCTCATAAGAACTGGATACACTGGAAAGAGTTGAAAAGAACTACAGGAATTACTATACCTCAGGGCATTATCTCTTGAAGTGAATGACTGAAGAAACACGTTTCTATAAGAAAAGAGGCAATCACAGTTGTTCACAGATGTTCACAGTTAACTACCTGGAGCAGAGACTTCTGAAAATATTTCTTTAAATTAAAAAAAAAAAAAAAGTTGTACTATGCTCCGACATTTGATGTGAATACTAAACTAGATAAAACAAAAAGAAATAAGTGCAACCTTTTCTTAATGAGTGATATTAACTTTTGAAACAATTTGCCTAGTTTTCTTATAACTTCATTTTTAAATCAAGTTTTAAAATTAAAATGGGCAGTATTCTGATTCTACCAAAGTTACAGAAAAATGGCAAGGTAAAAGGAAAGCAGAATTTGGCCCATTATCTTTGTTAAATGAAATCTTAAGACTGGAAACATTTTTTTTTTTTTTTTCCAATAATCAGTATCAGATTCAGTTTTCTTTATCAAAACTGGAAGAAAAAAATATCCTAATTATTTATGTAATGATTTTGAATAAAATTTTAGCATGTTTTTAATCATAATTATGAGCCAAATCCAAGCACAAGTCACTCCGTTGTTTCAAAAACAAAAATAATCTCAGTAGGAAAAGCTCAATTTTCTGTAATGGTTGTAGGTAGAAATAGGTAAAAAAGGACATACTTGGTGTATTTTTCAGTTGGAGTGAGACAAATAAATGTAGATTTGTCCCAGAATATAAAGTTACTTCATAGGAGCTGACTATTAGTCATGCATCGTGAAAGAAATCCACTTCATGTTTTAAGAACTGTTGGGAAACAGACAACTCAACCTAAGACTGTTCTTGGTGCCGCAGTACATTGTTCTTCCACTGCTTCTTCTATACTAGAAACAGAAAATAACAATTTATTTTTCATGTCAACTTCCAACATGCTGCATTTCTCTTTACAGATAAATGATGTTGAATTATGGGATTAATGCCATTAAAAAGTTGTAAGTAAAAGAACAGGACAATTCTTAATTTACTGAAGCATTCTACGGGTGAAAAACATTCAACTTCCTGATGAATTTTTGGAAAAGGTGTCTGAAGAAAACATCAAAAAATGATCCTATGACATGAATAATTTAGCTGTCATTAATAAGAACTGAGAAGTAAGAATCAAACTGTAGACACAGGGGTTTTTTTATTTGATATTGTTAACAGCTTTTTAGGATCAACCATTCTGAATGCCACAAGCTTTCTCTCTGTGATCAGTAACAGAGTTCTGCTTGTATTAGCAGAAGATTTCTCTAGTATTATGTTTGGTTAAAGCCAAACCTGCTACCTTAAGCACTGCTGAACTGTAATGAATTCCCAGAATACCAACCCATGTTTCAGTTCTTTTATCTATCTTCAGACGGGTCAAAGAAGAAAGTTGATTTTGAGACATTCAGCAGCTAGTCTAAGTTTGAGATTTACTGCATGGATAGCCATATGCAAGAGTTATTTTCTCATTCCAGCAAATTTTCAGTGTTTTATATTTTTATCTCATCCAGAAGTGGAAGAAAAAGTTGAAAATCTAAAAAAAATATCAACAGAACAGAGACAGTTAGAAGTCTGTCTTGATCTGAGAGATATATCCTTTAGACTGTAGCATATTATCTTTTCTATCTCAACACACATTTTTATCTGTCTGTATGGGCTAACACTTTCCTCAGGTGTTGTCGATGAAGAGAGTGATATTATTCTATCAGGTACGTTTGCAGAACTCCTGTTGTTCAAAGAGGGAATGTGTTTATACATTTATCTGGTGGAACACCTGACAATTTTACTTGGTATGTGCTGTAACATAAACATGCAGATGACAGGATTATCTGTTATTGCTGTGGGCCTATTTTCCTGTTAGTTTATCTTGCTACGTGTTCTCCTGCTTTAAGGACTGAAAGTCAGACTAAGTTTGGCTTTTTATCTAAAAGAGTTCACAACACAGCAACAGCTGTTATGCTGTTATGTGCTTAACAGAACTGAGTAGGCTTTTTGATTTCATGCTGCCACTCCACCCCTGACAGTGTTAAGGTAAGAGTAGGAGGAAGACTCTCCAACATGCAGGTAGAACATGCTTTAATTGAAGCCAGTATCATGTACACATATTGGTTTTTGGACAAACACCACAAAATCAGGTTTATTCCCAGAGTTTGGCATTGATCCTGTAATGCACCCCTCTCACCTCTTCCACCTCCCATCTTCTCTGGTAATTTAGATTTTAAGCAATTGGGTACAGAGATTGTACTCTCTCTCTCTCTATATATATATATATATACACACATATATATATATACACACACACATATGCCATATGACTCATCCACTCTTGCTGGTGGGTTTGTTGATACTTACCAAATACAATCAGTAAATAATAACTTATGTCAACTGAAAGTCCTCACGGCTACACAGAATTTGAAGTGAAAAATCCACGAGTGCCCTCTTTGAACCCATGGACTTATTTCAGACTCAGAAATCATCCACATAACATAGCGTTGGATGACTTCTTAAAGTTGTAATTTTTTTTAGGTTTTTGTTCATCCTGTAACTTCCACGTTCAGCCAAGCTCCATCTTCTTTATCAAAGTAAAAGGCTTGATAATATCACTGCAAGGTCTGCTCCTTAATAGTTTAATAAAGGCTGGTGGAAATTCCTGGAGCAGGAGAAGAAGAGAGTTCATCAGAACTTGAGGAAGAAATCTCTAGTTGCTGCTGTCTGCTTAAGGTCACAAACACATTTTCGTTGACTGCTCCAAATCACCTGGGATACCTAGTGCAGAGATGCCATCAGACTGAAAGTTGAGCATGACTCACCTCAGACTTTTTCTATACTCCTTATAACTCCTCAAGCAAAGTCTGGAGCTGTTTATCCAGTTTTGTGCTCCCCAGTATGAGAAAGACATTGGCATACTGGAGTCCAGCAGAGAGTCACCAACAAGGTGGAGAGTCTGGAGCACATGGTGAATGAGGAGAGGTGAGAGTGCTGGGCTCCCTCAGCCTGAGAAAGGGATGATTTAGGGTGGGGAAAATCTCAGTTGTCTGCATCTGTGTAATAGGAGGATTTAAAGAAGATGGATTCTTCTCAAATGTAGACCATGAGAGGATGAAAGGAAATGGGCATAGATTGAAACACAGGAAATTCTGATTAAGCACAGGGAAAACAAATTTTCCACCTTGATGGTGGTCAAAACTTGGGACTATATTTCTTCAGAAAAGATTACTACGACTGTTTATATTCAACCAAAGATGAATAAACTGGTAATTGCATTGAGATTTCCATTTAAGTTCCTTAACTGTAATTTACATGTCCTTCTGAGATAAACAGAACAAGAGAATATGAGAAAGCCTGTTAATTGTTGACCTTTCTTATTTAAAATTTAAGCAAATATCTGTGAGATGCAACTGTATGAAATTGTTATTATTTCATCAAATTTAAAATCATAAAAATATTCACAAGAAGTCAGAAGTGAAAGAGAACACACCTGTGGGTGTTTCTAATTTTCTTTTGGAAAGTTTGAAAATCACTCAAAGGCAAATAAGGAGAAAAATCTGTTGGTCTTTATTACTCAAAACATGTTCTCTGAAATGACAGAGATTCTCTTCATGCTAGTATTTAGTTCTAGTCTAGAGTGAACCTCTGAAACAAATCTGTTTGTTCCCACTTACTGTTTGTTAGCTTTAAGGGTGTCTCAAATCTCACTGAAAATTAAACTGAAGTGGAGGATGTACCATAGAAGCTTATTAATGCAGCCTAGCTGACAACAGCCCCAGTGTACGCAGAACCAGCCTTGAACTACTCCAACTGTTCTGATTTGCAGATGTTCTGTTATTGTGCTTCTCTGCTTACACATGTAAATGTGACCTGAATGGCCAATACTGTCCTGTTGAATTCAAACTAATTTTGTCTAAGCATTTGATAATATTTCATATAAACTCAACAGGAGGTTTTGCTTGACTTTAGCATTAGGAAGGTGAAGCTTTGAGTAATGACTCCAAGATGTGGTCATAGGTATAGTATTCTGGGATAATTACAGATGAACCTCAAGTGATGTTTTTAAATCTTGACCCTATTTTAGCTTCAATAAAAATGATGTAGAGTGAACTTGGAAACAATTAAATTTGACTTCTATAGGGATAAATTAATATGTTAAAAATTAATATCTTCCTCAGGCTACTGTACTTATTTATCTCACTACAATTCAATTTCATAACCTTTCTTAGCTCCAGCCAAAAAAAAAAAAAAACCAAAAAAAAAAAAAAAACCAAAAAACAAAAAAAAAAAAAAAACAAAACAAAACAAAACAAAACAAACAAAAAAAAAAAACCAAGCAAAACAACTTGTTAAAAGAGTTATTGAAAGTGAAGAGTAGGAATTTTATTCACTTGCACTTCTTCCTGAACTTACTGAATACAGTGGTGGAAGATCAATAGGGGTGTTTCTAGAGAGAATTTTGTTAAGACTTTTACATAGTTAAATTGGAAGGATGTCAGTTCAATATTAATAGTCTACATCTGTCTTGAAGGTAAAACAATAATCTCAAGTATTAGTAAGTGAGCAGAGCCTGCCATAGCCCTTTTATGACCATCATCTATGACTTAAACCTAAAAGAATATTTACTGGCTTCCTAGTCTAAAGAATTGATCACTTGGGTCCACAGTTCAACAGCGCTCTTAACCATAAGCTTCACACTGGAGACACTGTACTTAAAGCTAGGAACATGCTTAAATGCTGTGTTTGGTCGGGACTATATTGGTGACAAGAAATTCCTTTAAATTATTATTGCAAGGAAAAAAAAAAAAAAAAGATATTTTGAAAAAGGATGAAGATAAATAGATTTTGGGACACTACTTATTTTATATTTTCTTTTCTCATCTTCCTCTCTCCCCTCCTCCCTATTTTTCTCTCAGGAATGCTCAAGAATGGACAAAATGCTTAACTGATATTTAAGCATTTTAATATCACAAAGAAGAAAATTCTTGCCTCAACAAGACTTTTTGACTAAATAAGCCAGCAAGCCAAAAATACCACCATTCACAAAATTCTATTAATGAGGTTCCTTTTTCCTATGCCATCTGGTGGATTCTCATTAAAACTGCATAGACAGCTCAACCAGCCCCTAATTTAAAATGGCATGAATTTCTATCCAGAAAATTGGACAATTTTTTAACTTATCTCTTAAAAAATGATTAGTCTTTCATCTTCACAAGTAGGATACTGGTGCAAAATTCTTAAATACATCTTCAATAATGAATAAACTGAAAATGCTCTTATACTATTCACATGGTTTTCTTTCTTCCATACCTTCTTGAAGAAGCAGATGTCAAATTATGTTATTTACATCATGCAGTTTTAGTCTTCATTTAAATAAGTATCTGGAAGGAAAACGAGATAGTGATCCAAAAGTCAGTCTATCAGAAGAAAAATATGTTAAACAGGCTATAGTTATAGACTAATTTGATTCCTAACCTTACTATATAGGCTGCATTTAAAAGAAGAAAATGTTATACATTTTTTGGAAGAATAGAAGAAGTGCTTGAAAGCTATGTTCTACATAAAATGCACTTTAAGTACTGTAGCTATAAGGTCTCCCCGGAGCCTTCTCCTCTCCAGGCTGAACCCCCCCAACTCTCTCAGCCTGGCCTCCCAGGGGAGCTGCTCCAGCCCCCCCAGCATCTTCATGGCCTCCTCTGGCCCCGCTCGGGCAGGTCCGTGTCCTTCTGCTGTTGGGGGACCCAGAGCTGGACACAGCACTGTGGGTGGGATCTCACCAGAGCGGAGCAGAGGGGCAGAATCCCCTCCCTCGACCAGCTGCCCACACTTCTCTTGAGGCAGCCCAGGACATGGTTGGCTTTCTGGGCTGCAAGAGCACATTTCTGACTCTTGGTCAGTTTTCCATCCACTGATGCCCCCAAGTCCTTCTCCCCAGGGCTGCTCTCAACCCACTCCTTGCCCCACCTGGATTTCTGCTTGGGATTACCTTGTGCCATGTGCAGGACCTTGCACTTGGCCTTGTTGACATTGTGAGGTTTGTGTGGGCCCACCTCTCCAGCCTGTCCAGGTCCCTCGGGATGGCATCCCTTCCCTCCAGACTGTCACCGTACCACACAGCTTGGTGTCATTGGCAAACTTGCTGAGGGTGCACTCAATCCCACTGTCTGTGTCGCCAACAAAAGCACAATCAGAAAGTTCATGTGCCTCTACATGTCATTATATGATCTTCAAACTCTTAATATATGATAATTACCAGCACAGCACACATCATACAGATATCACCACTGTGACTGAACAATTGTATACTGATAATATGAAGAAATAGATGTATTTTTTACACAGGAAAGAAAAAAAAAAAAAAAAAAACAGCATTTGTTTTCAACTAACATTTTAAGCCTCGTCTTTTCTCACTGAATAATAAATAAGCATATGATTGAATAAGTTCCTAATCTTCATATTTATTATTAGGTCTATAACCCATGGCTCCTTTCTTCCAAGAAAGTACAGCATTGAGTCATAATCCTATTGATTCAGTGGGACTGTGATACTATTGAAATTGCCCTACTGTAAGTATTGTTTATTCTCAATGACAGCTGAAAATAAAAGGCACAGATACTCAACTGTTATAAATGGAATGTCTTGAAAATGGAAATACCTTATATTTAAGCTGGATGTTATGAATATCTACTTATACATTGGAAGTATATATGTGAGTGCCATAGGGCCTAGATTTTAAATACTAGCCAAATTACAGTTAATCACTACTTGCATGATTAGTATCTGGATTTCTGCATTCTTCAATACAGTAATTTCAAACACAGAAAAAGCAAGAAGTTGAGAACTTGCGGAATATAGCATAGTAAAAAATGCTATAACTGAGCCTAGGCTTTCCTGTTAAGTGAAAGGAAAACAAAATATTTTTGTTAATTCCTTCCTCTTAATGATTACATCATGATGGGAAAATCAGATCAAAAACAATTAAGTAAATGGGATTATGGAGAATATTGTTTGCTTACAAAACAGGGGTTATATGATAAATAAAGGGTAAAATCCATTGCCACCCAAGTATTCCCCTCGCCTTCACATTACAGATTCATAAATGGAAAAGTGGCCATGCAACTTCAGTTTTTATCAAAAATCTGTCAATATTGGAAATAAAAATAAAACTTCTTGCATGCCAATTCAGATGAAAAAATAGGTGATTTTATAAATTATTCTTTTTAATATAGTAAAGTTTTATGAATTACATTATATTTTCCCAGAAAAAGTTTCATAATTAAATGAGAACATCCTCTATAAAAAAAAAAAAAAAAAAAAAAAAAAAAGACCACAAACCAACACTTACACTTATCCTTTCACCAATTCTGAGGAGAAAAATAATCAGCAATAATTATTGTCATTTGAGATTGTAGTCGGATCTGGAAGTCTGATGGTTAAAATGTTTAAAGCTAATACTCCTTTCTATTTGAAGAGACGAAAGTAATACCAGAAAGTTATCAGAGAAGGCAACTGACCTTTTACATTTTCCAGGTTGGCAAACCATCTAATAATGTCGAAAAGCACTTCTTTTGAGGAGTACAGTTCTGACATTCTGTTTGAGGTTCACCGTTATTTTAAAAGCTCTACAATACCAATTCCCACTGAGATAATGTATGTGACAGAGGCCGTCCCCATCTTCTTTCCTAAAAGTCCCTTAGGGAGAGGCTCTCAGCCTGTAAGTACCCTTTCCCAGAGTCTATTCTTGGAAGCGTTTTTCCCTGCAGCTCCCATTTGAGACTGGTATCTCCAATTCATGTTAATATTTGTCCATGTATACCCAGGCACAGAACAGAAACTTGCCTCTGAACGTTAAAGAATTATGACAGCTGAAAAAGTTGCTGCTGCCAGAACAAGCAATCATGTCTAGAAGTCTTCTATGACTACTGTAGAATTGCCTGGCATGAGCCATAATAACTTGCTCTGACAACAGCATCTGACATGGTAGTTTCAGCCCATTTTCAGGTTGTTTGCTTTCCCTGGGGCAGTATGGGAGATGACAGAGACATCCTTTCTGCATATGGCATCTTGTGCAATAGACTCTCTGACTGCACAATACACCTGACACTTTCTAGAAAGCACTGGACATTTGAAGACTGACTGTAGTGAGCATGCACATTAAGTCTGGTCACGATACAGGAGACAGACTGGGCAGATAAAATGCTTCTGCTGCTCAAATAAGCTCTGAATCTGGCCAAACTACATAATTCACTTAGAATAAGTGAAATGATTGGGGAAAAAAAAATTTTAGATGACAACTCTTTGGCAATGGCATTTAGCTCATTATGAGCTACTAATACCTATCATCATGTAGAAAACAGTGACAGTACTGGCATATCTGCTCTCAGTAGGGAGCTAAGATGGAATGAATGTGGAAATTGGGATGTGTTTTCTTTATCATTGCTTTCTTTTAATTTCAGTATATGAGTACTGAACGGTTGTGAAATATTGACAAGCATGATTATACTCTTATTACTGAAGTTGTACCTATTTTCAAGTGCCAACTTTTACTGAAAAAGTTTTGCTGTAAACCCCAGTAGTCAGTAACTCTCTGAAGTGAAATGTGTGCATTGTTCTGTGTTAAAATTTGCAGGTTTTGGAGACAGTCGGGATGGAGTTTGCAACCATGTTACATCTGAATTCCTCTACTGTGCATCAGTGAATTAATTCCATCAATCATTAACTTCAAGTTGCTTCTTAGTAACCTATAGCTATTATCTGCGTATCTCTTAGTAATACTTAACTTTACTTTTATTAAGCTATATGAAAAAATAATAAGATGTATATATTACTGTACTCAGCCTTCTACGGGTTGTTTACAATCAGAAAGCAATCTAAATTAAAATTTTAAAGAACCAAGACCGTCTTGCTTTCTAGTGCATAATTCAAACTATTCTAGACAATTACTCAATGCATGTAACTATTTGTAAGATTATAAGGGCATGGAAGTAAAAAAAAAAAAAAAAATACAAAATGCCTCCTAAAAAGCTTTCATCAGAGTTAGAGCATTAGAGTTTAACCAACTAAGTACACTTGCAAATCTTTGAAACATTGTATGTTAATAGGAAGGGAGAAAAGTAGAATTATTCATGAACAGATTAGAAATATTGATGGGATCCCCTCCTAAGCAGAGAAAATTATCAAAGGAAGATTATGTAATGTACATTAAAACCTTGGTGGTTATGATAGCATAATTATAGGAGACATAGCCATTGCCATACATAACAGGTCAGATGAAAGTCTCTTCTGAGGTTTCCTCAGGCGAGCGTGTCAGGTGAATGTGCCAAAAACTGAGCAGTTCTGAAAACTGGAAAATTATCTTACTAGGATAAGCTCTTCACTAAGTCCCATCCTCTGGAAATTATATGTATTTCTTTAAGTTAATGGAAGTACAGAAGCAAGGATGCATTTCACTCTCATTTCCTAAATGTAGCAGTTTAGTGATATAAAATACTGAAAAGGTCTGTAATTTTCACCAAAGCCCACCAGCAGCTGGCTGTTGAAACCCTTTGCAAATCTACATCATTTCAGAGCCTTCAGCTCTCCATAAAATCCAAGCCACACAGACCACGTTGTTGGACTGACATATAGAGCATTATCTTACAACCAACATAAAACACAGCAGAAATAATAACTCTATTAGAAAGTATTCTTCTGTATGAGCAGAAAGGAAGAGATCTCAGGGATGGAAGGGACTTATAAAAAATGAAATAAAAGGGCCCCTCTCTGAGTTTCTATTCATTACAGGAGAGTCCTAAAAGTGAGATTAGACTAGATAATTATTTTTATTTTATTTTCATGATTGAAGCTAGGCAGGATGAATGCTAACCTGTGCTTCACTATCAAAACTGACTTAAGCAAAATCCTAAGTAGAAATGAATCCTAGACTTTGAAGCATACAAGTTATTTCTGGAAATGCAAAGGAAGATCTTTATGCGACTCAGCATAAAGCTATACCTAAAAACAGGTTCACACCCTAAAAAAATCCCTGAACATTGCAAAAGTGGTAATGCTGTGTTTCATATAGGCACTAAAGAATCCATTTTATGAAATAAGTACTTTTCAGTTCTGGAATACATTCTTAGAAAATCTTATAAAGCATTCATTTAGAATAATTATAGTTGCAAGAGTACACAAAGGTTGGTAGTTTTTGTTGTTCATCTCTGTGACAGTTTATTTGAATAGACTGAAAATACACTTCCCTACCAGAATTATGTTTCCTATCATCATCTTTTCCATCTCTTTTCAATGGAACAGGTTTAAATATCCTCTCAGCGTTTCAGACAGTTGGACCGCATTACTCTCAATCTTTCACTCTTTCTCTGAACTTCTACTCCGTCACTGAACCTGAATGAACATGGTCCTTTTTCAGATCTCTGGGGTCTTCATGAATTCACTTGCTGGCTCTTTATCGATCAGCTGTCTTGACTTTATTATGACTCTTTAGTTTTCTCATACTTTTTAAGCCTTCCATATCAATCTCTGTAGATGGGAAGGGATACAGTTAATCCTGAGATGCTTTCTGAGTGTATTTCCTGTGAAAACACCAATTTAAATAACAACTTTAAACTTTTCTATTCTCTTCAGCATTAAATTGACTTCTTCTATATATAAATTATATTTATGAAAGGCACTATAGGAAAATCAATAGTGTTCATTTGTCATACAAAATGTAGTTGTAATGCATTGTTGCAGAGTACATTGTATTGTCTATTGGTCTCTAAATAAAACCTCCACAGAAAAAAAAGGGTCCACTTAATGGAATTCTTTTATATCTTAATAAGAGGTGGAAGAGTGTTCTTTGATCTCTAGCTGAAAAAACATTATACAAAATATGAATTTCACCACCCAACACTGCTACACAGACCTCTTCAGAGGTAGTAATTGTTGGCTTTACAAGAGAATAGGAAGCTTTTTGATGTATACTTGGATGTGTATGTTTTATTCATTTTCAGAGGGGATGATTTGATGAATTATGTATATCTTCTATCTTCTCAGATACTACATGGTTAAAGCCATTTAGTGACTTCTTACAGAATGCAGAAGCAGAAGAGCACCAGTGGGGAACTGCCATGCACTACAGGAAATGCAAGCGTGGGCTCAAGTCTGACTTGTGCTCCTTGGCTACAGGGAGTTAGTTGTGATTTGGAAGTAACTCCCATGAAATTTTTCTTGTTGTTATTCAAAGTTCCCAGTATTTCAGTAATGAAAATCAAATTTCTCTGGTTCATACAAAGCTGAAAACAGAGAAGAGAAATGCAATTTCTTATTTGATCCTTCAGAGAAAGTCTTGGTGTAGCCCCAACTTAGTATTATTTATGAAGTAGAGTATTACTGTGATTTGAGATTTCAGCATTGCATTTCATAATCAATAGCATTATCATTTTTATGTAAAAAATGCAGCGAGTACCTCATACAATGGTATTTCATATGTCATAGAGCACATGGTTACAGTTACTTCTGTTAACAATACACAAAAAAAACCCCAACCTATGTTGATGACATCATTTCAACAAATGAGGTAAACAAACACTATTAGTTCTTAATTCAGCCTGCTCTATTCAATTATGACACCATTATATCAGTGAATAAAACCACCTTGCATAATTAACAAAATAGAAAATGTTTAACTATAGTTTTTTAAATTAAATATTTCTGACAATAAAACAAAACAAAACAATCTATAAACACAAGAGATGAAAAATAGTTGTTTAACACGCAAAATCAGAATATGGTCAAAGCTGCAGCATAGGAAAGGCAGACCTACTCCAGACTTCATTTTATACTTAGGTCAAAATATTACAAAATGTGATAATTACATAGCCGTGCTTCACAAGTGTATTACACATCTATGATAGTCAATCCATAGGCATGACATAATTTGCATAAATATCTATATTATAGCCTAACAAGCAGTCATAATTCCCAGAAAAAAAAGAAAAAAAAAAAAGCAGCAAAATCAAAACCAAAGCAACACACCCATCCCAAAGACAAACATAAAACAACAAAAAAAAAAGGAGAATTGCTGGACTGACTGATAGGCTTTGGAGAAAAAAAAAAATAGCTCTGTCCATCATTAAATTAAGGCTTAGACTCGAAGACTGTTATAAATTATGAAAAGAGTCTGAAATTAAATGTTACATGACGCTTATAATGTTTGGCCCTGTGTGTGTAGATGCATATATGTAGGGGGGGGGTGTGTGTGTATATAGCTGCACACTTATAAATACACATAAGAAATGTAGGTACTGCCTATACACTGGACAAAGGAAAAAAAAAAAAAATGTAACATCTGGTAGATGCCTTCATCTTACTAGAAGGTTTATAGTAACACTTTTTTACTCTTGAATAGTGCTGGTAATGCCTTTCAGTCCTACCACTGCAGGGAATTCAGTAAAACCACAGAAAACACTTCTGTGCCAACTTGATATTGGGCTAACAACTGGCTTATTACTGCCCATTGGTCCTTCATGGAAATGGAAATGAGGGAAAATTAAGAGAGATGATGGGTTTCCTGGAATCATCCTACAATATACAGCTTGTGAAAAGAGAGAGGTGTTCTTTGAGAGATCTTTTCGTCACCTAGTATGGAATACTAAAAGGGTGTTTCAGTATGAGTCAATAACGTTGAAATGAGAAGAAAATTCACACTTTTGAAGCATATGCCTATAAGTAACACCATCTCATCCAGACATAAAAATCACTGCGGGAAAACATGATCCAATCAGATGATCAGAGACCAAAATACCCAATTCTAAATGTGATTAAAGACTGTGATTATGGGTCTGAATTATGAAGAAGCATCTATTTTAATACTGGGTTAAGCTGAAAATTAAAAGTACAGCAACATTTGAAATTTCACTGTGATCAATAACAGAACCTGAAGATCTGGGTAAGATGAATTCTAAAATCCATAGTCAAATGAACAATTTGTATCACTAAAGAGGAATGGATTGGTCTTACAAGAGTCTGAGTGCATCCCTGGATGAATAAAATGCTGTGAGTACTTCACAGAAGAGAGTGCTCAGCAAAAGCTATTAAATCTCTAAGATGTTATTGGAGAGGAAGTGACCACACCAGTTTGTAAAGGAAATTTCCACTAAAAGAAAATTAAGTTAAATTCCACAAAAGGTAGAAACAAGCCTGTAGGGAAATTAAAAAGTTATTTTACACACCATCTATTTTTATATCAGTAGTTTAATGTGATTAATTATTGCTTATGAAAGCAAGAATCTAAGAATGGAGATTGATTTCCTTCATGCACTACTCAATAGTAAGGAGCTCTTACAGAAGTACTCTGTCTCAAAGGTCCTGAAATAAAGAAGAGAATTAGCAATGAATCAGACAAATGACCCAAAATGACTTCATGCTTGTACTTAACATATCTAATGCGTGTCTGAACGCACATGTCCAAAATGATAGAGTTATAGATTGAATAAAGTTGTAACTGTGAAACAGTAATTCTTTCATGAGATCTTGTGGCCTTTGCTGTTGATTTTTATGCAAACCTCTTCTCACTAAATTAGGGATTAGTCATTTCCAGTGGGAAATTTCACAGGTTCCAATGACAACTGTGAAAATATCCTACATTACCACATACGCTAATTATAGAAATAGTGATAAAAAACTGCATCTTTTCCCTTGCAATCTCATTCCCCCCGGGCTTGCCTAGCATATCTTGCATAAGCTGTAGGAACAGGTCATCTGGAAATAACTCAAGATGGGGAAAAGCAAAACTGATTTCTTGACAGTAGGAAATTGTAGTAGGCCTGTTTTTAATTACATTATATATTCTTTCAGTCCCTATTAGAAACTCTCTTTCGGTTCCCTCATGGAAAGTACAAGACTCCATCCCTGCCTTTAGAAGGTAACATTGCTGATCTTAACCAGAGAGGCAACCACATGCAAATATCCAAATGTGAAGGGTAGAATAGGAAATGAAGTGCATGAAGTCAGATTAATTTCTTCAAACGCATAACCACAAATTATGTATGTGTGTGTGTATATATGCACATATATAAAGCAAAAATAGGTAAATATTACAATTAAATCATCCCTTCTTTCCAAAATGACCTTTCGGAATGTATCGTTTGATGATACATTGTGTGTAAGAACAGAGATTCAGAGCATGCTGTCTCTCAGGTCATTCCACCTGTTCACAGCTGATGCCACTAAGTTGGTATTTTTCTAATATTTCAGCCTACTGCTGGGAATTGCTCTGCTTTTGGAAATGCTTACTTTCAAAATCCATGCACATCCATAATCATTGAAACTGCTTGTGTTTATCAGTTCACCTTTAATCCCACCAGGTTTAAAGCACACACTGTTGATTAGTACCTTACAAGAAGGAGTACCCATCATTATGAGTAGCCCACGCTACAACCAGGCAGCAAAACACTGTGTGACTGCTGTTTGATGAAAACTGAGCACTTAGCTAGAATATATTGGAACTGAATTAGTGTTGCATCTGTTGCTCTAAATTCCACTATATAATAAATTTTTTTAAAAAAATAATCCTGAATGTCAAATGGTATTAGTAGAAGAAGCAATTTAAACCCACACAGATTGAATTCTCGTATTTATTTTTTCTTCTTTGACATTTTGGCAGCTTGTTTTGTATTGGTTGCTACACAGGATGGTGAGGAAAGGTTAAGTGTGCAGCATTTTAGTAAAAGTCAATTAGTTAATATGTGTGTTTTCAAGCATCTTCAGCCCTGCACTTGAAAAGTCCCAGCCACCTTTCACATCAATTTCAGGTAATCTATACAGCTGACACAGATGTGTTCTGGGTTTCACAGAGGTTTTTCTGTGAAATCCATCCCATTTTCAGTGTGTGAATTTTGTACTCTGCTGTGGAAGTATCAGTTTGTAATCAGTTCATTGAAGGTTCAACTGTGTCTCCTTCAAAATTAGGGTTTGGTTTTGGTCATGCTATATTTCTAATAAAAAACATTTTAAAATTATAAAATGGAGGTGTTTGAGCAATGTGTTTTATGATCACTTAAATGAAAAGTTCCTTCTATCCAGAAGGACAAGATTTGAAAAACAACATTTCAAATCAGGGCACATATCCAAGAAAACAGCTCCAAAATTACAAATGTGAAGAAGTGTTATGCAAAGTGATAATGCTAATGGATTGCTCTGTATGGGAACAGTAATGAAAGCACAAGAGAGCTGATGACCACTTCCCCCCCCTGCCAGCATACACAGCTCTGATTTAAGCAGTTCATAGGTCTGCTTTTGCATAAGAAGCCACATATTGTGAATTTAGTGCTTCACAGAAGGAAAGATTTTTTTTTTTTTCCCCCATGTTCCTGGATTAATGTGTCTGATTTGATTTATTAAATATACTGCTGATTATAATCATACCTGACTTGATTTATTGTTTATTTATTTCATGATGGGATGAACTTAATAGAGATATAACTGAAACTGGGTCCAATTTAGTCACAATTGAGGACGGTTCAGATCTAATTCTGTGTCTTTTTGCTAACAAACAAGGACTACAAGTGTAAGAAATCTGAAAAGTTTTGTAATGGTCCTAATTCTGCTGTTTATAAAAATAATAAGAAAAAGCTCTTTAGGCAAAAACAGAGTTACTACAATATAAACTACAGGATATTTTATTTAATCAGTGCACATCATTCTGACAGAGAATAAGTAACATGGAGAAAATATTTTACCTCTTCACACAAACCTTTGAATACACATTTCAGATGGCCATTTCTTAGTCAAAAAGGATAAGTTCATAAGCTAAATGAACAAAGCATGTGATAAGGTAAGAAAACAGTAGCAGTAGGGCAGGCTGCAAAGCCAGAGAAGTGCCCAAGCCCAGGACTGCACCGGGTCAGTACGGCCTGCTGTGGGAAGGGAGGTCGCAGCACCAGCCACTCCTGAAAACACATTCCTGTGAATCCCCATCTCTTTGTGGGGGAGGATTCCTCCCCGCCGCTTCTCACCCACATCGTCAAACTTGGGTTACAGAGAGCAAACACTGCCCAAGAAGAGCTCTTCTCACGTACCCGTACAGCTCGGGTACCAGGGCCAGCAATGCTCAGCTCGCCTGGGCACAGGGCTGAGGCCTCTGGCTCCATTTGCCCCTCTCCCTGAACCCAGGTTCCACAGCGCTATTCTGTTTATCTGAACTCTGTACCCATCTGAAGACTCACTCACTCAGCCTTTTTTAGTCTTTTATCAGGGGCTATTTTGCTGTGGATGGCTACTGACGGAGTTAGGACTTGAAATAGGCTGCTTCAAACACATTTTGCTGCTCTCTAAGCAGAATTCAAGCTGTCCTTTCTCTTCCTCATCACTGCTACTTGTGCTCAGCCCTGTGATCTTCCTCTAAGATATTCAAGGATACAAATTTCAGTTTGTAAATTAGTGTTCCACAAAGATAAGGCTCATATATGCGTAATGCACAGCCGCTGTGCTTCAGCACACAGATCAAAGGAAAACTACACTCTGGATGGCTCTAAGCGACACCTCGAGCCCAAAAGAAACCAAACTAAAAAGAAACAAAAACCCAGGAAGGATTTCAGGTCAAAACTACTGAAAATAACAGAAACTGAGCATAATGCACTTCCCTGACAGCACTAATGCTAAGGCTGTGCCTGAAAATTTGTGGTCCAAAAAAAAGCACAAGGAAGTTTAAAGCCTCTATCTCTACAAATATTTTAAATTAAATGATGTCTAAGATGATACCAGGAGAGAGGAACCAGAAAAATTAAGCCAAGATATTATTCTAATCTAAACACATGTTCAAATTTAAAAACGCATACATTTGGTGGGGAATAGATTCATTAGCCTTAGAAATTAATCCTAATAAACACATCACAGAACATGAATTCAGGTGTGCAACATCAACTATTTAAGAAAAACAGAATATTTAATTTCTAAGTATGCAAAAGTTCAATGCAACACAAAGATTTAGAACAGTGGTCAGTATTTTGATAAATGCATGCTTTCTGCATACAGTCAATTAGATTCAGAAACTTAAATAAGGAAATAAAATGGTGCAAGAAAATGTCCTTTGACAAAAGAGGAGGGAAAAGGTTCAAAGGATTTTAATTATATCCATTTCATACTTTGTTGTGAAAAGGAGGCTCACAAACCAGCCTCTTTCCTTTTTCTTTTGTAAAGAGTTGTCCCTGTAAGCAAAGAGTAAAAAAAGAACTGAGAGCAGCTATTCTCAGCACCTATTAGTGATCTAAATTTACTCTCCGAAACCTTTTCTCCCCCACAAATGTAGTCTACCCTTCCCGCTTCTTTCCTTCCTCTCAAATAGGATGACATCTTGTTAAAGCAATAAGGCTGACTTGAAGTGTTTGAACACCTAAATGAAAAGTATTTTATGTTTGTATGCTCAATTAATCATCATTACTTTGACATGTATCAAGTAATACAAGGAATATGAGGTCAAGTATATCCCTGATGCAACATTCACAACTTCATTGAAATTGCTCCAGAGGCTAATCTAGGAGTGAGAAGGAAAAAAAAAAAAAAAAAAGGAAAGGAAAAGAGGTCATTTTAAAATAACAGAAAAAAAAATTCTTTGAAGTAAAGGTTCACCTTGGCTATGAGACTGATGAAAACAAACCTGTGACAAATCAATGACAGAAAGAGGATTTAAGAAAGAGGATTACTTTGTCAGCATCCTGCAGCACGTTAGGTACAGTTTTTAAATTAGGTTGTGGGTACATTTTTTGAATTGATAATATTCTACTTACTATTTAATTGGGGAAAAAAAAAAAAAAAAAAAAAAAAGAACTAATTTTTTGCCTAGTGATAATTACACTGATCAAAGGTTTGTGCTAATGAATGTCTGCCAGACCGAGTCTTTTATTTTAATGGAAAGGGGAAACAGTATAACACTGGTAGTTGAGCAGCAGCCTCTCAAAGGAAATTCCTAAGTGGGCACAGTCTCTTTATTACAGCAACATAATAACTTCCTAGGGTCAGTTCCCAATTCTCTCAGAAGCTACAAAGATCATCTGTCCTTCAGGAAAGTGACACAGCATGTTTACACTCCCATTAGGAAAAGAACCCAAATGAAATCTATTTACAAAATATCTAATTGCTATTTTAAACATGAATGGTTCAATCAGTCAGGGTCTCAGGTGAAGCGAACAAGATGACCTTCTGAAAAGATGATGTCTTGTGAAAAATGTGGAAACAATGTAACTAGATGCATTTACAGACAGTTGAGCTGAGCACCAGCAACACACTGATGCTATGGAGTTTTGAGCTCTGTAGACAAACTCTGCAAGAGGGAGTAACAGCAAATAGAGACACCTTGCATCCATGCAGTTAATAATTCAACTGTGAATGTCTTCCACACTCAAGTCCTGCAAGTAATTCTGGTCAGGGGAATTATTTGTGCAAGCAGCTTTTCTTCAATGACAGTAAAGTGTTCATAATCTGTATCAGTGCCAAGCAAGTGCCCTGTCATTTCTCAGAGCTCATCCATAGAAATGAGTGGACATTTGGTTTGGACCAAAGTGTCTCAGACTAACACCTACACTTGCAATACAGACTCCAGAAGTCATTCAACCTGCTGCTACATTGCTATCATAAAATCCCTCCTGTTAAGACGTGATAGAACACGATATGAGGATACATAAGCTAGTTTTCAAATGAAGTTTCTGCATAAAATGGAACTAAAAATAATTGTTTGAGATTTAAAAGGTTTTCAGTCCATGTACAGCTACTCTCAGTTGTATTTTTTGGTGAAGCTGTCTGTTTCTTTAACATTTAGAAATTTAGACTACTATAAGAAACGTCAAGAAAAGAAATAAGACTTTTTTGTTGTTGTTGTTACTCAGTGTCAATACTCAGCAGCAATATAACTAAGCTAATACACAGAGGCTTTAAAATAAATATGATTCAAGTCTCCAGTTGTACTCTCTGTTTGCCACTGTTATTATGCATCCTATTAGGAGACTATGCTAACTTTAAAGAAGAACAAAGAAAAGTACAACTAACTCATACTACCCACTGGAACAAAACTGAATTATGTCCCCCCATAATTCTAAGAGTCAGAGATAACCAGCATTAAAATATATGTTTTTAAAGCATAAGTATTTAATTGCTTGATTTTCTTACCTATCATAGATAAAAAGATGTGAAAATTTACCTGGACTGTTGGTTTTGACTTCCCTCTGTCTCACAAATGCCTCATTTGTTTCTATAGGTTTCTACATTTACCAAAAGTGCCTCTCAGGCTCTGTGGTATAATGCTGGCAACAAAAAGAAGTTTCAGACTTCTTATAGCCTGGGTTTAAGTTCTGTATTATCTCAGCAATAATTCAGAGAGAATCTATGTAAATAAATTGATTGCATTTAGAGGGAGGATAAAGGAGAAAAAGAGAAAACAAATCAGCATCCCCCATTCAGAACTGGATGAGCTCTATACTGAAATATACATACTTATGTGGAGGCTTTCACAAATCTCAAGAAAAAATCAGCAGATGGATGGCCGAAGGGAAATGATTAGAAACACATATATTTTTCATCTTTAGTACAGAGTACCTTTCTCTTTTTTAAATTTAGATATGTTATGCCAGTAAATGAAAAAGATAAATTCATAACTTATCGCTTAAATAAAAGTTCGTGCCATCTACTGCCCCTGGTAACAGCCTTTTAGCATGAAATAATTATCAAGAATTCCTGTAGAATCCCAGAACTGTACGGTGGGGGCTTTTCCTGTTTTTCTCTGAAACTCCAATGTCAGTGTACACTGAATTAGAGATAAAACCTGTTCACCTTATTGATATGGTTTGCCTAATGATAAACCTGTCTAGTGCCTAGTTCACTGCTTTAGTAAGATTAGACAACTAAATGAAATAAGCTTCGTAAAATGGAAATGCTACATAGCACTCCGAGCCTTCCTCTCAGACCTCAACACTAAAAGTCTCTCATCCACTTGAGTGGATTTACATCAGATGTCCATAGTAACAGCTTTACAGGATTAGGCTTTTGACAGAAAAGTCCATCATGCCTTGAGCTTGAGCTACAGAATTGAAACACCTCAGTCAGTAAGTCCATGCAGAACAGGTCTCCAAGTGATTGTTATAAAGCTTTAATGGTCCACTGCAATAGGCCATTGAGCTCACATGCTGTCCATTTGCAGGAAGGTTTTATGCACTTTGCAAGGTTCTCTGGATCACGCTTTATTAGACAGTAAAGCCTACCTTTGGATTATTCCCATTTGGATTCTTAGCAATTTCCATTGCTTTAAATAGCTACAGAGCCATTTTTATTGGTCTTGATCAGAACCTAATTTAACATCCAGAATTACAGTAACCTCTTTCAGCTCACAAAGCTCTATATCATTTGCTGCATTTTCAAAAAAGCGTGAATGGCCTTTTGTGGCCGGCCTCTCACATCTGCAAGACTCAGCTGGGCCTTGAAACCAGAACTATTCCATATAGCCCATTATCTGCCTTTATTGACAATGCTTTATCCTGCTAATTACCACCTTAATAATTTTGATATGCAAATTGTCTGTAATCTTGAACCTCAGCTACTATTGTTCTTTTTAGACTAATAGTTCAAATGTTTCAAACAGTTCTGTTCATCAGTTATGACAGATGATCTTACTTTTGTTTCTAAAGTATTTTACTAATTTAAAAATGTATTCATTTCATTTTAAGGTCTAGCAGCTTGATTTGCAGTTTAGAGAACTAATGAACTACTAAGTAATGTTTTCTTTAGAGAAAACACAATATTAAGTTGCTACTAAAATGTTCCAACATTTATTTTCTAATTTTTTCTCAAGCGACAGGGTAGTGAAGTAAAACTTGAAAGGTGTACAGGCATGAGGTTTTGTTATCACATTCTGGTTGCTTCCATAGAGACATATGTCGTAAAATGCATTTGGTAATGTTTACATTGCAAAAAGGGAAACTGTTTTTTTTATTAATTTTTATTAGCTTAATAATATATTATAATTGTGACTTCAGTTCAATTAACACTGTTTTCCATTCCAGCTGGAAACACAGATTGCCTTCAAGGTGCAAATATGATAGGGGGTTTTAATGTTAAAAACTACTAAGGAATATTGGATATATTTTTCTTATCTCATTGGTTGATGAGTTATTAATTGTGAAAAAAAATTACAAGCCAAACAAGTGCAAATAAAGTTATATATACTTCATTATTTTTTAAAGGCTATAGCATGGTCTTATCTTTGCAATTCTGGAATAATTACCAGTTGCAATTAAAGGTAATATGATATTTTAGTAACATTCTGTAATATCAGTACTGCATCTAGTGAGATATATTAAAAAGTGACATCTTAAATCACGTGCTGATAATATTTCCTAATCTATTTTAAAACAATATAATCCTTCAGAAATTATGCATATAATTCCAGAGGTGGTTGATTTTTTGGGAGTGCCACACACATAAAAACTTTGGATCATACAGTCCACGGTCTCTCAGGGCAGTATCACTAGACAACAGCAGTTTGGGAAAAGAACCAAAGGAACAAAAAAATACAGGTAACTGTAGTGAAGATATATTATATTACCTTAGTGATAATGAGCTGTCATGTATTAAGGAAACAAAACCAACATAAGATCAGGATGTCCCAAAGCTTAATTTAGTTGAGCACCTATGCAATTTAAAGCTCTTGACTATTTACTCTGAAAACCCAAGTGGAACATCAGAATTTTCCGTGAGCTTGTATGTGTAGATATGTTGACACAAATAACAGCAGCAGCGTATTAATAAACCCCCTGTGCAGATAAATGGCTTCAATTAGGTTTCTTGTTAGTTTTCACCAGGACATTTCCTTAGCCACGACTAAGTTATCTCATTTTGTGGTTGGCTTTCTTTTAACTCCCCTCTCTCCTCCCTCTGTTTACTAATGCTTCAGGGACCTGTTTGCCAAGCATATGAACCCTCATGAATTAGGGTGAATTTAGTAATCTACCTTTTTCTTTACCCTTTAGGCTTTTCTTTTTCTCTTCTATTTAAAAAGAGCTACAAGCACTCTACTGCTATGACTATAGTAGAAGAAAATAATGAAATATATATGAAAGTGTGACAGATTCATAGGACTGCAGGAATATTCACAACTACTGCAAGAAGGTCATGATTAATCCACCAGTGTTTCTTCCTGGTTTTACCAGTTGTTGCATTCTTGCTTAAATGGGAAAGAAAAGAAATATCTCCAACTGAGCTAAAGCTCTTCCATGACAACTAGAAATAAGCTGGAACAGGGAGATAACAAAGAGTTTAAAGCTCCATGCCTGCTGCAGCTGAGGGAGGGCACATCAGCTGGTTTTACAGATTACACAGTTATAGCAAGGTAAAGATTTAAGGGAAACAATTTTGAGTTTGAAGAACAAAAGCTTGTGATATGACTGTGATTTGGTGAGGCACCGAGTTAGGCTCCTGACACATCCCTCTGCATCCTGAGCTCAATGACAGGCACGGGGAGGAAGCAAAGGTGATGGAAAACAGTCTTTTCATACCACTTGGAAGTGCACTCTGTAACAACATAGAAAACCAATTCATAAAAACTCCTCTAAGAGTACTTTGTGACTATTTAATCTACTTCATTTTTAAAAGACGGTTGGCAAGCCTGGTAGCATTTTAAATGGAGACAGAAGGGGAGCAGAAGCAGGCTGGTAATATCACAGCATCACCTGCTGTTCTGTCAGGTCTAGAGCCTCATCCATTGTAAAATTTGGAAAGATACTAGCAACATTTGACTCCAAACCTCAGGCTCAATCATTTAAATTCAAGCCCTTGCAGGCATAAACTCTGCTCTGAGCAAGGTCTCAGTCCCCCAGGTATCACCTACACTGCTTACAATGGGGCAGGCTAGAAGCAGCAGAGACATCCTTTAATCCAGAAACTGTAGCATCCATTTTTATGGGAGAAACGGGAAATATGCTCCTAACTTCATCCAAAGTCCATTGAAGTAAACAGATTTTCTTTGACATTAAGGCGCTTTGGCACATATTTGTTGAAGTGATAGAATGTAAGAGAATATATAGACTGAAGGAAAGCTAAATGATTCCACAAGGTCCCTAACCTAACAAAGAAAGCAAGCAAGCTAGAGGAGAGTTTCAGGATGATGGCCTGAAACTGATAGAAAGCATTGGAAAATAGAAGACAACATGAAAAAAGCAGTAGGAGGAATGTACTAGTCATGTGCTGTCACCACCTAGCTTGGAACATGAAACATTTAAGATAAAAACAAAACCAATCTGTCCAAATTGCTGTTAGTGTGGCAGGATATCAGGTTGTTATTCTGTACCACTGAGATCAGTGAGTGTTTTGGTTCAGACTAAGAACATCTAAAGCTTTGATTTTAATGTGTTTCAATGCTACATGAGTAATGTGTAAATGAATTTATTAAGATATTTTGAATTTATTATTTATTCCCCTTCACACATGCAGTAGTTCTGAGGAAGTTATTATGACTACTCCAGTGCTTAAACAATAGAATTGGGTTGAATTTGGCTGATAGTTTCCTAGTTGCAGCTGACAATTATTTTCCAGTTATGTTTAGTTTGTTACAGTGTGCTAAGGTGTTTTTCTGGCAGTTCAGCTTCCTAGAGGAGCTTCATGGCAGAAGAATGATTAAAGATTATCCCAGAACTTCATGCTCCAGATCAAAACAAAGCTATGTATGTTAAACTTTTAGCCCATTCCAAGTTCAGTCACAGCTACGTAGAATTCTGTATTTTGGCACACTGTTAAAAAGTCAAAGCTCTATTCCAAAGCCCAATCGAGAAAATGAGGTCAATTGGAGATCAAACTCACCTGCTTTGAAAACAAGATTCTGCCAAGAACAACCTATCAATTTGGGATTAGCAAGCTTTCGTTCTTCAGTGAATTTTATTTGCAGTTGCAATTCTGCACTGAATATCTGAAATACCAGTACTGAAATTTACAGACTTGGTCCAGAGCCATTTTAGTGTCCGATGAACATTAAAATAACAGATATCCCTTCCAGCTCCTTCAGTTACTGATATTTCCACTTTGTTTTTAATAAAAACAATTTAGCCACTTGCTCTGCCCCGGGACAAGTTTTATCATGTTTCTTCACTTCTGTTTGTCAGTCTCCCAAACACATTTGTTCCCCAGGAGACCATTCTTTTATTTATTGTAGAAGCTGAACTCTGTTAAAATGATATACAAGCTATGGAGCTGAAGAGCAAACTTTAAGGTTTTGAATAACACCTGATGAAATTAAGTTGACCTTCTACTAAATCTTTTTGCACAAACACTGCATCCAAATTAAGCACTTGTAGGAACGATCACTGGTTTGTAAGAGCCATATTGTTACAACTAAAGCCATTTGAAGTTTTCCAGGTTCTAACTGTATTTTGAGGGGTCTTCTATGTGTGTTAGGATCTTGCTTAAGCAGCAGCAATACAGTGGCACCATTACATTTACAGAATCACAAACTGAAATATGAAGCATTGATTAGCTAGTTAAAAATAAGTATTTTGCCTCCTGCCAAAGCACTGAGAGATAACATGAAAGTGTTTTAATATTTTTTCATCCAATTTACAGAGACTTTAGGGCTGGATTCAGCAACACTGATACCAGTAGAAATTGCCAACAATGAAAGCATCACAGCCTTACAGTGTAGTAATTTCTGAGTTTTAGCATTGTTATTCCCATTTGAGGTCCCAGTCCTCATGCTTATTCAGGATAGAACTTGAGCAAGTAGAACATGCAGAACACTGGTTTATCTTGAATTCTGTCACAGGAAGAGCTTCTGATGACAAAGTTACAGAAAGGAGAGAGGAACCCCTATTAGCGTGTCAGTTTGATCCATAAGGAAAGCTTTAATACAGATTTTCTGCTTTAGATGACCAGTGTCTCATGAATGCTTAATGAGAGGTATACATGATAGGTATTAGGAAAAGGAGAAACTGTACTTTGCCTACAGCTGCACTTAACATGGGACCTATTTAACTACAACATAACTGTTTTCAAAAGACTGTTGTAATCATATATGATCATATAGCCAATCTTCCATTTGATCTATTTGCCTCTCTCAGCTTGAACTGTTATTTCCCTGTAGTTCCCCATTACTTTCCTGTAGTTTGTTTACCAAGAAATGAACAGAATACTTGAACAAACACATACCATTCAACCTTATAACTTACACAGTAAACTAGGATTTTAAATTGTGTAATAACTCATTCTTATAGTAAAGATTTAAAGAAAGAATCAGAAGGGACAATTTCATTTGTTTTTCTATCAGAGGCTTAGGTGAAGAATGATTTCAAGAGAGAATAATGTTTCTAGGACTCAGAGATATTCAGGCAAAAAATGAATGTATTTAACTAAATTGCCCAGGGATATCCAAAGATTACTAAATAAAAAGTTCACAAACACCTCAGTACTGCAAGATGTCTAAATCAACTTCATGCTTCTAATCCTTATTAATCCAACTGAAATTCAGTACCTAAATATCTTACAGATCAAAGCTCAGTTTTCTAACTTAAGTAAAGCCTCACACTAGCAACTATTATTTGAGTAGTCCCACTGATTTTTAATGTTTTGAAATTCTGATCTGTCAATATTTTTTTAATATTTGTCAATATTCTCCAGGAATGGTTTGAACATTCAAAATTTTAGCTGGGAAGTGTTTTGTTTGTTATCACAGTCATTTTCTGTCACTCATGAAGGGATTAGGCTTTCTTTGCCCATTAAAATCAGCAAATGATGCCATGGATTGATCTAAAACATAAAGCACATTGTAAAGCACACCACAGAGCTGCTTGTTGCAACTGAGTGAAACCTAACATATGGAAATCATGTTCATAAGAAATTGCCTGGGATTGTTTTGCTTCACTGCAACAAGTCAACTGAAAGGTTTTCCTGAAGGGATCCATCATACAAGATGCTGACCATCCAGGCTCTAGAACACAACAATTGGCACAACGTTCAGCACATTTTTAGATGCAAATCTAAAGTGACTGCTGAATTGCTCAGCCAACCTTGAGGCTGTGCAGAGCTGAGCCCCCAGTAGATCTTCCTGCAGCCTGGTGAGAGGAGGGACTGGACAGAGAACTGCGCAGGATGTAGGATGCCCTCTCCCCAGGACCCACCAGATTTTGTCTGGTAAAGACATGGCTCCAGTCCCACAAAGGTCAGGAGTTTGGACAGCAGCATGTAGTTCCCACTGAAAGTGGTACAGTGCACAGTAGGCTCTGTAGGCACTGGTATTTCATTTTAACATGACTTTAGTGCTAACCAAAGTGAAGGATTTCTACCACCAAGTAGGAGAGACCAAGCTGCAGGCACTGCCACTCCTCTATCCCATGTAACTGCTTTGCCTTCCCACAGGAAATGTCCTTCTTCCTTTTGTTGTGGGGGTTTTTGTTTTGTTGTGGGATTTTGTGTGTGTTTTTTTGGGTTTTTGCTTTTAAGAGGAAAAGTACCAATTACAAATGAGCTGGAATAGATTCATGATGAAGCTTACTGTTGTTACTGGCACCAAAAACGTAGTCCTTTCCTGTAGAAGTTGTTCATAAGACACTTAAGAATTCAGTTTTAATTATTCCCTTGTATGTAATGTAATTATACATTTTCTATGTTAATTATCCCTTTGTATACAAACTAAGTTTTTTGCATACAATTACTTTTGAGAGAAAGGCATGGTTAGCTTTACTGCTGCTAACTAGCAGGGTTCTTTGTTCCAGCAACCACAATGTATTTTCCCCTTTTATTTTAACATGCAAAGTTAAAACTCTAGAACCTGGAAATTCTCCACAATATTTCTGGGTTTTGTTTCTTTTTAATAAAACACTCTGATTTCAGAGGTTCTTTTTCCACATTTACCTCTGCCTCTCCTTACTGGAAAATAAATTCAAACAAGCTCAACAGTAGGTGCTGCCCTCACTGAAGGGGCCCACAGAAACATGTTTTTCATTGTCTATGCAATGAATGCTGAACTTGATTTTTATTTTTTTTATTTTATTTTATTTTTCCTGGGAAAACTTGCTCCCATACAGTTAAGATTCGAGGACACTGCAGTTTGCTTGCAAATATTCCACAGTGATAAACAGTCAAATTAGTAAACTGAATTATTCATTGCAAATTATTTGCTCATTTTTTCAGAGCACACTGCAGACCATGTATAATTGCCATTATACATTCCTCTCATAATGTTGATTTTGTGGCTAGATTTTATTTTTCATTGACTTCTCCATTTTCCCTCATCTCCTTCCTGTATTATGATGCTATTTCACTAAAATATCTTTTCACAACCAAATTCCAAATTGGTTCTGTGTGAAACATAATAGCCACTTTCTTCTACTGTCCAAAACAGCTCTTCAAATTAAAAAGAAGCGACAGTCACCTTGATCTAACAGAGAAAGATGTGACAAAGGTAATAACGTTGGGCAGTACTCATTATGAAGGCAAAGAATAAAGACAAAAACTAGGCAAATAGTTAAAAAATGGAGACTGCAATGAACTGATATAACACAATAGCAGCACTCTACATATTTGAAAATGCTAATGAAACTATGAAGACAAAGCTACACGAGGGAGAGTTTTTTGTCATATAGTGACAAGGCTGTATTAGCTCTATTGGAACTGGAAGAGGCAAACCTACCGACTGTTCCTGCTTAGATGATCAACCACTTCTGTAAGCACTTCTCAGCTTTCATTCAATTTGTTTTTCCATTATATTGGTCTCTGTATCTGCATACACAGTGGTTCGTTTAAAAACCCTTATGCAGCTGGTCATATAACTCTGTCCTCACACTTCCCATCTCCTGAAGGCTGAACATGCCACAGCCATCTGCAACTGATGGGGCTGCCATGGCCAGCTACGGAGAACAGAGGACAACCTGTAGAGACCACTGAGGAGAAGGTGTAAGCCATCTACTTATTTCAGGTCCATCTCTACAGTCAGATGACATAGCATATTTGGGTCAGTGGGAATTACTGGCCTGTGAATAAGGATCAGAACATTTGGGTTAAAGCAAATGCCCCAAAATAATAGGTATAACTTCAGAATTAATAGCTGCTATTACAGTTGCAGTGAATACTCCATCCATATTTTTGCTCCCAGGTTTAATCTATTCACTGCCATGGAACTAGAAATTATAATTTTAGACAAAGAATAGGGTGGGAGGAAGTAGCAGCAGAGTATGTGAAAGAACTCCCAAATAGAAAATGCTCTGGTGATGAAAAAAATCGTATCAGTACTCATTTCATAGTTTCCCTAGATTTTCTCATGTTTAATTTCTTTGTTGATTTTTTTTTTCCAGAATGACCTGCTGCTTTTTAAATAAGAGAAAATGATTCTTCAGTGACTGAAACATCATTATTCTGTGCTATTAACAGAAGTCAGGTCTATAGTGCAGAAATATATTTCTCAACATTTAGATTAATTAGAAAAACAGATTTATCACATTATTATGTCCTTTCTTTCCCTTTGCTTTATACTAATGCTTAGATAAATTATGTTTTGTTCATAGAGAAGCATACAGAAAATCAAGTTTGAATACTTATTACCTTCCTCTATTTTTTCAAGCAGTGAATTTTTTTTTTTTTTACATGAGGCTCTATTCAAAGGGAGTAGTAGTAATGCATAGTCCTAAACCTTGTTGTGATAAATGGATTCCACTCCCATAACTTTTTATTTTCCTTTTTTGGGGAGAATTGAAATTCCCCTGGTAATTACTTATCACTCTGTATGTTCTTATGCCTCTAATGACCCAAACTGGAGAATAAAAAAAGTATGTCATTCAGGTGACTAATCATAAAGAGATAATTATGAATAATTAGCATAATTCACAGCATGAAACTTGCTGCAGCAATCACAGTGATATTTTTATACAGTTTTTATCTTGCTTACCATCATAATGGGTCAAAATGCACCAATAAGGTACAGAGATGAAGGCAAAAGTCTAATATAAATGACTTCAAGGTCTGCATACAGTTCTCTTATAAGAATTCCATCTAATTAAAGTCAGAAGCGAGCAATATGAAATTGCAAAATACCATTTTGGAGATCCTGCAACTGAACTGTGACAGATTAAATGCTCTAGAATCACAAACTATCCAAACCTTTTACACCGAGATACACAGATGCAGTATTAAAACAGTACTGTCATAAACAGATGCTGTACGCTTATTTCTGGACTTTCTTCCTGTCTGTATTGCTCATTCAATGGAAGATGAAGAGTACTTAACCCAGGTGCTAATGGTATAGGAAGAAAATCTATACAAATTCCCAATACCAAAGAGGTCTCAGTAACTTGTCACTTGACATTTTATTTCTCTGGGAGAATGAAGCCAGCAACACTAACATGGGCAGAAGAAATTCTGTGAACTATTACAATAAATGGTATTAATATCTAACTGAAGAACCTGAATTTGTACATTTATTACTGGAAGACAATCATGAGAACAGGTCTACATTGCTTTAGATGGGCTTGTGCATTCACTGGGAATGGAGTGACCATCAACCAGCCAGAGTTTAAAAGAGAGTTATATGTCTGTGAAGAGGCAATCCTTAAAACACTTCTCTACTATTAATGAAGCCTCACCGTATAAGCACTACCACTGCTGGGTCCTTTGTATCTGTCCGCTAAAAATTCCTTTCTTTCTCATTTTAAGTTTGAAGTGATGCAAGTGACCTAAGTATAAGTTTCAGATGGTGTTTGTCTGGATTTAATTTTCCTGGGAGACGTGCTATAGGTCTTTATACTGAGATGGACACTGTAGTTCATCCAAATAGATTCAGTTACTGGATGATTTTGTGTAGAGTATAGACTCTCAATGTCATTCATCTTTTTTATTCCCCTAAATTAAGTCACTGGATAGCCTACAAAAATAGAAATACAGTACTCGATAACCCTTATGGGAGGGAAAAAAAAAAAAAAAAGTGCAACATTTTTTCTACTTTATATTTTAGCTCATTGTGTTGGTTTATCTCTAAAAAAGTAATGTTCATTTCATTGGAATATGTCTAGCAGTAAAGTTTTGGAGTTATCAGATGTCTCAGCTTTACTCCTGCATTTAACTATCTAATGCCTTAATGGTTGGTATATTCAGGACCAAACACAACATTCCCTTCTAATTCAGTGTGCTTATAAACATCTATTTTTTATAACATAACTCCAGACAATTGTTAGCATAAGACATTACTGACAAATTTATTTCTGAGTCCTCAGTGGCTCTGTCTTATCATGCACCTGACCGGAAAAGAAACAGACATTTATTTTCAGTTTCACATATGAATATTTGAAGGGAAAAGGTTACAAGCATATATATCCAATGCAACAAAATGATAATATAATAACGAGGATACCAGAGATGTTAATGTTGTCTCTAATATAAGCATTCAGCATGCTCCATCACGAATAAACTACTCTTGATGTTCTTGATAAAAAGCAACGCAAAACTGGAAAACCCTTACAGTTTTTCTAGTTTAGGTACTATTTTGACACGGTTGTTCATGTAATGCAGTGCTGCCTCATGCAAGTCATTAGTAGGACAAGGTTTAAGCAGGTTCTTCCTTCACAGCCCCAAGTACACCCATCAGTGTTTTAATTTTGGCTTTACCTCACAAAACACAGACTGAATGTGAAAGCAGGACCCTACAGATTTGTGAACCCACTTTGTCTGAGACACACATGTAAAAGTTATGTCTGAGCTTGTGGAGTCTTGGCAGCTTAGCTTTCCTAGTTCAACTACTGCTTATTAATACCTTCTCTAAAAACTCAAATCAGCAACCACTTTATTACTTGGCAAAATGTGGCAGAAAGCAGATGTATCCTCTAATATATAATTTAAAAAGCCAATTATACTCTCCTCATTAATAAGAAGAGGGATGGGTAATAAGAGGGATGGGAAATTGTTGCTAACTACACCTGGAGAAGTACTAGTATAACTTCACAAGGATTAAGAATACCTCCTATGAGTTCTTTCTAGTTTTGATGATCTCTGCACTAATTCACACAGGTCTCTATTTCTGTACTTCAGAATCTGATTTTAAATCCAAAGACAGATAAATCCCAAAATCTGTTAAGCCATTTTCATTACTTTCGCCATTTTTCATCTGTAATAAGTAAAAGTTACTGATCCTCATTACACTAGTTTCTTTCCTACCATTTCAAGAGAATGATATGGTTTATTATCATTTCATTGTCCCCTTAGGATAGTAAATAGACTGTCACAGCAGTGATATAGATGGTTTTTGGAAGTAATGAATTCAGCACTTCTTCTAGCCACCAAGGAAGTTAATTTTATAGATTTAACTGGAAGTGTTAGGGTGCTGATGAAAAGAAACATCCGAGCAGTAGCACCTGAGGGTCAGAGCCAGTAAGTGGCTAACACTGATCATTTAGCTCTCCTAAGGCAACCTGCCCAAGTGAATGACTGCGAGCTCACTTGACTGAAATTCAGCTCTGCAGGCACCACATAGGGTCTGCAAGCATGTGAGATAGCTCTGAAATAGGAGGGCTAAAACCATTAATGCTAAGCTCATGATTAAACTTAATGGGAAAAACAACCCACAAAAAAAAACAACAACAACAACAACAACAAAACAAAACAAAAAAAAACCACAAAAACAAAAACAAACAAAAAAACAAACAAACAAAAAAAAAAAAAAAAAACAAACAAAAAAACCCCAACACAGAATAGAGGCATTCTTCCACAGTGGGAACCAGGATGTCAATCATCTTCTGAGAACTTAACAAATGGACAAAACTGAGTTATCTATGATGCAGTGGCACGAGCCATTGTGTTTTGAAACTCAGAACTACATCTCTAAGGTGTACTAGGCAGTGACAAGCCTGCCTAGCTTAACCCGACCTTGTGAGATCTTGATCTGTTCTCTGCCTGACAGAAAGAGGACATATGCCATCTGCCTGTAAGAGGTGCTTTATGAGGAGATTCAGGCAAATCTGAACACTGGCCACACTGCAGAAAGCAATAGAAGGTGTCCTGTAACAGAGAAAGGCTGTAGAGACCTGCTTTCCTGCAGTTAACCTCCATGACCGCAAAGCTCCATCTTCCATTCCAAATCTTGGGAAGGAGTAGGTGGGGATGGGCCAAGAGGATGGTCATTTTGTTTTGAAACATGGTAATATGAGTAAGAGGGAACAGTTTCCTTTGCTCAGCTCTTGAGAAGAAAGCTCATGGACACCTAGCCTCATTTAAGGACTCCAAGCTGCAAATCCAACTTTAAAGAGGTAGAGTTCCTACATGTACAGATCCTAGACTCCTCAGAAAAGCACCTGGAAAACAGCAGGAGTCTCATAAAACTATTTTTTTAAATGATTCTCTAGTTTTTCCCCTCCTTGTACTCTGTAAAGGGACTCAGGCACCTCAGATATAGCTATAGAGTACACTCTATAGCCAAGTATCCAAAATGAAGGCATCACAGCAGATAATGCTTGCTTGTCTAAATTTGATAATAGGTTTTGATCCCTTCCCAACCAATCTGAATCATTTACAGCATTTCTTGAGTTCCATTTAAGTGTATATAAGTTTTATGCACCATCTATCCTACATAAATCACAGGTATAATAAATATAATAAAAAGCTTAAGTGTTTGCCGAGTACTCTGAGCTTAACCAGCAAATAGTTTCATATAGGAGAAAAACATTCATGTCCAGAGCTTTAAATAGCTTCACCAAATGAAAGCTCTGATGCAAAAAGTATCATGCAGATATGGAGAGTGGTAAAGGAAAGGATCAGGTGTTTTCTCTGGAATTAGTATTGTATATATATTTAGAAAAACTTCTCATGCTGTAACAGAGTGAGCGAGAGAGTCTCCAGGAATCTATCCTCTGTATAGAAGGGTCAGCAATCTTTTCTACTGACATATCATTTATTCCCAGGTTATCCATACATGTCACCAGCCAAAACTCTATACTGTAAGACAGACCCAAGGGAAACCAAAGAAAGAGTAATTAATTCTCAGAACTTCCTCCAACTGCCTCCAGTAGATTCATCAGAGCTCCCTGCTCCAGCTATCTAAGCTCGAGGCAGAGACAGCAGAGAAGGCTCTGGCTGCACCACCTTTCTCTTAATAATCTGCACCCTAGAGGTTTCCCTCTCAGCTGCCTAGCAAAGCATTTCTCTGGCTCTTCCCATCACTGTTGATCACAACCACACACCAGATGGGAAGCTCTAAAGAGAAACAGAAAGTTAATTCAGCTTTCACGATGGAGCAACACAAAGAAAATGCTCCTTAAGGACCCAGCCTTTTCTTCAGGCTCCCATTACAAGGAAATCTACAGCTTCCACATAGATATTACAGTGCAGAAAGCGATAAAGCACATCCCCTAGATCCCCTTATCCCTAGGGATCTGAAATGCTTGTTTTAACTTATTGCTGCCTACTGACTTCTGTACCAAATGACTCAGCACTTTACATACAAAAAAAGTCTTTTCTGATGTAAAAGTTTGTGCTGAAAGGTTCATCAAGCAGAAGAGATGACTGAATGTAGGTCTCACATACTGGCCTATTATGGGTTGTTGTAAAAAAAAAAGTATTAGCCCCTGAGCTAACACACTAGATATTTTTCTCTTGTGTTTTTGGCCATTCTACTCCCTTTTTATTCATGACTGTCCAAGCATGCTCAGTGCAAAAGTTTAAAGGACGAAGCAAAGAAAACAAAGAATCTGTCTTCAAGACATCTGGCCTCCTCTTTTATCACCTATTTTCACATCACAAGTCCCCAAACTGGAAATCCTTCTTTGTATTACTGAATCAATGTATGAAGAAATAAGCAGATATATTTAAGTGCTGAGAGGACACAGATCTGCATAGAAGTCGTCACAAAGCATCAACGGGAGAAGGGATGAAGAATACAAAGATCATTAGAATAAGCAGAATTCTAATAACTGGAAACTGTAAAACCTTGAGTCTGGATTTAAAGGCAACTCTGTTATTAGGGAGAAAAAGAAGACTTCAGAATTAGAGCAGCAGGTTTAGCAATGGAAGCAACGTTGTCTGGAGGATTGCATAATGAATGTGTAATTAAGCAAGATGAATTATTGACCTACATTTATGACCCTGGGCAAGTGACTTCGATTCTCAGTACTATAATTTCCACGTGTTAATCACTGTCCACACACAGTGTTAGCACAATAGAAAAGACAGGCTATGCTGGGTTTCCAGAATGACATCAGAATTTAAATAATAGGTGGTAATAATATTAAATTAGATGAGGAGAGCATTCAAACTTCATAGAAGTGTTAATATAAAGGGTAAAGAGACTTTGCAAGAGTATTCTGCTCATCTGAATGTTCCATTACTGCTATGCTGCTCTATCTTTACTAGATCAAGAAAAACGTTACTTAGGGAAATTAACTGTTGTAAAACAAAGGAAAAGAGTAGATCCTTAAAAGGCAAGGGAAAGGATATTTTTGCCATCATGCAGAGTCCTCACTATAAGACTAATACTTCTCACTTGCTCCAGATCTATACTTCATCACCCAGCTAATTTTATAAATAATTCAAAAGGAAATACATTGTATGTGAGAAAGTATAAAACAACTGAGAGAAAAATCTGGAATAAGTTTTGTTTCTTTCCAACTTTTCTTATCCATCCTAAATGTTTACTTTCAGAGAAGACACTGAAATAAGAATAAAGCAGAAACACAGCACAGGAAATAAGCACTTATTCCTAATTATGAAATCGTATTTTATTCCCAAGACAGCTGACTTTTCAGTATATTTAATAAAGGGAACTGAAGTAAATGGCTTCAACTGTTAATGAGAGCTCCTGGGAAATTAAAAATTATAAAAGAAACAAATTCCCATGTAGGGACAAAATAGAGAAGCTGTAATTATGGCTAAACAGTTGACAGATTATAAAGTAATACTTTGGCACAAAGTTGCAAGAGAATGTCTGGCATTAAGTCATCCTTTGGAGACTCAGCACTATTTATCTCTGCTCATATTCTGACTGCCACTTTAAATTGACTGTGTTGAAACAAGGGACTTTTCAGTGGCAAAAAATAATAGACAAAGATGAAAGAAAGTATTACAACTTGACTTGTTGAAGGATATCTATCTACTCTAAAGCCTGTTTTTGAGATTCTTGCTCATACAGAGCTGTTTCTTAGTCCAAAAGTATTCCCACTGAAGGTAATGGGGGGAGAGAATCTGTTCTGTTGTGCCAGCTGAAGGTCAGTTTTTGTGGTACCAAAGCAGTTTAAAGTGATATAAAATAGCAACTTTTTTTACTACATCACTCTTGTGATGCTCCTGGTGATTTTTGTTTTGGACATCCAAACATATGACCACTTGGAGACTATGAAAGTGGGACCATTCCTTTTTCTCATTTCTTTCCAGAGGAAAACAAGGCCAGACTTGAACATAAAGTTACAGGTTTCCCAATATGTTTTGCTTTAATTTCTAGCAATGATTTAAGTACTTAGTACCTAGCTTCAGGAGTCTGAAACAAAACCTGAGCACATTTAATGCTTTGCAAATTCAACACAGAATCTGATTAAAGATTTCTGGTGCACTTTTGAATTTAGCAATATTTATTTTTCGCTAGCATGAAAATTATATTTCTTCTACTGGCCTTCTGCCGGCAACCCTCCTGAAAGCACTAAGAAACACAATTAGTTTACGGTGCCAGGAAATGTTTGTCTCTACCATAACTAGATTCTTCTCACTGTATTTCAGAAATCTGACTGCTCTTATTTATGTATGTGTATATACACATACATCAACACAGATACACACTTCAGAATGCTTTCTTAATTGCCTATACTTCCAGGCAACTTCTAATTTCATGGCAATCTTCCCCAAAGGCTTTCACATTGTAAGCCTTCTTATTCTTCCTGGAACAGTGTGATACATTTTCTGTTAACTCTGATTGCTTCTTGCACTTCTGTATCCAACTTCCTTGCTCTTTCTCTGATAATGGTGTTTGTTTGTTTTTTTGTTTTTTTTTTCCTATATTACTCACACACAACCTTTAGGTACACAACAATTTCTCCTGAACACTTTAATTTCTTTCTGCACCTTCAGCCTATTACTGACTTGCAGAATATCTCTCCAGGGCCTAGTCTTTCTCTTCCCATCCACGTGGCCTGAAAGTCAAAGTTCTGCCCTATTATTTTCTGATATTACTCACTCAGCCTTACCCTGACTGAAGACCTAATTAGTCACATTTCCCAACTGTTATACCTACCATGACTCTGAAATCGTATTTATACGTTGCTCAGAACCAACCGTGAGTGAACACTTAAGCTTCCTCCTTTATTTACGGTGCAATGAAAGCAGCTTTTTGTCATACACCTAGAAGTAATAAGTATACCTTTCACATGCCCATTTGCTGTTGGTCTCTTAGACTGAGCTACAAATTTAATTTCCCGTCACCAGTTGTCTGTACTTGCTATAACTCTTTGCATGGAGTGATGAAGAAAACACAGAAATCAAAGTCTGAACTCCATTCAGATGAATGGAAAAACTAGAGACAGATATGCTGAACTGGACTATTACAAATTTGATGCAGTGCTTATTTCCAATCCTAAAAATAAATCCCACAAAGATACTTAGAGTAATCTGTTATGGTACAGCTAGAACTTCATGTGAAAAAGGACATAAAGAGAAAGGATATAAACGTCGCCCAAAAATTTAGGAATTAAGACAAGTCTCCTGGAGTTTGGGTCCAAGTTAATAAAACTTCATTTTACTTCCAGACAGATTGTCAGTTAATTAATTCATGTTGCACAGGACAGAATGAGTACTTTTCTTTTGTACTGTGTCTCTGGTTTAAGTCCTCATTGATCCTACACTTAAATCTGCCTCTGGTAAATTAATAGAAGGACAGAGTGCAGAAAAGCAATGGATCAGTAAATATCTGTGTTTTCCTACTCACTATGCACTTGGAAGAATTAGAGTCTGGGAGCATCTGGAATGGCATAACGTACTCTGCTTTTTCCCCTAGTTTTCTTCCATTTGACTCCCTTGTTCTCAGTTTTCCTCCTCCAAAAATCCTGGAGCTGAAAAGACTTCACTGCCTCAGGATACAGTCTGGTTTTACTAGGAGAAGGTTCTGTTCTTACCTCATCCTACTCGGTAAGTAAAAATAAACACAAATTAAAACCTTATAGGCAGCGCCCCTATCACAGAATGCCTTACCTTCCTTCCACCTTCACTTCATTAACAGTGGTAAATGATAAGATGGAGCACTTTTTTTTTTTTTTTTTTTCCCCCCAAAGAAGGCAATGTCTTATTGAAACAACCGCTGTTATATTTCTGCAGTTTATTTTTTCCTTCCTATGACCTTATGCTACCGCTGATACACATCAGTCATTATTATCCGCTGTGGCTCTTTGCAATGTTCTTGAAAAACATCTTGTTCCCTTTCCCATGTCATCCTGTAGTGACAATGATTGCATGGGGTCTTGCAGGGATGCCACAGCACAACATGAGACATTGTTTCAAATGTCCTAGAACTTGCCTTTTTCAGGCCAGGTCTTCAAACCTTTCCTTGAAGAAAGGGACACATTTGTGATGAAGCAATACTAGCGTGCCTTTGGAAAATGGGTATTTTGCATTCCCTAGTCATATCTGTATGACATCTGAAAAATATGTAAAAATTCAAAAGTGTAGGAGTATCACATCACACTCATTGCAATAGACCAATGGTTTCCTAGCCAATAATACCTCTCTCTCATGTACATTTTAAATCAGAAGACTGGCTTTTGCACCTGTGAAGCTATCATTATGCAAGATAATATACAGAGACAAGTACATGCCAGCATGAATTTAATGGGAAAAGCCTGCAGATTTGCCTCCTGTTGTTCACAGAATCATTGTAAAACCCCAGAGAATTAGGAATAAGCCTACTTCTATTAAAAATATAGCAGAGTAGAAATGTTCCTCTTAAGTAATTTTACATGGAGAAATAGTTTATCAACCCAAAGACGTTATGATTCTAAAAGTAGCAATAACATATGGTTTATTCTTCTTACCTGATCTGCTGCCTGTGCTGTTTCCCCAAGCTACTTATATTTTAGTCCTACGTCTGCTGTGTCAGATCTTTTACAAAGCAACTGTAGACCTGCCAGAAATTCAGGAATTAAACCAACAACCTTCTCTGATCAAAAGGAAAAACACTGTCTGGAAAGCAAGATACAGATTTTTTTCTTTTTTCTTTTTTTTTTTTTTTTAATCAATGTTTTTATTATTATATTGCTACTTCTGTGCCTGGATTTCACATTACTTTCAATTAAGGTCAGGTATCAAAATGGCAAATTCAGAAACACTTTGCATAGACCAGCCCTAGAGCAAGGAGGAAGCAGAAAGAAACAGGTGCAGAAATATATAACCTGACTATACATGAACCTGCTCGTGTCCATTTTTTTTGTACACACATCTAGACTGTTTTAGCCTTGTATTGATAAATCCCCAATTGAATCATGTCCCCGTATTCCACCTGTTCCTAAGCAAGTCCCCACACTGAGAGTTATGGAAATATATTCAAGTTTGCATCCAGATTTCCTGAATCAATGAGGCTGTAATTCTGCCGTGCAAATGTTTAGGTTACTGGGGTGGGAGGGGAGAGAAAGAGTCAGAGGAAGGAAGAGGAAAAAAATAGTGACTGCTGAGCTGTTATAAGTAGTAAACAGGCCACATTCTGTTTTCTGCAGAACTGGATGTAACGAGAGTGTGTAGATTCTCTCAGGTAATAAAAGCGGAATGCTTTATACACTGTGAGATATATTTTGGACTTCTCAGAACTGTCAAAAAGCATCTAAGCAAGTTGGGAAGCTTTGGACTTCTAAAGTAATAAAAAGACCCAAATGCATCTTCTGCTAGGGAAATTAAAAGTAAGGTTTACAAGGCTTTTTATAGTAAATTAAGTCCTCCTTAAATCTTCTGGATCATCTAATTTTAAATCTGTTTCTCAGAAAACTTTTGCCTATTCCTTATTGGTGGAACAAAGAGAAATGCAAAGAATCTTCCTTTAAAAGAGATCAAGGTTACTTAGGTGGTCTCAAGGCAGGATATAGGACTGGATTTAGAACTGCTCCTAGAAACCTGCGGGAAGGTTACTAAAAGATTTCTGCAAAAGCACTGTTTAGAAATAGATGTTTTAATGATAAAAAGACTTTTAGAGATTTTCTTTCCATTAGTTTAGACTACGTTTGTAAAACAATTATTCTACTGTCACATCTATTCTAAACCTCAGAATATCCTTTTTTCTTCCCTTATTTTTGGATATCTTAACTTTCAATGTTACTGTCTAATGCCTCTTCATAGGTAAATATAAGTGAATATGGAGCTCCTTCAAGAAGAGAGAAAAAAATTGAATTTTTTGTTCATGTACTGAAAACTTGGTAAGACAGTCACATACCAGGGTGATAAGAATGGCTGGATACAGACAGCTCAATTTTCATTGTGCTTTAGTGTTTCTACTTTCATCTGAAACTTGAAATTTGAACTCATGCAAATGTTGAATAGAATGGTTAAAAAAATTACTTTCCCCCAGATACTAAATAAAATGCCAGATTTATTTTAAAATCTAAGAATGAAAGTATTGGTTTAAGCATGTGGCAATAGTCGAGAACTTTAAGAGTTAATTTTGGAAGGACTCCCTGCATTAGATTCATTGGACATCAACGCACTAATAGAAAGGTGGAATGAAGTTAAGAGTATAAAAGTTAACACAGCAGCTGTCAGATTATAAACCAAGCTACGTGCATATAAAAGAAAGCATCGACTGTGTACACATGCTAACAGAAACAAATCCAATTAAAAAAAAAAAAAAAAGCAAAACAACAATCTGCTAATGACAGTGTAGCAACTTTCAATCTGAGTCCCCAACACTAATGAAAAAACAATGAAGCTGTCAAGTGTCATGGATTAAAACCCCAGCCAGCAATTAAGAACCACTCAGCATCCAGTGGGTTGGGGGAGAGAAAATTGGGGGCGGGGGGAGGGCAGGGCAGGGGGGGAAACAAAAACATAACAAAAACTGTAAAACTCATGGGTCGAGATAAAGACAGTTTAATAGGACAGAAAAGGAAGGGGAAAAAAATAATAATAAACCAAACAAGTGATGCACAGTACAATTGTTCCCCGCCCTGTGACTGATGCCCAACCAATCCCCGAGCCATGGTGCTCCTTGGCCACCTCCTCCCAGTTTATAAACTTGGGCATGACATCACATGGTATGGAATATCCCTTGGGGTCAGCTGTACTGGCTGTGTCACCTCCCAGCTCCTTGTGCCCCTCAGCCTCTGCTGGCAGGGCAGTGTGAGAAGCTGAGTAGTCCTTGACTTAGTATAAACACTTCTCATCAACCTCTAAAACACTGGTGTGTTATCAACATTAATCTCATCCTAAACACAAAACACAGCACTATACCAGCTACTAGGAAGAAAATTTACTTCATTCCAACTGAAACCAGGACAAAAAGAAATGTTTTTAAGTGTTCTGAATTTAAGGGGAAAAACATAACTATCTTAGTGGAAATTACTAACTTCATTCATGGTGACACCATCTAGACTGTGCTCATTAGAATATTTTCAAGCAAAATTAATATTAAAAAGTCCTGTCCTCTTAATTTCTTCTTTCTTCAATTCTTGTGATTTCTATAGCTAGTGGAGCAAGGTGATCCAATTCCTTGACCCACTTTAAAAGGCCATGAGCAATAAACACAGTACAATAAAAAACCAAGAGCTGACATGAGCTGAGCTGCATAAAGGGTTCAGGAGATGCAGTTACTAGTTAATACTTATGCCCTCAGACTGAGGTTGTCACTAGGGAGCCATTGTCCTAGGTGCTGTACAAATTCTGATTGATACACACAACCATAAAGAGTAAAAGATTTTGGTTTTCCATTCTCCTGGATGAAAGCTGGCAAAACATAGAAAAATTGAAACTGGTTTTTGCACTTTCTTGGAGTAAAACATGTCTATTGATGTATGATTATTGATGAATTTACAGGAAAATTTTTCAGATGCCTTCTTCTTTGAGCATCATGGGCTTTCAATATGCAGCACATGACTTGCCAACACTTAGTCATACACCACCTTTCTCCTTCCTGGTTATCCTCAATGATGACTGTTCTCCATTCTCTTTTTAATTATTTCTTCAAATCTCTCTCAGTCTCCACCAGACTTTAATCATCTTAGAGGGCACCTCTCTAATTGAGGAACTCCAAAGCATAAATAATTGTAATAAAATTATATTTACTGTTAATATACTGCCCTAGGACTTTTACCAATTAATTACAAACAACAGAACATAATAGCCATTGTGAGTTAACGATGGATTAATTTTTTTTTCTGAGTACAGGAGTTGGTTTACAGGCATTGGTCTTAGAGATGTTGGAACATCTAACATTTATATTAATTATGAACATATATCCCTAGGGTGGTCTGCAGAGGGCTTGTAAAATTTCTTCAGCACACGTAAGCAACACATATGTAAACTACCAGCAGATCAAGAGATTATTTTTTTTCCTTGCTAAGTATATGCCATTTACAGAAAAAGATATAGTCAAAGCAAGAAAACAAAGCTTAAGCATGTGATAGCTGTTCAGCTTCCTACTGTCCTAGGGAAACTGAATAAAACAGACAGTGACTGGATGTTTTAATGCACCATCCAGCATCATTCTCAGGTGATTCTCTTATGGACTAAGGAAATTTAGGTGACAGAGAAGGAACTAGGAACCGTATGCTTATCGTACCTAAATACAGAAAGCCCAAATCCAAAAATTAATTAGGACAATATTCTGTCCTTTCACTTCACAGTAAGTGGCACCACAAATCATAAAGGAGCAGGCAGAAAGTATATTGCATGCCAAGAAAATTTAGAACTGCACAGCATGCTTCCCAGATAAGTATTGTCTTCAAATAACTAGTTTAAATGGTATAACCCTACACACCAGCTTGAACATACATGCACTTCCTATTTTAAAGTAAAATGTATCAATAATTCAAATTATTCTTTAATGCAAAGTAACTGGCCCTCATTAACGTGCAAACCCTTGTACAGATCAACACATAGAAAATTATCTTTGTAATTGCCAGGACACAATTTCTTTGAATCTCTTCTGTGATCATTCTTGTCTTATTTCTGGTGTTCTTATGGGGGAATTCTCAGTCCCTGGCCTGTGTTGAACACTCAGCAGCCAGCCTCCCAACAGACCACCCATATTCTCACTGATTCTTCTCTACACCTGCTGCATCAAGTTCTTTTTCCTAGGAGAGACTTTTATTGTTTCTCCCACAAATTCTTCTTGGTGGTTTTAAGAAAATTTTCCCTTTTTAAGGTTTGTGAGCATTCCGGTGTGTGAAGCTACACAACGCTCTAGGAGTGTTTAATTTTCTCTTAACTTTGTGGCTTCATTAAAAGCAAACAAAAATCCAAGCCTCATTAAACCCAAAGAAAATAGGTGATTTCCATTTGCTTCTCTGTGCTTTGGACTGAGCTCCCGAGAATAATATTAGTCTCTTTCTCAGTCTATTTTTGGTGGGATTTTCTTTGAAGGATTAGTATTGTAAAAGGGTCCTAATTCTAGACTATGTCAATTTTTACCTCACACTGCTGCAAACATTTTTTTCAACTTTCATGTATTTGAAAACTGTTAAGTCAAAATTACATATTATTCCTTTTATAATTACAAGGTATGCACACAATATGCAAAACCTGTGAGATACCAGTCACTGTTCACCTCTTTCATCTAAAAGTAACCACCTTATTCATTTCAAAAGAACAGATTTCAAGCTTGGCTCCCTTGAACCAAGCAGCTGATGAAATGAATGTATTTAATACTAATGGATTTAACTAACTAAGCAACCAGTGTGGTGTTTAGCCTTCTTAATATGTTTCTATATCAGATGTCACTAATGGAATTTAGTGGATTTAATTCTCTCCTGCTTAAAAGCTTTTATTTATAATAGGTTTTCTGGGTATTAATGTTGTAAATTCAAATTATAGTAATTAGGGAAGTTTACTTTAAAGTCCCATGAGTTCTATTGCTGTTTTGCAACTACCTTTTGGGGCTTTTTTTCATCTTCTATATGAAGTAGTACAAGAAAAAATCCTTATCATGCCCAATGACTGTCCAGAAATTTTCTTTGTATAATTATTAAAGCATAGAATAAGATGGGAAAATAAGCTCTCCAAACCTATTAAATATCAGTTAAATACCACAGGACATTACTTTTCTGAAATTCAAAGGTTACCTAAGGCACTGAAAAAGCCCTTATCATCCTTTGTTTGGCAGGTGCAAACAATCTGGATGACTTGTTAGAACTGAAAGAATTAAAGAGTTGAGGAATTGGCCAATAGAGAGTAACACTATATCAGAAACGCTTAAGTATTAGATTCCTAGAGAAATTATTTGAGAATGTCAGCATTTGTTGAAATTGAGCATTTATCAAAGACAAATACATGTGCTCTTTAGAAATATCTGTCTAATTCACAGAAAACTTAACTGTACATTTTCCTCAGAGGGACCTACTTTTTCAAAGCAGCACGTTGAGGAGTTGATAACAGTAGAAAGCAGACCAAAGAAAGCATCATGCCCCTCCACTCCCCTATTCCTACTGTGTTATGGAAATACCCAAGCGTTTCTTAATTTAACTGAAACACTCAAAGTAATGTTTTATTGTATATAAGCTTTAACATGAAATTGAAATACATTTCCACCTTCTGATGTGTTCCAATTTCTTAAGACAGTGTGAATCTTGGCACCTATTCTCATGTGCCTTTCAATGTCACTTTCTCTGCAACAATATCCCTGTATGAAAAGGAACATAGTTAACTTAATTTCTCTTACTTAGTTTTTTCTTGGAAAATAATATATCTTTCATTGCAAGCATTATGTTTAGCAAATGTTCCAAAAAGTTGATAAACTCCATTAAAATAGAGCAGCAAAGCAACACATAAGTAACCTATATCTTTTCACTACATCTAAGGAAACAGGTAAAGGATTCAGCTTAGAAATGCATAGAAGTATATGAACAATATTATTTTTACCTGAGGAACACTGTTATGTAGACAATTTAACATTCTATTGTACTAAGAAACAACTCAACTTACTGCTTAAGAGCTTTATACAAGAACCATGGATGACAAAGAGTACTACTTTAATTAGTACTACTCCCACCTCCCATGGTATTACACCCAAAACAGCTTCTCAGCTGCTGATATTTATTAACCAGCAAACTAAGGTAACTCTGTGCCAATTAGCCGATTATCTTAATACACCAACCTATGAGCTAATACTGCAGCCAGCCAAAGAAATGCCCCAGATCTTATTTCAACAACAACAAGGTGCTGACAGATCTCCCTCTCATGTTTCATAAAATCACATAAAGAAAAAACACTTGGCTTATTTCAGTGAGCATCTTATCACTAGTAGTACTCTGAGTACTGTTTGTGTGTTCATTTTGTGTGCAAAATTATCTCTTGAATTACAGACCCAGAAATTAGGTTATTAAGATTAATCTTTTGCCTGTATTTTTTACTTTAGGAGTGTTAGCAGCACAGAGATCTCCATGCAGCTGTTTCAATCTCCATAAGCTCTGGACATATTGAGTTCACCTGAGCATTAGCAGCAGTTGCTCTTGTTGGCACTTTCCTTCACTGTCAGCTTTCAGATCTGAACTCTTTTCCTAGTGGAAAAAGCAGACAGATTTCAACAGGGTTTCCTAAACAGGCTTTGGCCCACTTAGTGATTAACCAGAAATTATGTAATATTGTTTCCTAAGTGAGACTGGATGAAAATTTTTGTGATCAGCTTGGAGAAAGTAACAATGTCCATTCTGCTTGTATGGACATCTAGATAATTCAGATCAGATCAGTCCAACAAAGCAATACATGTGGACAAATCCAGGGAAGGAAGATTAGAAATTGTATTTTTGAAGGACGTGACTTTGAGTTAATCTAGATAGCCACTGGGTTAAAATGAAGCCAGTTATCTGTATCTTCTGCTGCTCCCCAGTGCAGATTTGTTCTTTTATCATGACAGCTACGAAATATAGTATTTCATGATGTGCTTTCCACTGCAATATGATGACTCTTTGTGCGTTATTAGTGAGTGAGATGAGACAGAATCATTCCGATTGTGGTGACCAGCTGGGGGGCCTGGCTTTCCCATCAGGCTGGCAGGACTCATTGCTATGCGCCGGAGAACACAGTGACTGAGTTCAGACATGTCAGTGCTTTGGCCAGGAAATGCTGGAGGGCAATCCTAATTCAAGAGATATTCTTTGCTGTTGTTTTTAAAGGATGCAGGTATCGCTCAGTTCTAAAAGGCAGCCAAAACCCAGTGGGAGGTAAAAAGTGAGAATAACTGACTGGGAAAAATCACTTATTAACAGATATAATTTACTAAATGCATACATAACTACAGGAAAATCCCATAGTATAACTCATGGGCAATAAGTGAGCATGCCAGCGCAGATACAGTGTATAATGGTGTGACACAAGAGCTTGCTTTATTCAGTTATATATGTGACTCAAAACCTTATTTTGCACTGCTTCAAATAATTCAGGAATATCCTCAACAATGTCCAGTCTGTGAAGTCATTTATATAAGAACAAAGTGTTGGTATTGATGATCCTTATTTTCTGTAAATTTCTAGAGTTTAATCAAATATAATACAACTGTACTATACTAGATAACCTCATTGGCTAAAATGGGGCATAAAATAAAATTTATGTTTGCATAAGCTTTCTTCACAGAAACTGTTTCACCCACAGAGACGATTATACTGTTCTGTTTTTGGAAAGAGATAAGGGATTTATAGCCTAACAAATCTTCTTTCCCATAATTCCCGCTCCTTAATTCAGCGGGAGCTTGATCTTCCCCTGCTGTCGCCTGCACAGCGCTGCGTTTCACACACAGGTAACACCACATCCTCCCTGAGAAAGTTCATAACAGCATATACCTCCAAAATACCCTGCCCAGTAGCCATCCAAGGAAGTAAAAAGGGAGAAGTTACGCTGCCAAGGAGCAGTTCTGTTCGGTAACTTCCAACAGGAAAGCGCAAATGCTTATTTCTGTGTAAGCAAAGAGCATTGTCAAAATTGCCTTTTAGGGAATGTGCTGATGAATGTAATTGAGAAGATATCACACAGAGAAGTAAAGCCTACCATATGGCAAAAGTCAGAAGATGCATGGGCTGTATCCACATAAGAAAACAGCCTTTAGGCACAGGTAACAAAATAAATAAGCAGAAAAACCAACCAGAAGCAGAAAGGAAAACAAGCTCTGAGTAACTTAGAAGATGCTCTTCAAGTATGCACAGCAAGAAATCAAAGGAGCAAAATGAGTTATCAGTCATCACAGAATGGCAGCTTTTAGCCTAGGAAAAAAAAAAACAAAACAAAACAAAACAAAAAACAATTCACTATAAAATAGATGTTTTATTGACTTACTAAATTAAAATCCCTTTTCTCTGACAGCTCAGGAGTTTTAAATGAATCAAAAACAAACAAACAAAAAACCACCTCAGGAAAAACTCTATTTGTTTATTTAGTGTGTTTGTGGTAGTTTCTAATTTAAATGAGTTTCTTTGTCAGCTCAGTGGTAGCAATCTCTTGGTATTCATCAAGCTAACAGTGAAAATATGTGGTGAGGAAGACCTCTATTACTGCAGTATTGCAATATGAACAATTATGGTAAACTACATATGCTATCCAATTACAAATGTCCCTGTATGATTAGATGCCCAGTTCTCTTCCATCAAAGTTTTCTGAAATGTTTCCACCTCTGGAAAACAATCAACTTGATTGGATGCATTAGTATTCAATACACAATAGGTACATTACCAAGGACGAAGAAAATGTACCCTAAATTCCATTTAGTACTGATATGTCAATTAATTTCCCAAATTCCACTGATGTCATATATCTAAGAATATTAGGCAATGAATAAGCAAGTCATTGATCCTATAAGTATGCTCTTTTTCTGGTGAACGCACATATTTCTGTTATAATATAATTGTCATGGACACCTATGCACTTTACCGATCTATTTAAATGATAGGGCTCAAAACTTTATATTATTGCTATAGTAAACAAAGGTTTTTGTTTAGCTCATTACTCACTAAGTTTATGTATGAAAAAAAAAATCTGAGCTCCAGTATTCATATGTCGTGAAGTCTTAATTAACTATGGAATAGTCACCTCAGCTATGCTATTCATCTATGCTCCTTCTATAATGAGGGTAGATAGACACATCCAGAAGGTGAGCAATCCCATCCAATCTTTCAATCTTCCAGATGGGTGATATGAATTTCCTTCTGGAGCATCCTGTATCTCTCAATTGCCTGTAGAGGATTCCTAGATTAACTAGCATAAACTCAGTACAGACAGTATTGCTTCTATCATCTTTACTTACATGGGTCTGCAAGTTACAGTGCCCATCACTGCAATATTTTCACTACTAAGAGAAGTTCTTCTGATATTTTTGTATTTAAGAGCATCATCTTTGAAAACAATAGATCCCCTACTCTCATTAAGTAAAATATTTCCTTCTTACACCTTAGTATTTATACTGTCAGCAGAATGATTTAAATATTGCATCTGTAATGAAGATTTTCAAAATAAAATGGATATCTAACATATATTTTAGGACCCATATATTTATAATAATATATTAATGCTTCAGCAGGCTAGCATGTTAGTTATGCAACAGTACAATGATGAAAATGCAAAATATCCCAGTATGCAGGAAGTATAAACAGCAACCTACTAGTTTGTTCTCAATAAAAATAAACTAAAAAATATAGAGAATTCTGTCACCTTTGCTTCTGCGTGTGTGTGTGTATGGAGGTATAGTCTTGTTTTTCTAATTAGCTTCCTTTTTACTCATCTCAACCACATGCAGATTCTTTGCTAATTAGCACAAAAAAAAAGCAAATGCAAGGCTGAGCAATTAGACATTACAGGTTTCATGTTAATGCTGCTGAACCAGAAAAAGGTATGCTATGTGAAAATGCATTATATACTGTTATGACTTATCTAAAGTTAGCTAGAAACATACTATTTTATTTAAAGTTATATAATAAGCTAGAGCAGCAATTTATGTGGTTTTTACTTCATTACAGCTACAAGATAAACATTCTGTATGGCTGCGCTCAGACTACATATTCTGTAATGTCCCAGGCCCATTGCAGCCTGGCAGAATTATAGATGGTATAATCTTCCAACAATAAATCTCAGGGACCAGGATCCAATTACATTTGATGCTTTTTCTTTAGTATTATAAGAATCTGTACAAAAGTGCTAGAATAGCAGAAAGGCAAAGAGGTGGTCATAATTTTTTAAACTATAGACTGAAGTAGTTAGTTTTGTTACAATATGTATGTTTTCTGAAAACAAAGCAAGATAGATTTAGTGCATTTCCATTTTGACAGAACTTGACATGCTTCAACCTAATCTATTAATTTGTCTGTGTGATAAGGTAGAAAATATTTTCAATACATATAGAAAACACTGAAAACATATTCACTTTTTTAACTCATAAAGTGACATTCTTAAAAAAATCTTACCACTTCTGTTTTCCCCTTCCCCCCCATCCCATGAGTGGTGACAGCCATAATTATTGGATATACTATTTTTAAGTGCTGCTAGTGAGACTATTGATTTGAGGAGAAGACAGTATACAGATGTGAGGGAGTATGGGAGCAGGGTAACACATATTGAAGGAGCAAAGGATGAGTAGCGGGTGACAGGGAAACAACCATAAGAGCCGAAGAGACTAAGAACAGGCCAAGGAAATGAAAGGATCCAAAAAAAAAAAAAAAAAAACCCCAAAAAAAACGAGAGAGAAAATTTCAAGCATTGCCTTGAAAAAACACTTAATGAAAGTGAAACAACATGCTTTATAAAGGAGAAAGGCATGTCACATGGTAGCCCGTTAAAGTTACAGCTCTTACTAGCCTCATGTGAAAACAGTTGCTACAGATCCCACAGGGATGCTTTTTGTGTGTTATTAGGAGAGAGATCAGATTTCATAATATTGTTTCCTCAAAATTGATGAAAACCAAGAATATTTTAACTATTGCCCCAGGCATGAAGTAAGATGGAAAGTGTGCAACTTTACCATCCTAACTTTTGGGGACAGAATAGGTCACGACCTATTAAGGTCTCTTCCACACTGGATCCATTACCTATGATTCATGGTTCTTTCCTTAGCTATTTCTCCTTAATGGAGGGAGGTCATTAATCCACTTAAGGGTTCCTGAACACTATCTTGACCACACAGCCCTTCAACAAGAGCTAAGGAAATGTCTATTTACTCTATGCCCGAGGTCGGCCATGGTTTTTTTAGGATTTATTCCTAATTTTACTTCCATTTGAGGCTTAACAGAGGTTTGGATTTTCTGTGGAAAAGGGATCTACATGTGGTTCTTCCCCTGAGGACACACAAGTGGTTATTTTTGCCTCCCATTTTTGTCCAGATTTCCACATACTCAGTAACTATATCTTTAATGTTGATCAAAAGTATAATAACACCTTAAAACTGTTCAAAAATATGCTGGATCCAGATTTGAGGACTGTACTCTGCATTTTGCTTCAGTAGTTCCACCAATACAGGTGCATCTGTGTGTGGCACAGTTTTGTTTAGAAATAAAGATAGATGTTACAACTTAGGCTGCCTTTCACTAAACCATCATTTATCACTTCCAGCTAATGAAGAAACTGTACCTGCACAAGCAGACTCTGGACTGAACAGCAGTGGGTGCTGGTCACCTTTATCGTGCCTCCCAAGTTTTCAAGTTTTGCCTTAATGGGTCCCAGTTAACCAGTGTGGTTACTGCCAGAGACAGTACTGTCATCATCTATCTCTTTTCTTCTTTATCTGTTCTCCTGAGCTCTTGGAAGCTGTGAGGTTTTTCTACATAAGAGGCCACAAAACCAGTCAGCCAACCTATATCTTCGCATATCTGGAGTATTTGCAGGCACTGAAAGTTTTTTTCTGATCAAATTAAGTACTAAGCCTCAGTTTTTCAAAGTGATTGTCCTCAAGAGGATTTTAATTTCAGAAAGCATTAAACAGCTAGTATAGCAAATCAATGAAAACTTAAGTCTACCTTCTTTGGTTTTAGAAACCAAGCTGGCTGTTGGAGCTTCAGTAGTACCTTTGTTATTGGGACCAGTGGCTGAGACCACCATCTCTGCATTAAATAGCACCTAGCTGTAGTCACCTGGGCTCCTTGTGCAGTGATGAATTCTGCTTCATGAATAAATAGATCTGATCACAACTATTTGTTAAACTGCCTGTATTTATTGCCCATGCCCATTTTGTTGCTATTGAATATGTCTAAAATTGCACCAAGACTCTTTAAAAAGGGGATAATTGTATTAGTTTTTCCAGAAAAATGAAGCTGGTTGTTGGAAACATTACTTTTGATGATTTTTAAATAATATAGCTTGAAAAGTAATATGTCAGCTTAGCACTCTTCCTCAGAAAAGCATTTTATTTCTGATTTTAGTGGGATTAATATGGTTTACCTGAAAGACTTGAAGCGTCTTCAAGTTCAGGTTTAAGGGTCCAGAGTTATAACATTTTTGAATTAAATTCTCCCTACTCCCTGAATGAAAATACTGATCTAAACATTCAAAACACTAGCTGATGTCTGCCCATCAATTTTTCTCTACCAGTCTTCCTGAAAAAATCAAGCTTATTTCCACTAGACCATGCATAATACCACCTTCAGAAGCAAAGTGGAAAGTTAATAGGAATGTGCAAACGTTAAACTGCGCATAGTGATGAGAAAAAAAGCTGATAAAATGGTCAGTTTGTAGCTGCCTCTTTGTTGGATTGAATAAACCATAACTTCTTTATAATCTTGATAATTTTACTTTACTATGTTCTTAGAAAAATTGAATTCTTCTTGGCAGTGTGCAGTTCAGTCATAATCATGCCATTTCAAAAACCCAGCAAGCCAGTATTTGAAGCCTCCCAAGTAAGAAAAGGATTAGACATTCACATAGATCATACTGCTCCATTTTCATCAGTCAAAATGATGAGAAGAAAAAAAATGGTTAGACTCCTAAATTTGGCTCACTGCATTTTTCTTGTCATTATGCTTTGAAGTTATATATAACAGTGTTGCCACCCTCCCTATGAGAAATTAAAAACATATGCATTCATCATGCTCATAGCTAGAAATCAAGACAGAATAAATACAACGTCATGAAGAAAGAAGCAAGCTGCTAGAACATGAAAGATGTTTACGTTCTTTCACAGAAGAGCTGATATTGTGTTATTTTGATCCATTATCTCTTACAGTGCAATCAAATTCGTTAGTTCTGGAATATCTGGTCCTGGCTATATGAAGTGTCAATAGAAAAAATGGAGCTGTAATTAAGGAAGAAGAAAGTGATTATCAGCAGCAAATCAGGTACTTATCAGCATAAGAGTAAGATGGACACTCCAGAACTGCCTTCTACTTCTCTTACACAGTCAAAACTCATGACAGTACCAAGTCTATACAAAACAGCCTGTTTTCAAGTGCTTTTACCTGAGGTGTCACACAGACAGGATGCAGTGATCATGCTGCTATTTAGCTTATTGAATTAATGTACTTCAGAAAAGGCTGCTTACAGGGCTGCTGAAGACTCAGAATCAAACCCAGATCAAATTCAGATGCAAAAGTCCTCTTATTTCCTAGACACCATATGGAAGATTGTTGAAGGGAAAGAGAATGCAAAATTTTAAGTTTCATATTTTGCTGAAGGTGTTTTGCATGGACTTGTACTGCTGTATAACTTTATAGAGAAAATTTTTATTATTATTACTTCAAGGCCATATTAAATTTCACCAGAACATAGGGATAAATAACAGTTTTAATATCTAATGTATTAATATTTAACTATGTCACTCTGTTCCTCAAAGGAACAAAATAAGGATAATAAGGTCTGCAATTATTTGATGTGATTACTCTTTCAGAAAAAAAAAAAAAAAAAAAAAAAAAAAAAAAAAAAAAAAAAAAAAAAAAAACCAAACAACATCCAAAAATGTCCTTTCATATTACCATTCCACTGAAGTGTCTGTATCTTTATGACATCTTCTACAGGTAGGAGCTCCAATAGCGTATGTTACCACACAATTGGAAAGAGCCGCCAAACACTCTGCCCTGGAGCTGCTGTAGAACAACAACTAGCAATAAACTGAGGCACCATCAAATACTGACCTCAGTCCCTTAAATATACATGTTACAGTATAAGCACTATCATAATTTTGATCCAAACTTAAGAATAATTGTGTGAAATCAACACTACATTTGTCAGTAGATCAAAAAAATCTCTGAAACAGAGAATTAATTAATCATGTCCCTGCAGAGAGAAATAATTCATGACCCAGTGAACTTCTCAGCCTTTATTTTCCCCATTGTTGACTACAAAAACTTTAAATGTTGATTCTATTCATTATTTTAGTAATTCCAGTTGTCAACTTCAGCACTCTTCTAAGTAGAATTATGTTAACTACTTAAAAGTAAGAAGAAAGCTTTGATTAACTGCTTTGTGCTTTTATGGACTGTTCTGGCTGAATACTGATCCATTAATCAACCACTAATTCCTCCTTATTTTTTTGTTCTGTTGGTTTATACATGTTTATTTTCCATCAGCTGTTTGCAACTTTGGTAGTCAATAGTTTGCTACATGATATATGTTATGCTGGACTCAAATAAAGTAGTCCATTAACGCGAGCACATTGCAAAAGCAAAATATTGTAACTCTTCTCCATAGCCACCCACACATTTCCATTCTTAAAAATCAAAGTCATCTCCGTGGTAGGAGAAGGGAGAGCACGTTAATTTAGAACTTCACTTGCTTGTTATGCTAGCATGGCACATTGCAAAAACCCTACCTTCTTCTGTGGAAATTGTTCAGATATTTGGAGTTCAACAGAAAAGTCGAACAAAAAGTAACAGTGCCACAGTAAAATTGTCCTTGTTCTCACTGAGGTACATTAAGATCCCATTGCATACATCCCTTTCAGATCATCACTGAAATCAGTATGTATTTCCTAATTTTATGCTGCTTCATGTCAGTCTTAGATTAATGATACGTAATAAACAAGGTCAGCCATAGTCAATATATGCTTGGTTTGTTCCTCTTTAAATTCAGGGCTAAAGCAGACACCCTATCCTAAATAAACCAACACTACCATGGGAAAACAAAGGTGAAGTGTTTCATTGTTAATTTCCTGTATTGCACTCTTGGCAACATTGTTTCTTTATATTTAATGATGACTGTTTTTTGAAAATTATGTTAACAGAAGATTCTCACTTTTTTTTTTATTTTATAAAAGCCCTCCAAACTGAAGCTACCTGTCTTTCTATAATCTGTTTCTTTTTTATTCTTGCTTTGCCCCATTCCCATTTTTCTTTGGGAATATTAGAAAAATGGAAAAAGAACATGTGTAGGCAGGAACATACACACCTTGGAAGCATATTTACATAGAAGAGAGAAAAAATATTTCAGGCATATTGCAGAAAAATAAGAGTCTGTAGTTTTTATATTTTTTTGATTAAAAAGATCTGTTAAATGTATTGATTCTTTTTTTCCAGATATTACTTCTGCATAGCATTTAATGAAAAAAAAAATCATAATGACACCCACCCGAAACATTGGTTCACCCTCACCCATTTTAAGTGCTTAACTATCATAATCCAGTATTATTTTTTAAAATATTTTAATCACCTTATCTCCCATCACTATTTTTCACTTCTTTAATTTTCCTGACTTCTGCCATAAGGATCGAGCAATATTACAAAGGTATTAAAGACTGATTTTGTAGCTTTTCTTTAAGAAACAAATTATAATTTGCCTGATAACTTGACTATAATAAAGAGATCTGTGACCTTATTTCTCCGAGTCCAAACTGCAAGTAATTTCCATAAGGAACTCAAGTGTACTTTGACTTACCCTTTCTTAAATTAAACATTGATTTTTTTCTTGCATTCTTAACTTTATTCCTTTTTTATTTGTTTTTTAAATAAGATGAAACTCATTTTCTAATAACCAAAAAGCATATGATATATATCAGTTTTTAATATAAATTTTTCCTGAAGCTTGGCATTTTTCAGGATCCATGGTTGCATTAAAAAATAGTCAAAGTTTCTTAAGAACTTTCAGTTTAAACTATTTTTAAGGTATGTCACTCAATGACGTTCTAATTAATTTTATTTTCTCATTAGAAGTCTAAAATGGTTCATGAACCTTTATTTTGCATTTATGACAAAACCCAGGTTCTCAGATGATGTAGATCCAGTTGATTTTACCTGGAGTGAACAGATTTTGTTGATTTACACAAAGCTGAAAGATCTAGCCCTCATATTTTAAATTTTCTTTTTAAATGAAAAATAAAAAAATTAAAATGCGTATAGCATTTGTATTATATGGATGTAGCTTCTACACAGAGAATTAATATACTGGCTATACTGACAGAATTGGGATATTTTTAGGGAAGGTTCAAAACAAGATGACTGCACAATGTAAAACCAGAAACAAACCAGAACGGTTATCCCCTTTTTCCTTAAGTGGGAGTTCTCTCATCTTTAATATCAAGAGCAGAGACTTTACTACTTAGAAAAAATCCTTTGTGACATGTGAATATTATTGGCTTATCGCACAGTTTAAAACTCTCTGTTTTAAGCAAGAGAAGCATGTGTGGCTCATTCATTTCCATATGCCACATAAAACCCTCTCCAACCAGGTAAATTAGGAGTTCCTAAAATTGCTGTATTATTGATGGCAGAATAATAATTTAGAGTCATTTACATATCTCATATAACATGGTTCTATCTTGTAAATTATGTGTCACTGAAATGCTTAGCTCCAAAGCTGCAGTCAGGGAAGCCCGTCAGTTACGACTGTGAATCTTGGATCCCTTGACACCAAGGAAGCTGTTACTTCTCTCAAATTGCCTTTTAATTAGTGGGTAATGTTTGGGTATGCATAATACTTGAATTTCGGTACAAAAGAGAGTGTAGTCACATATTTGCTACTACTGTAAGCTTTCATTAAGTGCTCCATAATATGTCTACCCCTCTCTTTAAACTCATAATATGTATATACATGTGCTTAGTCTTTCCCAGGAAAACAGGGCTTCATCTCCCATCGTGGTTACTGGGGAAGAAAAACTCTGTAAATCTGAATGTCCCTCTTTCCTCCTCCTTCCCCCAACTTTTAATGCTGAGCAACATGTCATATGTCACTGGATATTCCTTTGGTCAGTTGGGATCAGCAGTCGTGGCTGTGCCCTCTCCCAGCTTTTTGTGCACCCCAGCCTACTCACTGTTGAAGCAGCATGAGAAACAGAAAAGCCCATCGTGATGTGTAAGCACTCCTCAGCAATAACTGAACCATGTTGTATTATCAACACCGTTTTGGTCAGAACTGCAAAACATAGCACCATACAACAATGGTCATTCATACTAAACTGTTATCTGTGTTAATGTGCTAAAAACATGCCTGTGACATGAAACGCAAATCTATTTGCTACTTAATGAAAATCTGTGCAATACTAGATATTTCAATATGACTGATAAATGTTGTATTAGTGCTACACAGAAAATCGTCCTAGTAAACTGAATTTAATAGTCAAGCCACGATGAAGGGAATTACTCTGACAGTTCAGTTGCTCTAAGTCCATTAATGGCAAGTTCCAAATTACTTGGAATTATCTTCCAAGTAACAGAGTTGTCTCCTCCTACAGACCCATTACTTGTATTTGTAGTTTAGTAGGGGTTTTGGTTTGTTTTTTGGGGTTGTTTGGGGTTTTCTTGTTTGTTTGGTTCATTTTTTTAAAATTTCAAGAAATTAAAAGAGCAAAGTCCACTGAAGAAGATCTAGAAAAGCCCTCAGCCACACAGGTGTCTTGACCTAAAGATGGATGGCTATCCATGACCCACTGGCACACCCAGCAAGGATGGGAAATCCTGCATCAGCTCTTCTCACATCTATGGCACATAAAAGAGGTCTAGCTGAGGGACATCAATACCACTATCAAGGAACCTGGCTGGTGAGCTATGTTAAATAGATTTATCTATTATATTGCCATTTTTGTCAAGTACTTGGGACAAGTAGATGACACCAAGACCAGAAAGGTAAGGTTATAAACTCCCTGAATGAGAACAATGCAAGCACTCCACATGGAGGCATGTCTCCCAGGAGCCAGGGATCTCATCTCTCTAACACCTCTGTGGCTAAAAGACTCAGGCCAGTCTTTCACTGCACAGTAAAATGGGAGTGAAAAGGCTGCACACGCCACAGCTAAACACTCTGTGAGAAGGTCTAGGTACACAGTGCCTCCCAGTCATTTGCAAGACTGCTCTTGCTCCACGTCCCAACAGACATGGCTTCCCACTGGAGGCACAGGAAAAATCATTTCAGCTGTTACTTGCACCTTGCTGATTGTTACAGATTATTTTCTAAACTGCTAATATATCCCATTAATATATTGCTTCTGTTCCCGTACGTGTCTTGCTTCTCCTCAAGTTGATCTGTAGTTCATGGAATATTTACTTGTCAGCGTAAGGGAGGATTTACTGAAATAAATATCAGTTAGTTCTTTTGTCTCCATGCAGCTTGTCATCTTAACACAGCTAATACGTAACACTGGAATACATTGACTTAATTTGCACTCGACAAAATACAAATATATATGATTATGTTTGACTGTATTATGTTGCTAATCAGTGTATTCAAGATGGCTGCGTGCATATTATAATAAACTCCCATTTATTATGTATGTGCATGAACTGTATTAAGTCAATACATTGCCTAATTGTGTGGGCAGGAACTAATCTTCCCTGTTATTACACGTTGCTACAGTTTACTATAATAGAAATAGCTTTTACTTTGAATCTTTTGTAATATGATAGATTAACAAAGCACTACAATCCCATGAAAGACACTGGTGCACTGGGATTAATTTGCTAAACTAATATTTTTCCTCTTATTAGAAAAACACTATATTAACATTTAAATACCTTGTTTCATCTAAGTATCAGAATGCTGTTGTAGTCACTTGTGTTTTCCGCATCTGTCAAATCTGTACTTTTAGCAAATATCAATTCATTTTTAACAAAACCCTAACTGCAGCAATTAGTGTTCTAAAGATAAGAATATTACATTCCTCAGGAGAAGCTGAGGCATATTATGTTAATTTTTTTGTCTGTCTCTATATAGGGACACTTGCCTTTAATTAAGTAGATAAGACAAGTTTTAATGAACTCTTTCTAAAATATGAAAGTTATGGTTTAGTTTTAATAAAATTTGATGCTCAGTGCATCCTCAGTGGCGTTATTTAGCTCAGACGCTGTAATGACTTTTAAGTGACAATCTTTATACAATCTTCTTATTTACCCTGAAACATTAGTCCATGAGAATAATTTAATCCCTTTTCAGTGAGTGAATGTAAACTCCATGTGTCAGCTAAGCCTCAAGCCTGCGATCACGGATGTGCAAAAATTTTGAGTTGGCTTTTGGCAGCAGGGAGAACATAACCTATATTCTATGCAGGCAAAAGAAATTATAGTTAGGGTACTGTCGTTTCTGTCCTAAAAATAACAGCTCTCAGTTCTCAGCACAACTAGTTAGTCTGAATGTAGCACTAATTCCAGTTCCAGAGTGATTTATTTAGTGCTAATAATAGAATCATATGTCATAATCTGTAACATGTTGCACTGCCTAGTATGGACATTGACTCTGCTAACAAACTAATATAAAAAAAAAATCCCACCCCAAATTCTGGGAGAGAAAAGAAAGAAATATGATTAAAGTTGTGAAAGGATACACCTGCAGACATGATTTTAAACATCTATGGTATAGGGTGGGGGATGTTACTTGAAAAAACAGAACTAAAAGTGAAACAAATGCTACTACTGCAATGTCACAGGTATGAGGTATCTGACACCTGAGTGCAGTCCTGGAGAACTATGGATGGTCCAAGTGGAGGAGAGACCATCCGTAAAAGACAGGATCAAACCTTACAAGGGGAATTGCAAAGAAAAAGACCTCTCATCCGCATGAAGAGAACAAAGGCATGCAAACAGAAAAAAGCTGGTAAACCAGACATTGAGAGATGAAACAAAATGTAGGCACCGTGGTGCCAGTGATGCAGAGAGCACACATAAAATGGCAGGAAATTACGATAATGGACAGGATTGGAGCAGGGAACAAACTGTATGTCCCAATGCTGCAACTGCCTGAGGAAGAAAAAGTATCGACACACAACATTATTTAGATGACAGAGGCATCCAATCAAGAGAAAAACATTTCTAGTATGACTCAAGTAAATCTAATGAGTTAAAGTATATGAACGTCAGGAAAAATCCACCCCTCCCCTTACTATGTCATGAGAGGAATACCCAAGTTCATTCCAGGTGGCTTCCAGCAGCACAGATAAAGTGCAACAGAAGACAGGTACTATGACAAGACCTCATTATCTCCAGCAAAATCAGTTGGAAGATTGTCAAAAGTCCACATTATTAATGCAAAAATATTCTAAGAAACACCCAGAGATGTCAATGCTTGTTGCTTACTATGATACACTGGAGTGTCATCTTTTGTTATGCCACTGGAAGTACAACATAGAAATTGAGTGTCACACACCAGTTTAGTTTTGATGTGACAAAAGAGTGAACACAGGCACTACTAGATTTGTCTAGTGTTCTCACTAACTTCAAAGGCAACTTTAAATCCACAGAGGACCACATGTTTAGGCCATAGAACTATTAAAATGAAGAGCTTCTTGACTTCTGCTAGACTTACCAGAGGTCAAACCAGAAAACCTACAAAGCAGCAAGTCCATTTATTCCATCTAAAAACGTAGGCAGATTGAGTAAATAAAAATTTTTAAATTACAGGGATCTTTGCAAATCCAAAGCTACTGAGAACAAAAAGAAATCACAGCTGCTACTGATAGCTGCAGACATATTAGCAGCTTGAAGCTGCTCACTGTTTTGTGGTCAAGAATGAGGTTTGGCACACTGAGTAACACATTCCTCCCAGAAGTTATTAGGGGTTACAAATCTTACAGGCAGAGCACATCATCCAGAATATATTGTAAGGGAGAGCAGGACAGAAGAAACCCCTCCCAAACTATTGTTTATTGACACGCTACCTAATTTTTGTATTTCAGGTGGGTCTGTCAACCCTTGAATTAGCCCAACTGTCTAAGGGGCAGGCTGAAATTCTGGGCTCTGCCACAGTCTCTAGACAAACCAGCAAATGAAGTAGGGAGTCACAGGAGGAGATGACTTTCTATCAAGGTAGTGATGTGGAAAAAGTCAATTTCCCTGAAAGGAACTGAGGAAAATACAGCATATTTGTGCTGTAGCATCATGACAGAAAAAAAAAAAAAAAAAAATCACATCTGAAGACAGAGAAAGACCAGAGAGAAATGAAGGTTTATATCTTTTTGGCAGATCTGATCACTTCGAAAGTGGAAGGCATATAATGCCTCAGAGATGCCGTTTCCTTCCCATACCTCATAAGTAACCCAAGTATATTACTCAGCCCAGCCGTGGCTCACCTTTTCAGGATGATTTTACCAGCAGGATGGCTGGTAAAGGTGTCTGGCAAGGTGTCTTCCGCCTTGCTGAATTCAGTGCTCAGACATACACCCCTTAAAGGTTTCCACTCATATTTTTAAACAAAAAGTCCAGCAGATACTAATAATTTTTAACATTAGGTATCTAAATGGAATAGTAGAAGGCAACCAGATTGACTTATAGGCAGTCTATCCATTCCACTATGCCAGAGGGGACAAATGGAAGCCACTTTTCCTGTCATGCCACCTTATGGGACATTTTGACCATACTTAATAAGGGCAAACTGTTTTAAGAAGACAACAGCCAATATTTTGGTGCCTAAATATTTGTGCCTAAATGTGTTTGCTTTCACAACCAGCTTATAAACTTATAAATTACAATATGTTTTGCCTTTATAGAAAATTTAAAGAATCACCTTTTCTCCATGAAATAGGTTTATTTTTTAAAATTTTCTTAAAGTACCTTCTTTTGCATGTTTATTTATTTGTAATGATCTGAAATTTACTCAATAGGTTTAGAAAAAAAACCCAAACAATTAAAAAAAATTAATCAGAGTTTTGCATGGTGTAAATTTTTGCAAAACTGGAAATTAGACATATGTTTGTTTTCTCTATTCAAAGCAATAAATTTGCATCCTTCGTTAATGTGGAAAACAAAACACAAATATCAAGATCTGCAAGTGCAGCTTGTCTGGTGTACCAGTAAAAATACATTATTTCTAAATAAAGAGCTATAAATAAAGAATATTGTTGCTGTGGTATGTATTTATTCTTATTGAACTTTTCTCCTTCAAGTTTGAATACAGCTTACAAAACACACCTTAACAACTGCATGGGACAATTCTGATTCATGAATAACTGCTACCAGCTGGACTCAAATGACAGGATTTTTGCTGTATTCAAAATACAAGCAACAACAAATGCATCTTCTGTTTCTTTGTAAAAAATAATCACAAAGTAATGGACTACTCTTAAATTTCAATTAGTTAACTTAGTGGGTAAAAATAATTTGGCTCCATCTACTAAATATCCTCAACCTACTCTTTGAACACTATATGAGTTGGAAGACTTTCAAGTTCTCTAAATTTACTTAACTTAGGTGTTTTACTTTAAACAAAAATTGAAGTACAATAGCCTAGTGATGCCAGTAGATATTTTTTTTATCTTATATTCACATTACAATGGTGTTTATAAGTTCCCTAGGAGAAAATAAGACAGTCACCAGAACCTTTGAAGTTTATCTTCACAGTCTTTCTGCATCTGCAAAAATTAAAAAAAGAAAGACTTTAATTTACATTTTAATTTGTTGTTTTGAATTCAGTAGGACATTTGAGTAAGCAAAGACAACCTCTCTCTTTTTTCCTGTATATTTTAATAGAGTGACAGAACTTACACTGTATGCTACTACAGTTACATAGTTATGAGTCAATTTTAAAAACAATTTAATGTATTCCTTTTTTTTTTTCCTTTTGAAGGCTTTAAAATACAATTAAATCACTTTTTTTATTTGAAAATTCTATTAGAAAATTTAAGTAGTCTTAAATAACTGAATCTGTCAGAGGAGTTAGAGTCTCTGGGGTACACTTGGCAACGCCAATAGTCCAGTCAAACAACTTAAGCCTTACCATGTTCTTTCAGGGGCTGCTGCTTAAAAGAGGATCTTTAAAGCATGTTGTCCTACAGACCAACACAATACCTCTGCCTTGGTTAAAAGGGACCTGTGAATCCATAGCTGTTTTCTCCGCTTCTGCCAATGACAAGGAAAGCTGGGTGGTGGGAGAACAACTGAGACCTCACTCCTGCGAGAATTTGTACACTCAAAATGTTGCATACTTGAGTGATAAAATGCTTCTCAGCCTCAGTAATTTCCCTGAATTGGCATGGAAAACCCCATCAGACTTGTATTTCCACATTCAGAAAATGGCATAATTTTGAGAGCTCTCATATTACTCATTTACATGCTAAAGCAATGGCCTTTATTTCTGGAAAAAAAAAAAAAAAAAAAAACAAAACAAAAACAAAACAAAACAAACAAAAAAACCCAAAACAAACAAACAAAAAAATACAAAAAAACAACTGCCTTGCTCCCCTTCTATCAGAAAAGGGTGGTGAAATGAGCCAACTCTAGTGAGAGCACACTGGCCCAGTCCAGCAGGCATCATGCCCATCTGGTGAGGAAGAGGTCATGGCTGCTGCCTGTGGAGTCACATTGCCACCACACAGCTGGTTTCACGTTCTGGCTGAAGCACCAGCTCACTGCTGCTCAAAACAGAGGCCACACAGACCCACCAGTGTGATGCTCAGTGCTCATCAGATTAGGAGATAAGTCAGTTTAGGCCACTAGCACAGCAAGTGCTACTAATGTACTTTCTTGGCTCTCCTTTTTACCATTTTATTCTTGAATGTGTATGATGAACTGAAGCACTTGGATAAATGTTATCAGCACTTGTAGGGAAAGCCAAGCTACACAAACCTGATGCTTTTGTAAGGAGTCATAAACTTTTTCAGATGAAACAATCCATTTACACTTCCAAATGACTCCCAACCAAGCCTCTTTCTATATGCTCTGAAGATATTTAAGCAACCTTTGCATAAAAATGAAAATAGGTAAAATAACTGGTGAACAGGTAGGAAACTGAGAATAGGATAATTTTCTCAACTGAGAGTGATCTCCAGTGGTGTTTCATAGTATTCTGCATTGAGATGTCTAAAGTTTAACATATCTGTAATACCATAAGAATGCACTGAACAGCAAGGTGGCAAAATTTATTAATGGTAGAATGTTATTCAGAGTAGTAAAAGATGAGAGCTGACTAGAAAGAATTCTAGGAAGACCTTATGACACTGAGCAGCTTTGTGTCAAAAGACAGATAAAATTCAGTGTAGAATAATATATGGCACACGCAGTAAAAAGCAATCCTAACTTCAGAAAGAAAATAATGGGCTTTGAGTTGACCTTTACGAGTAAAGCAATCTTGGGATTATGATAGATAACTCTAGGAAACATCAGCACAGAGCTTAATAGCAGTCAGAGAGCAAATAAAGTCTTAGGAACTACAATGAAAGAAAAGAAAACAAAAGAGAGAACTTTGGACCACTGAATAATGTGGTTTGGCTTTCCCATCTCAAAAATGACTGAGCAGATCTACAAAAGGTTCAGAGAAGAGCAGCAAGGATTACTGTAGGTCAGGAACAACTTGTGTCCAAAGAACGATTAAGGTTAGGAGTTTTCATCCTGGAAAATAAGTGAGCAAATGGAGATAAGACAGACCTAGATGAAGACATGAGTGTTGGAGAGAAGATGGTAGATCAACTGTTCACTGCCTCCTCCAGTAGGAGAGGGTGTCATCTGGTTTCCAGATGGCAGGTTGAAAGCAAACAGGAGGTGGTCGGTCACCCAGTACATAGCTCAGCAGTGGCTCCTGTCCACGGGATGCTGTGAGTGATGAAACTTTATGAGCACTGAGGGAAGGACTGGACAAGTCTTCCCTGACAAGTTCTCTGCTGAAAAACCCCTTGAGGGTTATTGCATACCTAGATGCCTCTCCTGGCTTAGAAAGTCTTGAAGTCACAAATTGCTGGAGGGTGTTTGGGAAGGGTATAACTATCTGATTTTTCTCTCCTTCCCTGAGCATTCACTTTTGCCCGCCATTAGAGGCAGAGTCTGAGGCCAGAGGGTCTGGCCCTGTATGGCCTTTTTACTTGCAAAAAAACAAGTTTGGTCAGACAAGTGCCACAGCCACTACAAGGTAAGTAGCAGAAACACATGCTCAGGACATGGAGTTATAGAGGAGGGAGGAAAACAGGGTTTATCCGTTCTGATGAGCTTTTAGAAGAGCTCTAAGTACACTTCATATGTTTCAGTTGGAAGACTACTAACCTTAAAATAGCTTTGTTCCTAATGGTGCTAAACTATACACAGGATGATTCAAAACATCTAAACAGTATGCATAACCTCCAGCTTTTTCAAGACGCCTCCTTATGCAGGCAAAGGCAAGGCACCAGATTAAATCTCCATCACTCATTTTCTCAGCTCACAAAGCATCTTCTTCACACAGTGTAGCCCCGTTTAGAAATACTTTGGTATTCCTGTTGCACCAGGGGTCCCCACAGTCCTCAGGCTTCAGCTAAATTATGTTTTCATCGAAATCATGCTCACAAAGCTCTCAGGAGCCTTCAGCAAAATTGTGCTTCACCTGCATGAGATACAATGTCAACATATTTAGAAGAGTGTTGTCAGGCGGGATTTTAAAAAAGAAATTAAGATCATTTTACTAGCTTTAGCGCTGTAATCTTACATCAGTTTATACTATAAGCTTGTGTAGCTGTTGTGCACACGCCTGAGCTACAAATGCCACGCACAAGCTAGATAGAATGCCAGGAATATTTTATAATAAATATGTTTCATCTGCTGCTTCTGTGCTTACACTTCCTAATCACTCTTCCAAACCATGGGACAATAATGTACACTGTATGGTCTATGAGGGGCAGAGGATAGTATCTGCTCTATTTCCACAATTCCTGTGGCATTTGAAAAGCTTTAGGAAATTTTATTGCAAATTAGACACATAATGATCACTTCACTCATTACTGAAATGTCCAGGAACAAGAATTTCTACTGGGGCAAAGGGCAAAAGCCTTTTAGCAATGCACAACACAACAGTTTAGGACAAAAATAAGGAATATCTTTTCTAACAGAAACCAGTGAGGAATTTTTAAGTAGGTAGAATACAATTATCTGATTGAAATTAAGCCATGACTTTGCAGCTTTCACCTCTACTCTTGAAAAAAGCGCCATGGGATCTGTTAAACAACTACATGTGGTCAAGACCTCAGTTTTATATCTCATTCAAAAACGTGGTGGGAAGGGGTGTCAACTCAGCATTTAAAAATCCCATTTGTTTCACATGCAGTTTGGGAATATTTTAAAGCTTTCATTTGATATTGATTTGTTCTCAATACGCAGGGAGAAAGAGTTTCCACAAAAAGGACTGCAGGTACAAAATAGATAAATGGTCTCTCTGCATAAGAAAGAAGAATTCAGAGATCCCAAAATAGTCATGTGCTAAAAATATGTAAAAAATACTCAGGGAACAAAAAAAAAAAAAAACTGAAATTGGAAACTTTAGTGAATACTCACTAATTGGGAGATATTGGTTCATATTTTATGTCAATATATCCAGAATATAAATGGAAGGGATTCTCACTAGGCTAAAATAAAACGACTTTCTTCAGCCAGAGTAATGAGTTGCAAATAAACCAATTTTTAACACAATTCGGATATGCCAGAAGTGGGACACACATATATACGTGTATGTTTTACTATGATTAAAAATTGCTGAGTCCCTTCGCACAGAATATGTTTCATCATAGTGACCCTACCAGTTATTGCTTTTGACTTCAGGATTTAACTATACTTTATTTGAAAGAATCTCATGTTCCTGCAATATGAAGGGTGGGAAACCAAGTATTCAGAGAATGGAACAGTGCATAGAAAAGCTGAAATTTCCACATTAACTCTGCTCGCTTCTGCTTGGATCTGAAAATACAACTTCCATCAGCAGCATGAATAGCCATAAATGAATGTGACATACAGCACAAATAAACTGGAACTTCTTCACAATTTGTATACCATACTTTGTAATACGGCACACACAGCCTTCACCTTTGCCTTGACCTTAATGGCGAGTCTAAGCTTGGTGTCCTGAAAACTGGTCATTCACATCATGTTTTGATGGGGTTCTGATAGAAGGCATCCCAGGCCTTTTCTCCAAGGCCTTTTCTCGTTCTAAAAACGATCATGGCAGCTTTCTAAACTTTTGCTGAAGAGGCAAGATGAGGAAAGTGAAACACAGCAATGGTCTCCATTAATCTTCCACATTACTCCATGTTTTATCTTTTGCTTCTGCTTCACTAATCCTTCTGTTCCCAGAGGTGATGACTCAGCCAGATTTGCTTTCTTTTTGAAAAACTGTTCCCCTTCTGACTAACCAAGCATCAGACTCTTATTCCAATCCTTATACAGTGTGCACAGGAAATTTCATCCCATCCTCGGCAGAAATAGCTACATGGACATAACAAATATGCTTACATCAGCATTACAGCTTGGATCAGAATCTCAACATGGAAGCAAATCTGTCATTTTACTTCCTTTGCTGCAGTTTTCTCTCTCCACAGACCACACAGAGCCTCAGAGCACACAGGTTTGATTCCTTTTGGATGTAACTAAACTGGAAGGTGTTCTCTAGTGTGCAGAAACAGTATTTAGCTGCTAAATACTTCAAGTCATTCTTTTCCTCAAGTAACTTCCAGTCAGATAACACAGGAGTGGTCTTTCAATTTCTGTCTTTGATGAATGTCAATTTTTACTGTCTGATATTATAATGAAAATCACCCGTAATTAAGTTCTCAAAATTAATATAATTTTAGTTTCTTCATAGTCTACACTCTCCTCCTTACCTCACAGCATGTTCACATGATGGAAAAAAATACATTTGAAATGAAATCACATCATTCTAAATTAAATCTCTCTGGAACAAGAGTGGCAAAATCATGCAGTGATTATTGCTGTGAATCAACATTATTTACAACAAACAAATTTTGAGAAATTTTGTGTGTATATATGTATGTATTTAAGACAGTAAGTTTTTGAACAGAATAACAGTGCCTCCAGAAAACCTTCTAGCATTATCTTCTGAGAGCTAGCTACCCTGTTAGTAAAATAAAAAAATTTAAAAAAAAAAATCTTTTTCTGTGCTCTTCTTGGCCATATGCTTTTATATTTTATTTTCCAGCAAGTGAAAGATTGGAATTTTGAACCTAAAGACACAGTATTTGACATTTTAGACAACAGAGGAATTAAGAACAAGGTTTCTAGAGCAAAACTCTTTGGATAAATTAAATCTACCCCTTCTATGTAAATAAAATGAATAATATCTTCCCTACCCTCACCTCTTTCCAAAATTATTTTGCCTATTTTTATACTAAAGACTAGTGCTTACCCTTCTTACAGTCCCTTTTTGTATTATAGCTGTACCAATGCATATCAGATCTATTCTATGTCATCTAAGTAACTGTTGTCTTGTATCCAGAGCAGGAGATGTGCAGTCAAGGCAACACTGTCCAAGCTCTGATTTTTGTCAATGGTAGGACAAGGGCTAATTTGTCTCTATTTTCAGTGCTCTGAACACCCATAATTTGCACTGGATATGAGATCCTAGTTGTAAGTACACAGCTTTGAAAACAGTAATCATATGGTCTGTCTTGTTGTCTAAGCAGGAGGTGACATTATACTATTTTTAAAAGACAGAGATCCTGATGTCTGACTGACTTAACATAAGCATCTTTAAAATTACTATATGAAAGGTGCTGTACGGATTTTTATTCTTTCACATTTCACCCTTGAACCAAGAAAGGCAAAGATCATCAAGACCTTCATTAATGATTTCATTTTGTGTATACAACCAAAACTGTGTTTAAAAGAAGCCTAATAATTTCTATGTTCACAGTACAAAAAAACATCCTTCCCAAAGATCAGTCCCCGTTTTTTTGTTTTCTCTCTCAGCTCAAAATTTCTAAAACCAGACAGGACAGTGTTTCAGCTTTCAAGGAACGGGGTCTATGTGGCATGAAGCCAGGGGTACCTTTAGCAAGCTGTTGGGCATGGTGCTGAGGGCAAGGAGGTGCTCAACGACACAAGAGCAGCAGATGTAGTGCCTGGGAAGGGTGAGAGCCAAATGTGGCACAGGCTCATCCGCCTTCCTGCGGCAGACTCTTCCCTTGTTGAATTACACCCAGCTTTCTTGCAAAAACAGCTTCTTGGGTTTGGCAGCGGGGTTGTTGTTTTGGTCTACCCACCCATGAAAGAACATACGAATGAGTAGCTGTAGCATGGACATCCAAAATGCTGCATCCAGAGAACGAACGAGGACACCATGGGTCATCCAACAGCATCCTGTTAGCGGTCACTGTATATATCTACCCTCCTTCTGTGGAATTCCTCCATCCCATGATTTCAGACACTGCCCAGCCACTTTGGCTTTACCTTAGCAACTATGTAGGAAACCTGGAAACCTTTTAAAAAGATAACTCATGTCACACATCTGATGTATGCTGCAGATGTATCTGTTTCTGACAGTTCCAGCTTTTGAGAGCCCAACACTCCCTTAATAAATGTACCTGGACAATTTCATCCATCTAAAGATAATTATATTTCGGGATAAAGCACGTTTCCTCACATTTACCTCACAAAATGCCACTTTATATTGCTGCCTGGCTACCCTCCACTGAATTCAGGCACAGCACCGTTTCTGCCCTTTAAATGTACTTATTGCAGTAATTACAGCATACTAGTATAAAGGTTTTATCATTACTTTGGACAGATTAACATGCTGTTGTAAGAGCACTTCAGAGCCTTTTGTTTCAAATTTCCACCATTATTCAGGCCAATGTTTCTGTGAAAATTCAGTATTTATATTCCTGATAACAATGTGTGCACTTATGGGCATCTGTTCATAAATGACATAAAGAATACAGGTAAACCGGCGGTCACTGAGTACATAATACATCTTTCTTATGTACTGGAAGTATTATATACTTAATGAATCTCTTTTTTTTTCCTGTAAAGACAGAGTGGAGCAGGATTTGCAGTCAGGCCAGTCAATGCATTTCTCATTGTGCTCGGACATCTGCCTTGACTTTCACTGAAGTAGATGGGACATTACCCAAATGGGCTGTACATATTTTTGCACTGTGGCCCAGCACACAGTGAGATATTTAAAGTTGTGGACATTTGGCATAGGGGGTGTGAGGAGACACCCCTCTGGCTCTCTGCCCAGCTCAGTCTGCCACAGCAGACTTACAGCTCTTAATCATAAGCAGCAGCTGCACAAGCATCTTTCCATGCCAAGCACCCTTCTTATAGGCAAAACCCATCATCCAACCTTGCTATGGCCCTATTCACTATGAGTTTTTATGCAGCTACATTATGTTCAGAAACAGGGAAGGAAATCAAGAAGGTAATTACAGGAATTAAGCACTCTTCACTAATAGGCTAAATATTTTTCTTATGTTCCACATAGCTTGTTGAATGAATTTACTACAACCTAACATGTTTGGTTATTAGAAAAACAGCTTTCATGTCCTAGCTTTTAGGCAGATGAACAGCTCTGAGACACAAAGGCCTCAGTCAGGTCCTTTCTGCCTGGCAGCAAGTAGAGCAGCTGAGATATTTTTCCACCAGCAGAGTCCAGAGCCACTATAGAAGTTTTACTTATCATTTCCAGCATGAATTACAGGCAGACTACGGGTAATCCTTCATTAGCATTGTCTATCTAGACATCTATTATTATTAGCTGATCAATCAGAGTCAGGATTTTCAATTAAGAACAAAACTGTAGCATGGCCTGCATATGGAAGAAAAAACTGAAATTTCTAAATCTCCGACCTGGGTAGGAATAAGCACAATCTTTTCATTCTGGGATCCCAAAATTGATAAGCACAAGTTGACCACAACTGTGATGGCCTCTCCATTGCACATAGGAAGTGGGATAATGGTCTTCTACTTACTAGCCCCATAGTAAGGACAAAGACTGATCTCCCACAACATGCATTGCAGCCTAAAAGATATTACAGAGAGAATGTTTCATCAGGAAGAATAACTAGAGCAAAAACAGTTATTCCAGAGATTAAATATTTGGAAATTAGCTGTAATTTTTACTGATTTGTGAAATAGTCATTGGGTATTCCTTAATAGCTATGTGCTGTTAACCAAATCACATTACCTGTTTCTTGTGACTCAATAGATTACGGTTTAATAAGACAATCATTTTGGTGTTTATGAAGTCCAAGCTGACATAACAACTTGATTTTTTTGTAGAAAAGTATAATTTTTAAAGCTCCTTTCAAAGTTTTAAGTGAGGGTGTTTCTCACCTTAGGAACACAAATGTTGGACTGCTTTATTCATAATTATACAACTAGAGATCTACTCTGGTTTAGAGAAGTCCATCCTTCCATTCTTTTCAGAGGCCAGATATCCAATTGCAGCCTTTTTTGCCTTTCTATTTGAGGAAGAGTCCATTTCAGCAGTATTACCTCTTTCATAAACTACGAAAATAATGAGTATGATTACTCATTGAAACACTTACTGATACCTTCTTCTCAATGCTTTTACTCTCTACAAATACTCTTCAAAACATCATTCAGCTTTATGCTAGTATTCATTGATAAGTAGAGTAAGGAGAATACTAGAGATAAAACATACAGCAAAATACTAAAATATTTCTTTCTGTTATGTCTTCCCAGCTTTATCTGGCTTCAATAAATGGTCCAAATTCCCACCTATAACAGCCTCTAACTGTGCAGATTCTGCTAAGGTCTTCTGTGAGTTATAAGTGTATGAATTACCTTCCTTTTGGCTACCCTAAAGAACTGTTGTTTCTGCTTAATGGCCAAGTGCTATTGGAAGCTGCTGAGCAGAACCAGGCAAAAAAGGTTCAGAGACCATGCACCTTCTTATAGCTGCTTCTTCAACACTGCAAAGGCCAGAACTCCTCCTCGAGACAAATTTTTTTAATTTCACAATAGATATGAATGGCGCTCTTTCACTTATGTTAGGTACATCAATGAAATGAGTAGCTAAATTTGACCTATTGACTTCCCTGAGGCAATGGCCTAAATCAGGGCCACTAGACTGATAATTGCATGACACTGCAAAGGCCAAAATTTGGAAGAGTTTTCCTGAAAAAAGGATTGATTTTCTGTCTAAAGGAACAATTGACATTTCATTTACTTAATTACTTTTCTCTTGTTCCTGACATGTCATGAAGTTTTAGCCACTATAAAACGCTTCCGATGAAACAAAGATATCTAAAATATGGCTTGCAGACACTGAAAACTCTTTAAACTCTAGTTGCAGAAAATATTTATATCTAGCAAGGATAACAAACTGGTTGCATCAAGGTGATAAATTCCTAACATGGGCAGAATGTCTGAAAAATGGAATCAACATATTCTACCTCAGCTATTCAGTCCATAAGAAAAATGCAGTAAATACAATTACAACAAACTGAAATTTAGAGTTACATATAATTTTTATCAGGGAAAAAAGCTAATAATCCAGATACAGAAAAATTAATTATAAATATTTAAAAATCAGCAACCAAATCCAATGCGCATGGAAGTAGAATTCTGTCTTGAAGAATATTTCCACTTAAAAATAATGACTTGATGGTGTAAAAACATGTTCTGGAGACTCTAAATAGAATTGGCAGTCACACAGGTCAAGCATCAAGCAATGCCTGATTTCCATCTGACCTACCTGGCTGGAATCTGGTATTAAAACCAGAAAAGGACAAAAAAAAATTTACCATGGGATTTTCTAGTTCTCTCACATTACCTTCAGCTATTTCTATTTGCAAATGGCCTAATTTAGGCTGAGCTCCTTTGCATACAAACTAAATTTTGAAATACGTTTCATATTCAGATGGACTTGACCAGATTTGTATATTAAGACTGTAATAGCTTTAGCAACAGAAGTAATATTGTAACCTCACAACTTAGCCTAACAGATGCTCTGTATCTCAGCATTGTATAATAGCGTAAGTTCATCTGGGTGTTTGACCATATGTATTTTTTGGAATATCTCAGTGTACTTACTCTGTGAAATAATATATTCAACTCTTGCATCTTCCCATTGAACTTGCTTTCCTCTTGCTGCCCTCTCATCCAAGAGTTCTTCCTTTTTGGCTTTGGTTATGATTCATTTAGGTTTGAAGCAGTAAATGAACTTTTAGGGGATGAACACTTCTTTCAGTATTAGCAGTCAGAAGAGCCAAATCCAAACAAATTAAATCCATTCCTAAAACTGGCAAGTACCACTTGTGTTCAGTCATAATTCCTGGACTCAACACACAGTTTCATTAAGTGCCTTTAACAGCCAATGCTTTTCTTTCTGGAGGAGTAAAGGGGAAGGGGACAGAGAACAGTTACTAGTGAGAATGAGTGATACAGCTCCCCCAGTAGTGATCTAAAAATCATGAGTGACATGTACAGAGAGGGTCTTCACTATCTTCTCCAGAAAAAATCTAGGGGGATAGAGTGAAGAAAGTAAAGGTTATGCTGAAATCAAACAAAAAGAACTTGCTCTTCACATGCCAGGTAGGAGACCTGCGACACCTCTTCCCAATGGGGCTACGACATCCATCTGAGGGACCGACACGGTAACCGGACAGACGTCCGTTCAATAATCACTAAACACATCAGAAACCATGTGATTCAGCAAGTTCCTGAAGACCAAACTAGTTGGCTGTTGGAAGATTAGTGAAGAAGCCTCCATTTCTCTGTGCTTCCTCAGGAGGCCCCAAGCCCTTTGCCGTGGTAGGAGTAGCCACCACTGGACTTACAAACAGGCATCAGGTCCAGCTCAGCCCTCTGTTCTCAGTCTTGCCCAAAAAAACATGTATAAACTGCCTAGCAACTCTATTAAAAATGCAACTAAATAGTCACTCTGAAATATCAGATTATACACATTTCACTGTTCAAAGCCACTTATAATACAGCACTCCATATATTTCGAAACTGCAAGGAAATCAGTAATCTTCCAACGGTTACTGCTAATGACCACTTACTAAATGAAGTGTTTAAAGCACACTCTCCCTTGAAAGTCCAGCCCCTTAGAAGAAGCCCCAGGAAGAGAAATCTCTAGTTTAGAAGAAGTGGCTAATTTAAATGAGGAACTAAAATACTACTTATCGACAATACGAGAGATGAGTAAGTACCACAGGATTTAGTGGTGGTGTTACTGCTTTGATCTCTGGTGCTCAGAGCAATAATCCATGAGTTTTAAATTCAACTGAAACTCTGAAAGCTCAAGTGGATTGTAAAGCACAATTGATAAAAGTAGATCTTTAATTAGACAATTACTTTATAGGAGATTTATTTTATGAATATTAAGGAGATTTGAAAAACTATCAGAAGTTGTTCATAAAACGCATGCAGCTCTGGGCATTTTTTGCTAGGAAATATCATGAGTCGGAAAAGAAGTATCTCCTTTGAAAAAAACATATACGAGCTAAACATCTGTGATATACATACAGAGTCATCAAATTACAGACACAGGATATGTGGACACGCCCTAAAACTGATGGCTGTTTGAAAATCCCCACTAAGCCAGAGTACCTATGAGATATGAAACACAATGTACAATTTGCAATTTTAAGATTAACCATGGGTTTTCTTTGTCATTTCGCATCTCAGCTTTTTTGTGCTCTGACTCAGTGTTTCAGCCAAGCACACTACTTTTAAAGTGCCACTTGAGGCACGCTGTACCTCTAATCTTGCCTTGCATCACTCAGCACTTGTCCATCTGCTTGTGCTTCATTGCATGGATAAACCTGATAACACAAAAAGAATTCACAGCCAACCCCAAATTGTGGCAAATGCTCCAAACATAGTCATGTTCCATTCAAAAATAACCTGTTTCATATAGTACATCAGCTTTCACCCTTTCCATCCCCATTGTAGTCTCAGGATTATTTTAAATTACTCACTGATTCTTAAATTCTTGATGAATGGCAATTTAGTGTTGGTTAAGAGAACAATCATCGGTTGGAATAATTTAAAAGGATTTGCTTGTTTTCTCCCATAGCTGGGGGAAGCTGACTTGTTTCCTGAAGAGAAAAAAGTTTGTTTGTTAAAATCAGCTGGAGCTGTGTTGGAAGAGTCAGGAGCTACTGTGCACAAGTGTCTGCATTTTATCTAACGTACTAGATGAAGCACTCAGAAAAAATTCAGCTTTTGTTTTCTGCAGGCACTATGCACTGCTGTTTAAGAAACAGTAATATTTGTTCTGAAGAAAAAGGATGATATTTAATTTACCCAACATTCAGACTCCCTAATTTCCATGCATGCTCCCCCCACCAAGTCCACTCATTAAAATCTTCCTGTTCGTGAGTATAACTTAAACATATATATATGGTGCATTAGTTTCTTTCAGTGTCTAAAATCCACTTGCCAACTGACTTGATGCAGAGTGAGAGTGAACTAATGTTAAAGAAATGTCCCAGAAATAAATGGCAGACCATTTCTGGAAATTAACTTTGCAGACTACCTCCAGTATCATTGTGGTATTAAGAAAGACTTCAATTATTTTCACAGCAGCACTGGCTGTAGCCATCAAAAGCACCTATCAACTGCAACTGTGTCTATATGCTTTCTTTTTCTTACCCTGAACAATTTCTCTTTTTGGTTCATCTTTTTTCAGGTACTTGCCTGTACTAGCTGCAGCTTTACACTTTTCTTTCAAATTGCCATTCAATCTGGCAAGCAACCTGCTAGTTTCTAGCTCAGACTAAATTTAGAGAAAACCTTTGCGTTGCAATTATCTCTAGTAGATGTTACATGACAATCATCGTGAGGATCCGTTCATTCCTAGCCACATCATTTTGTAGGATCAGTTTCTTCTACCTTGGTTTTACATGAGTTACCATATTTTGTATCTCCTATTCTCAGAATCTATCAGAATTTCAACTTATTAGTCAAACAGCACTTTTTTTAACGCTATGTATGTATTAATGCCACGTGTTTGCTCTATATTAATCACACAGTTTTATGCAATGGCTATGATTCCTCATCCTTTTCTGCACAACCCACTTTATTTCCAAGGTCTAGTTACTGCATATAGGCCTGGTGGCTCCTACTTGAACTGATAGCTCTCTTTGACCACCTCTATAAAAGCTGTCTTGGCAAGCTCAGGAAGCTCTTCCTATTTTTTTAGCAGAATAGTAGAGAAATATTCAAGTGATGTCCCTTACCTACAGAAACATGGCTCAATTCATTTTGCTTTGTTCCTGTTCAGCTTAAAACTTTATAATTGCATGAAGTTGTAGAAAATACATTTTAACTAGAATGAGCTTATTAGCAGGTAATTTCATTTTTCTTCCTCAATAAAAACAATACCAGCTGCAGCTATTTTTTGATACACAGTCTACTTACTTTGTAGTAACAGAGAATAAAACTGACCGCAGCTGCAGCATTTTCAAAAAGCTTTCATATGCAAAGGAGTGTTTCTGTCCCAGGCCTCTGGTCTCCCTGCCATCCACACATCCATCTGCCTCCGCTGCCTTAGGATTTCTACTGCGTGACATTAGCAATTGCCTTGACTCAGGGTTTGAGTATCTGGTCTGAGACCGTCAGAGCAGCACAGGCTCTGGCCCTCTAGAGTCTCAATTCTGGATTTTCACCCCCAGAACTATATGTATACGCTGGGGTTTTGTAAATTCTGTATATTGTATTAAAAAAAAAAAAAAAAAAAAGAAACAAGAAAAAAAAAAACAAACCAACCCGTGCAGGCATTTATTTTTTTCTCCAATCAAGAAATAAGATATGTCTTCCTTCAAATGCATAGAAGTTAAAAATAATGAACAAACAGTAGATCTCTGTCTGTCTTATCTCTGTCTCTCCACATTTCTGAGCACCTCTTGCACTCTTCTGCCACTTCATCCAGGAGCAGTGACCCACCCCAGGGTTACAGAAACAGGCTGTTGTTTCAAAGACACTTTTTGCTCTGTCTTGCTTTCTCTAACTGGAAACAAAAGCAGTCTGCCTGTGAAGAACATCTGCACTTTGTACATAGAAGAAATAATACCTGCCTTTTTATGTCTAATTTTGATTTTCAGTGTCACTGATGTGTAGAAAATTATATATGATCTATACCTCGGGGTCTAGGGCATGCTTGTTCTAACTCAGGATTTGGATATCCAGCTTTTCCAGAGTCAATGTCTTATATGATGTTTAATTCAAATTTATGTACGTTCTGATAATTCAAAAAATCCTTCAGGAAGAAAAATGTGATTTTGAGTTCTTACAAGCATGGAAAATCCCATCTTGAAACAAAGGTTTGGATTACTTCGTAATAGGTCTTGGAATAGAAAACTATATCTCAGTCTCCAGTAAGATAAAGTATTTTCTGTTCTATCCATGACAAAGCAGACATTACCTTCAAACTGAACTAATGCAATTAAAATGGCTACACTTTTAATTGATACTTATGCCATAATAATTATGCATAACAGGGCCACAAAAGTTAATAAATAGATTTTAATAGCCCATGGCAATTTCTCATCATGCATCTGACAGTAGCTAACAGATGTGTCAAGAAATTTCCTTCTGTGTAAAGAGCTTTTCTGTGAAGAGCTGCTGAGTATGTCATTGCACTATTAATTGCTTTTCCTTCCCTCATTTTGAAAAACCCTATGGGTGTAAAAAGTACTGGCTAATGAATTGCAGGTACAACAGGTTGAGGGACTTTCAGATGTTCAGCTGAGGGGCTAGGGAGGAAATAGCCTATATGAACTGATATTATCTTGGAAAAAAAATGCCAAAATTGAACATACAGTGCCTTCAGCCTCTGTCTAGTACAATAGAAAAATCATCCCCCCCATCAGGCAGTAGCAGCAGGTATAATTCATGTGTTGAGTATAGACCCTTACCTCTGCACAACCAGTTGAGTTGGTCATAGAAATTACAGGGGAATTTTACCCCTGGAAGCAAGTGCAACAAATTAAGACAGATCTTTTCAGAGGACAGATATAATTTAGCAGAAAGATTTCCTCAGGAAAATGTTTACGTCTAAATTTGTGAAGCTCACTGGGGGTCTGAACACATCCAAATATTGAATTGTACGACTAGTTAAAAAACTGCTCAGAGACTCACGACAGATTATTTCAGTGCTCAGTCCGCCCTAAACTCAGAGGACATCCAACCTTGTGAATCGTTACCTTTGATGGAGCAAAACATAAAGATGGAGCATTATTATATACTTTAATTTCAGTAAACAACCATGGGAACATCGTGCAAACATGTCTGGTATGTTTGCTGTTGAGTTTGATGCAGTCCTTCAATATTACTTAGCAATGAGATTCCTTGTTGAAGTAAATTTTAAAAGTTGGAAGAAACACTTTATTTCAGCAAAGTAGAAAACATTCATTTCAATTTCAAACTAAAATCAAATTTTTAAAGGAACAGAGTTTCTAGTGGGAGCCAGAATAGACTAGAATCAAGTTCTCGTCTGCACCTTTCCCCATTCCAAGTGGAATCTGGGGCTATTGACATGTTTTCCAAAATGTTTCCTTTTAATACTTCTATTTTCCAGAACCTTTATTTTCTACCAGATTAGAGTACTAAGGTTGTATAATCTATCTGCAGTCTACTTCTTAGGCAAAAGGAGTATTACAGATTGAAGTGAGAAGCACGGAAAGGCTACAGGGTTGAAAGAAAGAGACCATAGGAGAAGTGTAAAAGCAGACAACTGTCACCTTTAAGGCTTCAATGTCATAATCAATTCATAATATATATTGCAAAGAGATTAAAATACTCAGCATATGTAATAACTCAGTTTTGACTTCAGATTTGCATTAAGTATAGTGTCTGAAGCAAGAAAAGAAATTAAGATGTGTATAAAATTTTGAAAACCTGCTGAGCTTGCTGTAGCATTTCAGATTTCAGCATATTGAATAAAATAATTGGAATGTCCACAATCCTCACATCATTGAGAATTTTCCAGTATAATTTTAAACAAAGATGAGTATCTATGATATTATTTTGGTGCTTTTGTATGGCTGATGGCTTCAAAAAATAAAACACACCCATATAGACACAGAGCACTCTTAGTGAAGAAAAATAGAATCCATTTGTCTTGTACTTTAAAGAGGCAGCTCCACGGTGCCTGCAGCATGCAGACACCCAGCATGCACCTCAGCACCTTTTGGGCACTGAAGGCATATAAACAGCAAGAGCTGCACTTGTTAGCATGCAGCTCCTAGCCCCAGCTGCTTGTGGGTTCCTTGAGAGTTCCTGCCATGAAGTCAGTGGAAGGTCTTCTTTATGTAGTGTTATGTTATTTTAAATACGTGAGGGATTGGGATGGATGAAAATATCAAAACCCAACATCTTAAAGTAACTTCTTACCCCGCTGCCTTGTGAAACCTAGAAGTGAATAGGACTACTCAAAAAAAAAAAAAAAAAAAAAAAAAAAAAAAAAAAAGTAAATAAAAGAGAAAATAAAAGTAGTAATTATTACAAAAGGAAAAAAATCTGCAAAATCAGAGATTTGGTGTGGGTTTTTTTTGTTTTATGTGGGTTTTGGCAGTTTTGTTTTGTTTTTTCTTCATTTTAGTTTTTGGAGGTTTTTTGGAAGACTTTGTTATTCAGGACACAAAACCAAGCACCAAATGGGACCTACATTCCAAGAGTAGGAATTAAAGGCTAAAAGTTCTGAATTCAACTTTTTTTTTTTGTTTGTTTTGGGTGGGAGAGTAAGACTTAGTTCACTCTCTTCTTCCCTCTGCTTCTCTTTTTACTGTATTTTTTAATGCAAATTGCTTCTCCTGGTCATTTCAGTGATGTCTAATTTTTCATCTGTCAAGCATGATCTCACTTTAACACTGTTACCTTTTTAATTAAACTCCTTGGTTTTCATGGTTGAGATCCTTGATCAATTATTTTACATCATGTCTTATCCATGAATGAAATATAGTCCATAAATATGGACTGGCTTATTTATCCTTTTTAGAAAGTTGAAAAGGCACTCTGGAAGTACTAAAAGTATACTCTGTTTAGTGACATTCCTGATGATATTTCATATTTTTGGAATATTTAAAAAATATTCTAAGTTGTTCAATAGCAAGTACCTGCAGAATGAACACATTTTTTTTCTGATTAACAAATTATCTGTATATGTTTGCACACTGACAGTCAACTGCACATAAAAATAAATAATATTTCTAGGATCATTTTTATGAGTGCACATTCAAAGGAAGTGAGAAGAGGGTTTTATTATGACTGATGTTTAAGAAAACCTTGTTTTCCCAATGCAAAATAAGGCTCCTGCTTCATTTGCTCCCAGTGCAAGACAACACAGAAAACATCTGTGTACTGTAATGTTTCCATGGATTGAAAATAGACTACTCATTGTAAAAGAAAACTTATTTTCACTTACTGACATACACTGACATGGGTGGTCTTACTAACAACATATTTCTCTCAATTTACCAGTCTCACCATGGAAGATGGGGCTTGACTTCAAAGTCTAGTTTCACGCACCAACAAATGAAGCGCTAGTGCAACTCACCCTAACATACTTATTTGTACATAGAAATGGCCCTTATAGTCTTGGAGAATACGGCCTTCAAAGTGACACTCCAGTGACTGGTAGTCAGCGTTGTTTCACTGCAATCAAAAATGATGTTGCAAGTACAGGATTAAAATTTCAAGGTGAGAAAGAGCAGGTAGCAGATCTTAACTTACAATACTCTTTAAAAAAGAGTGAAGAGAGAGATACATAGAAAGGAGTAGAAACTTAGTGAAAACACAGAAAGAACTAGCTCTGAAGGCAAATGCTTTTCAAAGTTATCTGGGATGCACCGACCTGGTTTTAATGTATACCTTATCGTGCCAAGTCAGGCTGTGGAAGGAACAGACTGCAAAGAGCTTTAGAGGGATTATTTTCCCTTGTCTTACACCACTTCTTTTCTCTAGGCCTTTCAGGTTGTTTTTTTCAAGAGATACTGTGTATGAGATGAGCAATTTTTCACACAGAAAGGTAGCATCCCACAGACTGGCAGCCCCAGCAATTTCAACCTCCTTGTGAAAACACAGCCAGGAATTAGCACGTTGGGGAGAGGGAATGGCTAGAAAACACCGTGTAGGCTTCCAAGCCCGCCATGGCTCTGCCAGCACACCTCAGTGCTTCCCTGGAATAAACCTTTTTAATCATGCTCTCATACAGAGCCACTGTGACGAACCGCAGCAAACTATTGGCAATGCCAACATGGATGCAAGCATAGGGGCTGGCACAAACACCCCAGGCTTATTCATCTGTGGCCTAATTAGTGTTTGCACCTGCACCACTTACTGAAGAGATTTCTGCAGCAGATTCTTCTTCCCCTGCTGTGAACACCCACACTTGCAGCCCACTCAATTACAGGTGAAAGAAACAATAACAAAAAAAATACACATTCGAACTTGGACATTTTTCAGAATTCAGCTGGTTGCAGATATAGCAGGTGCTTGTATCTCATAAATTTCAGTTAATCTGAACACACACTTTCAAATAGGTATCATTCAGAGGAGGTAGGCTCTGTACATCCATGTGACAAGCTCTTGGTCAGGCAAAAATAATTCCAGATAAAATTAAGTCTTTTGCAGCTTCTGGGGACATGGCACAGCACTAAAGCCTGCCACTCTGCCCGTAATGCATTGCATAAAACTCAGTCTTTACATAGAATCTTCCTGAAAATGGATGCAATTAACCAGTTTAAGAGGTGGCTTTCCAGTTGGCACTGACTGCAATATCACTATCGTACTTGCTAATAAGCAGTTGTTAATTTCTAACTGCTGTTAGAAATTGCATCAGCAACAGATCATCTTGTACTGTTCAGTAATGGGAGTCTGATCCCAGTGATGGATTTTGATTGAGGTTTGTAGGAGTTTAAGCTGCGTTTAATTATCACCAGAGGGTTGGGGGTTTTTTAATACAGTTTCTTATAAAGCTCATTGAATAAACCACTCTTCCTGCTCCTGGGGTTATCATTTTTCTCCAGAACTTTTTCCTCCATTGTCTTCTGGGAATAATTCTCATCCAAAGACCACTGAATTTTCTCTGGCTTTGAAGTATAGGTTAGCATAAAACCAAAATGAGAATCATATTTCACTCTTACAAAAGTTAGTTTATCGGAAGGCAGCAGGAGAAATGTGAGAATCCAAATTGCGTAAACCAGTCCTTCTCTTTATTAGGGATGTGCTATGCTTCGACTGCTGAAACATCAAAAATCATGACCATTATCTGTCAGCATCCTGAAATATGTGTGTAGTGTGAAATAACTATAAATGCTGTTAAGAAGTCTTGGTTTGTATAAGTCATCATGAAAATCAATGTGATGAAAAATCTAGAAAAGTTAATAAATAAAAATTCAAATACATATCACACAATTCAAAACAAAATCTTATGCCCAGGCACAATGCACAATGACAGTTTGGAGCTAGCATCTGAACCCTCACTTATCATGAATCACAAATCCATTTTTATCTCTTTTTATGGGTTCTAAGGCCATAAGAAACTTCAGAGCTAGTCTAGTCTCACTTCCTGCAGAATACAAACCTCTTCACTTCCAACAGCAAAATAATGATCACTGTCAATTCATTTCAGGGGAATTTAAATTAACAAAATCATTTCTCTTTTCCACACTTCTATGCTTCGGTTTTTTAGAATTCCAGAGATTCCTCCAAGATGACCAAAATTAGGATTTCCAGAGTTTGCACCTGGGACCAAAACCTTCCAGAGAAATTTGTTTGCAAACCATCTAATCTCTTTATAGAAAATACTAGTCTAGACACTCATTTCCAAACATGAATCATCGTCTTCTAGGTTTTCTTAAAAATAAAAGGCATAATCTGTTTCCTTTCAAAACAAGATGTTGAAAATTATTCATTTTTTTGGACACATCTAGAGAGGGCAAATTCAACCATCTCCATGGACCTCCCTTTCTTGGGAGAACTCTGCACTTGGCAATTTCCAATGTTTCCTTGGAGGCCTTGACACAAGAACCTGGGACTGCAACTTTACCCTGTTGAGAAGAAAATTGGGGGAAATTCCTGCCCCACTCCAGTCCTACAAACTGCAAAGTTATGCCCGAAAGATTTCATTTCCTATATTATGACCAAGAATTCTTCCCAATGCCCAAGACATTTCTTTTCACATAGTTTATCCTCATGTGAATGAGTCTGCAGTATGGCCAATACCCATAATACAAAGCATTAAGAAGTCCACCCCCAAATTATACCTATTGATTAAAATACTTTGTTTTTTATATATACACATAAACACAAGCAGAATGCTTCTCTTAAAAAAAAAAAAAAGTGAAATTAATTGTCCAACTTCTATCTGGCACCAAAATAGGCAGAAATGTCCTTGTCATGAAAACCAAATAGCCAAATTAGCCATGAACCTAACTTGCATTTCAGTAAGACGGGTTGCTGGCATTACCAGAAAAGGCAGCATCAGAAACCTCATGAGCAAATGGTTTTCAAATTTACTTTTTCCAAACAAAAGAAGCTTTGTGGTAACATAGGTAAGAGTGAAAATTTCTGAATCCTCATTAAAACCAATAATTATTGCAATCACCATTTTTCTAAATTCATAAAGAAAAAAATAATAATCTGAAAACCTTTAAGTCAAATTGTTTTCAAGGCATGTACTGGCATACATCAGTTCCTTACTGCTCCCTTCAGAGAAACTGTTTAAATGCTATTTGGTATTTCTGACTGCGTAAACATTTCTCTCATGATGACAGCTACCTACAATTATCCTTAATCATGCTTTTTTGCTTTGTCAAAGTACAAATAATGTTCATTACTTATGTTTTCCAAGCCCTGCAGTTTAATGCACATCCTCATTTATATGGTTGTAAACATATTCGTGAACTGCAGCTTTCATTCCCACAGTTAATAGGCTGTATAATGCAAAAATATAAAGGTCACAATGACCTACAAGAATCTTCAGTTTAATCTAAAAGCTTTCTTGACTGGCAGAGGGAAAATGCTGTAGCACCTTAAGATCCTAAAGCTTAAGATTCACATAAAACACAATAAAAGCAAAACCCTTCTGGGATAATTTCACACGGAAAAGCCCCAAAAGTTATGAGAACGAATGTGACTCTATATTTGAAATTTTTATTTTAAAACAGGGTTTTGATCCTGGGGAGAGCTGAGCTAATGTATTTTTCCTGTCTTTATTTTCTTGTAGTGTGGACTGAACAACTGGAACAAACATGTAACAGCAGAAAGCATAACAGCTTTATGTAAATGCTTTGTAGCTGAATGTCTGAGGAAACAGCAATGGCATTTTATGTCCTGCTTCTTTTAAGGAAGAAAAGAACCCCCAAACATACGGTGCATACATTTTTTTTTTTTCCCCACTGTTCAGATTCCAAACAAAAATAATGAAGAAAATAATTAAGGTAATAAAGCACAAATTCAGACTCAGAGGGAAAACATATTTTGTCTCAGTCAGCATTTTCAAGGACAAGACAACAATGTTTATACTTTTGCAGCAGTTGGATTTATACAGCACCTACGTTGCTGCACCAAAACTGCAGTGGAGCTGGAGACCTTTTGTCACTCGCTCTGTTCTTCTGTTTGTTCCAGCACCAAGTGACATTCCCTCCTGCCCTCTTGGTTTTGTGTTGTGCGACATAACTGACACAGCTTTAAGGAAAACAAAAGACAAAAAAAAAAAAAAAAAAGTGAAAACTGCATGTTAAGGAGTTTGCTGGTGGTTTTTGTTTCTGCTTAACTGGCAGAGAAGGGAGAGGCCATGCTTGTTTCCTGTCTGTCTGACTGTCCCTTTGGGAAGATGACACTGATGAAATGGTACCTGGACTCCACAGTACTGAGAGTTTCCTTTCTGCTTCTGTGTAAGCATTTCAGAATTCAAATCCTGAAGGCAAGAAATGCAATATCAGTAATTCCCTTTCATTTCCTCTTCTCCTAAAATAGGAGCCGATCATATAGGCAGTGCTTTCACAGCACTGATTAGCACTCAGAAGCCTCTTACACTGTCTCTGCAGCTCTCCAAAAGATATCTGTGAACCATCTGTTTTTCCCCCATATCTTTTTTATTTTTGGGATTCATTCCTTCATCTATTCCTGTCAACAGGACTGTTTCATTAATCTAAGTGGGAAGGGATAAGCAGTTTGATTACTTACCTCAAGCAGTAAAAACTAATGTGCTCCAAGTTACCGTGAGGTCATTAAAAAAATAGACACAAGGTTTCAGCTGCCTTCTTCTCACTGTACACAGTTCATCAGCTCAGAAGCTGTGCCACCAGGGACCCTGAGAAATCCAGCTCCATGTTTCTATGGAGTCACTCTGTGTAGGAGGCTTGTCCGAAACAGTAAGAGTAATAATGTGATGGCCTTGCACTCTTGCTATCTCTAACTCAAGGAACAGACTGCTGCGTCCCCTTACTTAGGATACAACTTGGAGGAGGTTTCAGGCCGTTCAAATTTGTGGCAGCAGCTGAAAAGCTTCTAGACAGCCTAGGGAAATTAAGATCAGAAAATTAGGTTGAATTTCTTCTTTCTCTCAGGTCCTACAGTTCTTATTTCACCTAACTTGAAGACTGCAAAGGCTGTCAAAACAGAGCATCCCAAGATCAATTGCCTTTACTGAAATCTCCAACCATATATAAACTCTCTTAAACAACTTTAACCTTTCCTAATTGTGAACGAAGACCACTGTTAGCAAAGCCTTCCTCATATTGTCAGATATGTTCCTATTTCTGCTACTTATATGGAAAATACCTTAGCATCCTTGCTACATCACAGTGTGGCAACTCTACAGAAAAGCTGATTTTTCCAGTGAAATCTATTCTGTGCACCCTGGTCATCACTACATGTCTGTTGCCTAAAAACAACCAGTCTGAAATTTATTCCCTTTCATGAGGGGACGTTTTTGGCATATACACCAAATTTCACACGATCTGATGTGCTATAGATATATAACAAAAAACAACTTTTCAGTCATATCCTACTGTTTCCAGGGTCATTTATATCATGGAACTAGCAACAGCAGAAGTTTCACACAGAGAGACCCTGAAAAGACCACCAGTACTCGCACCAGCACACTGAGAGTCAGTTACCACCATGCTGTCATGCCCCACCATCCCTGTCACTCCCTGATGAGGGAAGTAGTATTTAGGTTTTTTTCCTTTTACCCTTCCAATTCATAAATAAAATTAATGAATACAAGTTTTACAAAAATAAAACCCCACAAATAGTACTCCAAGCAATGCTTCAACTCATGAGAAAAGAAACACAGGTGAGACCATGAGCATTTCAACATCCTACAGAGCCCATCTTAAAAGGATTTATATACAACATCAGCAATGAGAAATACGAGATTTTGAAATAAATCGGAATAAATGTGTCTTGTGTTAGCGTTTAGGAGCAACAGGGTGTGACAGTGTCACAACTTTACTGTGACTCTAGAACAAAAGTATGGTTTCTGTTCAAAACAGTTTAAAATGAAAAAATTAGACAATGGACAGCAAGTGAATATAAGCAAACAGGGAACAAGAAAAAGAGAATAACATATTTTAATCAGAATTGCACACTGTTAACACAAGAAATCTTTTCAAGGTGACAGTATCTGTTAAATAAATTTATTTGCACCTTGGAAGTTTCAACATAATTCTACATAAAATAGAAAGTTTTATTTTTTCTCCTTCCTGATGTCTAAAAGCCATCTGCAATATGTTACTAAATATAACCCTAGGAAAAGCAATCAGACCCCCTGTGGACTCATGTAGGCATACAGAAAGGTAACACAGTAGTGAAATTGCAAGTATTTACCTCCAATCAAAACTTTCTGGCTGGATTCTAGGCAATGGATTTAGCATCACTGAAGGTTGTTAGCATGTCTTGAAAACACATTGTAATTGGTCTTTGCTCCCTTGCGTAAGGATATTATTCTCGAGGAAAAGCTCTCTAAATGGGGAAATGGGCTAAGCGTAACTCTAATAATGAGTGTTAAGATTTGTACAATCCAGAGTGGCATAACATCAAAATGGAAATTGAAAAAAGGAAAAAAGCCACAGTGTTTTCTCTAATGCAACTCAGTGCTCACATTTGTAGACAGATATACTCTAGTGAATCTACCATCTCGATTTTATAGCACCTGATGCATCACCATCTGACGACTAATAGAATTAAAATACTCTCTCCATTTCAGAAAAGACTGCATGAGAGGCATATGTATTTGCCAAAACAATGAAGAGTTACTGATCCATTGCAATACAGCTGGTGTCTCCAGAGCCACTGAGCCCTCAAAGTATCCTTCTGAAGTATAGCATCCCAAAGACATTGCCAAGGAGCTCCACACACATTAATGCATGTGCAATGAGGTCATGGTATTTTTGGATATCAAATCACCTTTTTTTTTCTTTCCTGAATTGAATGGTAACTGTTAATACATCAGTTTCAAACCTGCCAAAAACATTTTGCATGAAAAATTAAAAAGAATACATAAGTTTAAAAAGGAGACATACCATTTATTATTGATGACATCTGCAAAGACTGAAAACTTGTACTTTTATCCATTAATAGCAATTCTTCCTACAACATTGCCAATACATAATAAATAATAATAATACTAAAAAAAAAAAAAAAAGATTGTAAATGCCTTAGTCCCTGTGTAGAAGATGCTGAGCACTTCTGAAATCAAGCCACTCATTTCAGTAACTAAAGCACAGATTTATACATCTAGTGCTGCATAACTTAGCTGGTAAATACTGGAATTCCTTTTATATGAAATTCTACACATATTACAAAGCTATAGAAAAAGTTCTCACAGTTGCAGGAATTGCCTATAAAGTGGGGTTGAAGTTTATCAAGAATAGATCTAATGAACCTAATTTTGAAAATGTATTCACAGGAGGAAAATCTGTCCTGTATTCATCTCTTTGTTTTCCCCCTCTTCTCTCATCAGAATTTAAATCCCATGCAGGACACTATAAACTTGGATTTATACATATGGTAATATCACTCACTGCTACACTTGATGGAAATTAAAGCTGAATGCAATTTTTTTATCTGTAAATTCAGATTCAGGTCTGCAGCATTTTTGAATTTGTGTGGGATTTAACTCAATTGACTGAATATGAAGAACAAGCCATACTCCCTTCAAGACATAGAACTTTCAGCACTTCAGCATTTTTATGATGAAACTTCAAGTCAGGTTTGAATTTAAGAAAAAAAGATTTTGTTTGAAAAAATTAAATAGAATAAAAAATATTTTGGAGTTCAACAAAACATTTCCTTGAACTAGCAGGACTTTTTTCTAAAAATTTAATAACAAATATTTTTCAGAATGACTGTATGTGGTAAATCCAAAACTCATTTCTCCCATTTTTTTTCTTGGTACCAACAAAATAATTCCTATACTCTTAATTGAATCCTGACTTTTTTGGAAGCCAACAACATAATATCAATGTAAGCTTTGTTTGACCTCTCCTTCCCTAGATAATGGTGCTCCTTTCAACCCTTTAGGAAAAGGGAAGAGAAGTGGTTGTCCACATCTGGTCACTGAGTATAACATTGAAGAAGGACTGAAAGTCCAGATCTGATGGCAGATCCCAGCTAGCTGTACTTACTACACAAAGTAATTTAAGCATGCTTCTAAGCAAAAAAAAATTAAATAAATAAAATCAATCAGTCAGTCAAAATTCAGTTTCAACATCAGCAACACCTTGTTGAAATCCCAGCACACTTACTGCAGAGAAACACTAAATGGCTAAATAAGTATTCATTCATATCTCCCTTTAAGCTTTCAAAAATCAGTAGATTAACTTCCATTTCCATTTTGTTGTTACCACAACAAATTCTAAATAAATATACCCTGGAATTTGCTTTATATTATCAGATTGTTTTATCTTGGAAGTTCAGCTTTGATGAATAATATTCTACATGGCAGTGTAGCAGATGGGGCATCACTTGTGGATCTGTCATCATTTCATTCAAGTCTCTATTGCCTTCATTATGACAGAGAATTAAAATCAAATCTGAAACCTGCCATAATAATTTTTAAAAATCTTTTCAGATGGGACTTTCTTCCAAAAGATTAAAAAGCAAGAGAAATGTCCAATGTACTCACACCATATGTTTGTTAAAAAACGCATTCCTTGGACAATACCCTTAAATACTTGCTTAACCCCGCAAAACGAAGAAAAGCAACAATAATCCACTTTGCAGGTGACAGACTGTGCCATGGGCTATTACATTTTGCAGCTCTGCCAAACAATTTAATGCAGCTTCATTAAGTTGTGGGCATGTGTATTTATAAACTTGCCAGGTAAGATCTAAATACAGAATCTCAACTTCAAAATCAAGTTTGTGCATATCAGGAAATGTTGAAATTATTCACAATCATAAGATGTTAACTAATCCAACTCAGTATTTCTTATCTGGTGGGTCCTGAGAATTAGTTAATCTTTGCAAAAAAATGCTATTTTTGGAAATGTTTACAACACCAATCAAAAGTCTGAACAGCACCCCTACAAGGGACCACCATGAAGTGAATTGAGTTGGCCAAAAAATAATGGTTCCATCTTGCCTTTATATCCTGATTATCCTCTCCACATCCTACACCAACGCAGATGCTGTGAACAAAAGCCAACAAGACTGGCTGGACTGACTGGTCCCTGAGCATCTTTAACAAGGCTGGCTTCAGCTGTCATGAAATGTACCTTCCACTTCAAGCTTTACCTTTGGGTGTTTCCTTGTTGATTGGGACTACTTGAGGAAGAAGTTTTGCCTGTATGAATTGAGAGCAAAGCATCAGGTCCCATGCTCTCAGCACACCATCAGAAATCATCATGTTACTATGATGATTTCCTCTCCCACTGACATCAGTACCAGTTTTCATTCAACTTTTGGAGAAGCACGTTTTAGTAGGGCCTGTTGCGATAGGACAAGGGATAATGGTTTTAAGCTAAAAGAGGATAGAATCAAACTAGATCTAAGGAAGAAATTTTTTTAGAATGAGGGTGGTGAAACACTGGCATAGGTTGCCCAGAGAGGTAGTAGGTGGTTCATCCCTGGAAACGTTCAAGATCAGGTTGGATGTAGCTTTGAGCAACCTGATCTTGTTTAAGATGTCCCTGCTTATTGCAGGGAGTTTGGACTAGATGACCTTTAAAGGTCCCTTACAACTCAAGTCATTCTATTGTTCTATGTTTAGACATCCAGCTGGGTTCAGGTAAAGACATAATTATTGCGCCTAATGTGTAAAGTTAGTAAGTTTTCATAGTTGACTATATATCCATATAAACTTCTAACCAAGTGACTCTTCCTACCAGTGACCTGCTGTCAGAGTTCTTACCTGGGAACACAGACACCAGAGCAGGTAACTCTTGGGTTTTTTGCTGAAAATTGCCTGTGTCTGGAATTCCCTGGATATTGTCTTAGATCCTCTTTTCTCTGCTCAGCTATTGAATTGGGGGAGACCCAGGTTAGAGTCAGTTGTTATTAGACCACTCTGCACTCACTAAGGTGTTACCATTGACAAACCCAAGCTCGTTTTATTACAAGCAGGTAGCTATTCACACCACACATGGACTTCACACACAAGGGCAAATAAAGGTTCAGCAGGCACCTGGTTTCTGCATCCACCAGTTCTTGCAGATCCCACTGGGGCAGGAGACACCAGAGCTCCTCAGTCCTTGGGAAACTTTGGTACACTCCCTATTTCTCATCTCTTCAGCCTGCTGTTTTCAAAGGAGCCATTTCTGCAACCAGATCTAAAGGTACACAGAGAAACCACTCAAACATTCACGTGCAAGTGTCCATTCTAACAATATTCCTTTTCTAGAGCCTTGGGCTCCAAAAGGTTTCATCATATTCAAAATGAAAATAAAAACCTTCCCATTTAATAAGACCGGGAAACTGAACAAATAAGTAAACACAGTGTATATTTCAACTTCCAAATTGAAGATTTCAAACTAAAAATTTCCATAAGGAAGCAATATATAGTCAATCTCAAACATGCTTCATTAATCAGACTGTTTTTTTTCTTTCCCAAATCCCCTCCTAAATACTCAGTTAAAGAACTCTAAAAATACTCATTTTTGCTTCACCTCAATCACATTACACAGTAATATAACTTAAACCATTACTGTAAGTCTGAAGTTGATGAAGAATTCTTGAGTTTTCCCTGTCATACAGATAAGATGGATATATAAAAATCCTTTTAAATCCCAAAATGAAACATAGTGGCAAATATGGGTACATTTTATATACATGTCAATCAGAATAATCCATTTCAATAGGCTTTCAGCTTTAAGTCTGTTTTTATTTGAATTTCATATATTTTTATTCCACATGAAAAATCCCAGCAGTTTTAAGTCTCCAAAATTTCCAGACTAAATGATAAATGTACTAAGTATATCTTAAATTATTATTTTGAAATTAAAAAAAAAAAAAAAAAAAAAAAAAGACTGAAAGCAACTCTACCCTAATGAAATTTTCCTTTTCAGCCAGTTACAACTTCAGGGGAAAAAAAAAAAAGTTTCAACCAAAAGCTGCTGCCCTCTGCAGTTTAGCAGTACTGAGTCCCTGTCTCCCAGGATAAAAGCAAGAGCCTAATTATCACAACTCTCTCTCTACCTCATGGCAGTTTCCAAGCACCCCAAGTTCCATGAAGCTTTAAAACAGCAAGAACACGCAAGAACTGAGCATTGAAGCACAAAGTGCATTGAAAATCCCAGTTCAAAAGCAGCCCAGAAATTAATTCCCCTCAAACCAGTGGCTTCTGTCACAGGCAAGGTCCTCTGTAGTCACAGAAAAGACAGCTCTGTGTTTGATTTGCTTCTACAGAGAACCATGGGCTTTATGATGCTTGATAGCTCATCAAAAATGCATTCATCTAACACCCTTCTGAGGAGCTGCTATGTGGACACTCCCTTCTTCCTGAACACTCTGCAGAATAAATGGTTCCTCTGCTAATGAGATCACAAACAGGCAATTTAACCAAGGTAAGGAGAAATGTATGACCTGCAAAAGTATCTAACCATTTTCATCCCTGCTGATTCTGGAAATCTACAGAAATAACTTCACGCCGTGTAGCAAGACTGCATTTCTGCTTTTATCATTCACAACTGCAATTGGCATTGCCGAGGCCCTGTCCTTCTCCCCCCCCAAGTCAATTGAAGCCTTGCCATTGACGTCAGCTGGAACAGATTCAGATGTAACTTGAAAATACCTTGTCGGGAGTGGGTAGGCAGGGGGGGTGAGCTCTGGCAGGTCTCCTCCAACAGTTCCCACTTACAGTATTAGTATGGAAAATTCCTCACTTCTGAAACACTGTCAGAACCTCTCTACCTTTATTTCATCTGATACGGAACCAAGCAAAAAAACTCTTGGGCATACATCTATATTTTCGTAAGGGAACAAAGGTTTGGGTTTGGTTGGTTGGTTGGTTGTTTTGTTTTGTTTTTTTTTTTTTCTAAAATTAATGAAAAATGCCCTTAATGTGGAATTTAGTTGTGTCAAGTACACCATGTGAGTTTCTGGTGATATACAGTAAGGGTTTAATAGTTAAAACAAAGATCTTTATAAGCAGGCTGATTTTTATTTTTAGTTCAGCATCAACTTCTAAGAATGAGTAATGCCAACCTCAGGGCTCCTGAGAAAACCTCTTCAACCATCTCTGTGCTTTGCACTGCATTTACGGTGGCCATAGCACCTCTCCTTGAACTTCTTGAAGCATCACTCAGTTCACAGGAATCCCACACAAGGAATGCTCAGATACATCATCATGCATAGGGCATAAAGCAGGGAGAGAAACAGTCCCATGACTGTCATTGTATAGAAGGGGAGGATGAATGCGGTTGTGGTTTCCATAGACTTGCCCAGCAGGCTAGCAATAAAGCCAGGAATAAAATCCTCTGCTTATACCTCAAGCTGCCTTACAGTTTCACATATCTGGAAACAAGAGAGAAATTCGGATACTTAGAACAACTGTAAGTTACGCGTCTCTTGATGTATGCACAGAGACTGATCTCCAGCCAAGGATCAGACAGGGGAATATTTCTTTGGGCCATCTATTAGCTGCTTCTCTGGTTCACTTCCCCAACCAGGGCAGGGAAGAAAATAGTATAGATCTAGCCACAGTCACTTCACTCCACAGGACATTCTATTAATCTTGAAAATCCATATTGTCTCTTCCTTAAGGAAGCCTCCTGGTGGCTCCGTACCACCCTACAAATAACAACTCAAGGTAGCAAAGCCTCAATTCTGCTGTTTCTCAAAGAGGCACATTAGTAGCCTATTTTATACCTTATAGTACCTTTCCAATTCACAGGCTTAATTTTACTAGCATATTTACCAAAGCACCTAGTCAATACTTGTATTAGTAAAAATTATTTTTAAAGTATTGTAGCTAATGCTTTTTTTCAGTTAACCCAAGTGTTTTTACTGTTCCATTTCCCTGATTAAAAAGTGATCTTCTCGCCACAGGAACTATCTCTGCCCAGCGGAGACAAGAATCATTTTTTCTTCCAAGATAGAAGGAGCTCTGTGGGTTTTTTTTTATTTGTTTTCTTTTGGAAACTCAAGGACTACAAAGCTTTTTGACAATTCCGGACAATTGTATATTTCCTTTTTAATCTTTTCTATATCCACATTTGCTGAAAATTCAAAGTAAAAAAAATTATTTTGCAGTAAGAAGATAAAGTGGGATTATACTGATTCCTGATTAGGACTAATCAGGAGCTTTAACAGGAATTTTTAACTAGAATTTATACTTTTTTTTTTTTTTTTCTTAAATACAATGAAATCTGCATCAGATTATGTTCATGCTAGTGCTTTGCAAGAAAAATAGACAATAATGCCAATCAACACTATTTGTAATTCACCTTAATTACATTGCTGGAACATTGTATCCTAACATGATAAAAACAAAGTTCTCAAGCTTTCAAGTGCAGAAAGCTTAGAATATGAGCCTTGATCTGAAAACATGGTTTAAGCTAACGTTGACACAAGCGGAAAGACTGGAATAGTTTTCAGTGGTATTGGGATCAGAATTCATCCCTTTAGGATTAAGCCTGTACCTGCTAGGTCTGGATTCAGCATCCATTTTCACTGATGGTCCCAAGCATAACCCTTTGTTTACAGGATGTGCCCTTAAGCAAGATGCCCCAACGAACAAGGGGAAAAATTATTTAGACTATCTTCTTCTGACATGCAGCTTCTTAAGTGCAGCAGGTGTCACAGGCAGCTTCAGAAGATTAGTGTCAGTGTAGGGTGGAACAACAATAAACTAATCCCTAAAGATGGTTAATGGCCAAGTCCACATAATTTTATTGTCTGCACATCACAGTTGCTGAGCAACCTTTCCGCGTCACAGCCCAGAACATACTGGAAGCAATCAACTTCAATTGAAATGACTGAAGTAGTAAACTGCTAAGACATTATTATTGATCCCTAATTAAAATGGACTACATGGAAAATAGTACTGGAGAAGGCTATTAAATTCAGGAACACAGAAACTAAATCCCAGACCTTTGATGACATTTAGATGCTCAGCTCCCAGGTGAAGCTTCCCTCTTCCCACATGGCATCTTGCACAATTCAAAGTTGGTCTAAAAAAGAGTAACCTTTTGACATAACTGAAGCATTAACACATTATCCACATGACCCAGAATTTAGAAGCAAATTCCAAAGGTTCTAGACCTGTACTGGTGTGACTGCACCATTATTTCAATCCAGTTTCAGCTAACTACTCTCATTCATGAAATTATGCCCTTGCTTATACTTATGAAGATTCAGACACCAGTTTTCACGGGTTTTTTGTTTTTTGTTTTTTTTTTTTTTTTTTGTTTTATGTTTGTTTGTTTAAAAAACACTTTCTTCAAATATATTCTTTGATTACATGTAACATTCCTTCTCTATTATCTAATGGTAAATAAAACAGCATCTCTACTATTTGCATTCTTTTCAATAAAAGACTTAAATTTTTCCAACACGGTTCTTTACACTTGGTTGAAATATCACTGCTTTACTGAACAGAAGTTTTTGTGCCTGTAGATTCAAGCCTAGACAGGAAATGTAGATATTAATAACTAGCCTGTTTCCCTATAACTTACCTGGAGAATAAGCAGTAATTTTCTAGTATCTGGGCTAAAAAACATTTTATATATGTAAGCATATATATATACACACACACACACAATTTAAATGGAATAAAGTAAATAACAACAAATAAAATCTTGTTGGTTTTCTTTTTCCACCACCATATTACCTGATGCAGTGTTAATCTTTTAACACCTTTCAGTATGTGGTATAATGGTTTTCTTCTCTAAATTCATCACTGGTCACTGACTAGAGGATTACTATGAATCAAAGAAGGTTTAAGTTCTGATCACTCTTCCAACATCTTTCACTGGTGAAAGATCACATTATCATCTGATTTGTCTGTCATAGCTCTATCCACAGCACATTTCCTTGGCACGGGATCTGTCCCTGATCCCTTGACAAGCTTTTGACTTGAGCTGACTTTGTTTTCTTTGTCTTCCGTTCTCTCCTCGCACTACCCTGCCCCTTCTCTTTGTTTTCCATCTAATTCACAGCAGTCTAGAAGTGCTGCCTCTCAGGTACTTCAAGCTGCCTGTCAGGTATTTCAACATTATTTCTCCCCTTTTGGAAGGTTATAGAAAAGAAGTGTGTCTGTGCTAGTCTGCTGTGGCCAGGAGGGTACATCATGCAAAAGAAATACAGGACTCTCCTCTAGTCCAAAGTATCATAAATATATGAGTACAGGCTCCTGTGCTGGGAAAGACCCTTAGTTAACAATGTCATGTCATTACAGGACAGATGACAATAATGCAGCTTGCATTCTTGTATTGATTCAGGACAAACATATCATTCTCCCAAGAGATACACAAATTAATGTTTGCTCTCTTCTATTCAAAAACACTCATACTACTTATTTCAGAAGCCTGTCTCCTGTGAGCACTGAGGCAGTGCCACCCTGAAAGGGGATTTGTACCACCTTTGGGGAACCAGATGTGCAGTCCTAGGTCCTCCTAGGTACCCAGCCTCGCCACCATTTCTAGACACTGACCCTCGGCCATCACACGAGACCTACACACAAACTATTTCCAGGTTGCAAACCGAAAAAGAATGACAACAAACGTATTTCAAGACAGCCACTAATGTGTTACAGGGGAAGGACAATAAGAAATGCAGCAAGACAACCCCTTCCCCTCCAGAGAGATATTCCAACCCCGCTAAGAGGGAACCACCAGCAGACAGCCCATGGGGAAAGGCAGAAGACACTTCTGCTGGGAACAGAGTGGCTCAGAAAACCAGAAACTCTGGGACACTGTGTGCTTCCCATGCAGGGTGGCTACACAGCAGCCTCCCGAAGTGCTGCTCTGCCACTGGGATCGCTCGCTGCTCCTCAAGGAGCATCCCTGGGGAATGGGTGGGATTTTGCAATCCAAAGGAATTTTAATCAACAAAAAGTAATTTCCTATTTGGCAAAGCACAAAGTCCTTCTGAACAGAAGTACAGTCTTCAATTTAGTATGAAAATCCTCCACACATATGTGGAGGTCTCACTGTTCTCTTGATCCATGTGAAATTATTAAAAATATCTGAATTTTTTTATGCAAAGATCACTTAGTTCTATGCTGCACAATTAGACACGGTTATCTTTTTTTCCTTCTCTCTCTTGTGCTAAGTAATTAGTACATTTTTAATTCCTGTATTTTTAAAAAGTGGTTTTGCCTTGTAGAGGTTTTTTCCCCCCCAACTGTTACTAGCATTTTGAAAAAAAAAAAATAAAATAAAAGCAGAATTGCAGAGTTGGCTTCATGAAGGAAAAATCAGCTTACGTTCCTTTAGTTAGTCATGACATCAAAAATTTTAAGATGTGCTAGCCAGAACCGAAGCATAATCCTGTCAAATAAAAAAGAGATTAACTGTCAGAGGTGCTAAGCATGACAGCATCATTTGTGATCTGAACTCACTCATAGATTCCTCTATGAACTAAGATGACTTTCTCCACTGCTTGAATCCCATCTGGTCAGCTCCTCACAGCAAAGTTACGTTGAATCTTCTCTGGGAAATGTTTGTACAAGGATAACAAAAGCCCTCTGCTGAGATACATCATGATTTCCTAAGGTGTATATTTCCATCAGCTGCTGTACTTTAGCTCAGCCAGAGAGATCTTTTCAAACTTTTTATATTTTGTCATCTTGAACAACAAAATAAAGAGCTTCATGACCCAGATGCCTCCTCCAAATGAGATACAGTGTGGGCTGCTGTAGCAGCTTGTGTAATAGTAACTCCTCGACTCTGCAAGTAATTGTTGCTTGGACACAAAACACAGGAAGCCTGGACTTGCCAGGAAAACGTGGGATGTGGTAGGAATTGCACACAATCTATGGCAGCAAATTAGACCTTTACAGATGTCCTAAAAATGTGAGATATATAAATAAATCTGCTTGGCCAGATAAGAAGAGGCTATCAGCATCAACCCTATTCCACAGTGTTTTCTGCACCACAAAGGTGAACTCCCGTTTCCCCATTTCATTGCTTTTGTTGCCTGAAATAGAAGAAAACAAAGTGCATCGTGGCTGCTCGCTGCCATCTATCAGTTTAAGAAAGAAAATATTAGGATGTGGTAAGGTGGCAGCATTAGCATCAGCTGGAATCTCTATGCATTGGGCAATCCTCTTTCTCTAATTGTGGTTACTACAGTATATAGGGGTTTTCTAATTGTTTCACAGGTCACCTTTGTGATTGTGGTGAAGCTCAGCAGTGGCTTGAACAAACCTTTAATAGCAGGGATAAGGACTATTATTTTGACTTAGTGAAAGCAATGAAAGGAATGCACACAGCAGTATGGTAAATACAATAAATTCCCTTTTTATACCTGATAGAAAAGTATTTGATGAAATTTCTAAAGTTATCTTTAGGGAGTCCCATCAGTAAGTTAGTTATTTTGGGGATGTCTAGAGATAGTATGAAGGGGAAAAAGAGAAAATGCACTTTTGTATATTTCCCATTTCTAAACTTCATCTTGATTTTTTTCCTTAAATGCAGTATCTGCAAAAGCCTTTGTTAACAGGCAACCCCACTGTATTTCATCTTTTCTATTATACATTGAATTACTTAATTTTTTTCTCAGGAGTGGACAATATGTAGACATTTATTTAAATATTTAAATATTTACTTTGGATCAAAGCATCATCAAGTAAGGATTTAAAGCCTAAAGTAGTTGCCTGATGATTAATTTAGACTCCTTGCATTTCTGATTAAGGACTCATTTTACTTAAAAAGGTTTCTCTCTGAAGTTAAGTAGATGCAGACGTCCTCAGAGAAGAAGATTTTACACATCTTTAACTATCCAATTAAAATAAGCAAATGGTTTCATTTACTATTTTTAAGAATTTATCTACTCCTTAGTTTTACTTAGAGCAAATAATGCTGTCAGATTGGTCCTCTGTGGTCTCAAGAACATCAGTAAAAGAAGCTTCTCCTACATATTAACATTGCCCCCCTTTTGGTTTTGGTTTTTTTTTTTTTGGCATTAAGCACTTCAATCCAGTTTTAGCCCACACAATCATTCAAAAAAAAAAAAAAAATAGAGAAAAAACATAAATCAAAGATGCTCTGATGTGGTAAATTCTTAGTGTTTTGGGTTTGTTTGGGGGTTTTTGGTGGTGGTGTTTGTTTGTTTGGTTTTTTTTTTTAATGTGCAATTTTAAATATTTTATCAGGAACACTAACTCCAAAAAGTTTTGCCTTTAAGAAGTTTATTTTGCATTTCAACTAGTATAAGCTGCTGATATTTGTGTTCCATTTCTTCAATCAAGCAGAAACATCACATTTTGCTTCATACCAGTAGTGCCAGTATTTTTTCTGTCTTATAAAAGGCATATTCTACAGAAGTAATCTGTCATGTTTGTTTTTTTTTTTTTCCTATGCATCATATTTCACTGGTGGGACCATGTCACTCCCTTTGGCCAGTCGGGTCTATGGCTGCATGCAAAGAGGTACCATTCTTTCCCGAGTCCAGCTCACGAGGGACTGAGGCCCTGGAATGCAACCCTGGTACAGCAGGAACAGAAACAAATTCTGATGTGTCAGCAAAGGAGGTGCTGTCACTTACTCAAATCAGCTTCTGATTTCAGTGTCAACCTCCAGACTGCTCCCTCCTGATGCAAATGCCACAGGTTTAACCACGCAACCAAAACCACACTTTACATTTAGAAAGCATTATAGCTAAAAAAACTTAAAATCTGCTGTACTTCAAGGTATTATTGAGGTTATGTCTCCATGCCAGGATGCACTGCTGCAAAAACCAAAGAACAAAACTGATCTAATCCGTTGTCATGATGACTAAATCTACATCTACGTTAGAAAATGGCACATGTAGCAGCTGATGCAGAGGCCCTGATGTCCACAATATCTAACATTTTAAGGAGTTACCTCAACAGAGCTCCAGCCTGGTACCCTTGACAGACGTTCTACCTGTGGCTGAAACACGAGGTGTGCTCAGAGATACAGACCACAGCGTAGAGATAGGGACAGCTATGAGATTCACTTCAAAAGCACATACATGGTCCAACCTAAACCACACTGCCACCAGTTTTCCACTGGATCTGCTTAAACGTCCTCCTACAGTCCACTTGCTTCCAGCATATTGACTGAATTATACCAGTGTCAGCCACAGGCCAGTCCAGCACAGCTATTAAACTTCTATTTTAGGAACAGTTTCAGATATAGGGAATATCAAAGCATTGCAGACTTTTTCTGATTAAGGGCAAAATTCTGCTATATACTTTTCAGAACTACTGTTACTCCAAATTCTTTTAATTTGATCAATACACAAAACAGTTAAAAGACAGATATAGTAATTTCTTCCAGTCATCTAGACAACTGAAAAGGTATATACATTCTAGAAGGGAAAACAGACTGTCATTTGCTTTATCTATGTATATGACTACATCAGAAAAACATAAAGAGATAATGGAAAAACAGAATGGAAGAATAAGCAAGTTGTTTTAATATAATGTCTTATTTTTTTAAAAGCAGTCATTAAAATTTCAATTCTATCTAGAATTTCCCACAGTTACACTAAAAACAAGGCATTGCTGTAATTAGATGTATGCTATGGGGCTATGATCACAGACTTCTTATTGACAGTGAACTGAACTTCCAGTGAAGAGAACAAAACATATTTTAGTGATGGGGAAGAAAGGTCATACAACGCATTTTCATAGTTCCCTTCGTATTTTTGGGGTTTTTTTTACTAGCATGTGGCTGGAGTTTGAAACTATTAAAGCCAAGCAGAAATTTCCCAAGGAAATTATCTTAGCTGGAAATGTCTAATTTACAAAAGTTGTTTATAAAGGTAGTACTGATACCGAGAGGAATTAAGATGGTGGTTTTGCCACAGTAAAAGACCCAGTCTTTTTGGAAGCTGGTGTTGGAAGCAGGCTCACCTTCCCCATGGCATTCGTCCATCTTGAAGTGCTGCTCAAGGTCATCTCCAGCACCACTTCCTCACCCTTTGGCTGCTCTCTCTTCTTTCATGTTATTTTCATCTCAGTATCATCCCAGCAGCTATCTGACCTATCACCTGACTCCATAAAACCCTTCGATCCTCTTTGGTCGAGCATGGATTTAATGCCCAAGCAAATTTCCTTGCAGAAGATTTTTTTTTTTCCACCTATGAGATAGTTATTCTCAGTGCAGTGTAGTTAAGTGACTACACACATAGACACTGCACAAGGAACCCAGCTCTCCTTGTACTGAAAAATGTGGATTTTAAACTTCACTATAACCGGCATCCTGGGCTACAGATTAAGCACAAAGCTGATTTGTTTCCTTTCTTTAACTTTTTTATCAATTCTGCCAATAAGTTGAAGTGTCATCTTTGCCAAATCAGTTTATTAGTAGCATGGAGATAAAAACGCTTAGCTAGCTGTTGCAGAAATACCTGCCACAGACAAGAAGCACATTTTTATTCTTATTATGACTGCAGACTGTAACTCTAGACTGTGAGCAGGACATGATGAATGCGAGATTATTCAAACCATGACTGGACAAATAATATGATGAACCTAGAGAGAAGAAGAAACACCACCAAAAAAACACACAAAGATTAAGCGCTTAGACTGTAAACCAAGGTTTTATAAGCAAGCGTTGAATGAGAGAAAATAAGACTGAGCATGGATATTTAAATTTCAAATAGCTACTAGCATACCAGTTTTTTCTTGCCATACTGTTATTGTGTTATTTCAGAAAACACAGGGCATCTATTTTAAGAAATTTATTTTATTTATGCTGTTTTGAAAGCTAAGGAGAAAAAGAGCCTATTGATTTTAACTGCAGACAGAAACTCAGAAACAAATCAAAGTGAAGTGACAACGCTAATAAAAGGGCAAGCCATCACAGTAAAGTACAATAGAGCAATTTACATGAGTCCTTGAAGCAGCCCACTGCAACAAGGCTGTGCTGCACAGTCAGCATCACTTGAGGATTTTTCCGGTCAAACTACTCAGCTAACACAGGTAAACAAAAGCCTGCCTTGTAGTTAGATACCTCAAGAGCCATGCACTGAACATCTGCCTATGAATTTCGCTAAATCCAGTGATAAAATCCAATCCCAATTCTAATATATCATAGAATAATAGAATATCAGGTTGGAAGGGACCTCAAGTATCATCTGCTCCAGCTTTTCTGGCAAAATCCTGGTCTAGACAAGATGACCCAGCACCCCATCCAGCTGAATCTTAAGTGCCCAATGTTGGGGAATCCACCACTTCCCTGGGGACATTATGCCAATGGCTGGTTGTCCTCATTGTGAGAAATTTTCCTCTTGTGGCCAGTTGGAATCGCCCCAGGTGTAACTTGTACTTATATCCAACAGAAAAATTCTGCCTACTTTTAGGATGCTGAGCCCCTGAAGTATAATGTCAGAAAATTACTTCTTGTTCTCTGTACATCCACCACCACCTTTGCAGAATTGAGAAAAGATTATGTCTGAGTTTCTGATGCCTGTGGATATTACGTATTTTACTAATTTCAAAATTTTGGGAAATGTATCTTAAGGATATGCATTGTATTTGTCTTAAGAAACTGTAAATTCTGCATAGTTTTCTAGAAATCTTAAATCCTGAGCCCTTAAAAATCACTTTTTATCAATAGGTGGCTGAATGGTTCACAGAGACAAATGATCTTTGCTTTCAGGAAAGAGAAAGCAAAATAGTATCAGTATGGAAAGAACCCAGTTCTGCATTCCAGCCCAGTATTTTTAACAGTCATAAAGGTTTTTTCATTTGATCACTGCTTTTTGGAACAAGTTAATGCTTGAAAAGAGTAGCAAGGTGTGGTCATCTGTTGAGAAATAACTGCAAAGTATTATTCAGTACATTAAACAGCGTTGACTGGATTCCAACCTGTCTGATACCCACATATCTATCTTCCATCCTACGTGATAACATCCCTGCAGCTGCAAATAGTATTATAAAACATTTCCACAGACCTTTGCTCAACAAAATTATTCATTTCAGCTCCAAGTCAAATTGTTATTAGGACTACCAGAACCAGCTCAGGCACATGCTCCTCTGCTTTTCTGAAGCATGATCATCTGAGCTACGCCTCTGGAGCATTTTATATGAAATTATAGTGCATATGCTTGCAAAAAGGACATCTTAACCAGGTGCAGAGGAATTTTCTCTGTGTAAAAACTTCATTCTAATGTCACATCATCAAACCAAGAATCAGTTCAATTTATTTTGCAGGTAATCTGGACTAAAAAAATAAACCAAAACAAAACACACACACCGCTCAAAAAAAAGCCCCAAACAAAACAAAAAAAAAATGAAAAAAAATGTACTGCAAACAATTTTTGAACAGAAAAAAAGATTACACATAAATATATATACTTGAATCTATTATTCACTACAACTTATCACTCTACTCCTGCTGTAATTGCTTTATTTATAAAAAAGAGCAAATGAGCTCTTCCTGCTGTCTGCTCTGCAGAGCCAGACTGGATGAACAAGAACAAGCTGGCCTCCTTTCTTTTTAATGTGATTATCAGAATTACCAGTGCTTCTGCGACAGCCCTTATCGTCATTGTTAATCCATAATGCCAAAAGTCTGGGGACTGATCCCCAGATTCAGGTGAAGCTCACAGTTAAAACACAATGTCATATTTTTTGTACTGTAATTCAATAGATTTTGTCTGGGAATCAGTGAGGGAGAATAAATGTGAAACACTGAAGTGACGCTTTCCTTCAGAGACTCTCTCTTCAGACAAGCTCTACATGCAGAGGGTTTTCATTTATCATAATGAAAAATGGCAGATCATTAACATTAACATGTCTCTCAAAACTCAAGGTGCACACTCCAGTAACGATGTGATGAATTAATGGGCCAGCTACTCACCCTACGATTGCTTCTTCGCTGCTCAGCCAGCAAACCAAATGAAAAGCCCATTTAACCAGCTGGCTGTGCATAGATCCTGCTCCGGATAGTCTGAAGGGTATTTCAGTGATCCCAAAACCTGAGCAGTTAGAAACAAAAAGACCTCAAACCACTCATCTTCTTTACAAGAAATGGGCCAAGGACTGGCACTCATATGGAAGATCCTTCATCCATACTCAAAAAAATTTTTTTTTCAACCCATTTCATGCAGAGCCAAAAATTTACACCACTCAGTCCACTTCACTCTAATTTGCCTTTTTTTTGGAAGCAATATATCACAGACGGTATTTCGCAACTCCCTCATGAAAGTTACTCAAACATGCAATGTCATTTTTCAGGAGATATAGTCAGAAATACCGTCCAATAGATTAAAACAGGAAGAAACATTGCAAAGGCTGTTCTCAACCCCCAGAACTGTTAATTCATAATAAAAATATATGCTGCTTTCAACAAAGGTTTGAAGTAGTAAATTGGAAATAGAAGACTAAGTCTGAAAGCCTTGGGGAAGGTGGGGCGGGGTAGAGGAATACAATAGAAAACCTTTCTATTCGTTAAATTTCAGACCCATCAGACTGACACATTACTTGAATGCTTGCCTCAAAATCAGTGGATTATTTTAACTGTCAGTCCCATTAGCCTGTAATGCTCCCATGTGTGCACTGATGTTTCAAATGCCACAGAGATCCCCGAGCAAAGACAGCTACGTTTTATTCCCAGTTCTACTAGAGACCTCCTATGCAACACCACGCTGGATGCTGCACCTGCCTCTGCCTCACTCTTCCCACCAGCTAACTGCTGCTCCAAATCATCCTCTGGCTCCCTGGGGAGTGACCCAGGGAATACCAACTGTTTGCAAAGTTGTCAGAAAAGCACAAATAAATACACATCTATGGTGCACAAATGGGTCTTTTACATTTCAGAGGAGACATCAGAGGTGGGTGAGGAGGCTGTTTTCTTCTGATGGATGAATATAAGAGATACAGAGAACATTAAAGTGTATATTGAGTTCATGTCTTATACGTCTGAGAGCAATTACATAAATATAAATGTTTTTCTGAAGATGCCAACCCATTTAGGCACATTTTTCAGATACTGGTTATTTATAAACAGTAGCTCCCAAATACTTGTCAAGATACTAATGCCAAATTTGAGAAAGCTCTTTCAGGTATTCTGAAACATCTAGCTTGTCCCATTACCTCCAATTTATATAACACTTTCATTTCAAAGCCTGCATAGCTGAATTATTCTCTGTAAAGCATGTAAGATTTATTCAAGTTTGAAATGCTAGCTGTCTGGCTTGAGTAATTTCCTATTTGCTCCAACTACTGCAGATAATTTAATTGCACCAGCCCACAGAGGTACAATAGTACCAAGACTGGCCCAGGGCTCATTGCTATAGTTGGAAAAACTTGGTCTTCGACTTCATGCACCTTTCTCCAGAACCACTGCGACACAGCACAGGGGATCCCTGCCTCCCCGACACACTCCCCCTGGGCAAGGGCTGCAGTGAGTCCCCAGCCTCCTTGGCATCTTCATTCCTGCAGGTTTGGGGCTTTATTTTCTTTCTCCTTCAGATTCTGCACTCGCTCCTGCTGTGGCAGTGGTGGCAGGGCAGCGATCCCAAATGTGCCGTCGTCTTCTCCTCCCTCAGCTTTCACACTGGAGCACCGAGAGGAACATCAGAAGCTTCAAACGCAGAACACTTCTGCTCTCCTTCTGCAGAGAGGGTAATGCCGAGTAGCTGATTGCTGCTCCCAGGAGCACCTCTCTGGGGGTTGCAGCAGTGCCCTGTACAATCTTTGCATTAATTTCTCTGCACTTCTCAGTGTACTGTAAATGTAGCAGCTCTTCACTTTTTATTAGGCCAACACAGCTGTTGCTCTGGTTCTTGTCTGCCTGCTTGTCACAAGGGAGAAACTTTTTCAAGCCAAAGTGTTTGAAGATTAAAAAGTCTCAAGACAAGAAGAAACGGCTCTTTCGCTTGTGTTTTTCCATAGTGCTTACAGATATTTTTTTTTTCTAAACCAGATACAGAAATATCTTAATTTTCTTTAGTTGCCAGAGTAATAAAGCACTCTGATCACTGCATATTTTGCATATACTCTGTCCAATTTCCCTCCATACTTAGTTCAGAGCACTTTTTGAATTTTAAGCAGTGTCACTTCATTTATTAAGAAAAAATGTTTTCATGTAAAAAAAAAACACCAAATATTTAATGACCATGGGACTAAAAGAAAATATATAATATTTCTTATCTTCATTAGTGAAAATCTCTTTAATGTCTTCTTCCTCTCTGTGTTAAAAAATGTGTCCATCCTGAAGCTGGTGTTTTGTGTTTGCAACTGGACTGGACATCATAACGCAGTTTGAGATTGCTGCCTTGTTCCAGATAGTAATTTTTGTGTCTTTTTTTATGCACAGTAGAAGGATTACTGTTATTATGCATTTGTTGCTACTTCCACTACTTTTCCTGAATCCAGATACTTGACTGAAAAATTTTACTTATGCTTGGTAATCTAGATAGTATTCTTTCCTGTAGGGTAATTTAAAAATTATTATGTTCCAGGGAAGGTCTTATCTGGAAATACACCAAGGACTCTTTTTGAATGAGCTTGTAGCTTTTCAATATTAACAACTCCAGCATCTTTCTCTATAACTAGTTTTACCTCATGATCATAAATTACATGTAAAATAAGAATGCTGAGTGATGAAATCGAGGAACATTTGAGATGGAATATAGATATCATTCACAAAGGAGGTCTGAGTCACTGCAGTGTCTGCAGTGCTTTTTCCAGTAGTAGCTAGTTTTCAGATATTTGTTCAGAGCCAAAAATGAAATAAAATAAAAAATAATAGGCATTGTCCAAATAAGACCCATTCTTATAAAAATGATCACTAATTTTCCCAAAGACCAGAACTTTCTCTTACCATCCTAAATAACCACAGCTCCAGCTGGGATCTGAAGTAAATGTATTTTTTTTAAAAAAAAAAAAAAGACAAAAAATTAACGTTCTATTATTCCTTTTCCTGATTCTGTGTATGAAGTAATACAGTGTTATATATGAATATTAATTGGATGTCTCCTCTGACAAAATAGCTGTGTATACAACAAGTCTGAACAGTCCTGTAAATACCAAATCTTCTATTGGATAATTTGCTTTAACAGGGTTTACAAAAAATAGTCACTAGTATTAGTAAAATTATTACGTGATTTTTGAATATTCATAAAGGCAGCATTTTGCCAGAAACAGTGTTGACCTTGATTTGTCTCAATGTATACAAATGTTTCAATTAATAGAAGGTTTGCAGTTCCTGTAATTCAGTTTTCCAAGAATATCTAAACAGAATATATGTGCCTAATTAATATTTAAAATATCAGCAAAATTACAAAAGTATTACGCCATTTACATAGTTCTGAGATAGAAATCTCATCTCTAATTTTGAAATTATCTATTTGGTTTTTAAAAATGCTCAGATGCTCACAATTTCTCACAGGAATTCATCTCTTTTATTCCTAAAATTTTCTTTGAGGCCCAACAAATTATAAACCTGCTCTGAACCATTTCTTTCATGGGGGTTTTGCTGCCAAGACACCTTCTTTGTTGAACTGGTTTGGTTTGCTTAAAACTATTTTCTCTCGTGGTAATAGTGGAAAGAAGTGGGATGAAAAAGTTTGGTTGTAACCAAGACAGCTCATCCCAGCTCCGCTGCACAAGAGGACTAGTCCAGCTACCTTCATTTGGTGTTATCCCACTGACTTTGTATTTGTTGTGCATCTCAGAAGTTAAAGTTCTTGAATCATCACATAAAGAATTTTAATTAAAAAAATAGGAGACAATAGTATTCATTCAGTTGCTTCTCTATAAACTGTGCTCTTTTTTAGAAACAGGGTAGGATTCCAGAAAGAGGAAAGTACATCTTGTTCTTCTTCTGATTATAACAGCATATTTAATTGAATTTCAATCACTTCAAAGTAGATAAAGCTGACCTTTATGCTCAGCACATTGTGTTTCAAAAGAGACAAGAATAAAGATTAGGTGACTATGAGGATTTCTCCATCAGCTGCTGTTCAGTAACGTTTTAAGGGAACGTAACACTGATTCCAGTTTTTCATAAACTTGGTTATTGTAACCCAATATGGTTCACCTAAAAATTAAGTCAGTTTACTGAAATTTCCTCACAATGACAAATTCACCTATTTGCCATTGCAGATTTATCCAAACATAGGAAATGTATTAATGTTTTTATGTAACTTACATTCCCAAAGTCATTTTATTAAGAGTTTTCAGCTTGAAATATGATTACAAGAACACCTGCTCTCACTTTGTACTTTTGTATTTTGTAAAATTGTACTTTACTACAATTTAATGGCAGTACAGATATTGTAATGCACTAAATAGGTGAAGGGGTTTGTATTTTACTTGCTTAGCATGAGTGGCCCAGTAATCTACTTCAAATAGTTCCCATAACTATCCGTAGGGACAAAACACATATGATAAATACTTTTTTTTTAATTTAAAAAACAATATTAAAAAAAAAGCTGCTAGGTAGGGCTGACTGACCAATTCTATTTTCTTGACAAAAAAAGCCCTATTTTAATTTGTCTTGCAATGATCCTATATCACTGTGTCATAAGACAGGTCAATCAGCAGCTTCCCTATTTTTAAAGAAAATATTTCAGTTATATTATTACTAACACCAACTGATACCCTGAATCGACTTCTTAGCCTCCAAAGAGCATGCACAGAGCGGAGCCCAACATCTCTGCTGCCAGAACAATCCAACAGCTCCCAACAGTTATCTCTCAATCCTTCCTGCTTTTGATTTATCCAGACCCCTCACAGCAAGCTTTCACAAAAACCCCAAAATAAACTCACACACCTGAAAAAAAACAACAAAAAAAAAAAAAGAGAGAGAGAGAGAAAAAGTATACTCCATAATACATACAAACTACAGAAGTGGATCTGCTTTTTGTAAGATGAATTTTCATCAGTTTCCCCAGGCTCTTACCCAGCTATACCGAAAGAAGCAGTTTCACTGAAAGTTTGGCAGGCACCAGAACAATCTGCCTGTATATTCCTTTTTCATTCACCTATAATCCTCTTTCATTAAACAGGAACAAAAGATCACCTAAAGCTGAAGAAAACATCAAAAAAGTAAAGTGGAAAGCCAGTTTTAATCGGAATTTCATTGTTTATCTTCAATCTTAGAATCTATTAAGATTTTTAAAGGGACTAGACATATTACCAGATTTCAAAAAATGAAGCGCTTAAGTGATTTTGAAAATTCTCATAAACATCTTTCTGTGACTTTATATCCTTTTTTTTTCTTTTTAAAAAATGAACTGAGTGACTTTTGGCAAAAAGCTTTTTCATCCTTTATGAAACAATTTCAGAAGCAGGCATAGAAAGTCTGGGACAATACATCTTACTCGTTTGCAAGTATCACCAACATCAAGCATATGCACACCAAACCACGTAGACACATGTAGGCAGCATACAGACACACAAACTAAACCAAAGGTGTCCAAATTTAGCTTTTATTACAGAAATAACATGCTCATTCTTATTTTTCTTTTGCAACTGCAGAAAAGATCCTTAAATAGAAAGCTAAAAAAATTGCATCTATGTTTTTTATTGAGATGTCTCCTGATAGTATTGCCCAATTCCTCCTACACAGATAAACAGATGGTGACACATTAGAACAAAGAGGTTTCGTTAAACAAAGCTGATTTCTTCCTTCAAAACTAAGTTTGGTTGATGAAATTGCTTTGCTGAGTCAGTAACCTAAATGGAAGAATATTTTAGAGAAGGTTATTATTTCAACTAATTAATATTAGTGTAATTAAAACCATAAATGAAGTCTGATTCCAAGCTAAGCTAATTCAGAACAGGGCATTCTAATTTACTTATACCTCCAATCAGTGGAAATTTCACTGTTCTTATCCTGGAAGAAATAAGCTTTGAAGAAAATCACTTAGCTTCCAGAGGTTGTTTTAATCGGTAAAGAATACCCATTGAGCCTTAATTTCAGAGCTGTTCTGATTCAGAATTAGTGTTTATTGTGGAGATAAGTGTCTTAATATGTTAATAAATCTGGTCTTGTACAACAATAATTTCTGCACTGTAATAAATGCTGACTGAAATTGTTATTATTACATTCATTAATAAATACTTAATTGATAGATTAGCAAAAACAGAAGTGGAAAATATCAAAGTATAATTGAATCAAGGCTATTCTAAAGAAGGTCCCTTGGAAATTTATTTTGAAATAGTACTTTAATTATCTTTACGAATCCTATGGAAAAGGATAGAAATACAGTTGTTATAAGCCTTGTAGATGATGCAGAAGTAAGTAGACAGTTATTTCTCAAGAAATCTCATCTTGCACAGCATGTTCAGCTTTGTTAAAAGATGATGTGGAATACAGTTCAATGCAAATTGGTTTGAGGAACCAAGAATGTATATCACAGGTACGCTTAAGAATTCAAATACATAAGACAAAGAATAGACAAGTACAAATAAGATGCTAGGACAATGCAAATGGAAGAAAACGCAATCCTTCAATGAGTTCACAGAAGAATATCAAACAAAAACCTGTTATTGCCATGGCATAGCATTACTAAGACATTCTCAGAGTACTGTATCTAATAACAGTGTCCAGATTTCTAAAAAAATGTTGAATATAAAGAAATTGGGCAGTATCTTTTTAGTGTTCAACACATATGGCAAGATACAGCTTACTTGTAAAAAGCAAGCTGTAAATCAAATAAAATAATATGCTTGACAGCACAGCAAAGTTACATCTCATACTCCTCAACTCAGCCCTTCTCAGCCATTTTTCTCCACATGCAGCATTACACTTCGATGTCTCTCAAAATTTCAGTTCATCAGGTTTATTCGGGACCACAGGTTATTAAGGGCTTGATTATGTCAAGTAAACTTCATGGTTGAACCTTCATGCTAATTATTTCTCTATATGAGTACTCATCCCCAGAAATTATTTTGTTGGATATATCCAAAACAACTTTAAAAAACCAAACAGGACTGAGCTGTGCTTGACCAGGCATACAGTCTTCTGATAATTCCCCTTCGCGTAAGCTACTGGTGAATTTTAGTCCTTGGCCGTTAACTGCAATAGTACATAGTCAGTGCTTGACTTAAAAGAGCCAACTGCAAGAGTGTCCATTAGTTTCCAAAGAACAAGCAACCACAGAGCAATGCGATGCCTTTGGTGTCACGTAACCAAGCAAGCATTTCTGCAGGAGCAATAGCATGGGGACAAAAAGCAAACAGTCAATCTGCTTGCCTTACTTTCTACATATGGTGTGGGTGGTACACCTTATCCACTTTTTAAAAAATATAGACACACATATATAGATACACACATACAGAAAGCAGATGCAGAGACAAACATGCACTGCCTTTACATTAATCTTTTAAAATAATGAACAATTACAGTACCATTTTCTCTTTTTGAGGGTATAGATGGGGGATGGTTAAAAAAAAAAAAAAAACACACTACCCAGACCAGTTGAAGCACTGTGTAGGAGGTTGCACCTAGACAGCATCTCAAGAAGATAAGGAAAATACACTACAATATAACGCAGGGAAAGCATTAAGAAGTCCAGTTTAAAGGAAACCAGACTAGGAGGGTTCAAGTTATTTGGAGGCAAAGGCTAGAAGATCAGTGACAATCAGTCTGGGGCTCCAGGCGCCCTGAATGACTCAGTTTCAAAGCTGAGTGGAAATGAAGTTTGTGACATCATGTTTTTAGCTTCAGCTTGAGTTATAGCACATTTCTTCTCACCACTGTTCTTTGAGGAAAAAAATGAAGTTCAAATGTACTTACAATATATTCATTCACCCTGAACTACAAATTAAGATGGACTGTTGATTACCAAACCTTTGTCTTTTAAAGAAGTCACAGGAGTTGGTTTTATTCTCAGTTTAATTTGTCCAGAAGAGGTTGATGTTCCCAAATGAAAGGAGGATTTGAAAGACCAGCAGTGGCCAGGGAGCTAAAAAGTAATAAACTTAGAAGTCACAAGCACAGAGAAAGAGATAAAGGAGAACAACAGGATAGGAGGAGAAAAAAAAAAAAAAATGTGGCTCTAAGATAAATTTAAAACACAAAAAAGAAACAAACCAAAAATTTTCTCTCTAGATTCTCTCTGAATTTTTGCAGCCTCATAGTATCCAGCAGAGCAGCTGATTGGGAGGTATTTGAATATTTACAAGATAGAGATATAAGAGAAGATGGCATATATGTGAGAATCCAAGGAAGCTGCAGATGAGGTTTGTGTCACTGAGCAGATAAAGAGAGGCAAGTACAAGGGCTATTAAGGGATACAATAGATGGAAAAGAAATAAATATTTGACCATGGTGGAAAAGAAAGCCAGCCCAGGGATTCAAAGAAAGGCTGAGCAGCCCAGTGGCATCACCTTGCACTGCTACAGGTGAAGAGCACTCGGGGTAGTTGGGTGCTGCAAAGGACAAAGCCCCAGTTAACACATGGAAGAAGAGGATAAAGGTGAGAGGGGTATGGAGGAATAGGAATGCTAAAGTTGTGTTGTAGCAAGGCTACATGAGAATAGAGAGGACAGGGAGAATACAGATTCAGTATCAGGTGGAAAGACCAAACTTTTCTTGGGTTGCCGCAGGAGAAATGATTTAGTGGTTGAAACACATGCCTGGAAGTCTGGAGCTCTTTATTCTGCTTCCAACTCTGATGATTATTTGCTCCATAATCCCAGACACAGAACTCTGTGCCTCAGGATTTCCACCGCAAAAACTAGAATGATTCTGTTGTGAGCAAGTGACCCTTCAAGGCTGACCAGAGCCACTCACCCCCAGGGCACCAACCACTGGGGAGACTTTAAGAACCACTACTGCTGTTGAGATTGAGCCACTTTCACAATAAATATATAAATCAAATCAAATTTACCTTTGTAAAACCAATGAGACAGTATCATTGGTTTCCAATTCAAAGAGAAAACAAGTTAAAAAGATCAGATATTAGACTCAACAGCTCTACCCCCCTACTCCACAGAATACTGTTCTTCTTGCTGCATTTACTTTGCATCCTAATATCTCTACCAGCTCATCTAAGTCCAAGAGAGAAAATGGATACAAAAATTACATGGAAGCTTCATGGTTGGAAAAAGATATGAATTAAAAATTAAGATACCCATACTAAATATATATATATTTTTTTTATTATTATTATTATTTGGAGGATTTTACCATTCTATGCAGTCTTAAAAGAGAAACTGAGATCCAGGTATTCAGGACAAATAACTGTACAAAAAATAAATCCCCACAGTAACTTCTAAATTACCTGAATGAGTCATGTATGTCAGTTCTCTTTGAAAAGTGCTTTGTGGAATTATACCTAATTTTGTAGTAAAGTTTTAAGAGATTTATTGTGTTTATTCTTCACTTAATAGGAAAAAAATCCCTTCACATAACAAATTAGCAGCAGTACCAGGAAGCTATTCACACAGGGAACTCCATACAAAGATCCATAATCCTTTTGTTTTCATATAACATATAGAAATAAGCAGAGAGGAAGACTGTAAAAGCTCTTAAAATAATCACAATATATAAAATAGGACATAATAGTTTTTACATCATTCTGGAAGGCAGGAAAACTATCTTTTCAGATTCTCATTAGAAAGTCAATCTTCGGTCATCAGAGAAGCCAATTGCTTTGGCTGGTTTTGACTATATGAAAAGATTGAAAACACAATTCTTTCCCTATATTGGGGCTAGATGGTTTGTATTGATTAGATGTGACAGCTGGCAGCTAGTTATAAACAACAATAACAAAAATACTTTCTTCTCCCAGTACTGGCCTTATGTAGAAAGCCTACCATGGAATAATTTGTGTGGGTGCAGGGGGAGGGAGAAGAGGCCACCTCCTTCATTTTTGTGGGTACTCTCATAAATCAGAGGACTTAAAAAGGGATTATTTTTTGTTTAGAATTGCTTCTTGACTCATGTCTTTTCTTGTCATGCCTTAAGTTAAATAAACCCTTAAAGTAAAAAGGAGGGGGGAAAAAAAATTAGGAGGGCAGGTCCTTTCTCACCATATACCAAAGGTTTTTTCACCAACACCTGCAAATCAGAAAGCATCACAGAACTGATTAGAGACAGTTTTATTCTCCCTCTCATTGTACCCTTCTCTTTGTTGCCCTGGGCCAAAATTGAATTACAAAGGAACAGACACATTAGCTAAAGCTATATTCCACTGAGCTGAGTCACCAGAGTACAGTGGCACATGTCGCTTGTATGCACTCCTCTGCATTTGCCTAATGTTGTTCATCATTGGATGTACCTTATTCAAAGGGACTTACACATTTTCTTCCTTCTCTGTAAAAACTAAAATACTGCCAGAACCCAGACTACCTGCTACAAGCTCTACTGGCCAGCAGAGATATTACAGCACTTTATCCAAGCTATCTATTTCAGATAAATGCATGCAAGGCATCTCAAATTAAAAGCTTCCAGGGCAAAGTCAGTTTTACACCCCAGGCTTCCAAAGTCATTCTGCTATACAAGCAAAACAACAATAATGCAGAAAGTATGCCATAATACCCTTCTTGAAGCTGGGATGGGCAGAGTTACTTCTTCCTCCATTTATTTACAGAAAGTACATATAGTCAGTGATACACCTACAACTGCCATGTAACTTGAAGCTATCTGTTGTACAAAACATTGAAGGCCCACTGAGATCAAACCAGTGATATCCCAGGCTCTAATGTATATATTTAGTGCAGTTTTATTTTTTACAGATTATCTTAAAAATTCCAGTAGACTCAGAAACTTGATTTAATGGGGAGCTCCATAGGATGAGGTAATATATTTTGTTATGATGGTGAAAGCTTTTACTGGCTCATTGTTTTAAATTCAACTTCATACATGCAAAACTCTTTTTTCAAGCCATATCAGATACTCTCTCACAGATCTTGTCTCATTTATATGCATAATCTGTCAGAGAATGACAGTATAGGTACACTACAAAACTTATGCAAAGCACAAGGAGAACTGCAGGAGCACAAAGGAATCATAGAATCATAGAACACCAGGTTGGTAGGGACCTCAAGGATCATCTGGTCCAACCTCTCTTGGGAAAAGCCCAGTTTAGACAAGATGGCCCAGCACCCTGTCCAGTTGAATCTTAAAAGTGTCCAACATTGGGAAATCCACCACTTCCCTGGGGACATTATTCCAATGGGTGATTGGAAAGTAAGTCCAACCTCAGCTCTTCCAACATGGTTAGAATGCAGGATGATTGTCAGTCTCAAATTTCAGGCACAGTTTTGAAAACCCCCAAAATACACTTATGGATCCAGTTTTTTTATACACTTACCTGAAATACAGCTTTCTTCACCTGGTTTCCTACAGCTCTAACAAAATATGTGAAGCTTCACTGATTTAGACAAATGATACTAAAGTTCCCAGAGTGTTCATCACAGCAGCATCTTAAAACTCAGATACTTTATTTTCACAAATCACTGAGTTCCACATCACTACTACTGTCATTACTCCAGTTCAGCCCCTTGAGAAATCTTATGTTATTTCACAAAAACCTGAAAATAAAAATAAGGTACAAGAATGATATCATTGTGTTAGACTAAACAAGGTAGCACAGTTTAGCAACTTCAAGCAAAAATTGATACAGACCTAGTGATCTACAGAAAAATAACAGTGTCTGAGAACTTAGCCTCCTCCCTTTTTCAGACATGACAGGTTGTTTTTAATCCCACACTGTTAAAAACACAACAGTAAGGTTTCCAACCTCATTTCTGGTGCAGCAATACACCTAACTCATTTCTGGGGATTTCTGGTATTTGCAAAGAATTGCCTTAAGTGTCTTACAAATTAGGAAGTTCCAAAGTGCACAAAAGACCTACGTGTATTATACCCTCATCGACTCACACAAACATGTGAACATGTGTCTGTACAACAACACTGTGACTTGTTCTGAACCTAAGTCTTTCCTCATAGGAGCCACCATTACTTGTATTTCAGGGTTTTTCCTAAAACAAGATCTGAAAATATTCATATCATACTCAGATGGTCAGTTTAACTAGAATTTTATGTAACAAGTCATCATCCCGGTTCATTACACTACCACCCTAATCGTATGAAGCAAGAACAGGAGGAAGATGCTTTCACCTAAACATAAGAATGGGCTTCTGAACATCATTGCAGACCTCTCAAAGTAGCTCCAGATACTGCAAAGTGGTTTACATGCCAGACACACTGCTGAGTCTTGTTTAAAAAACATAAAGAACTACTTGTATAATTATGCAGGATTGGTACAGCCACAGCCTTCCTGATTCCCATTTAATTTTTTCCTTTCCCACCAGCCAGCTGATTAGTCAGACCTATTTCTGGTAGTGTGGCAGTAGTGAATAGGTGGACAGTGCTCTACAGTCGAAATATTTTATACTCACTTGGCTTCTGAAGGTATCCAAATGCCATAATGGTTTAGAGCACAACAGAATTGGGCTGCAATTGTTCTTTTATGCTTTGAATAATGCATGTGAATAAATATCCCCTCTTCTGTATTGTCCTTTCAAATACTAAAATCCTATGTTACCTATTCCTCTGTAGAATAAGGTCAGACCAGAACCCCTTACGCTTTCTGTGATAGTCATGGAAAGCCATTTTCCATAGAATAACCATATTGCTGCATAAATTAGACATGAAATCTTTGTAGACTGTGAATATCAAAAAGAAGCAAAGCAAAAACCTTAAGTTTTTTCCCAGTTATTCATATTTATCGAAAAACAGACTTTACATTGCAAACAAGAAAAAGAATGCATGTACCATTCATGGAATAATATTTGAAAAAAGGCAGTCAGTTTAACTTTACCAACTTCTGCAATGCTATGCTGTTTCAAAAAGATAGGCAGGACACACAGATTCTAATATTAAACAAATTTTTTTCCTGTAACCTGTGCTGATAAATCCCTGGCAAGGTCATATTTAAAGGAAGCTTTCTTGATAGGAAGAATTGTCTGCATCTTCCACATGTCCATAAACAGACCAGTAATTGAAAAAGTGAGCAATAGCTGAGATATCAAGAAATCCCAGGATATTATTTACAAGATGGACACCTGTGCAATTGCAACCACAGCAATTTCAGTTGCTACAGTTTTCAGGCATGAATTAACAACACAATCATTAATTTAATATTTAGCCCACCCAAACCCAACCACATTTCTCCTCATGCAGACTGGCTTCTTCCCAGAAATAACTATTTTCTTAACAAGCCTTCACACAGTTTTCTTAATTTATGCCTTTCAATCATAGGTTATTTTAGAAATAAGGTGCAATAGATATTCTGAATCCCAGCAAAACACATGAATCATAGAACTTCACCCAATATTTTTTGCACCAGGCCATAAGGCATGACTGAAAGAAAGTATGTCAGTATTTAAGTGCTTTAGATCTTGATTTAAAAATTAAGAGAACTGGAGAGCTCATGATTCTAGCAGTCTCCATGTAAGCCACTGTTTATATTAAATCCATCAGCGTTTCCTTGGATGATCTTTTCAGATGAAAATCAGTTGTGGCGTTAGTACAGGGATCAGTAAATTTGGGAGTCCACACAATGCAAAACCCACTTCTTAACCTGCACTTCAGCATTTTTACTTGATAAAAATTTCTGAGAAACCAAAGAATTTATTTAACAGGTATTACTTCTCTGCACAGTATATTTCTCCATCTCATCCTGTCAGTTGTCTTCTATTGTTGTTATTTAGAAAAAACCTGTCATTGTAATTGAATGCACCAAAATTCCCAGCCAATCAGTAAAGCTAATCCAAATATAATAGAAACAGTGTCACATTCCCGCAGGCTAGATTTGGTTAGGCACCTGGCCTCTTTCAGACTTGATCCATATAAAAAGAAAGAAGATGATGCTGGAAAATTGTGTGTTCTTTCTGAGCCAAGCCAGAGAGATAAATGTGCTGCAGCCTGTTTCAAAATCTTTTTATGACTGGGATACCTCTGGGTCAGGGTCTGTTTTTGCAGAGCAAAGCAGGTTTTGACAGAACTGTATCTCTTTGTGGTTGTAATAGAGTAATGTATCAAAGTGGTGAACAAGACAAAATAGGATGCCATTTTTCCCAAGTTCACTGAAAACCGTAGGGGTGAGTCATTATATAAATGAAAAAAAACCCAGAACTAAAGAACTCAAATAGGGCAAAAGCACTCTAATATAACCTTGAAGCATCCTCCACTGGAATATACACTGTTTTACAACAGACAAACACACAAAGGGAAGCTTTAAATACCAAGCATGACTTGACTCACTATTAGATGTAACTGAATTTCTCATTTGTTAGGTAATAAACAGTTTGGTGATTACCATTTCATTTACATGTAGGAGTCGTTTGCAAACTTCAGAAGGTCAGAAAGATGTTTCTGGAAAACACAGTGGCAAAATAAGGGATTTTGTAGTCTGCAAGTATAAAGCAAATAAAATATAAGGAAGACTGGGAACCTGGCTATGGTCATGAATATTTTCACAAGCCTGCAGAAAATAGGACTGACTTGCTGTGATGTTTTGCCAATGGACTCTAAGCCTACGTTATTATTCACTTTCAAAATCTCTTGACTTCCAAGAAAGTGCTGTGGCATTTAATTATACATGTATTTGCATGACTAAGCAGCCCTCAGTACCTTTTTTTTTTAAAAAAAAAAAAAAGCTCCAAACAATAGAATTTTTATTTTGGGCAGGTTTCAAGAAAGTATTGATCTGTTTCTCTTATTCTGAAGGATAATTAAAAATCCTCGATCAACTCCAGATAGAGAGCAATGTGTGCTTAATAGTAATTTTGTGTAGTTGATAATATGTACGTTTCTAAAACTCTTCAAAACGTATATGAAGCATTTTCCAGAGAAAGCTTTTTAAGCTGCCCTGGTTAGGTAAATGCACACAACCTGAGAAGTAGTATTGTCCTGTAAGAAAGGACATATGGATCACATCAACCCAACTTCATCTGAGTATTTATGTGATATATGTATGCTTGTATAAAAATATGTTTATTATAAAAATACTACACCTCAGGCTTTTAAAGCATTACTTTATATAATAACTAATGTGAGATTGCACCAGAGACAGAAAGACAATCCAGAAGGCCTAATGAGCTGGTAACAGAATTCAGTATACAAAGAGTAAGGATATCACAAATTTAAAGACCCTCCAGTGAGATTTTTGCTAACATCTCACAGTTAAGCTCCAGGGATCTACTGTTATTTATATTCTTGCCTCGAGTAGGGAAATTAGAGTACTGCAAACACCAGGAATGAATGTTTATCTCTGATCTGATTCACTGCTGAATCAAAGCCCTCTGCAACCCAGCCTGAAGAAGTGTGTTTAACTGGTAACTTGTATCAGGAAATACAAGCTGCCACTCTTTATAAAAGGCTTACACACACGATTATTTGGGAATTTGAGGCATATAAACTGGTTATGGCAGTATTTTGGGATCAGTCTTCTACTTGATTTTTCAGAGTCAAAGTTATATATTGCACGTTCTCTACCATCTGTATTGACCAGTTGCATCCTTAAATAACAAGCAGCTCCACACTGATCCCAAAACAAACTTAAAACAGCTATTTAAGGCCCTAGACAAAAGACTACCAGAAAAGAGTAATAGCTAAATGGGATCACTTGTGTGTGATCTCTCATTTAGGGGACAGGGAGAGTAACACTACCCAAAACCTCCCCACCCTTCTGCTGCTGTCTTACAGAGGTTTTGCAGGGGGTAGGGATAGTGGGGAATGGAGTACATGTCATATTCTTTTCTGTGGGGAATCTTGCGAACATGGACTGTTGTGGGATCAGGCAGAGAATAATTTAGATGCCTAGCACTCCAAATTTCCAAGCAGCACTATTCTATAGAGCAAGGTTTATTTTTCTTCTCTACAGCTCATGTGTACCACATGTAATGTAGTAATTCAAATTAATTTTTCATAAGATAAAAATAACTCATTATGTCTAAGCCAGCTGGGTACTAAACATAGCTAAAAATAAAAAAGTTTCAGATAAGAAATTCCCCTTATTTTTTTGGAATATTTCCAAGACTTTTCTTATATAAACTGAACAGCATCTGTCTGTCTGCTTGACAGCTGTTACCACATGACAGATATTCCAGCACAGCGCTCCTATACTAAACAGAAATGTGTACAAGCATTTCATGAAATAATCACAAGATCAATGTTTAGTATGAGAATTTTCCAATATGTTTTCTCTGTTTAATATCCCAAATGAGTAAAAGTAGACGTGTTACAAAAACAGAATCTGAATGATAGTCCTTCCCCCATTTGGGAAAACTAAAAACTGTATCACTTCTTCTCAGCTCCGATAGCAACACTGGTACAGCTACAAAACAAATACTGAATGATAGTACACTGAATAATACAATTCTCAGTGAGATTAATATGTTTTGTGAAGATAACACAGATTACACTGTAGTGTGAGGCACTAACTCTAAGAAAGCAAAATGAAATCTAAGGGCAATTCCTGGTGAGCCAAGTTCCAGTTTGTCCTTTCTGGACCCTCCTTTGTGAACCTGCACCTCTGACTCCGTGAAGGTTTTGCTCTTGAATTGTACAGGAGAAATAAGAAAATTTCTTCACTGTTTGTATGCACTGGACTCATCTCTATGCTGCAGTCAAACTGCCTTTCAGAAGTCCTTGTTGTCCATACACAGCATCTGCTTTCAGTCTTCCCTCCAAAGTGACTCTAGCCCAGATGAACTTGTTACTTCCTTCCCTGATCAATTAACAAGTAAGTTCATGCCGAGAAGTTCTATCCCAAGTGTGAGGTTTCAAAAAACTCTCTTCTCCCACAGCTAAGAAAAAGCAATGAAATTTGCAAATGGATTTAAAACACAGTTAACTATAGCTATTAAAGTATTACTCAGTTATTTTAATGTACACAGCCACCCCAAACTAGAGTGCAGTTTGTTGTGTGCTATAGAACCAAAGTCAGTCCTGACATTCCTGCCTTATTTCCCTCTTCTCCCTAGAGTAGGCAGAGATAGGAGCTCCCTTGGCAGAGAAATGAGGTTCAGACACCACAAACTGAATCCACATAGAACTTCCTCCCCTACCTTAGCTACTACTCAATTGCAGAGTCAGTTCAAAATCCAGAGGACCTGAATTTTCCTTATTAAGATTCTTCATGCACATAAAACTCTGCCTAAAGCATTTCCAAGAGCTACACGAGTCCTGGCAGTGCCCATCAGTAAGTGCCTGGGTTTCTAAATTCATCTTTGGTGAAGCTGGGCTAACTGGCATCCACTGTCTTTGCAGGACCCACATTTGGCACCTGACTTGCAAATACATCTGGCAGACAAGGTGCCAGAGAAAGAGGTGGCAATGATGTTGCTGTCTTCTCTTCTCATCCCTCTTACTGCCAGCGTTAAACCAGTGACAGAAGATACAGCAGACGAGTTCAGTTCCATCCTTCGTCTTATTTAAGCTGCCATCTGCCACAGGAAATGTTTAAAACTCCAGATACAGGACAGTGAGGTTGGAAAAGTAATGGTATCAATCTTTTCTACTGAAGCTAAACTGCTTCACGGGGATGAATTAAATATTCATTGACTCACGAAAAGGAGAAAAAGGATTCGTAGACCACTGGTTTGGGTATCTGATTATTCGCCAGGGAAACACAGCTTTCTGTGCTGCTCTACTGAATGCTTGATGTAAAGAAAGTGTTGAACAGCACAGATATGGGATGGATGTCTCTTTATCCCCCCACTAACCACCAGAACCATGGGATTTAGAGTCATGCTGGCTCTATTTGCTACACCAACAAATATTTAACTCTTCTGCACAAAGGTGAAGTAGATTGAAGCTCTTTCTATCTATGAGGGTTTACTGATGCTTCAGAGTAGAACATCTCTATGTCCAACAAAGTCAAAAAATTTCAAAACCAAAGCAAGGCAAGCAGAAACACCCCCAGACAAACTGAATGGGCTCCTTTATGAAAAGTTGACATATCTTGTCACAGTGCAAATAAGTAAAGAAGTATTTGGTCATTTTTATTACCCCAAATTAAACACCAATATTATCTGAAACTCTGACAAGTGATTGGTTATTACCATAATATAATATTTATAAGCAATGGATGGCACAGACCCTGACATAGTTTTCTGTGAAGCAGCATATAGAAATAACAGTTTCCCACAAATCTCAAAAAATAGTCCTACAAATCTCAAAATAGCTGCAATATACATACATGCGATCTGTTAGAAAAACCCTCTTGCAGTAATAAACCATATAGTCACAACAGGAATAACCACATTTAAATTCCCTCACTGGGCTAATGAGAACAAAAAGAGAAAGATCTTTGTTTATGCTATAATCAGAAGCCATTGTAATTATTTTCCTAGGGCTAGCTGAATGCAAAAAAAAAGCCTGCTATAATGAAAGTACACTGGCTTTGTCAGATGGTTGAAGTTATTTCTGGTTTGATGGTAGAATTCGGTAGGTTTAATCCCCGAGGACTTGCTCAGAAAATAGTAATTTGGGGATAATCTCTAGTGATGCATACAATGAAAATTAAGTTTTGAAAGAAAATAAGTTTTGCCACTAGGCAGATTGTAGAATAAAAAGCTGGAGTCGCATTAGTTCCCATTATCTGTATTTTCAAGCTATTCACAAATAGCTAGCCGAATGATAAGAGATTTTCCCATAAATATTCACTTTGTGTTTACTGAAAAAAACACAGTAGTTTGCTATCCAAATTTATAGTAACTATTTTCTCTAGAAATATAATTTTCGATAGGAAACACAAGCATAGGAAAACCTTTTTTGGGTAGAAAATAGCAGAACTGGTGCCAAACTATCAGCTTTGTGCACAGACCAGAAAATGCTCCAGTGCTCTGGAATTCAAATTTTATCAAGTCAGTCAACACTTATCCAACAAATCTCATTTTCATTCCCCCTTTTGCATACTTAAGCAAACTAGGACCAAACAAGAAATATTATACCAGTGATACTAATAAACTAAAAATATGTACCTTTTTCTCTTGCAATTTATCTCCAGGGCATCAAAAATTCAGCCATGGTAACTAAGGACACAAACCCATTGGAGTTGTTTTGGTCTCTGCTGTTCTGTGGCACAGACAGCAATACATAGTTCAGTGAGGAAAGCACTTTGGAGGGACCCAGTTAAAGGGCTCCTCCTCTCATACGTATGAAACAACAACCTCAGTGATCAAATAGATCATTGGGCCACTCACCTTAAGCGTGTGGTAGCTGGTCAGTACCTCATGGCAGCATGTCAGAATAGCTACACTAAGCAGGCTGTATTAACAATTCAGTCTTTTCTTGGACCGATATTCGTATAAAAGTTCTCAGGCTCTGGGATTTACAGAGAGAATTTGGATCCTCAGCTATTACAAAGCATAATAGTTTCATTCAGATCAATGATGCAGTAAGCATGAAAGTCATTTACACTACACAAGGATCTAGTCTACAGTGCCTGGGCTCATGGCCACCAAACAGTTCACAAAGCTTTGAGTGAACTCGTAAAGCATTGCCCGGTAACAAAAAAGAAATTCACTGCTGTTCTTGAAATTTGTTGGTTTAATAGGAATTTTGCTTTGAGATTAATATATGAACCCAAAACTGGAAGGACAACAGTGACAGGGATCACTGGTGCATAAAATCAACTGACATAAAAGAAGTAAAACCCTGATTTTTATGGCATGCCCCACATGCTTCACTCAAAGCCTGGTTTTAAAGATTAAATGGCCAATATCTGGTATCCAGAGGAACATAAGGTCTCTAAGACCAGAGGACAAAACAGCAGGAATTCAGAAATTGTACTTGTTCAGTGAGAAAAATGGTACCTATAGCAATGCTTTAGACGTGTTAAAAGTATTATAAGTTACTATAGCATATATCTCAACTTTGTAGTCAGGTTAAAAGTGAGCTAAGTGGTTTAATAATTGCCCTTCCCCCTATAGCATAATATTTCTTTTGTTTTTTAAAAAAAAATATTCCCATGTTTTCACATATATATTTTTAATATGCATACACGTGTGTGTATGTGCAAGCTGTGCAAAAACTCAAGCAGCATCCAGTACATAAAATTATTATGCACCATAGTAAGCAAGGCAGTCCTGCTTAATCATGAGAACATCCACTGTCCAGTCAAATAAATAGGGAAATGGAAAATATATATAGTTAATTTTATCATTCCAGTCACTTACTACAAGTAAAATAGCAGCAAAAAAAACCCCAACATTTAGAGAGTTGATAGATTCCTTTAATCAAGGAATTAAAAACACCTGAACCACAAGCGGTATGGGGCAGAGTACAAAGCTGACTTGACAGAAAAGGTCATGCAGGCCCTGAATGCACAGGTAAATTGAGAAGGGATATTAGTTCATTACTCTGAGCTCCTGTAAGGCCAGAGCCTTTAGTCTTTCACACAGTTGCTCCTGCACTGAATCCAGTAATGTGCATTTGCTAAACCACATCTTCCACAGATGCAGTCAGTCTTGATTTAATACAACAGCGAGATTATGGAAAGAATTACAACTTCCCTGGTAATTAGCTCCAGTAGTTGATTACCACATTGCAATCGAGGAAGAAAAAAACAAAACAAATCTGATTCCAAGAAAAACTTGTCAGGCTTCAGTTTCCAGCTGCTGGATGCCACCAGATTGAAATGCTTTGGTGATCACTGGGTGGGTTTGTTGTTTTTTATTGGGTTTCCTGCTGTTAGTTTTATGTATATTCTGTCACTTCTCACTTTCCATTCTTCTTTGATGCCACAGTACTAAACAGTCTGATCCTTCTCTCATTACAATGAATTTTCATCTGCCTTCAAAAGTGTCAGACCTTCTTTTTAACTTTTAGATCATTAGAAGAAGTTACTGAGAACTCAGAGCCATATACCAGTATCACCATTCTCACTAGTGCTGTAAAGAGATGAATCACTTCTTGCTCCTACTTACCACACCCTTATTCAGCTGTCCTGCTGCAAAAACGGCGTAGCTGAGCCGTGGTAAACTTAATAGGACAATTCCATATAATCTCTCCTGGAGTCCTGGGGATTGATAACATCTACCAGACCAGGATCTTATAACACTTCTGGAAAAGAAAGGCCATTCTGGCATGCCCACTAATTTACTTGAATGGAAATTTGGAGGTGGGGGGAGATGGGGTGGTAGGGAGGAAGCAGCTATCTAACTTTCTCAAGTAAGGAAGCGCTTGATCTATGCTGTAAAATAAATTAACAGTAAGAGAGCTCTCTACAGTAGAGTCAACAAAGGTATATGAAAAAGGAAGAGAGCTCCTGAGCTGGGAGAGGTTAGGCTACCAGCAGTGCACTTCAGCATTGGCAAAGGGCCCATCAAATGCTCAGCTGCCACACTGAAACTAGTCTTACACAACGAATAATAAGAAGCATTTGAATTAGCTTTCTTCAAAAGACAGCAGAAGATTTCAGGCCAGATGGACTCACTTTGTCACCAGAGGAAGGCATGCAATGGGTCAAGCGGGAAGTGAGGAAGATCATTTTTACTCTAGTCCATAATCCACCTTGCAGGAGAAGGAATGACTGACATCCCAGACCCAGTGGGTACCATACACAAAACACAGTAACCCACCAGGCAAGCCGAGGACTGCATCGGGACAGGGTCAGGCACAGCATGTCACATCCTACAGAAACTAGCAAGGAGCAGCATCTCAGTAATTCTTCCTAATGAGGAATAGAAAGGAGCGACTTCCTCAGTGAAGAGAAATTCATCATCTGGCCTGCTAAGCCCGGGAGAGAACCTGAGAGAGTCAGGACAAGGGCTCCTATCACACACATCTCACAGATGGCCACCTTCTCCCTACTGGTCTTTGACCCCTGTATTTGGGCCAGCAGCAGTCTAATTCTGACAAAAACTGGTGCCAGCCCAGCACTGATGATCAAGTTTTCTACCTATCCTTCTGACCTGCCCCCTACAATGCCTGAGCAAAGCAAATTATAATTATCATTGCAACATCCTACAGATTCATTGGCACTGCCACAGAACAGCCTACTCAAGGCTATCATAGTGTTGTATAAACAGAAGAAAACCAGGCCTCAAAGAAAATGGTGCAGATGATACTATCTATTTTGCAGTTGGGAAAAGCAGAAGCAGAAGCTCAGCAAATGGATCTCATACAGAAAATTCACAGGTAGAGCTGCAAACAAAAGCTCAGCTCAGCCCTTGACTCTTATACATTGTCACTGCCTTCCTTTCTTGAAGTAATTTTGAGACAAAGAAAGCAATAAAGGATTTAAGCGCTTCGAAGTGACAAGAGATAATATTAATGCTTGTTAACCAAGTGTTTAAGGAAACTAAATAGCGCAGGAAGTCGCCTGCACAGAGTATATTTTATTTGAATTGACTTAATCTATTTTGTTTTATGAAACAGTTGTCTATATTAGAATAAACAAAGGAATTAATGCAGTGCCTTAATACCCTGGTAATCTCAAATTGCTCTTTACAATGTTTTTTTTTCTGTGGAACTTCAAAATCATTTCTAATAATGTGAAAAATGTTCCCAAGCAGAGTCAGTCTGCCTAAGCTTGTAGCTCCGTGCCTCCACTTGGGATTTGCTTCCTTTCCCATGTTATTACTGCAAACAGAATGTCTCCTAAACTAAGAAATCCAGCATGAAAAGATACTTCATTATTCTGTACGGTGATGAATACCAAATTTCCCTTGGGCTGTCAGGAAGTGGAAGGGTTTTTTATCTGTGTATCAAAACAGCAGTCAGATTTCATGAACCCTACTTACAGAGGATTTTTCCCCACCTCCTTGAAGTTCTTTACAATTACTAACATTTCAAGACAGGGAGCAGAAGCAACACCATTTAAGATAGTTCCATTTTAAAGATGTCATGGCCACTGTAAGCAATTTCTGTTGCCCAAGATAACTTATATGAGTTATTTTCAAATACTGTTTATCTATATTGGGACTTGAATGTGGTTTTAGATCACATTTTAGACAATTACTTGACCTGAAAGGCATTATGATGACCTTCCATTGAAGAATCAGCTTACTCACTGCTATTCACAGTGTTCGTTCACATGTTGGCTGACACAGGAAGTTTGGTTTTTTAAACTTGATTTTACTCATTCAACTTCTGCCCAAATACCATTTATGTCAATCAAAATAATTACACTCACATTTTCTTACCTTCACATTTATCTCTCACACAATGAGGGGAATAAACAAAAGTGACTTTTTAAACCTTCAGTTGTTTGCATTTGTCCAACTACTACACACTGAGAACATTTTCAGACAGGATTTCTAAATATTATCAGCATAATGATCACAGATTGGAGCCAGAAGAACACAAAGTATCAGAAAAACTTGGTAAATACAGGATAATGATCACCAGGAAAGTTTCCCCCGAAGCAAGTAAACAAGAAGTCAGCAGATAGTTTCTATGATTTATATTTCCTGTGTCAATTTGATAGAGACTAAGTGTATTGCTTCACAATAAATATATTTCAGTTCACAAGTCACAGTCACACAGGCACCTTAGATTCACATTGGGCTACAGAAAATACTACATCAGTATACTATCTCCTCTTCTTATCAGAGATTTTGCTCAAGAATAAGGACCTACATGGCACAGGAACATAAGCTTGCGGATCTGGCTTTGCTCATTTGTACCATGCTCCTAGTGCAAACAGATCGAGAAGGATCCTTCAACACAGAGCACTGTCATTAGAAGTCCTGCATTTCCCTGGGCCAGCTTCCTGCACTGTATCACTGCAATAGCTCATCTACCCTGCACCCTAGTAGATAGCCAAGACTTCTAAATGCATCAAGAATGTATATTTAAAAACAAACAAAAAAACCAAAAAAAAACAAACACCCATGTAGAAAGAGAAAATATGGACAGTGATAATTTATAAACAGATAACAAATAAAATAATCATGTCTCCCAAGATGTGAACATCTTTCTCATTCCAAAAAGGGAAAGTGAAATGCCATTATGAGTTTAGAGAGTAAAAGCTTCTGCAGAGTCACCGGAGAAAAGTATTATCTTGACATATGTTGAAGATAAACAAGACTATTTCTATTTATACCTTACACTCAGAAGCTCAAATAAGCAAGTTCTCAAAACTACAGTAAAACTTTACCTTTAATGAGAGTATTACAAAATTTTTAGATTAAGAAGTCCTCCAGCTTCCTGATATAAACAAACTTTCTTTGTGATTTAAGGAACTTGACATGCAAATACAGAATATTCAAGAAAAATACTACTACTTCAATAGCAGAGCAAACCTTCTATATCAATTAGATTAATGGAAGAAATGAGATCATTTCAGCACCCTTTAATCATCTGCTGAATATGAATCTATGGTGATTCGTGTCTCAGTGCATAAAATCCTAGCAAGTTCTCCCCTGATGTGAAAGGATATAACACATGCCTGTTCACCAGTGAGGTTCGAGTATTCTGAAAACGTGATCATGAACCATGGTGCCAAGTTTACCCTCTTTCAAAATTAATTAGAGATTAATTACTTAATATTATTTACAATAATAATATTATTATTTATATTTTTTTTCCTGGTGTTAACAGAGAAAGAAAAATCTCCTTCCCAACACACTCCCATTCCCTTTTAAAATGCGTATCGCTTACTTATCTCTTTAGTGAAAAATACTATTCCCTAACAACCTTTTCTAACATCTCTCATATATAATGGAATTCCCTAAAAATCAGTCTTGATACTTTACAATCACAGTGGTTAACGTAGCAAGACTTGTTCATGACATCCCTGCTGTCCTTCTCTATCTTGTTTCAGGCTTGTGACACATTAACATTAGACAGATATTTATCAGGATTCATTAGATATATTTGAAGTTCCCTTCCTATGCTCAAAGACCAGCAAAGAATGTATGGTGAAATACAGCATGACACACAATTATCAATCTAGCCACAGATATACATGACTTATTAAATTTCTTCCCAGCATGAAAGAATTACTTCAGGGATAACTCAGCTCTTTACTTGCAGGACCCCAACTCTTTGTATCCCTTAGTATCTATTTGTACATACTACATCATCATAATGTATTTTTGGTGTAAACCATTCCCAAAGTGCTACATGTGCCCTTCACAATTCAAATGGCTATGAATCCAAACACTTTCAGATGGAACTTTAAAAATCAACTTCTGTCTTTTACAAAAAAAAACAAACAAACAAACAAACAAACAAACAAACAAAAAACTAAAAGAACATGCCCTCAATTAGAGCACTTTTTATTTAAAGCAGAGCTCTGAAAATCTGTAGCATTTGGCCATCAGTCTCACAAAAAGAATCTGTTGAAAGATTTCCCCTTCCTGCTTTTAAGCAGACCAGAAATACACACCATCTGCTTTGTGGTATTTTAGTATTTCTAGTCTCTGTTGCATGAAAGTACATTAATATATTGAAGCATGTTACAACTAGTTTAGAAAAGGACATCGGTTCTTCCCATCCTCAAAAAGTATACCTGAATAAACCTATAAGTTTGTCTAATAGAAGAAAGCACCACCAAAGGATGACTTCAGAACTAAACCACTCAGTTTGCAAAGCTGCAAGCAGTACTCAAATCCCTGATCCTTCTAAACAATAGGAAATATGCCTTAGAGCTGAGGACCATTTGCAACCTTGATTGTTATGATAGCCCCAGGCTCTTGAACACTTTAAAAATCATTTCCCAGTTTAATGAACTGTTCATTCTACAGCAAAGTTACAACCATTTCTGGCAGAAACTCCTCAGCTACTGGAAGCACTGGAACTCTGCCTTTAAATGTAGCAAGGACAAGTCAAGCTGTGGAACATAATGTCTGAGGTAGGGAATCTCCAAAGTGACGCTATTTTGACAGCTTTGAGAATGCAACAGATAAGCCAGGGGCTACATGATTAAATGATGTCATGCCAGAATTATTACCACTGCATCACTAGAAACCCCTAGGTGTATGGTCTACTCAAAATTGAAAAAACACCTATAACTTCAAACAATTTGTTTATCAGTGAAGTACCAGCAGCTGACCAAAGGTAAGGATTAAAAGATTACCATTTGCAAACCTTCAAGTTGCAATTGAGTTGATCTTGGGACATCTCTAAATGTTTGGGCTGTCCCGGTCGCACAGAGAAGACCAAGAAGCACAAGTTAAAAGCTCTGTTGTGTTCTCCCTACATCACCATAAGCCTGGACTGAAATCCCAAGGACCATTCTTATGTCATACTCTTGCAAACACATATGGGACTGACAGTTCACACCCAACCAACATTATCTTTGAGCAACATGACCTAGTGGAAAGTGTCCCTGCCCACAGCAGCAGGGTTGGAACTAGATCATCTTTAAAGGTCCCTTCCAACCCAAACCATTCTACGATTGTATGAAGTACAGGAGCACACATGTGACTTTAGGCATGTAAAGACCACGCTTCATTTTTTCCTGTCAAAAGAAAACTCCTTCCTTTTTGACCATCAAGTCCAAATCCTCTATCAAAGTAGTAACAAACTCAAAACTTTAAAACTAGAGTCTGCTCCTCCAGAACCAAAGCAAAGGCAGGTCCATCAGGAGCCTCCCCACCACAGTTCCTTATCTGATTCCAGAGCCAGTCAAATGACCACCATCAGGGGGTTTTGTAGCACAAAGAAAAGTCTTGCAGCCTCACAGGTCTGATATTTTTCCTCCTTTCCTGGGAGCAGCAGAGTATGCTTGAGGTGCAGCCTGTGCAGCCTCCAACATTAATGTGCATTCACAGGCGGCACTTTGGGAAATGTCTTGTTGCAGCTCTTATTTCATGGAGCCGGTTTCTCTCTAGCACGGGGCTGGCTGGTTTCAGAGAAAGTGATAGGAACGCGACTGCCCTTTGACTGACTGTTTGTCAGAGAGGCTGACACATTTAGTTTTGAAACCTGCCAATATTTCACAGCCTCTGGAACAGACAAGCTGCCAGATTTCCTTTGGGAGAAAGAGGGGAGGTACATCCACTGAATGAAAATAACTAAAACAGGGCTGGCTCCAGACGCAAATAAGGAAATTTTGCACTAAGGAAGCACTACAGGACTTGCCTTACTGGTTTTAGGTGGAAAACAATTTTAGGATTTTGTCTTTACATTTAAGTGTAAGACTATTTTATAGGGTTAACTTGCCTAAAACCAGTAAACGACTGAAAATTTGCATAAGTACAAGATGCATAAAGAACACTTTCAATGCCTGAAAAATAACCGCAGGCACACAACTGTTACACAGACCAGCAGCCATCGCAAGCTCATAGTGATTAATGCAACATCAGCATTATTAAAAAAACAATTTGCAATGCTGCAAAATGTCACAGAACTTTGTGAATGGCTTGTCAAAAAGTGGTCACTATAATGGCTAGCTTATTTTAAGATTAATGACATATTATACATAATAGATCTATTTATATGGAAAAGCCAAAGCAGAATACTCAGTAGATGAAGAACTGTTATCTTTCTAATGAACGGTCAAATGAATCCTCCTTTTACTCTACATCTTTCTAGAGATTTCCATGCTCCAGCATGGAATTGTCCTCAACTCTGCAAGGATCCCAACCCACAGAAAGTCCTTCCAAGTCTTGGATTCAGGCAGAACAGAGTGTGAGCATGCAGCATAAAGCTCAGTCATACTGTCCAAAACCTTTTCACTGAGATTTGGCATCTTTAATCCTTGTCTTTCAAGGTATAGAGGGGTTCCAGAAATGGATTCATGCTTGAAAGAACCTTTCTTCCACAAACTGAAGCAGTTTGCACTTGACTAAACTGAAAAGCCTATGAGAGACCAGTTCTGCTTTGGCAGAAGGTTTTTCTCTGAGGTGTGGGGGGCATTAGGTTTGTTTCATTTTTTTTTTTTTTTTTTTTGTTACCAACATAGGAAACACGATTCAGATAAGAGTGGATATGCTTTCCCTGTATATTTTGATTGCAAAACCTATTTCTGTCACCTGTAACTTTGTCAAGCTGAAGTTTATCAGCATGATGCAGAAACCTGACATAGCTGTTTCAGGTTTTTTGACAGAACCAACTGAAATGTTACATTGGTTTCAGAGAAAAAGGTGGGAGAAGAAGCCACACATTGGTGCAGAAAAATAATTTCAGCAGGTGTTTTAGAACAACGTTTTGAAAAGCAAGCCTCCACATTCATCATAAGGGTCACCTTTCTTGTCAGGGAATTGGCTTGTGGGGAATATTCTTGAAGTAGGAAAAAAAATAAACCCACAAAGATAACCAAGAGATGAGCTACTGAAAGAAATAATCACACCGATGCTTACTGCAGCCTTTCAAAAACTGTATGATAACTCACAGCTCCTCCACTCTAATAAAACTACATGAGCACCAACCTTGTGAACTAACTATGCACCAGCCCAGACGGTTGGGAGCGAAGCAGTTGCCAGGCACAGGATATCATGAGTCTACTCCAAGGGTTTCTGCTGAACATAGGAACAGGAACCATTTTTTCACTCTTTATGTAAAAATAAAGGTTTTAATGGTGAAGGTTTGAATACCAACAGAAATAGCTAGAAAAGAAACTGGTGCATCAGGAGATAGGTTTGCTGCTGGGGCTGTACATTTAGAAAATCTGCACGGGACAAAATCTACTACAGTGGAGTGCCGCTGGCATCCCTATACACTTAACGCAATCACCCAGCACTGTGTGAGGAGAGAGGGCTAACATGCACCATCCGGTTAATTTCCACAGACCTCCAAGAGAAAGGAATGTTTTTATCTATTCAAACTCTTTGCTGGGGGAGAGAAAAAGAGGAACGCAGTGGAAGGCCAAAATATTCTACCTGAAACACTAAATGTTAGGCAGCTAAACAAATGGCTTCCCTCTTGTAGCCATAGATGATTTCCATTAAACAAGCAGGAATAATTCTCTTATGAAGCAGGGTAACCTACTTGGCTGACTGCCCCCACATTGATTCAGGTATGAAATGCTGGATACTCTGAAGAGGACAAACCCTTTGTTCAAGGAAGCCTAAAGTACTCTGAATTATTCAAATTGCTGGCCAGATTACTTATAGGTTTGTAGGCATGCTCCCCCAGTGTTACAGCTGTAACCTCTACTAATACAGCTCTTAAGTCTTTTGAAACCCTGGGGACTTGCACAAAGGACTAAGACCTCCCTTCCTCATAGTGGTAGAATTACCAAAATAATTTCAGGACAAACAAGTAAAGGGCAGTCCAGGAGCGGAAAACCATACTTTTCTGTCTGCAGACCAGGGGTTTGAAAGGATGCAGGTGCTAAAGAGAGCCACATAATGGGGGTAGTAAGCATTCCTATACGGTAGGATACAGTGGTAAGAGAGAGAGGAGAGATAAATATCATTTCATTTGTTCTAAATCAATACATAATTTCAAGAAGATTCACATTTGTATCTGAATACAATATTTACATTGTCAGTAAGAGTATTTTCTCGACAGATGTCTTATTGTAAATCCTGATCTGATTCAATCTGCAATCACTGGGGCTATTCACATGCTAAAACACTATGATGGATGGTGCGTTTTAAAGAGTAATTCAAATGGGAAATAAAATACTTAGTTTTGAGTCAGAAAGGCTACATTACATACACAAGAAATACTAAGACTGAAAAACAAGCACTGTTATGAATGGAAAGACTCCATGTAGCTTTTCCTGGCCTCTAGCTTACCACTGAGTCCCTAAAGCTTTCCCGAGCAAAAGACGCGACTCTCTTACCATGATAAAAACATAACAGAATTCAGGATTATGCCTCACTGCTATGAGTATGCTGATGTTGACTAGGAATCTTATAATTATTTTTATGTTTTAGAGCCTTGGCATGTGGCTGAGATAACCAGGTACTTCAGGAACGGTCATGCCTGAGATGAGGACCTTGGGTCTGAGGCACTTGTGGATCTCTTGAACTCACTATCTCAGCTCACAACCCACATGCTGCAAATACTTTGCAGTGAAAATTTAGGATAGCATCCAACCTGAAAAATAGTTGCAAACGCAAACAATAAACTTCTGGGAAAGAAAACAGATTAACTTCAAGGTTACTGCAAGTCTGTGAAGGACATAAAACAAACATGTCATAACCAAGCCCACAGAAGACAAGTGTACAAGGTCATGCTTCTACATTCAGGGCACAGTGTTCAAACCAGAAAATGAAACTTTCTGCTTTGTTGAAGGCTAATACACATCTGCTTTGAAAAATTAACTCCAAAAATATTGTTCACACATGAATACAGAGAAAATATTTTGCATTGAAAATACTCAAAACGTCCAACAGAAATTAGGCTGAGAAGGAAAGTACTAGTGAAACTAACCTGAAAGTTCCTAACTTTTTTTTTTTTTTTCAATTTTAATCTTTTGATGGGATTTCTATGTCTTTTCAATTTACCAGTCAAATCTAAATAGCATGCAGATCACTTCTTAGGTCTCCCAGCAAAGAATACTGTAATATTCAAGGAAAACAGGATGCACTTTTTTCCTACCTTGATCTTCAAAAATATTTGCTCGGCATTTTGTGCATTAAGTCAGGGCACCTCAGGTTCAAAACATGCTTACAGACAACCTAACACAGGATCAAATCCTGCCAGAAAATATCTCTCAAATGGAATGAGCTTTGTATGAGGAGCAAAAATATGAGTCCCAGAGGTCACTCATAGCAGTGGCAATGCAACTAGAAGATGTTGCATTTATGAAGAAAGATTACAAGCATTTTATATGTAGAAGAATTTCCCCAGGTGCTTCCCTACCAAAAGCACAGTGATGAAGATAGGTAGTGATTTGGTTTCCGTAGAAAGCACTAGGGTCCTACAGTAGGGCATTGACAGGGGCACACAGAAAGGCAGTGCAGAGCCTTGCCTAGGTCCACAGGAGTGAGAGGCCACAACAAAATTCAAGTCAGCCCTCTCATTCTAGCACCACACATCACACAGCTAACAGCAAAGCACGAGCTTGTCTGGCTGTAATACAATAATGTGTCATTTTCCCCACCATACTAGATACCGGTCTACTCTGTAGCCAACTATTCTATAACAGTATTGACTGCTTGGGTCCGTGGACTAAACTCCAGTAGCATACTCGTAGGAAGATCACTCTTTCAACAGAAAAATCATCAGGAGTAAACCAATAACCCAAATTCACCCTAACACCAAGCGATCAATTGAGCTTGTCGTCTTCCCATTTCCATGAATATGAACTTCAGCTTCTTAACATAGGCCAGGGTGCTGCTTGAGTCCTGTAGCTTTATTATGTAATGAACAAATGAGAGGGAGTAATATTAGATATTGATCAAGTGCTATGGGTATCGATCGGTGTCTGGCACAAGCCCCAGCTTGAGATTTGCTCTGCAAAGTCTGCTGTAGGCACAAGCCTCCTCTACAGGGCCTTTTTGACCAGCGACTATCTGAACTTCCCACATTCCAAGGCTGTTACTTCCCAAGGCTCAAAACTTACTATTTCCTTTACCCTGGAACCTTCCCAGAGATGTTCAAGAGAGCTATTACTCAGGGACTATTCTTATCTGTCGGATCTTCGCTCTCTAACAAGGAGAGAGCAGCACAGCAGCATCCAGGGCAGCTATGCACATTGTGCTATGCTGACACAATTATGTTGCAGACACTGCAATTCCACACAAGCTGAATATTCAACCCTTACTGCTGCTGCTGGCTTTTTAATAATAGACGTTTCAGAAAATCATTGTTATCTCCAGTTTATCATCTCAAACTTGGTGACAAGGAAGTTGTTTTGAAAAGACTCGCTAGAATAAAATTATTCCATGGAGGCCCACAGCTGCAGGCTGTCATGTATGTTGAAGTCATTATATACTCATAATGACATCTGTGAACACTGTATTAGACTGTAATCAGTCATAATGTAGCATAAGGACTATAGCTAGGAAGTGATTTTCACATCAGAAATGGCATTGCAGTACGTCACTTAAAAATACCCACCCTGAAAATAGGGTGCCAAGCCTTCTGTTTAGCTGAGGGGCAGTGAGTCAGGCATCAAAGCAGCCTGTGGCAAGGAGAAAGCTAGTCCCTCATTTGGCAAAAGACTTAGCTAACAGAATAAGTATTAAGTGTAGGTTGAATTCTGCTCTCTGGAGCCTCAGAACCTCACTCTCAGCTTTTCTCTGGACCAAAGATCTGGAATCCTTTTCAAGAAGTTTTGAACAGTCTTTCCTCCTAAGGCAAGTAAGGGAGAAAAGGGTAAAGGCAGGATAGATTTTTAAATAGCAAACATCACGCAGCCTTTCACTAAGCAAGGGCCATGACTGAGGCATGGGTCAGGTGGTGCAAGACTGAGACATGATTCAATTTCTTCTTCCTAAGATTTGAAATGCCACTTCCAACCTCCCAAAACTATTTTCTGCCATCAGGTCTCTGATGGGAAAGTAAGAGAGGAACCACTGATATTCAGGATCTGCTCTGAAACAACGTTTCTCCAGAGACCCAGAGCAGTCATACAAAATAATTAATTTCTGCCCACAATTCAGGGGAGTTACTGTAGAAGCAGAACCAAAGCTCCCCCTTTTCCTGTTACACACACTGGGCATCACGTATTTTTTTCTAATCCCCATAAGCGACATCCTCACAGATCTAAGCTCAGGGTGGGAGTAGCTCATATACTCATGGGGGTTCCAACTTTACCTTATGCTCTTTTCTCCTTAATAGTCTAAGATACTAGCTAACCTTGAACTTGGAAATACGCATGTATTGATCAAAAATATTTTAAGGCTGCTGTTACAACCAAACCACAACAATTGTGATACCAACAGATAAGACAGGGAAGTGATTTTCACAAGTTGACTGGGCATGGTAAAGTGAAATATAGCCACGAACAGAGTAATAGTTCCACTCTTATGAATAAACATATTCATTTATTTTGATTTCAATATGTGCATGAATCTCTTATAATCTAATAGAAACGCCAAGAGACATTTTTGTTGTATGTTTGGATGTCTATTAGTGAGTGAGAGAGCACCAGGCTACATTTTGCTCATCTAATACATTTAAGTGCTTGAATGACTGTCCCTGCAACCCGTAGGTTTCCACACAGCCCACTGTGGTTCAAAGCGGTCAGCCAAGATTTGACTCATGCACATCTTAAACATCTAGGAGTCGTTCCTTCTCTTCCCTGCTCTGCTATGGTTCTGCTAAAATAAAACAAATGTTTTTCACCTCATGTTTAAATTCAAATCTGCGGAACATCTGACTCACTTGAAAGAAAGTGTCACAAATTGCATTATAGCAGAACATCTTATGATGGAAACCCTTGTTGAAGGTTTTATTAAAATATCACAAAAAGAACAGACATCCTAAAGTATCTCCTGGCATTGAAGAAAGAATTCTATCCCTGCAATACAATTCTGGAGAAGGGTTCAAAACCCCTCTTTAAAAAACAGATAATTCCTTTAAAATATGCACATTTCTAATGTAATTTATGTAGAAAACCTTACTGGTTTCATTCCTGTTAAATGCCCTAGGAGTCTCCGTAATGGAATTAATTTCAGAAGAAAAAATACCATTTAAATTTATTTGATCCCATGAATTAATAAAACCATTTTCTGACCTAAATTAGAAAGCATTGGGCTAGCCAAAAATGAAAACACAACTTCTCTGAGATTTTTTCACTCACTTCTAAATTATACAGGTAGTTTAATTAGGCCTAAAACATTAGACATGAAGTTCAGCTCAGACCCATATCACTTCATTCACATAAACACTAGGATGTCCAGTATCTTGAAATGGCTCTAAATTCAATTTCTTCTTCTGGAATAGTGAATATAAAAGTATTCTATAAACTGTGTGTATTTACAAATAAACAGAAATGCAGCACTGCTTCTACTACAATTAATAGAAAATCTCCAAAATTGTGTCTTCTACATTGAGGAGAATTTAAAACTATGCAGTAATCCTAAAAACAACTATTCAGTCAAGTATGGGGAAAGAGGTGAAACTTAATAGCTCTCAAAACAAGCTCTGCAAATCAGTTTAACAACACTTGTTAATCCAGAGATTAACAGATTCAATAAATGAGGTTTGCTTTGCATTTACATCTTAAGTGAGAAGAAAAATAACAGGAACTCTAAAATTAAAAGTAAAGCCCCAAATATCTTAGATGAATTATCATGTAAAACCTCAGGATGCACAGCCATAATAAAGTAGTTATACTTCATTCTGGAAAAATCTCAAGACAATAAATCATATTTCTGAAGAACAGTATCACCTGTTTCTACTGAGTTAAAATTTTCAACCTCTTAATTATTCTCTCTTAAAAATTTTATATTTATGTACATATATATGGATATATATTATAAATGCATATATATATATTAGTATATATATGAGCCTTTTTCACACCCTCTCATTTGCAAGCCATTAATATGTATGTCATACGGAAGGAATACATATCATAGCCACACACCTACTGAGACCTGGACAAGGCTGTGGGAGAAGCTAGTCTTGTAGTTGTTTTAAGAAGTCAGTCCTGAGACATAGGTGCCAGGCTGGTGGTTCCTCAGGAGCTCTGCGTGCTTCCCCTTGGTGCACCAGGAACCTCCTGCCAAGTCTGGTGAAACACATTGTGCCTCAATTTCTCTGACCATAATTCTGTATCTGTATTGCCTTGACCTTGTTCTCAACCTTGATGGCACAATATTGTCTCAGTAACAACTGTGCACATAAATGACACAGTGTAACAGAACCTCAATCTATTTAGGATCAATAAGAAGCAGTCTTGTGTCTTCGATGTCCACATTTCATAGTGGGGAGATAAAAGGAGAGCACCAGAGCTCATGGAAGCACAGACTTAAAGAATACATTACTGTCATACAGCCTCCAAGCTCCTTAGAGGAAAGAAACAGGCAATTTTCTGCAGAATGGAAGGGTGAGCTTTGCAGATGCAGTTCCCAAGGAAGGATCTGGGTAATATTCGGATGTAACGTTGTATCATTTCTGTAAAATACCTAGTTAATGGTGGATACCGGAAAGTGATGTATTATTAGAGTAAGTGGTCTTACCGCAGTTAGGAATTTCCCTGTAAAAGTATTTTACAAGGATGAGCATAAGCATTTAAGTCTTACTGGTTTCACCAGGGATGGATCTTATTGTAAATATTACCATTATGTCAGCCAATACAAGATGCTATTCCTGTAGGAATACTAGGAATAAGGAATATAATTAATAAGATGGGGAAAGTTAATTCTCCTCTTCATCACTTCTATTTCTTCATTTACAGTAATAGCTCCTACTCTTATGGTCCTGATATTTTATGTAACATGGGAGTATTTTTACACAGCTTCTTGCCTATTGTATTTCAGGAGGGAATGAAGAGAGTCCTAGTCATAAGTTAAATATGCTGTGATTCCAAGATGTAGAAACAGAAGCTATTTTACATTAAGCAGGAGGTAACCAAAGTAGATGGTATTCTGCAAACATTAAATTGGAGGGTAATTTATCAGCAACTTCCACCCTGTGAATGCACATGTACGTAAAGGTATAGTGAAACCTTCTGAACATCATAAAGCAAAGAACTGACCTTGGAAACGTTAAATTTTTAAAAATCAATTACTACCAACCAGAATTATTCTTCAATACTGCTGAATTCATGACTCTAAAAGGCATGTACTTTTGTATCTGAATATTTTAGATGGCTGACAGAAGAAAACATGGGATTTATCAGGCAGGTATGGGCTTTTATACCTTGCTACATGCTAGTCAAGAGACATTTTTACTTACAGGACTTCAGTTAAGATATGAAAGATCATGCTCAAGAGCATATGCTGCAATATTTCATTAGGAGAACAGCAGTCAAAGTTTCTTTAACTCGTGACCCACTTGCCTTTCATTAGAAGAAAAGGCTCTGGTGGAGCTAGGGAGTATGTGAACACACTAAAACCTCAATTAAATAGAATTTCTTCACCAATAGCAAGTAAATTTAATGACACCAAGAAAGAGCAAATGGTATGACTAACCAGAGTAAGAGTGTGCTGTAACTCACAGGCAAGAGCAGCTTAAACATAGAGGCTATAGCAAAATCTTCCCTCCCCTTCCACACTGGATTTGACAGTCTCCAAAATTCACTGGGGCTTCATGCATTTTCTCATTTCATGTCCAATCCCTTGGACCACCTGACAAGATCTTCCCCATCAAAAGGCATCAAGCTTTTTAATCTGCTCAGTTTTAAGCCAGAAAAACACATTTTCCAGGTTCTGAACATGTTTCTGGCAACTGTAGTGTGTAAGCAGACCCCAGGAAGCTTGAGAGGAAAAAACAAAACAAAACAAAACCAACAAAAAAAAAACCCAAAAACACAAAAAAAACAATCAAACAAAAATAAAAGCCATCAGGCAAATATTACTAATAAATGGGAAAATACATAGATTTACTTTAATGGTTGTTTTAATGATATGTTATCTGTACTACTGTTCTTACACCATGAAGTCCCCAGGACAGCTTATTTTGCGGAACAATAGGTAGAGTTCTGGAATCTTGTCCATTACAAACTCTTCTTTTGCTCAATCAGCTGCTGGCTTTTAGAATTACACATTAATAACAGAGATATGTGCCAGTCTTCAAGTATCTAGACATAATTCCTGAGACACTCAGAAACATCTGTTCTCAAATGATATACTGATTATCTGCTTGTCATTAAATTCTGTCACAGATAATCAGGTATCTAATGGTACTGTATTGTTCCTCTTCTGTTTCTTATATACCAGTTTATATTTTCATGGTGGAAACATAATTTCCACTGGTATTCTTCCAAGTCATGTCTTGGCTTTTTGGAGTGTGCTCACCAGCATCCCTCTTGGTTTGCTTTAATTTGCACTCTTATCGGCACCCAACAGAAGACATGCTGCTATGACAGTAATTGTCATAACATCACACTTGACAATCATGTGTGTGCGCGTGTAGGCACTTATATATATATACAGGGAGAAAGAGAGAGATGGTAGGATGCATAGATTCCCTTACAATATTTGTACATTTCCATTTCAAGGACCGAATATATATATACTCCAAACCTAATTTAGAGTACTATTTTTAAAAGGCACCAGGTTGAAAATGTTGTGGAAGATCATTTTCAATTTATATAGGATATCAACAACACTGCCTTGGAAGACACTGGGGCATATTTCTCATTAATCTGATGCACAACTATCACCTTGTGAGTACAGTTCATACCTGTGAGATCAGTCTCTGGTTTTATAAATTCCTTAAATCCAGCTATAAGTTAGACCTCTCACCCTGGCAATCCAGTTGCATTTTTTCTGCTTATATATATATATATATATATATATATACACATAAACTACCAGCTAAAATTATTCATTGCAAAGTTAATAGCTAAAAGCGGAGATAAATAGGAAGCATAACGGCAGTGTTGAAAACGTATCTCAGTAAGGCAGTAATACAATGTTTTGTTACAGTCAGTTAAAAAGATGTATAGAATTCACCTGCAATGATGTGCTGCTTATTGTCCCTTCTGTGTTATTTTGTCTGTTTTCAGCAAGTCACTGCAGTAACAGAAAGACCTGTAGAGTTAACAATGTCCACAGTGCCACATTAGTGCTTGATTGTTCTGGTAATGCCCATCTGTATCCCGTACTGCTCCAGTTCAATGGCTCCTGTAATAGGATATGAGATTTTGATAACGCAGCCAACTATTCCAGTCACATCTCAGATTCACACTTTGTGCAACTCCATTTTATACATAGTTTGAAAATATAATGGGATAAACTGCAAACTTGCAGTCATGCAAAACATATATTCACGATTAATTTGCAGCCTGGATTTCATTGTGTTCTCTCAAGTCTTTAAGGTTAAGGAGGAGAAGCCTGTTAGTTCCACAAGGCGTGTTTTTCTACAGTTGCTATCACCATGACTTGTAGCAGAGTATGTATAATCTGTAGTGCTTGAAGAAACTTCTCTTTTGTAGTCTGAAGAGTTGCTCATAAAGAAAATCTGGCTGATAATTGCATAAGATTAAAGAGAAATTTGTAATTCCCATTTATTTATAGTCAACTATCAATTGGAAGTGACCTACATTCAGTGTTAGGACCAATATTCCACCAAAAAGCACAGATCAATCTACAGCAGCTGTGCATAACTGTTTTAATTCAGTTTTTAAAATGTTAACTTGATATTTGCATGGAATGCAAAACTTGTCCAAATCCAAATTCTGCGTTCAACTATATAGAATAAACAGGTAAAATGTTGCCATGGAAACATAATATTAACAAGATTCAGAGTCAATCTACAGTTCACAGAAAAGACAGCATTTCTTTTTAATTGCTGCAGCCAGTAAGCGAACACTGCTTCTGAAGATACAGTCAAGAATATTTAAGTGAGTGTCATCATGAAGCAGTTGTTTCCCACTTACTCTTGCGCTTCTTCCAGCTGTGCAGCTTCTTCTGCACAACCAGTCACCGCAACTCCCACGTGTTCCCGATGCCGATCAGTACCCAGAGCTGCCAAGAGCTGGCATTTATCCCTGCTGCAGCACAACTCACACCCCTGACACGGGGGTAAGACCTCTGCTAAAGAGTTCTGGCACACAAGAGTCTCAGGGTAGTTGCTTTAAGCATCCAATGTGGTGCTTCCCAAATACCACCTGCTGCAGCTAAACTTTTTGCTCCATAAAGAAAGGCAGCCTGAGGCAAAGGCCCACATGAAGAATTTCAGTCCAAGCAGCTCATGTTTGGCAGCGTGAGAAAAAGCTGAAACCCAAATCTTGTCATGCTAAGTGTCAGGAAACTTTAACAGAGTGACACAAACACTTCTGTCTATAATAAGCACATGTAGAAATGCAGAACTGAGACAGTATTCTTCTGCAGGGTCAGCACACGGACAGAGGGTTTTGCAGGATCACCCCTGACAAGAAGTAGTTGGAAAATTATAAGAAGCAGCTGAGAGAAAAGAACATGAAGGTTGAAATGCTGAAATTAAGTTGAAAATGGGGGAGTATAAATTTGAAATGTCACAGGACGAAGGAATGAGGTTATGAAGCACTGTTGTGTTAGCCGCCTCTGACAAGGCGCACCCCGGCCTCTCCTGTGGGCAGCACTGCCAGCAGCGGACTGCTGCCTCTGTTCCAGCACAGCTGCCAGGTGTCCCTTCCCAAGCATTAGCTGTGCTCCAACCAGCCTGTCTCAAACCTGCAGACTTTCTACCCAGCAGACAAGGCAAATTCTCCGTGCTTCTACAGGCATGAAAAATCCCTGCGTCATCCTCCAGGCAAACTTTTCAGTTCCGTGCCCATTAAGCATTTATGGGTGTTTGTAAATACACATGTGTGCACACGGGCTTCTGCTATAACTGAAAAATCTTCCCTGGAAAGACTCAGGGCCTGCTTATTTGCTTTTTAGCTGGCAATTAGTGAGAACATGCTTGATTCACCATGAACATGCACCAGAGGACAATAAAGCCCTGGGAACATGAAATCCTTTTCCCACTGCCATTCTCTTCTGGTACGGGATTAAAACATTAACAGCCTCAGAGACTGGTGTGTCCTGAAAACTGTGGCAACCAGTTCTGGATACAGCGGTGAATAAGGACAACGAAAATTTGTTTGCAACACAATTCACAGGTAAAATTTGGGGAGTTTATGATGTTTTCACTATTTCTTGAATTTCACTATGGCTATTGGGACACAAACTATATGGTCTGCACAATGATTTCTGTTCAATTATTCCTAGAGCCTTCATTAAATACAGTCATGCCCAAAAGTAGAAGATTATATTTCATATGGTTTATATGTAATTTTTCCTAGAAGACACACTATTTCAAATGGAACAGGAAAGTGTCATAGTTCATTCATTGTTAAGTGACATACTAGAATTATATACATTTATTCTAATGGTCTGGCAAATGTTCTTGTTTTTCCATATAGCTCTGACAGGTTTAATTATTAGAATTTCCTAGAACTCCATTATGATGTTATATAATTGATTTTTACCTTTAGTTTTCCAGTTTCCATTACTGGACCGTGATGTGGCATTACACTGTAAATGAAGTCCTAAGGTCACTACTCATTAATCTATCACTAGACATAGTCCACACGCCTAGGTAAAGTTTAGGTACATTCTTTTCTTGTTTCAAGTTGATAATGAAGGCCAAGAAACATTGCTACATTCATGGAATCACACAGACAGGTTGCCGTATGACTGAAGAGACCAGGAAATATCAACATTGCAAATATATGCCAGAACATGCACCCATGGGTGTTGGTAACATCATAATTTATGTATCACTAAAAGTTTTATCCTTAAGATCTAGTCTGATACTCTACACAAAAAAGGAAAGAGAAAAAAAAAAAAAGAGTTTATTTCAGCCAAGTTTGCTGTCAGACACTCCAGCATCTGCTGACTGCCAACATCAATTTTCAATACTTTGTTTTGGTACAGAAAGCATGTATTACTTTTTCCTTAAGGTAAAGGCTTAAATTTTAAATCACATTTCCAGGATGAGAAAAGAAGAACTGCATGTCTCTGCCCTTCAACTTTTTCTGCCCCCACCCAATACTGATTTAAAATGTGTGAGTGAATCCAAGTGTTCCCCACTGAAAAGATCCAAGAGGTTTAAAAAAAACTAAGAAAAAACACACACACAAATCGCACAGGTGCACTTACGTATGAAAATACCATAGCCTTGTAGAAGACTGTAGGATGTCCCTGCTCTCACAGCCCCGCTCTTTCTATGCCACACTCGGGAAGGGTCTAAGCATTTCTCAAGTCTGAAGAGGCAGCTCTGCAGTATGACCCACATTAGTGAGTGGTCAACCAGTAAAAAGAGCCAAACAGGAAAGCCTGAGAGCAGCTGTACCAAGCCAATTTTGAGCAGGACAAAATTCCAGCAATAATATAATCTTTTAATAGTGCACATTAAAGCTGTACCAGTCTCCAGGAAGACAGACACTAAGGCAGGGAACAGACTGTGAACCCCTCAGTCAAACTGGTGAGGGTTATTAGACATGCAGATGCCAGATGTGCAAGAGCTTAATTCCATTCTGTACCCAAGATACCAAACTGGTGCCCCAGGCAGGGCTAGAGAGTATCAGGTGCCTGCAGAAGCCAAGAAGAAAATAAAAGGCTAAGAATCATCTGCTCCCATCGTTATCTAATCGTGGGAAAATGGTCTGCATTTTATTTATTTTAGAAGTTATTTTATGCCCAATAACTCCAAGTCTATCTCTGCTAACATGCTAGAGGGAAAAAGCATATGCATTGCTGTACGTCTTGTAAAGGAGTTTATTGCACAGTGATTTTCCAAACTGTGTAGCGGTACAAAGGCAAGCAGAGTGCAAATTGACCTTAAAAAGCAGTGAAATCTTCCTTCTCGGTTTTAATTGCCCTTGTACTCAAGCACAAGCTATTTCACGATGCAAATTTTTCCTCAGAAGTGGTGACTGTAAACAGATGTCCTTTTGGCAGCCCCCAATTACTGTCTAACTGAGGTATTCTGGACTGATAAATGCATCATATGACCATGCTCATCACAGTACCTAACCACATTCTTTGCTTTTGCTAGAAAATAAATCAGGAGCTTCACCAGGATTCAGAGTTTATCATTATAAGCTGGACAGTCAGTTAAGCAGGACTTTCACATGCTTTTACAGATTGTATTCGAGTATATCACGCTTCTGAGCTGTACACTGAATTTTCCCAGAAATTTCAGTGCTTCATAGGTACAGGTTTTTGCACTGAAGGAAAATGTATAGACAGAAGACTTCCTTGCAGTATGCAAGTGTTTAATCAACAACTAGCAACATCCTTAAACCTGAAAAGCTGTCTTGCTTCTGCAGAGCAGATTGCAACAATCCATGAGGAAAGATGTGAAACTAACGGAAAGGGATTCATTGCTAATGAAGAAAAACTACCAAGATTAGCTGAAAGCTTCTGAAGCAAGTTAAGCTGTAGCTTAAGAAAACCTCAGATTTCATGGACCTCAACAAAAGCTGTACTCTCAGAGATCATACAGAGTTTAGATTGCAGCCTGATATTCACAGTAATCCCTAAACTACAATATAAAATCAATGTGAGGAAACTCATGAACACTGAGTATCTGCATCCATGATCTATAATTAAGTACTATACCATATTCACTCACCTCTGGTTAGAATGAGTTCAAATAATAAATAAATTTAGAAAACCAGCCTTGCTACATTCTCTAAAAAAATTCTCAAATTTTCAGTGATGCTGAGAACTAGTAAATTTAATCTGACAAGAAGTATCAATTGTGTGTTTTCACCTAACTGCTCCTTACAGACCACTTGTCCTTCCCTACATTTTGTGCATTTTATGCACCCAAGTAGAGGGAAAAATTCAAGTTCATTATTATTTCACTGCTAGTATTCTACTATGCACACATATAAAATATCTTTTGTCTAAAGTTAAGGATTTAAGAGCTAGTTTTCAAAATTTTCCAAAACCAGACACTGTCTAGAAATTTTTTTGTCATATGTTTCCAGACAGGTACAAATCTGAGATTCTTATCAGATGTAACTCTTGAGATACAGAGCTATAAAAAGACACAAAACACTAAGTCACTAAATTGTGCTCACTCTATGCAACTGTGTCTTTTCTCTTGGCCCACAATAAATTACAATAATTAAGACCCTGATTTAACAACAGTCAGGAAGGATCCTTATATTTTCCTACCATAAACTCTGATGGAACTACTAAGAAAGTACTGAGGTGAGAAAGAATTTATGTCTTAAGATTTCACGATCTCTGTGGTGGGAATCAACGTCCTCGTATATAAATAAAATGTTATGAATAAAACTCAGAGTCGCACTGTTTGTTAAATCCTTACACCAGTACTCAGAGCTTGTGTCTCGAGTAACCATGCTTTGGATGGAAGGCTGTACACACATGGTTGTTCTTGAACCCCCCGGGAATGAAGGGGCCAGAACAAAGCAGCGAAGGATCCAAAACCAGCACTGTTGCCAACTTCAAAATACTCGGTGCACCTACAGTGTAGCAGAGTCTGCCTGCTTCTGGCGGCTGACCACTTATTGGATGGATTATACGTATTTTATACACCACTTGAATGGCCCTGAAGAGGACAGGACAGATGTGGAAACGCTCCCTTCCAGCCCGACCTGCTGTTCTGTAAGTGACAGGACTCCATAAGCACATTCCCCTGTACTGCAGGTGGCATTTACACAGAGACAAGAACTTTTCTACAACCAGGAATTGATTTTCCCCTTTAATTTACTACTCAGAGAGGATGGCAGCATGCAACAATACAGCCAGGGAAGAAACAGTGTAAGCGGGACTGACTCAGTAGAACTGCCGTGGAGAGCGTCAGAGCTGGAGGCTTGCTAACCAAACCCGACGGACACCCGCTGCACATCACCGCCTGCCAGGACGGCGCCGGCTCGCGGAAATCAGTGACAGCCTTCGTATCGATTAGCTTCAGTCCTTTCCCACTGATATTAAAACTGATGGCTAACAGCCACAGAGTAACATGTCAGGGACACAAAGACGTATATAAACATCCAGACACGCTGCAATTACTCTTCCAGCAGACAGCCTGGCACTAAGCTGTTCCATGCCTTTCCTGGAAAAGGCTTCATGTCTCTGGTGCTTTAAAAGCTGCCTATGGCAAAAGCAAGTACTGCTAATCCCCAAACCACAGCTATGACTGAGTCACAGCCACTGTTACAGACACTTGTCTTTCATTGAAGAAAGATTCTTAAATTTAAAATTCAAATGAGTATTTTTATTAGCTGGAAGAGAGGTATGATAAGTAACTGAACATTCTCAAGTTAAATTGCAACTATAATTTCATCATTAATGAGTTTCATTTTTAAGTAATTAAATGAGCATGATAACTTTTTAAACTATCAGTCAGAAATGGATTCTCTCTGTAGGCTTACACAAAACAGCAATAATATGAATCCTCCATTATCACTAAGTTCCCACATTCAAAAGTCAACACTACAATTGCTGTCCCTCTTTAGACCTCTTACTAGATAGTCTTTTGTAGTGGCGTAACAATGTAAAGTGTTTCAGAAGACAGAGGTATTGAAAAAGACATTTATGGGGCAGACTGAGTACATGTAAAAACTAATTTTCACCCTGCAAGTGAAAGTCCTCAACCTATGAGTCGCTTGGCCAGGGTTCTTGAAGCAATTTCCCTTGTACCTGCATTATCCTGAACACACAATAGTACAAGGTAAAAACTGCCTCTTTTTCCCCGCTGCAGTCTTTGTCAGTTATTCAGAAAAGCCTTCTGACACTTCCAGAAGTCTAGCAGATAGTAGCATCTTCATTTTTATTCAAAGTCACACTGCTGATAATATCAAAACAAAACAGTAAATTGAAGGTGTGGTTGTAGAGCTGGGAAATACAGGAAATTTTTGTGTCAATAGTACCACCTGCTGGATCTCGAGAAGATAAGAGAGTTAGAGACTAATCAACATTGACATAAGTCATACTAAGATGCTATTCAACACTCTTGCACAAATGCTCCCATAACTAAACCGTTACAAATGAACCAATAACAAACTGCCAGATCTTCTAATGAGCTGCCAAAAACCTGCAGAAAGATCACTGAAATTTTCAGTATGTGTTTCTTGTTAAATAAGATATTCAAAACTCAGTACACACAATTTATCACGTGAATAAAAAACTTAAAATCAGGCAGCCCAGCAGCCCCATTTATAAAGCAATGTGCTACTACTATTAATGTCAGTGTTAATTATGTTGTGGTTTGCTTTTTTTTTTAGGTTGATTACATAACTAATGTGTTATTCCACTACAGTATTATCTGGCAGTGTGGGGGAAGTGGACAAAAATGCTCCCAAGGCACTAACACAAACAAACAAAACCCCCCTATCATGTTACTACTGAGCTACCAGGCATTAATATTTCTGATATCACAGCATCAAGAAATACTTAGCATGCAGTTAATCAAAGAGCACTGCTACCAGTAATGGAGAAGAGCATGCTTTGCTCCGTTAAGTGATCGCTGCTGTGTTTATGAAGATGAGCTTCACCCCAAAGAACAGAAGGATGTTCTGCACTGTTCACCCTCAACACAGAGAGTAAGTTTCCAAGAGGAAAAAAAAAAAAAACAGAGATTCAGTGGTAAGGATTAGGAGACTGTCTTAAGAAAAGGAAGATGGGTAACTGCTACTGCATGTTTTCAGATATGCTTCCCAGAGCAACACAGATGAACTCAGCCAAAAACCGCAGGCCAGGTCTGTTTACTAGTGCTATCACACACCGCACAACCGCCCCAGGAAATCAGCTGCCACAGACCAGAGAGCTCTCTATCAATCCTTACCTGGGCTCCTAGAATACAGCGAGTCTAACTCCTCACTCATATAGAGCCCAAATTACCCCCAAAATCTGATTTTGGACCTAATTTTCAACCTATCACTAGCTATTAGTGTACCAAAACACACAAAGATCCCACTGAATTCTTTTCAAACCACACATCCTAAGAATTTCTTTAAGCTCATTCTGGGAAGTCTCAAGAACCGGTTATTAAAGGACCTCAATCTAAGTGACTTTACTGAAAGGTCATCCATAAAACTTTGGCAATAAAAACATTGGCCTTGAAAACCCTCAGTATAAGTCCTCTTTTACAGAACAAGAATTTGTTATCATACTTCCAGCTACTTCTCAATAAACAACTTTACCTTATGCAGGCACTTTGAAAGAACTGAAGTTTTGCTTGAACTGCTCACCTTTTCAGTTACGTGTTTTACCAGCTCACACTACCAGAAAGCCACGTTCTCTCTCTCTCTCTCTCTGTGCAGAGTTCTGTCCACGTGCGCTTCAGACTTCCTCTAAATCTGTTAAATGCAGGAAAGTGCATTTTAGCCGTTCTCATGGGTTTTCATCTGATAAATCAAACTGGGTACTGCACACCCACCTAGGAACCCCTCAGTTCTAACCTGAAGCTTGAGAAACACTATGCATTTAATCCACATAACCATAAAACAATAGCATCTTGATACTTGAAATAAAAAAAAAAAACAAACAAAAAAAAAAAAAAAAAAAAAAAACAAAACACAGATGCTTTCACTACAAAGCAGAAAGCTACATCACAACACAATACACAATGCAACAGAAGAGTTACAGCACCTCTGCTGCTGCTCCCAGGCCAGCCCCCATGCTCTGCCAGAGCTTCCATACACTCCTGCAGGCAACCGGCCCCACTAGCAAGAGATGAGCAGCAGCTGAGCCTCCTCCTGCTCCTCTTCCCATCAGCCTCATCAGTGTCCCACAACAGCACCAAAACTTTTGATGCCCGCTTGAGAAAGCCCAGGACCAGGTTGTGACTTGTGTGAAGTACTTAGTTCAGCAACACACTAACCCTCTCTGATGGATAATAATAGCTGCAGGGAACAAACACGAGAACTTAAATTACTACTTCACAATAATGTATGACATCATGGGCACCTGGAATAAATCACAAGACATGAGCAATGGTGCAAAAAAGATATACCTTTGCCCTGTTTTGGGATGAAATAGCATTAAAATTCCTTTTTGAGAACTAGAATAGTGCTGTGTTTTGGATTTAGCTTTGGGTTTCGTATCAGCAGAATGCTGATAGCACATTGATGTTTTCAGCTTCTACTGCTATTTCAAAAACTCTCCCACTCCCCATGTCCTGCCCGTGCACAAGTGCACAAGAAGCAGAGAAGGAGCACGGCCAGATCACCAGACCCAAACTGGCCAGTGAAATATTCCATATCATGGAACGTCATGCTCACTGCAGAGGAGGGGTGGTAGGGAAGGGGCTCTCTCTCACTTGCTTTCAGGATTGTGATTGAGGGATCTTGGTATTTCGGGGTCACTAGCCAGGAACAGGCTGGGTATTGATCAGTGGGTGGTGAGCAACGGCATTGTGCATTGCATATTTTCTATTACTGTCATTGTTCTCATTTTAAATATTACCATTATTAAACTGGTTTTAGCTCAACCTGCGAGTCCCCCTTTACCCCTCCAATACCCTCCCCCATTCCCAGGTGGTGGTGGTGGTGGGGGGGGGTAATCAGCTGAGGGGTGGTTGGCTGCTGACCAGGCTCAAACCATGACAACTTTGTTCAAAATCAGAGGGCCAGGAAAGAATCTGGGTAGATGTCGCATTGTTTATGAGGAATACATATTATATTCTTCACAAACTCCTTGGTGATGGATGTACACACCAACACTCAAATTCAGTAAATGTTGAATAAGGTAATGCTGGAGCCTCCTATAAATAGCTAAAGAGAAGATGGCAGTATTTTCATAAAAAGAATGAGAATAGCGGAAGAACCAGAAAAAAAGACTTCTGCTTTCCTCAGTTTACTGAGTCTTCTAATGAAGTCTGGCAAGGAGAGCAATTCTTGCATGGCTGTTCCTGGCAGCAAGCCACAGCAAACCGTGTAAAAGAGGACAAAAGACTGAAGACACATTGGAGTTTTAATCCAGCTAAACCCCAAAGCTTTCTAAATTACATGAGCATTTAGAAATATTAAAATGGGGGGGGGGGGGGGGGGGGAATCACCCAGATGGCAGGATGAACATAAACGAGTAGCAAAGAAACTTGAATCACGTTCTCCTCGCCGACACGTTTAAGTCAGACAACCTGAAAGCTGCCAAGTAAGACCTGTACAAGAGATGGGGCTGCCCAGGTCCACCCCCGGCCAGGCCGGTAACACACCTTCACACGGGCAGGAGCAGAACTCAAGCACGGGAAGATGCTGGCGGCTCTTCGGGGCGAGCGAAGGCCCCTGCGAGGGCATTTACGCGTTGGGCGATGGCGGCGCTGGGACTCGGCCGGAGGCACGTCAGCACCTCGCGGGTTTGCCAACAAGCAGCTCAGCACCGGCTCCCGGAACACTCTTGCAGACACCGCCGCCGCCGCCCCACCGCTCCCGAGGCGGCGGGGGAAACCCGGCATCGGCGCCGCTCCGTGGCCCGCACCCCCTGCGCAGCTCCGCGCCGCGGCAGCCAGCAGTCTCTGGATGCCGCGCTACCAGGTTTACCGAAGCGAGCTGGACGCGGAGCAGCCTGCTGTCGCTTTCGCCCTAGCAGGATGGCTGTCGTTTAGTTTAATTGACGGGGCGGGGTGGGGGGGAGAGCAGAAGGCCCGGCCGGCCATGCCCGCCCCCGGCCGCCGCTCCCGGCCCCATGACGGGGCGGGCCCCGCCCGAGCGCGGCGCTTGGCGAGGGCCGCGGGCGGGGCCGGGGCCGCCGCCACCTCCCCCCCCGTCGCCTGCCCAGCGGTGGCCGGCCCTGCCGGCGGTGGGGCCCGCCATGGGGCTGTGCCTGCCCTGCATGGAGGGGGCCGTCAAGGACGTGGTGGAGACGCCCGACCCGGTGAGTTCCTCCCTCCCTCCCTCCCCGGCTGTTTGCGAGCGGGCAGTGACGCCCGGCGGCAGCGGGACGGGGGCGGGGGCCGGGCCGCCTTCCTTAAAATGGAGGCCGGGCGCGGGCGGTGCCGCTCGGGGAGAGGCCCGATGGCTGCCGCGGAGCCCCGGGCAGCGGCCGTGCGGGGGGAAGGCGGCCTCTGGGCCTCCGCCGGGCGCTTGTGTGGGGACCGGGGACTTCGGGCCACGATGGAGGCCGAGATGGCCCTCGTTTTAACCAAAACCGGGAAAACCTGCGCTCTTCTCTTCGCCGCACGGTGATGCTCACTTCTAACTAAGCTTCGTGGCACCACATTTCTCCTACGCTGTTGTACCTCTCCCATGAGGATCCTGTAGGGGAAGCGGTAAAGGAGCCCATTCGGCCTGGGAGAGTGACCTTTCCCGCTTTCAAACTCCAGAAGGACATTTCACACACTACTCGTCTTCGCAGTCCAGTCTGAGTATTTTGGAGTGAAGGCGTAGTACAGACAGACAGCTGAACACAGATTTCTGATGGGGTTGCAGCGTGGGCATGACAGCTGCTGCTCTTCTAGCGTATTAGTCACTAAAAACACTTTGTTCTTGCAGACTGGCAAAGGAGGGAAAGATGATGCTAGTTGACTTAAGGTTGGCATTTCATGGCAGTTTGCATTCCAGATTTGAGTCATATTTAAAAATTAAGACTTTCAAAAGAATGTACAGACTGTATTGGAATAGAGTTTCACTGTCTTTCACATTTCATTTAGGAAATAAGAAGACAACAGCTAGCAGAAGCTGCTGAAAAGAGGCAGATGGAGGTAATGTCTGATAAAATGCCATGTATTCGAAACATATTTAGGTAACTGGTTTATGGGGAAAATAGCTAGGGCTTCTGTGGCAACACTGGATATCATGTCTGGAGTGTGGGAATTGTCATTAAATATTTTCATAGTATTACTGGTTTACTTGATACCATTTTTTACATATATTTACAATAGAGTTTCACAGCTAGGTAGGTACTGAAACACCATTACAAGATAACTGAGTTCGGATTGGAGAAGTTTTGCAGTAGTTAAAAAAAGAACCTAAGAATTGGAAGAGCAAGTTCAACATTATTTTTCTTGTGATAAGACTTGAAAACAAGAGATTGAGAAATATTTCAAACCAGAGTTGTCAGTTACTGTAGTGGCAGTTTCAAGTGGTACTGCACTGGTACTTCTCTTACAAATACAGGTTATGGTCACTTGCAAGTTCAGTTTATCAACATAACAACAACTGAGCACATCTCTCAGCTTAAATTCCAGCAAAGTAGTATCATATTTTTAAGGTTGCTATGCTTTAACCACTTCAATATCCTTAAAGTTAGAAGAGGTAGGACGCAAATGTTCTAGCAGAACGTAAAGCTAGCTAGCCCATTTCTTCATTTCCATACCTCTCAAAAAGGCTTAGAGCACACTCCATACAAAATCTACAATAAGTGGAAAGCGTATCTTAGAGACCACAGCTGAACTATGAAAAGAAAGGAATGTATTATTTTTATGAGTGTTAGTGACATTACATATAGAATTAAAAATTGGCCATTATCGATGAGTACCATGTTGACCTGGTTTTAAGGGAGTTTGGTGAGTAATTGGAGCAACAGCTGAGTGATGCTCATGGTTTTGTGTCAGACTATATACTGACAGCAATCCACATGTAATTTAAATTGCAAAGAGTTTTTTAAGCATAACCGTAGGAAATACACTTTTGAGAAGCACATGAAAAGGGAACGGACCCATTTAGCTCCTAGTTTTCTAAAAAGATTTCCTGAGTGGAGGGAGAGATGAAGCAGCTTGAGTTATGGATGGCTTTGAAGTTTGGTGGTACCTGTTAAGCTGCTAAAGAAAAATGAAAGTATCAATCCCTGTTATTTTGGGGGTTTTTTGAAAGACAAAGAGTTAAAACATCTATCAGGGTTTTTGTATTTTTAAGAGCATTTTAGTGTCTGAATATTGTGTAATAGAGATGTCTTACAAACAGCCCAATTCAGTTTCCCACTCGTGAGGGACAAGGGAGTAGATCAGAAGCCCTTCTCTGCTTACTCTTTTCCTGTACATGCTTCTTAACTGCTTATTATTCAGCCTGAAGTCATGTGAGGTATTCTTCCTTTTGGGATGCCGTAGAGACAGTCTGGGTACCTCACTCATTTGGAAGGCCAGGTGCCTAAAAGCTAGACATCGCAAGGTCTAAGTAAGTTACTATTTGTTACTAAGATTTGCTCTGTTAGCCCATTGAGAATTGTGTTGGTCGTCAGGGCCCTGATTTTCACTTGAGAGAATTACTGTTTTCCCCTGGTGGATTTTAACTTCTTCTGTATAGCTTACGCTGTAGTATCATAACCCTAAGCTTAGCTAAGAATCAGGTTTTTATCACATTTTCATTCTAGTTTTACAGCATTAATTGTTTGTCCGTAATTCTGATACTCCTGCCATCTAGTCTAGGCCCTCATTAGACTGTCACTATGAGGATGTGAAGCAGGCAGTTGACAAGTTTCTTATCTGTGTACTACTGCTATCCACATGTCCTGTGAAGTTTGAAGGGTAGACTATCACACAGATCACAATTTACAAGTTTGATTTCTTGTGGCCTGGGCTAGCACTACTAACACAACCTTTTTTTCTCTCCTGCATGTAAGGTTCCCATCAATTTCTGTAGTAGCTGTACAGAGCTTGTGACTCTGTCTGCTTATTAGAACAGAAGCTGTCATGGTTTCATCATCTGTAGCCTATCTCTAGGTAGCCTGATATAATGAGATGGAAGAAGTGAACAGATGATGAAACAGCTTAAGTTCTTTTAAGTTGTGTCTGTCCAAATCATCTCTCCCCAGTTAATTCTGTTTGTGAGGGCAAGAATAGGCCCTGACACTGGAAAAACTACAAACTAAAAATTTATGGGACTTTGGGGAGGGAGGTTCTGGTTCTGCATCTTCGGATGCAAATCAGGTACACATAATTGCATTAAATATGTTCACCTGGATGTAATAATCACATGAAACAAAAACACCCTCACATACCTATAGGACCAAGAGCTCACAGTATGAAGAAATATCATGAAAGGTCTGCATTTAACGTAATAGCAGCATTACTTAATTTTTCAGTCTTTTCATGCAAACCAGAGTTCACCAAATAGTGTTGCCAAGACTTGCTGTTTGCTTTCTATCCATAAAAATTGCTAACTGGTCTTACCCAAATTTGTTTTCTCTCAGGCTTCCTCTCGAGGTATTAAGAATGCTCACTCTGTAGAGCATAAGAAAAAGAAACAGGAAGAAATAGAAAAAAGAATTGCAGCTTCAGGTTCTGGAGGAGAAGGAGGACTGAGAGTAAGTTTAAAAAAGAAAACATGATGCAACTGTCCATATATTCACTGATAAAATCCTGTTTTGTTGTCATGTACAAGATAGAATAAGTTGAGGAAAAAACAAGAAGGGAAATCAGAGTAGAAATGGAAGTATGTGTCATTATCACGCAGTGTTCTCAGTGAGACTTCATATCTGGGACACAAAGCAAAGATGGCAGAGAGCTTCCCCCCCCACCACATTTTTCCCAGTTTGTGCACCTGCGATGCATCAGTTGTACAGTACTCTCAGCCCTGGGGCTCCTCACAGAGCTGACCTGTGCTTGGCATCAGTGTCCTTTTTTCAGTACTGGCTGAGGTTCTCTCTCTTCCCCCAGAGTTTGCAGGAAGCATTTGAACTAAGGTAGTGGCTTTGGGTTTCATGTATCTGCCTTTACAAGAGAGACATACACTGACTGTGCTGGCAGAGATTCTGGTGAGCTTTACTGCTACTATTTTTGTAATGTAAACTTTAGGAAGGCCAGGCAGAGATTTAGTTAGGAACTGGAATCTCTCCCAGGCAATAGATGCATCTGATTAGTGAAACACAACCCTCTTAAGCCTTCATCTCTTACCCTTATTGCTATATGGGACTTGGGGGATAGGAGTTTGTACAAGCTGCTGCTGGTAGGGCTGCATGTCCCTCACTTGCTGGATATAAATGATGTTACAATGGGGAATTTTTTATCTTCAGACAACCTTGTGATGTTTGGGGTTTTTCTATGTTTGATTGGGGTTTTTTTCCTTTCTTTCCCCTATCTTTATACAAACCTGTGGCACGTATCGTTGTTTATGTCTTTAGTGGCAGGTTGGATAAAGAAGCATGACTTCTGAAGAGAAAATGATTGATGTTTACTGCCAGTAACTTGCCAGTTTCTGCAGCTGAGTGGCACTTACTCATCCTGTGGCTTTTGCTGTCTGCATCTGAAGACTCAGCAGTACTTTGCCATTGTGGGAGAGCAGATGTGGAAACATGCACTAAGAAGCTTCAAACTAACTCTGAACACTAAAGTTTTGGCCAAAGTTTTTGTTTGTTTGTTTTATGTGCATGTTTTATTGCTTCCCTGTCAAGGGAGTGAAATGAATTTTCTCACATGGAAGTGGTGTCCCTACCTGTAGTGGGTCTGTAGGTGTATGCTGTTTGGTCAGTTGATGTATGTCTGTCTGCATATGACTGGCTTAGGCACAGCTCAGTTGCCTGTGTGTTGTTTCAGTTGCTTCTTTCAAGCTCTACAATTAAACTTTTTCTCTAATTCCTCATGTAGAAAGTTGTTCATAAATATATATATTTGAATATGTGGGTGACAGCATTTCTCTTCAGTTTCCTCATGACTTTTGAGCTGCTTAGGGATTTAGTGCCTTTTTCAAAAAAGAAACTGGGTTGTTACAAACGGAAGCATTTTGTGACACTACTTAAAAAAATAGAAACCTTTGTAAAGCCTGTATACTTACAGCAAGAAAGCTGTTTTACTATGGGTCTAATAATTGTTCTCCTAATTTTCTGATGTGGATTTATTTTGAGTCTGTTAAGTATTTAATATTTAACTTCCAGTATTCATAATAAATTTAAAATACTGTTATTAATTGTTCTCCTTTATTACCACACGAGGGCAGTGCTGCACTTCTCAGGATTTTGAAAAACAAAAAGCAAAAGACATATGTCATCTCTTGGATGGTTCCTTTGCTAAAGTTTCTGTACTCACTAGGTGCATTTATTACAACACAGTAGCATTTGCTAAATGCCCAAAGCTCTGTTACTTTTATTCTGTTTTCAGCAGTGTCTCTAATGCCTTTCCCAAATGTGAAGCTGCCTTTGATTGTTTCGAGCTGCCAAAACCTCAGTGTTACAACTGGACTTGCAAACTAGTGGGCTCAAGCCACTGCTATAATAGAGGAGGGAAGTTCGTTGCAGCATGATCCACACAAGAACCTAGCTCTTCTTTTTCCCCCCACCCCGAGGGCATTATGCTTGGCCTCAGTATCTTACTGGCCCCATTTCTGACCTAGTTTAGGCTATAGCGGCTTTTTTTTTTTTTTCTCTAAATATTTCTTCTTTCTTCTGACGGAATAGTGTCTCATGCTGTTTTAGGAGTGCGATCCTGACACAGTGAGTTTCCTGGCTTTGTCTTCAGAATTGAGTTGGGAAGGGAGACTTGTCAATATTAATACAACGGTGTTTTGGTTAAAAAATCTGTGTCCTTGACAGATGAGTATCTTCAGTTTGCTTTGATTGCTGGCAATTGCTCTCTTCACTCTATTAACTGGTCATCGTGTATTTTTTTAAGTCTGATGAAAATGCATTGAATTATAATAAAATATACTAAACATTAATTGGAAATGTGAATTTCAATCTAACAGGTGTCACAGTGGGCATCTTACAAAGATGCTTAAGCAGCACTACACACTTAGTTGGTTACTTGGCATATTTAAACTTAATAAAACCTTCTCTTCATTCTCTGTCATGCTGCTTCTCAAAACCATAAGGGGAGGAAATAACAGTCAGTCTCTTTTCATCCAAACCCCTCCTGATTGAAAGAGCTAACACACTGACCGAACAGGACTCTCTGCCTGGATAATATCATGAAGACTTTCATTTAAAACTACTGAAATAACCTAACGAAACAAATCACAGTTCCTGGGTCACCCCTCGATGTTTCAGGGTTGTCAAAATCGGAGGAGTTCCCAGGGTGAAGCAGTCCCTGTGCTGCCCGAGGCAAGCCTGCTCCCCTGCTCCAGGTGCTGTCACCAGTAGAGGTGCTTTGCATGTGGGTGAGACATGGCCATTTGCATTGGGTGAGTCACAGATCTGAATTGCCTCAGATCAAGTAGACCTTGTACTTAAAAGTGATAATTGCAATTCAGAATTACCATGGAAGAAAACACTGCTCTTCTCTCTCCATCCATTAAGTAAAAGCTGGGTAAGTTTGTGCTTCTTCAGACTCCTTGTTTTGAATGTGAATTTTATTCCTACAGCTATGAAACACAACAGAAGATTTGGGCATGTGTAGTTCTCTACTGCTAATCAATGATTGATAAAGCTATTTTTAAAGAGGTTTCTATACCATACCCATCTAACTGTTCAGATGGCTAGTCTTAATCTTGGAAATCATTTGGGTAAATAAGAACACGTCTTGCTGGTTTAAGTTTTTTGGTAACATTAGTTTCAGTTAAACTGAAAGCAGCAAATACTGCAGTTCAGTCGTGTACACCTAATGGTTACTTGCACATACTGTTAAATAGTAAGGCTGAGAGCTGCATCAGAGCTGCTCTACCCTTGTACAACTAGACGTCTCCCCTCTCCTTATGACAGTGCTAAGTAAATATGAAACACAGCAACAATTTTGTCCTTATATCCATCAATTCCAGATGTCTACTTCACCTCAGAGGCTGTTAAAATACATCCATTCATGTAGATTATCTAGGCAGTTAACATTTGTTTTACTTTACAGCAGTAAAATTACACCTTCCTTCTCCACCTTCTGAAAGCATTTTCTGGCAGTCAAAGACCACGTCAGCTGAAATGGAAGGGCTGACTGACTGCAATAGCATAATCTTTGTTGCAGTAACAGAATATGAAACCATCTGCTACTGCATATTGTTAAAACACACAGATTATGCCAGGGAGAAAGTGTTTGGGGCAGAAGTCCCTGCCGTTTGGGAGGACACCGAAGCTGCATCCCCACAGGGGTAGGGAGCATCACCGCGTGCCTGTAGGAAAACGGGTGACTTCAGCCTCTGGATTTGGCACCGTGACAGACTAAGTCCTGGGGACACAACTCACCAGGCACAAGCAGTGCCAGCAATTGCACTGGGATGGAAGAACCTCTCCAGTCCCATAAACAGTTGCATGATCCCACGTGCCTGCTTCACCTTACTTCAGATTCCTAACATTCCACAGGCTAAGAAAGCAGGAGACTGAGCTAAGAAAAAAGTAACCTCCTTCCCCGCCAGGTACCCCACATTCACAGCCAACGAGACAGCACAAAACACCATGCCAAGAACCACCAAACCCTTGTAAGCATCTCCAGCAGATGCTTCTGTAACACCGCAGTGTGGCAAACAGCTCATCTCCCTGATCTAAAACAAACACATATAATGCATTCGGTGTTGGGTCTTAAAAGAATCCTGCCCTACCTTCCTACACACATACATTGACGCCTCGCTATTTCACTCATTCCCACAACAGCCCTTGTACTCGTTTCCATAGATTTTTAAGTATCAACTCTAAATTGCTATTTGAAAAAAGGTGGTAATGCAAAGGAAGGAGCAATTAAAAGATTAGAAAATAAAACCTCCTATCCTCAATCAGTTATGTAAATAATCCTACTTGGAAGAAAAACTCCAGGTGATATATGAATAGTTAGGTGACAGAAGGTACCTCCTGCAGGAAGCAATAACAGATGTGGCAGTTACATTTCCAAACTAATTGTGAATAGCTTCCAGCACGGTGACGCTTAATTGACATTATACAATAATAAGCATTTTTTAAAGTAATTTTACATGATTTAGCCATCTTGAGTTTTAGCACAGTTGATTATTCACAGCCAGCGGGAGCTCCCATGGGGTTTGTTCTATGACCAACAAGGACTTAGAGAAGAGGGTTTGTTACAGCTCCTAATAGTTCAACTTCTGGGGACTTTCAGCATCCTCAGCACTTCCCTTCAGCTGATTTATAGAGCAATAGAGTAAGCTTAAATCACGATATGGCGCTCTTCCTTACAATCATCCTCCATGGCTAGTTCAACATTTCAGCATCTCATCATCCGCCCTTTTAACAAGAAACTATTTCACAGTCCTAGCAGACCCTCCCTCACTTGGGGGGACAAGAGAAGAGCTGCAAGAATTCCATGCTGGCACTCTGCAACTCACTTCAGCCTCATAGAAATCAACACTAGATACCTTAATACCATAGGTTTTGGCACGGAAGCTTCAAGGAGCATCCACTACAGCTAGCTAGTCAAACCATGGGGTTTTTTTCTCCCCAGATACTCTCTACATGAAATCTCTTCTGCCCCCAGCACTGCAACTAGAGCCCTGACTCTTTGCACAACATTTTGCTGCCCCACTTTAGCCTTGTAATTTGATCCTTAAACTCCAACCAACCCCCCCCCTCCCCCCCAACTCCTACATTGCCATAGAGTCTAATACACTAAGAAAACACAATTTATTAGAGCAGCAACACTTACCTTTTCAGAGGGGTACTCCAAAGCCCTTCCTCAAGAATTGGGCAGCTTACTGAAGTTCTTTTTTCTCTTTGCTCTACTTATTGATGTTCCTGCTTTAATTTCCTCCTCGGCTATCCACACCCACACCAGGTGCATCAAATGCAGCAAGTCCCACCTGCAAGCTTTTTACACAGATTAGGTGGTAGTGGCCATACTCTAAAAAGTCCTTTATAGGTCTCACATTCTGGAACTGCCTAAGTTGAAGTTTTAAGTCCTGAAGTGTTTTAATGTGATTTTTTTTTTTTTTTAAAGGTGTTTGAGGACTCTAAATCAAAAAGACTATTTTGATAGTTACATCCAAGCACATAAAGCAGTTCACATTTGATTTAAAAATCTCAGTTTGGATTTACCAGTATTATTTGTTGAAGTTGAACATTAAAATAAACTTAGAAATACTTTTTTTTTTTATATAATTATCTGCTGTTGATTTATTAACATATAAACAGCTTCAAATATTTTAAAGAAAAAAATAGTATTTAAAACTTAATCTTGGATGATGGAAACACAGCTATGTTTAAAAAAGTAACCATTATTTCAAAATAAACATCTGACACTTCCACAAGTTTGCTTTTTTTTTCTTCTCTGTTCATTTGAAAACAGATCTCTAACTGCATATATTAAGATCCTGATTTTTTTCAGCTGTGCTGCATTTTTTTTTTAAACAAGGTTACTTATGGTGTGTTTCCCTAATGGCTACATACAGTGCTTCTATGAGAACTGGGTCTTCCTAAGCCTTTTCAGAGGATTTACTGCTTGACTATATATTTAATCTTCCTAGAACATGTCTCAAGAATAAAAGGCTGCAATTTTTCTTTCAAAAAACATGTTTTAAATTCTGTACGTCTACTTAGTATGGTGTACCAAGCAGTTGTGAATTGTCTGTATTTAGCAGGTATTTTTATCCGGTGAGGTAGAATGGTTCCACAGAAATGAGATACAACGTGCTGATTTTAGTAAGTCATGGAACATGGAAGAAGGTGGTCTTGATCTTGTCTAGCCAGTAAGTATTTTGCTGTTAATTTTAAAGACCACAGGAGCAGATCAAAAGGCTATGTTTTAAAATTAAATATCAAAAACTACAGAAAAATACCACTTGGTACTTAAAGAAATATTTCAAGAACACTTTTGATTTTTTTTCTTTCCTTGCAAAGGCAAATTAATTTTCCATAAAATCCAGGTATTTCTTTGCTATCTATAGTAAGTGAAAGCTTGCCCCATTCACTGTGTAGGTCATTATTAGATTAGCAAGCAATATTGTATTGTATCCAGTCTGTAGCAACAAAATGTGGGAACACAGATTACAGATAATAAATAAGACTTTCAAAATGTATGAGTAGTTTAAAAAGTTTTATTTCATTTGTAATGAAACAACTGAGTTCTGCTCAAATTTATACAGTCAGTGAAATAATCCTATAAAATGATTTTTCTAGGATGTTACAAGGCACATAAATTACCAAATATAAACATAGAAAAGTAGCCAAAATAATGAACTAAGCCCCCATATGCCTTTAGCTATTTTAGAGGTGTGTGAATGATTTACAAGAATGTGAATCACTCTACTGACAGGGTAATGAATATTTAACATTTGGCATGACCAACAAAATTAAAAATAAGGGGAAGGAAAAGCTCGGATTCAAGAACAGCGTAGTGTTTTGTGACTCAGGAGGGACTAGCATCTTCTGAAGCTCCTCCCTGGGTCAAAGTGGGGGCATCTTTTGTCGCTTCCCTTCGTGGGTTGCAGTCCATCACCCCTCTAGTACAGCTCTATTGTCTGACAGAGGAAGGGGCAACCTCTCAACTTCCCCATGCTTCTATACTGGGCAACTTTGTGAAAAACAGGAAGGATCTACGTACAGATCTAGCACTGAGCATTGTCTTTAGCTTTGAAGAGTAGAAGGTGTGGGGGTTTTTTCTTGGGCTTCGTTTTTTTAAAAAGGAATCGCTTTGGGAAGTCATTTGGCATGCAATAAATCTTTATATTCTACTGGTTAAGAAAATCTTGCAACCCATAAAAATAGTCAATTTTTATTTCACTTCAAGTGGCATTACCAAATAATTTCCACAAATATTCGTTTTCCACCTGCATATATATTTTTCAACTAGCCTAACAGTCAAGGATTCAATGTAATAAGATTTTCATACAAATAAATTGTATTGTGTATTTTCTTCCATTAACAGGATCCACTCCTTTATGTAACTCTAAGTATACATTCACATATTAAAGAGTAATAATTTGGCTAAAAATATATGTCTATTTCTTATCTGATTGTAGTAATTAGCCTATCAAGGGTAATTTGCTATAAAAGATACAGTACTAGAAATAAATAGTTCTACAATTCAGAGATCTTCAAAATGGGTTGCCATTTCCAGTCTGTCTGAAATTTTCCAAAGTCCTTTTAAAGCAGAAACTAAATTTACTACACTTGAGAAAATAATTTGGACCTACGTACATAGAGTCCCAATCACATGAGAAGCTTATTTCACTTAATCTCCTTCTTGGTTTTGTAATGGGCAGAAACCACCAGATAATTGTCTGGATTCATGTCCCTGAGGGTTGGAGACTTGCTCTGGATTGGAGAAGTTTTCCCATCCACTCGGGAGATCTGCAACATTCGGCATGGGTCATGCTTCAGTAAGTAACCTGCAAAAGTCTCCCATCCTCCTCCAACACGAACCATCACATGTTTGTTGTGCAGCATCTGAAATTACACATACAAGAAAAAAAATACAGAAACTTGAAAGTGAACCATTCACTGACAAATTGCATTTTTTTTTTACTGGAAAAAGCTGTGCTTACTTTAATTAAAAGTCACAGACATATGTTAGTAGTCTGATTTATAATAAAAGGAAAGGAAAAGAAATAGCAGAATGGTTTCTAATTGAATTTAATAAGTAAATTTAAAAAACTGTAGGAAAATTAGATAGTATTTAAAACTAAAGATTTTCATATCTTATGTAAACAATGCTACATGATCTTCTAGTCCTGTTGTACTGAGTGACCCTGTTATTCATGCATTTAGTATAAACAAGTTAGGGAACACGAATGCTTTTCAGATGAATTTTTTGAAAATGTGTTAGTAGAGACATCATTTTACAGGTCTTGAAATTGGCTTTTTTGTATAGGATAGGGAACTATAGAAAAGGAATAGTAAAGGATAACCAAATAAAACAATTGTCTTCATCTCCTAAAATACCAAAATAATTATTTAAGAAAATGAAGTACCATTTAGTTTAACAATTTAGTATTGGTGACATATATTTTAACTAAAATAGCCAAATGCTGTAATTACATTAGTTTAATGAGGGACATCAGAAATAATATATCTGGAACTGTTTGGAGAAACCTGAATTTATGCTGAGTTGTGAAAGAAAATACAAGAAAAGTCACCAGGCTCTTACTAGTGGGACAGATCAGTACTGCTTACACTTGCTGTTTTTATTCCAGAAACCCTGGGGTTTGACCTACAAAGCAATTCCAGGTTGAGAGGGGTATCTAACTGCCAGATTGAGTACCGATCTCTAATGTATATCCTCAAGATCCACACTCATTTTCTGCCTAAACTCAAATAAAATTTTTCACCAAGTACCAATGTAACTTCTCCCATGTCTGCACCTGTGAGTTCAGTTGGTAAATTCACTGCCATTTCTCTCCTCCTGTGTTCCATGCAGAACAATCAAATATCAGTGAGGTATCATAAAGCAGCATATTCTAGAGAAGCCACATTGTAAATCATGCATTGAAAAATGCTTTGATTAGTACATCTCATGAAATGCAAAACATCACTTAGCCATAGTGCCAGAAATTAAAAATTGGCCCTGTAAAAGCCATGCTAGAAGATGTTTAATGTAGTCTGGGTAATGACATTTGGATTTATGGCTGTGATGCATATATGAGCTCTTCTACATGTCCAAAACTCCCTCAAGGGCTGACAGTTATTTGCAGTTGAGATTTACGTGGCACATAAACCTTTTGTAACACAGCGCAATTCAGATTAGTACACATAGCACAGTCAACAAAACAAGAAAAGCTCTCAGTCAAACAAAATCACAGATAATAAAAGGCAAAAATGTAACTCTTAAAACTCAAGCCAACAAACACCCCACCTCAGGTTAAAAATAGGTTGTTTGACTTCTGTTACATGAGGAGACAGATTCACCTGGGGTGAAGAAAGCATGGAAAGCTGTACAACTTTCTAAAGTTTGAAAATCAGGGTAAATTTATAAGGAATCAAACTCTTCATTTGAATGACCAGCTCCAGATGAAATCTTGTCTGAAAGTTTTCATTTAAAGCATTTTAATACAAGGAAATTCTTGTTTCTGCATTTTGGTCTTTATGTGAAACACAGTGGGAAGTCAATTCAGCTTTACAGATACTGAAAAATAAAGTTACTTCTGACCCATCCCAGTAAGAGCACACTCATATGCTCTTAGTTGAAGTAACATCTCTCAGCTACTGAGACTGTCTGTGCTGTTGCTCTGGGTTGTAGGAGCGTTAGCCTCCTCAGTAGCTATACACAGGTGAGGTTTTTCTCTAGGTTTACATGGTTATGAAAGGAGACTCAGACTCACATCTTCACCACACTTTTTCATCTCAAGCTTTGTATTTTAGTTTCAACACTTTATTTTGAACTGACAATGGTATGATCAGCCTTCAGTGGTATGAGATTTCAATCATGTTTTGGTCTGGACAATGTATCACAAAAGCAGCAAATGGTGTATAAATCAAGTTAGAAAATTGCAGTTCAAATATTTACACAGCCTTGAGACAACAGAGTCTACAGAATTTTAGTTAGCAACTTTCTCCTCTTTGAATGGCTAAAAAAGCATTCAAGAAATGCGCCCAAAACCCTTCACATTAAAACATTTTAAGCCCAGCTGCAGTCTGTTACAACATGTGATGCTCCTGTGGGAAGGAGTTAACTGTGGCTGAATTTCAGCTTCCACACATTGTCACAGGGGGGTTCACATTCCAAGAGCAGTTAGTATCTGGACTTTTGATTAAGAGTTAGGAATGGAAAGTTCTTGAAAAGTATATTTGGTTCAGTTTCCCTTAGGGACTACTGTGCAGACAAATAAAACCTACTGCTGGTATGTTATTTCCTGATGCTCAGGTTAAATGTACATCCCTCTTTTAAATGTACTTTTCCCTCTTTTTTCTTTCTCTTTATATCATTATACTATTATAAAATTCACTGAATGCTTGCTTTCTATAGAGACTGGGTTTTCCTACATCCTAAATATAGTCATTGTTCATGCTGTGCTGTTCCACAAAAGCACCATTTTACTCCTACGGCCATAATTTGATGTTAGTAACACCAGCACAAATCCAGGATAACTCTGCTAGCTTCAGAATTGCTCCAGTTTCATAGAAGTACAAAGGATTTCTCACCAAGAAAGGAAAAGAAACAACAACAACAAAACCCAAACCAAACTTGTTCTACTTTCTAACTGAAAAAGCTGTTTCCTCCCCAACATACTTCAGCTGAAGAAGAAACCTTTGAGATTTAATGATCCACCCCGATCAGATTTTCCATTGAATAAGAACTCTGAGAAAATAAAAGTTGGATTCTACAATAATAAAGTTTATTAGTCAGTTATTCATGTAAATAAATTAATGACATACATGTATTTTCACACTGCTATCCAGCCAATTGAAACTAATAAAACTCTTTCTGTAAAATAAAACCCAACATATGTTTACGATTGCTATAAATCTTCATTATTTCAGTTGTGTCTGAAGCAATGCTGTCACTAAAGCTGTCCTCTCTAGAATCTGTGTTTAAGTTGAATTTGTGGTGAAGCAAACATATGAGAAACCAGATGACCAGACAACAGCATGGCAGAAGAAGAAATTATAGATTGTTTGGGTATGCATTAAGACCGTATCAAGAGATAACATGAAAAATAGTCAATAAAAGCTAGGTGAACTAAGATGTCACTGCATAAGACTTTGGCATCAGAGTGAAATATAACCTAAACAGTTCTGGTTTTCATGTAGGTTTAGAGAGCTCTATGGCTTATTAAAGAGATATTATGCTGTATGTAAAGATATTAAGCTTGTGTAAATAAGAATAGTTTTACTGACTTGAAATCTATTCTGTTTCACAGGAACTGAAAATCTGTCCCAATATTGTTACTCTTCAGATTATAAAAATATTTCAGAGAGAGGAGGGGAAATGGGAGGAGGAATTACACACTCAATCTGATCCAAGTACTGCAAAAGCCAATGGAAAGAATCCTACTGACTCGACAGGAACTTGGGCTGGGCTCTGGAAGCCAAATGCAGCAACATAGAGCAAATCATAGCTTGGAGTTAGTTGGTGTGATTTTAGGCCAACCTCAGAGAAAGCATAGACTACATACTGGGAGAATATTGACTATAAAATCCAAAGGTGTTTGACAAAATAACACAATGCATCACACCAGTGGCTGTGCAAAGCAAATTTTACACTCCAAAAGTGAAATGTTAATGAGATTGGGAAAGAGAAGAACTGAATAAATGTCAGTTAATTTTTACTGAATACGAGCCACTTAAACTCATTGTCATTAGTAAATAAAACCCTTGTTTCTCATATCTTAGCTTTTTAGGGGACCTTTTTGAGAGGTATTCAGACCTATGTCATGAAATGAGCTTCTAGATCCATATATTTTCATTTTGACTCCAGAGACATCGCAGGCCAACACCAAGGAAATGGCAGTGGTGTTAAGACTTATCCACATTACTGTGTCAGTGGAAGCTGGAAGGCCTTGCTGCCATCACTGCAGGTGTCGAGGCCCGAGGTGAGCCGACATGGCACCTCTACTTGGTGATTTTGCTGCAACCCCAGCTGATGCTTTTAGCAAATATTTTGCTCCAGCTCATCAAATTATTTCACAGGGCATAGCTCATGTGAACATTTTTATGGAGCAGGACATCTCTTCCATAGAAGTTACTATGGTCTCTCTCAGCATCTTCCTAGTTGTGGCCTGAAGGACTGATGTTAGGAGAGAACTTTCAGCCTGTGGCTGTGTGTGTGGCTGACAGAAGGTGAAGTCTGGGAATCTGGTGCATGTATCTATATGGAAAAGGAAGAACTATTATTTGGAGACTCTAAACACTTCAGAGAACAAGGCTTGTGTCATCAAGCATCAAAATTTTATTCCCTCTCGTGGCAAAAAAATTTAATGGTAAAGCTCTCAAGCCAGAAAAATTGCTCCTCAAAATCCCCAGCAATTCCAATGCTTAGTAGTTACCTAGGTCCTCTTGAAGGTGGCCACTGAAAATTCTTATATCTATCATTTAATGTGGAGCCAGGTCTAGCCTGGTAAGGCCCTGAGAAAGTCTGCCAACGTGCAGAGATGCCTGTCTGGCTGTGTGCCTTCACAGAAGCTCTGACTATATTAGTTCAACATCTCTGACAGTCACCAAAATATACAAAAGTTCATGTTAACACGTAACGCTAATAGTCCATTCAAACAAGTGTTGACTGGGGACTGGTCAAGGAGATGACACTGAGGAGAGCCCAATAGGCCTTGACCATTGGTCTGATAAAGGTCTGACAATTGGTCGGAAAATGGGTTTGACAAAAAAAGAAATTGAGGGAAACTACGCAGCTGTGCAACACATTCTGAGTGGCTGGCCTCTGATGGGGCAAGCCAGCAGCAGACTGGAGTTACGGTGCCGAGACCTGACATGAGGAAGTACAAGGGCCTTGGGCAAAAGAAAAAGAGCTGCAGTGCTGCCCTGTGGGTCATGGGTTAGCAGTACTTAATAGTGATGTTTAGGAACCTCATACTTCCATAATCATTAATGTTATCATAGTGACAGTTTACTCATTTCCAGTAAATGGCTGTGCAGTAAATGCAGTAGTAGGTGGTAGTATGCATTTACACCAAGTCTTCTAAAAACATTCAAATGGGGAAGTGAATTTTCAGAAACTTGTAGGTAACTGTTGCTACATGGAGTTTTTCTACTTCCCTGAGTGTAATAGTCTACTGATTAACTGCTGCAAGCCACAATTACAGACATTAAAAATACCTTGTTAGCAGAGATTATGCAACTTCATCTCTAGAGTTCATTGTAAAATTCATAGAAAAATCCTGGAGTACCATCAGATTTAAACATCAATCAGGTTAGACTTAGGTACTTTTCTATTTTAAAAGGTTTACAGCCACTGTAGCATATATTTTACAAAAGGTATTACTGTTGCTATATACGTAGCGTTCACCCTTATGGACACATGGGATCATAGGAGCAATTCCCAAGAGGATATGGAAGAAAACCAGCTTCCAGATGGAAAGCTAGAAAGCTTCTCTCCAACTATTGTTTTTCTTGGCTTTAATTCTGCTTTTGTCACTGAATTTTTGTGTGTTGTCTGTCTTAGAGAAAAGTTTGAGTCTAATAAAACATAAAGCTTATTTTAGACTTTTAAGATCTCACTTTTGTGCCCAAGTGCACATGTAAGGAATTCAAATTAAACCTCAACTCTGCAAATCTGAAAAAGTGCAAATTATGTAGCTGATTTCAGATATTAATTATTTATCCACACTGAAGTAATCTACATGCAGTGTATTAATGTGTATTTTGGCAGGCAACAATATATTAGGCCCTTCCAACTTGAATTATCCTATGATCCAATTGTATTAATAAGAATAAAAATCTTTCCCCACCTGGAAAACAGGAAAAACACACTCCTCATTTTTCTTTGTCATTCCTCATTAAGTCACATATTGCCTAGCCCCTCTCTTGATATACAAAACTGTTTTGGATTATGTCTACTAGTTGTAAAAGTTCCAAATGATGCAACTTGTATCACTCCAGTCATTACACATGGATTTGTTTAGGAACCTCCTCCAAGTTTCTGTGTTGTCATTCTAAAACCCCAATAAAGGAGCCTGCACTTCCCCTCTCTGCAGACATCATGATAATGTCATGGAAAATAGGCAGTTCACTGGATTAACGTCTTCCTCTGATTTTCAGGGATTTGTATGTAGTAAATCACACTAAATGAATATCACTTAGCTGGAAAAAACATTATAAAAAAAGCTCAGCTTGAAAAAAAGATGTCAAGAGTGCATGTTAATTGCTTGTCACGATATTTCTGGCTGTGATAGAGTTGGATTTTATAAGTAACACACTTCCTGAATTATAAAGAATTATATTTTAACATTATATCTCGGGCTGTATCAAACACATCAACAGGTAACAATCTCTTACACTCTGTTGTATAAACAAAGAAGGGAATGGAATGATACTTTATAAATGATTTATAAGCTTCATTGGTTTGAGTCTAAATTCCTGAAATAAATCAAATGCAAACATTCTGGATTTTACAGTAAATATTAATGGTGGAAAATAAACCAGAATGGAGGCATTAATCAGGATCCCTAAATCCTGAGTTTTGGGCAGAATAACCTTTACTGCTTTGTGTCAAGCAATATTTCCCACTGAACAAGGAGCTCAGTTTTCACGTAGAACCTAGTAAAGTTCCCAACTGCTTCAGCAACACCACCACATTTATATTCTCCATGTCTATTGACTGTCATACAGGGTAGGGGGAACTGAAAGAACTATTGACTTAAATAGGTGATACCAAAGATGGTATCACTGTAGTTCCAGCTGAAATGATTTTCAGTGACTGCTTATACACTGAAGCCTGATAGATTTTCCAGGTGAGGCAGCCGTAGAGGCTCACACTAACAGAGCCTTCAAAGCATATACAGACCAGGCCTTACACTAAATATAGATCAGAAGCCTTCTATAAATCATTGAGTCATTGTTTCAAAGTGTGTTTCAGATCAAAAGAACAAGCAGATTTTGTGTATGCAAATACAAAAGGCAGCTAAAATAATCATTTGCACATGTAAATACCCAAAAGCCAATTTAAACCTGACAAGTATCAAACAGAAAATGGCAGGTATAAACGTCCAATTTTATCTTTTTCTACATTTGGCTATCGTTTCACTCATTCAAACAAAATTCATCGAAGAGCACTACAGACTTATCTCTCCGCAGACAGGACTTTCATTTAGGAGGTCAGCCATGGTAAAGACAGAGGTTTTAAGCTTATCCTGATCTCTTCCGAAGTTAAAATCCACTAAGTAAAACTTTCTGCAAAACTGAGCTGAGTACTAATTTTCATAAATCCTCCTAGGCAAGAACTGATAGTATAATTAGAGTACTAAACATAAAAGAAGGAATGTTAGTGGTGCAGCATATTATATATAGTAACTATTATATATAGTGATGTCTTCCAGAAAAATACTATCTTTCACTATCTATATGGCAAGATCTCTGTCGGGTGCCCAAATGCATCATCACACAACAACTAAGGACTTAAGGTATGATGACGTATTTTGGTATCATTTTCCATATTCAACTCCAAACCGCTTCAGATACACACATCAGACTCACATTGATAGTGAGGGGTTTTTTTCAGCAATAGGAATGAGATATTAGTATTAATTAATAATGTCCTCTATCACAGGGACTGTTATACCTTCAAAGAAGAGTTGATCTTTAAAAGAAAAAAAGCCACCTATCTTCAGATGAGTCAAGACATAATGAGAGACTCATAAGGTTTAGTGAGCAACCAAGACACCTTTAACAGTCACTATTGTATGAAAGGAAAAACGTTTGATTTTGAATTATACCTGTGTTTTCATTAAATTGCTTTTCCTACCCAGACTTTTGTCAGTTTTCTATTACATAATTGAGCCTCTAAAATTATGTAGAAATTCTTCAGAATTTGTAAAGCGATAGCAGTGTATAGAACTATTATACAATATATTATTATGTACTTATTATACAATATAATAAATATTATCATATTAGAATATAATTAATATTATAATTACAAATTGATATTATTATACAATATAATGTTGTGTAATAATTATCATTATTATTGTAGCATACTATTAATATAAATAGGTATTACCTATTGTTTCACACTTAAATCTGTTAACAGATTTTGCAATAAAGTAGAAATGGAAATGTTTAAATATATAAATAAGATGAAGAACCACTCTCCAAATTTTGGAAACCTACTCAATAACAGATACACTTTGTCTCCTACTCCTTCTCCAAAATTAGTAGGACTTTGTACGTGTTTCCACTTCTCATTGAAAGAAAAACCAAAACTAGTCCCAATAAGAACAGAAGTTTAACATCAATGAGATTGATGTTCCTCTCTGATTGAGGGAATTTTATTTTTTTTCTTTTAAGAAAGGATTAACTGGGAGTTAATAAACTGAAACTTGGCACACAGTGTAGTGAATTTGGGTAGACAGTATATGGAGATTTTCTTACTCCTACTTTGCTTATTCAAATCTGACCTGAAACATATAATTCTTTGTGTGTTTTGTAAAATGGCTGGTGGTCTCAAAGCTGAGAGCCATTGCCCAATTGTAAATTATGTCTACTTGTTGATCATTTTAGCAAAAAAATCATAGATTTGGCTAGCCTGAGCCATGATTTAGACTCTTATTTCTCAAAATGATGCTGCCAGTTTAGGTCTTTGCCAGTCTGCCTGAGGAAGTTTTGGAAGCCAAAGTCATATCTAATTTTTGTTCTTAAATACTATGTAGTAAAGGTGGCCATTACAAGTATGAAATTATTTAAGTGTATTATTTATGGATCCTCCCTTGCTCACAGGTTTTCTGTGATAATAGAAGTTGACTTCTTCACATTGTTTCACATCAACACGAAAATGCCAATATTTAAGTGTCAAAGGGTGAAGTGTTGGAAACATGATGAAGCATTACTTTGCCACAAAACCAGAAGGCTCACTAACACTGCTTATAGCATAATGCTTGCAACCTTCAAAATACTTAAACACTGATATTAAAATGATCCACGTGATGTACATAAGTTAACTCCTGGTCTTCTACCAGATGAACAAACATATGCACCAAAAGCTCTCAGAGGAAACATAATGAAATCTAATAAAACTGAATGAGACCAGTTAGACAACTTTTTCATTAAGTGACTGATCCAGTTCCTACCGAAGTCAATGGGGATTTATCCAATTCTTCAAAATGTTTTTTGGGTCATGTTTTTCTGAAATCTGAACCTGACCCTTTTGCTAAAATAAGTATGTTGGGGGCTTTTTTCTTGTCTGAAAAAGCCCCAAGGATAAAGACTTTAAAAGTGTACCCACCATGTCCTTTGTTAATTAAATCCATTCCTTACAAAATAGCCCTCTCATTCTCTACATGTCACAGATATTTCTATGAAAAGACGTATAACAACATCAACATTTTTACTTCACTAAATCACACTGTGGAGAGCTCTATTCTACAATATGAAGTGATTTGCTTTCACTTAACTCACCCTTACTTGATCAGTCAGACATTTTGCTTGCACATTGATTTCTCCTTTTTCTAGACTGACAATACTGTCCATTCATCAACTGTCCATTCTGCAACTGCTTCTACTTGCAAAAACACTCCTTTCTGTGAAAAATTTAAGCAAAAGGAGGGCAAATAAAGCTGACCTGAAGTGAGAACACCTTTGCCTCCTGGGACTCCATTTCTTTTCAAATCTTCTTTATTCCATTTGCACAATCCTGCTAGAAGAACTTTGGACCTCATCTGAGATTTCCACCTCAAAACATTTCAATTTATTTTTCCAATACTTATCCAAGTTGTTAAACTACCTTATCAGTCAAAACTCTTTTTTTATAATGCTTATGAAACTGTTATAAAATATCACATTTTCAGCACAAGGCTGATGATGCAACTGGGAAATGAAGACATCTGTATCCTGCTGAAGACAGAGAGGCACAAAAATAAGTGTCTAGTGATTTGACTGAAAACAAACTGCTGTAGCTCAAAAACAAAGGCTTCATATATTAACATGCTTTTTCAGTATGACCTCTGTTACCTGGTCACCTGCTGAAGAAAGCTGAAATGCTCTAACACTGCTTAAGTGACATATAATGCATACATGATTGTAAATTCACGCTAATAGGAAGGCAAGCGGAACTTGTATAAATCTTTAAAAATCTGGGGACAGTGTGAACAAGTATATCAAGTCTCTGCCTTTCACCCTTACACAGAGATAAATCCTGCTCCTCTGCTATTGTTTATGCCAGAGGTAAATCCTTCTCATCAAGCATTACACCAATATGAAATGAAAACACAAATTAATTTACATTTAGTCACAGCTCAACAAACTAGCATTTAATTGGGTTAGAAACCCAATATGAAGAGGAATTCATAAATTGTTCCTAGAGCTTTCCCCTAGTTCAGGGACCTATGTGGAAAAGTTGAGATGGCTTCATAGTTACATCCTGATTTATAACAAACTGCTGCTTAAAGTGGGCGGTTTATAAATGTATGAAAGAAGCCAGGAAGCATATATTGGAGCACAACAACACAGGGCATCTAAGAAAACAGAATGAATAGGATGCTAGATGACTAAAGCCTCGTGCAATCCAAGGGAAATAATGGAGGATAACCAGGACCATGACCTTCACTTAAAGCAGTCAGAGAACAGGCAAATGACATGTTTACACTTGTACAAGGCATGATGTGCGAGAAGATTTTTCCATTCGATATTTCAGCAGAAGGTCATACTAGAACAGCACACAGCCTCCCAAAAGGGGCAACAGCAATTGCTGAAAACAATTCTACTGTAAATCTCATGTAACACCATACATGGGTAACAAGGATGATCAGCAGTTGTGGATTTATGAGAAGTACAGTAACAACAGGGTGGGAGAGCAGAAAAGAGGGTGTCCCAGGATGTGGGGATGAGTGAGATGATAGCAGACGGATCACCCAGAAACACCCACTGAAACACTGAAGACAGCAGTACTTAAGAGCCAGGGAAAAGAGAGTTTCTTTTTGACAAGCATCTAACAGTAAGCAAGAATCAATCACCACACTGAAACCATGAATTGATGCAAGACATGGAATACTAAAGGGTGGAGAGGAAGATCTCAGAGCAACTAACAGTTATTACTGAAACTATTGAAAGACAATTTAAAGACTCAAAGGACAAACTGAAAGTGTGACTGACACCACTGTCCCATAAATTATGGCATCTAGCATAGAGATTATTCTTAGCTGACGCCCAGTCATCTAAAGAGATGCTAGAGATTAAAACTATGGCACAATGATCATGAGAATTGTACACAGTACCCAGCATAGGAACCTGAAGCACAAAGACATGTATGGGAGGTGGTATCAGGGGAACTGAGAATTTTATAGGAATGGGGTAGGAAAGAAGACAGGTCTACTTTCACAGTGAAGTGAATGGAAAGATCTCATTAAGCCTAAGGCATTGAGGAACAATTAGTTGATTTGTGTAGAGGTCCCAGCTTGAGGAGTAGCATTTCCACACTCATTCTACCATTAAAGATACTTAGAACCCATGAAGTAGCATCACACCCTCTGCAAAAGAAATAATCAAGTGAGGAAACTGGAATTTTTCCCCTTTTACATTGCAAAAATGCAACCTCCTCCCTCTGTTCTTGGAAAGAGATTAAATGAATATGCTTGGTGTAATGGCATAAAACACTAATGCAAGTATGTTTAGGCACTGTTCATATACCTGAAGAATCCAGCAATTGGCTTAGAGGGTGAAACTGCAGACATGTAAATCTGGTGTGGCATAGACACCTTAAAGTCAACAGCCTATTGACCTCTGGAGATTAAGGAAAAGGCAAAGTTGCACAAAACATTTTTACAAAGGGAAACTACTGGGGAAGTTCAAATTAAAGTATTATCTGTTGCACAAATATTGCACCTAATTAAACTAGTCTTTATTTCTGTTTTCAGAATATAGCAGACTCATTGAAATAATTACTCAAAGTATTCCTGCCTAACTAAGTGAAATCAAGATACATCTGTGGATGTGTTTTGATACAAATAACATGAGAGTTTGGACATTTGGGATTCTCACTCTTGATTAAACTTTCCCTCAAACTATACTTTTAGTTTCTGTCTGACACAATTTTATAGAATTTGGGAATAGTACACATTTCGTGTCTAATTAACACTAGACCTTGGTTGCTGTTTGAAAAAAAGCATCCTGTGTAGGCAAGCACTTGTGTTCAAGAAATGACTCAAATGCAGAGAGAAGTAAACACACTTGTTTATTCATTAAGAGACAAGTGAATTTCTGACAAGTGGAGCCTTTTATTTCTTGGACAAAGAGGAAAAATGTCAAGGAAAATTAATTTGATGTGGGATTCATGTTCAGAATAGCATTAGTAGGTAAAGGAACCGTGCATTTCCAAGCACGTTGGGTGAGACCTTGCACCTGGTTGGCTGAGGGCAACGAAAAGGACACTTTCCTGTTGCTTCCCCTCCACATATTTATGTGGGGGCCAGCCACAAAGCAGAATTATTCCCTCTCATCTGAAATGTGGGCTATTTAACAGAAATCTAGTTGCTTCTAGCTACAGCACTGACTCAAGAAATATTTTATGCAACGCTCAGCAGAAGAGAGAATATGGCAAACATTAAATACAGAGAAAGAAATCAGGCAGAGTTTATGAGGTTAAGTGAAAGAGAAAGCATAAACTGGCAAATGCTGTCTCTTCTGGATGGAGAAATGGAAAACCAGATGTACTAAGATCAAATAAGGGGGGGGAAGGAAGACTATCTTTCAGAAAAAAAACATTTGAAAAACATAAGCACGAGGCTGCCAAAATAAATGTATGAGTGATTGCTTAAAAAGAAGAAATAGGCTTTATTATTACCTTTGCATTAAAAAAAAAAAAAAAAAAAAGAAAAAAAATTTCTTAATTATAGATAGGTAATGTTTCTATTAGCATTTTGAGCTTTGGAAAGTCTCCCTTAAAAACAAACAGTTAAGGGGACAATTCTGTCTCACTCTCTAAAGTTAAGTAAGTTTTTACCCATCAAGGAATGCCACTGAAATCATGTACTGGAGCAGTAAGATACTACTCAGGATGAGTTAGAGAGGCAGAATCTAATGAGGAATAAAACTATGAGTTCCACTTATAAACAGTGTGCAAATTTAAAACAGAAACCTCTCTAAGAACAAAAGGAATTAATTCCACCCAGACTATCAAGATTCTCTCAATTTACATTCCTTTAAGGATATCATATCATTTACAGAGTGTATTCGTGCACAGAGTGATCATCCATTTAGATGTTGCCACTGAAATCAGCGAATCTAGGATTTCACCATGCAAATGTGTGTGGGTTGCATGGGAACACGCTCGTGTTATAGCATTGCAGAAGTACATGAAAATGTTCTTTTGAACCCTGAAGTGCCATCTGTTTTCTAGCTATTTTCTCAGGAGTCATTCTGCCTCTCCTAATTTGCTAAATAACATCCTCAAAACAGTCAAATAAAATATAACATTTCCCACAACCAAATAAAAATCCCTACCTTCATGTACAGAATTCTTCTCACTGCTTGCCTATGGAAGCGATGTGCATGTGATAAGTGACACAGACATGATCTAAGTCTAGCACAGATTGAGTTGACTTATCACATGCATCTGACTGCAATAATCTGTGTGTTTTCATAACTCTGCCTGGATTTTTTTCTTTTTAACATTCCAAATTGCTTCAAACAGCTATCTCCAAATATATGCAAGATTAATGCACGAGCTGGATTTAAAATGTTTAATGTGCTTTCTTCGTTGTGCATCCATATCCTTAGGGATGTCAGTACAGCAGACCTGGCAATAACTTCTGTTCAGTTGTGATCTTTGTAATATTTGTCACAAAAGTGACTGTAAGCCGTTTTCCCCAAACCACTATTTTCCTCAGTGGACAAGATAGGCTCTGACCTTTACAGACCTGTTAGTGAACCTAACAGGGCGCTGTCAGAACCAGTGTTGCAGCAGGAGATTACCCTAAGTACAGAAAAGCAACCAAGTCAAATATGGTTTCTCACAAGTATAGAGGAAAAGGAAGGGAAATTTCATTATTAGATGTCATTCATTCTATTTAAAGCACATGACAATGAGGTGTGTGGTGGAGATTGGAAAAACTTTGAGCAGAAAAACATGTGAGTAAAGTAACTGAAAATATTTTTTCAAAGATGATATTTTCAGTATCTGTAATTATATTTTTCCTATCACACAGAGATTCTGATATAAAGCATTTATGAACACACATTGCTTAGAGCTGGAAGGTGAAATCCCTTACCTTACCTCAAACAATGAGAGTTAGAACTGCATTTCACAGAGATGTTGATTCACTAGCATCTCTTCTAAACCATCAGCATCTAAAGCCAGACCATCACTCTTGTCCCCTCATTCCTTTCCTGCTTGCATGTCTGGATTTTCTTCCAGTTGAAACCACGGTGTGTTGAAAAATAATATGCCCATCTTTTGTCTCTTATTGAAATAAAGATGCTTCCAGCTCCCTTAGTGGTAAAAATCATGTCACATGAATTTTAAAATTATGTTTAAGGTATTTTGATTTACCCAACATTCAAAATTAATTCCAACTGAGATAGGTATGTCATCATCCTCAAGTTAGCCATCAGCACTTCAGTTTAATGTGTTAAGTCCAAAGTCATAATACTTTGGAAGAAAAAACCCAAACCACAAACCCCAACATTAAAACATAACCCCAACAATTGGTGCTTTTAAACATTTTTCCAAGCAGGTCAGTGAAACAGGGTGGTTTAAAAACTGGATGCGTGACTGGTCATTATTCCAGGTTATATGACCAACCTTCTCCATGACCTTGAGAAATTAATTTTATGAACACACTCTTATTTTCTTTCACTACCCTTCCATTTACTTTGTCTAATCTGATAATCTGAAAACCTAAACAGAATCAGCTTTTAGTACAAGTTTTTACAATGTCTAAAATGAGAGACCTGATCTTGTTTAGATCCTGCAGACTTCACTGAAGAAAAAAAACAGAACATAGAATGTTAATGAAGTTGTAAAACAGAACTACACCATTTTCTTATACTGCAAACCAAAGGCTTGCAAAAATATCACCACTCTGTCCTAACCTGTAAACAAACAGACATATAATTTTTTCAGGATTCCCAAATTTCAGGACTTTTTACAGTTGGATCTGGTTCTAGCCATTTTATTTTCATCCCTTTTTTAGTGAAACAGCTACTTATCATAGCTATGCATCCCCTGCTACAAACATAACATTACTTAAAATAGAAAATGCTGTCTGGAGTAGCTAAAAGGCACGCACAAGATAAAGTATTTTTTAGGATAGTGAATATCTTACTGAGTCATGGGATTAAAAACCTAGTCAGCAATGGGAAGGTAAGATAGCATCAGCTATCACTTACGCAAACCAAAAATGATGACAACGTATGGGATCACACTCATCTGTTCATCAATGAGTCTCTCAAGGGCATCACTCCTATGCGTTTCTGAGAAATAAATAAAAAATGGCATGCCTACAGTCATCACAATAGAATTCAATTGCTTAGCATGGCCCACGCAAAACAAAAACAAACCACAAAAAACAACCAGAACCAAACCCACTAAACACATCAGGATTGCAATTACAAAAAAAATCGCAAGGAGGCAGACAAACACCACAATCAATTAAATGCATGAGAAAAAGGAACAAATAAGGATGTTCAGGACAAGCGAAGACCTAACGAAGGATAGCTAGAATGTTCTCACTTGCTTGTGTCGTGAAAACTAATGGAAACTATAAATTTCCAGATACTTTAACATATTACAAGGAACTGAATGCCATGTATTTTATGTTTTCAGATTTATCTTTGTGAAGAACTAAAAAATATTTGACACTGTAGAAATCTCCTGCACTGATCAGTATAACCAGTACCTTGACTTGAGACAATTTGCTGCAGTCTATATGCCTATTTGGTATGAGTACTTTCATCACTTGGTTTGACACTATCAAGTAAGCAAAAGGAAAAACAATAGCCTGAGGTGTTTTATGGACTGGAGGAAGGAGGCCTGCAGGGTGGCAACATGCTGTATGTCTTAGCTGTATGATACAGATCTCAAAGACTGTATGCTCCAGTGATCAGACAGACCATCTCTGACCACTGGAAACGGGAAAATCTGGTCTCTAGGTTTAAGCCAGAACACAGACCCATTGTTTCGAGCACAGATACCTGAAAGGGTAGGCATGTCCCTATTTTCAATTTCCATTCGGGCTTACCTTTTGTTTCAAGAGATTTTTTGAAAAAGATTATTTCTCTCTTCCTGTACCCACATATTTAATTTCCACAAGATGAATTATGTCACAAGTAAGAATCATCACAGAACAACTGTTATACTGAACTTGAAGCTGATGGCAACAGCTCCTGCTGTGTCTCTGGGCTTAGGCATCCGCCATGAAGAGCTTGCTGCTGTATCAAGGGAAGGTCTCATATCCACAAAGTCCACTGCTGCATCTAACAGCATCTCTTCATTGCCTTCAGTCTGTGCTATATTGAGATAACATAACTTCCAATGTAAATTTGAAAGGCAATTTCTTTACATCTTTTTCCAGGAAAACAACAATAACCATCATAAAAAACCTTACAGAGCACCCTGCAGTGAGGGCCCAAGAAAAGAATGCAGTAAGATTTGTAATTTTCTGGACATCCTCAGAATAATCTGCATACTTTCAGGTGTAGAAGTTGCCTAGAATATTTTTTGATGAAAAGTTCAATAATGCCTTTATTAGTCAGAGTTTTTACCTCTCAATGGCATTACTTCAAGGACTGGAAGAGTGCTGGGGTGTCTGATCCAACCCATGGGAGTAAATAATATACAATGACTATAATAGCATTTCACTTCCTCAAATTTATGAGATGTACGTTTAATTATAAGCTCCAAGACATACTTTTTGCATGACCTTCATCAAGTGAATATACTGTAATTCTATACTTCAAGTCTCTAGGCTGGGCATAACAAGACTTACTTTTTCCATTTCTTCTGTGTACTGGCTTGCCGGCTATTCAAAGATAGGATCTTTGTATATATGTGGATAAAACATCAACATTAGAAAGTGCAGCTTCCAATAAGTGATGTAAACCAGTCAGAGGGTAGCTATGGTTGAAATTAAAAGCAGCTTTTATGACTAACACATGCATTATCATGACTCCTAACTGAACACTTGCAGATGAAATTGATCTGTGATTATAATGATCAAGATGCTTACATGTGCCTAAAGATGCAGAAACCATAGGGCACAATTTCAGTGTGTACTAGGCCTCTATGACACTGTGACTGCAGATTAAAAAAAACAACCAACCAACCAAACACACACACACAAAAGACCACTACCAACACAATGCATTGCAATGATGATAGTTATGAAGTTTAATTAAAGTGAGAAATTTAAAAGTGGGGAAGCTCCAGCCAGGTGACTACACCAGCCTGGGGAGATCATGTGCCAAAACCCAGAAATTATTCAAGACGAGCTGTAATATGCTTACAATCCATTTATTCCTGTGCCAAAGAACTAATGTTCTTTTAAAAAGCTTTTAAAAGCAATACAATATACCAGCCAGACATAAAGCTATTTGTCCTTGGTTGCTTAGCGATCCTAGAATAGAGATGTAAAGAAATCCACCGGGCCTTTATTCTGACTAATTCAAAAGGTTACATGCTATTATCTAGTCTTATCATAAAATGTATTTAACAATATGGTCTGTTAGAAAGAGACTATTCCTTTATACTATTCTCTATGAAAATGACTCTTTAAAATGTAGCTACATTGAGGATATTTCTTACAAAATCTCTTCTAATAGCAACAGGAATTAGTAAACACTACTGAGGTACATCTATCATGTTTGAGGGTGGCTTACATTTCAATAATTTAATCAGCTATTTTTCCTTCATCTTTCCTCTACAGAATTTTTTTTTACTTCACTTTCCACAACCCACAAGCTTTAGGGAAATCTGCTCTCTGCATTATAGGTGAGAGAAAATTAAAACCTGCCAAAGAATGAAAGCACAAAGGAACAAGTATGGAAACGGAGAAGGGTGCAAGTCTTCTCTTTACAAGTGCCCCACGGTAATCCAGTACTCTAAAATGGCAAGGAGGAGAAAGCAGGGAACAGCTCTCGCCCCAGCCTCCTAGCTTTCTGGTATTCTGAGGCCACAATATACTTCAAATAGGTGCAATAGAATTTTAGTACCAGTCCAGTAGGGACTATTACTTAACATTTACCTTAAGGTAAGACTGCATGTGAGTACTTGTGGAGTAGTTGACATGCTGCTAACCCACACCCTGAAAGTAATTTGGTTAATTTGCCCTCAAAATCTAAGGAGCATAATCTAGCTCTACAGAGATGTAAATTAATTCCCAATATACTGAAACAAATATTCTAGTCTGACTCTCTTCCAAAAAGTTCTGGACCATGGAGTGAAGGCTTGGCCTCCAATTGCTTCCCCCCATGGTGTCGTGCACCAGAAGCTGTAATCCCACCTCCTCTCACCCCTGCTCTCGCTGGTAGGAATGCTTTCACCATGCCAGACTCCACCTCCTTCCTCTGATGAGTTGCAGGAGCACCATGTTGCATTAAGCACCTTACACACTCACTACTTATTGTCAACAGTAAGGAACTCTGGGCTCCAGACCAGTACCACTCCTGCCTCATCCAGGGTATGTCATGTATGTAAAGAAGGGTACATGGACAAAAGGACAAATAATGAACAGAATAGTTAAGAAGAAAAAAAGACTTTTTTTTTTTTTTTTCCCCACAAAACTTTACACAGTTCCACCTCTACAAGTCCATTCAGCTGAGTGTCCTTTTCCTCTTTTGAAAAACACCCTCTTAAATTCATAAACCCTGTAGGCAGAGCACAGTAAGGTAAAAACCATGAACTGACTAATATTTAAGATTAAAAGTCAAGATGTGCGTATGTCTATCTCTCCTCTATTACTTGTCACGTATCTGGTGAACAGATAGTAAACAACTGATATTTAGAAATACTTATTTATACTGTATATCAATATATTATACACTCATTCTAACAGCTACTGTTGATGAATTTCAGTCTAAGTTATGAGGGCTTTTTAACCCTTAATTCAGCTGTCTTTGAAAAATGCATTATTTGTATATTTTATTTCACTCTTTTTCACACTCTCTCTCCTTGGTAGTCCTGAGTGCCAGCAAGTCTCTGCACTGTAATGTCACTTCCCTCCCAAATTTGACCCTTATCTCTTCTAGCAACACGATGTTTTCACTGTTGTCAAATTCCAGCTCAATTTCTTTTCAGACTACAATATGCCTTTACATGTGTGGTACAGTCTAAATACAATTTTTAGTTTCATGTAAATTGGAATTAAATAACACAATAAGGGAATAAACATTATCTAAGAAACTAAGACCCCGAGCAGTAAGTACACTGCCAGCTCTATCCTGCTGTGTAATTGCTCACATTGACCTATCACTGGAGGTGGCACAGCTACAGGTTTTATAGGAAAATTATCTCCGAACACAATCTTTTTGTTACTAGCACCTATAACAGAGATAAAGGGCTTAAAATAAGAATAGCCGTGAGCTGACAATATTCACATAACATTCCTGCAATCATCACTGTATGATTTTATTCACAAGAATTGTCAGGATTCTCTAAAATACTTCAGAAAACTTGTTCAAAGCACAAGTAGCCCAAGATACTGGTTGGCTGGCTATAGATCACTTTAGATGACTTCTGTTTTGTGACTCTTAGTTATGCTGGAAACCTTAGTCCATGTGCTTTAAGGTAAGATCTAATAGACAAAGAACACAAGTCTCAAGATTTGTTTTCCACAGTCTTATATATGAACAAATCAGGGCAGCACCAAAATTATGAAAACAGTCACAGAAGTCCCAAAGTAAGATGCAGAGATTTGGAAACTGCTTCCTACCTCTATCCCGTTTTTTAAATCAACAGAGCTACATGCGTAACCAAGAAAATTACATTTGGAAAGTGTCTAGAGACAGATTATTTTATCAGATCTTGGTTGAATTAAGACTAGAGATTATTATTTTAAATGAACAGGTCTGAAATAAATGTATTTAACTCCACATGTTTCATTTAGATGTCTTCTAATTTACACCGGGGTAATGAGGGGAGAACGAGGGTAGCATAATTTCAATAATGTTTATACTTAGGCTTAATTTCCTTTAAATAGTACAAAGCATCCTCTCAGAGTTTTCAAAATGATGTCAGTGAGAGTCTATGGGGTATGATGTTACAACACTGGAATGAAATTATGTCACTGCAAATCTATGAAAGCGACATTGTAAGTAATGAACCCAAGATATACTAATGTGTTAAAAAATTGTGAAAACAATCTGAATGGAATAAACAACTTTGAATAATATAGCACAGACTAGAAAATATTTATCTGAGACTGCAATCATCAGTCTTGACTATAGATCCAAATGTATATATATTTAGCTATAGAGCCAAATCCAGTCAAGCGCAATCTGTGGTATATTATCTAATTTCAAATCCACCATAGTTCACGTGATTTCAGCTTGCATGGAAGTCTTTGGGCCAAATTTGGTCAGAATATAAATAATACCGAAAATTACATACCAAGTAAAACAACTGGAGAAGAGTCCAAATGGCTGGAGAATTTAAACCAGCATGTCAAGTGGACAAAATTTACTCCTGATACAATGTGAAACCTGGAAATCCATGTCTGGTCACTCTCCTAGCTTCTAAAAACAGTCACCCAAATTCAAATCACAGGTGATTTAATTGCAGTGATGAAGGTAGCACAAGCAGAAGTTAATATATGACAACACGACTGCATGATCTTTCACTATTACTAACGTTTCTTGCTTCACCTTTTTCCTTTCTTTTGGGGATCAGATGAGCACTTGCAGTCATCTTGAATCAAATTTCCAATGCATTTGAACCCGATATAGGTTTACTCTGAAATTACAGTGCCATAGAGAAATGAAGAATCTGCATTTCAGTTTACAAAATGTATGAATTTTACATATTGAAGTTGACGACTTCATTTCACACACAGAACTACTTTGACACGGTCTTTACACCCATTTTTGGACCTCCTTACCAGCACCCAATATACAGTCTTACACTATTACTCCAACAACACTGAAAATAACTGAACATACAAATTACAGTCATTTCAGTTCTCAATAGTATTAACAAGTCTTTGATAGTGTTCTAAACTGTACACATATAAATCATCTGAGGCTTTTTTTTAATCAGGCATTTCCTTTAAAACAGTTTAGCCCAAAGTGAAATTCAACTGAAATCACAGTCTCATCTGGTTTGATGTATAGTGTTGATTCTTTTGACACAAGACAATACATTTTACATGGACATCAGCTTGCCAAGATTTACTAATTTGGTAAAATTGAGTGACAAAAGAGAAAATATTGATGTTTTAGTTCTCCTCAGCCCTACTTTGACAGCACATCTGATATTAACTTTGTGCCTACTCCTTACTTTTCCACAGGACAGATCCAGGAAAAAATCATGGTAATCCTATCACTTTTGTTCTGCAGAATTCCAAGTTTATCTTTGGAATGTGTTCTAGGACAGCTTACTGTACTGTATTTTCATGACACTCGTGAGTGGCTGACTGGGTGCCAAACCCTGAAATCCATTTAAGTGCTGTGAGTGCTACCAAAAAAAGGCACTTCCTTGGTGTGGAATTTAAGATAAAGAGCTGACGGGGTCAAGGAGAGAAGAAATCAGACTTAAACAGTGCATATATTTTTCATGTTGTGCTATTTTTCTTTGGGATATTTAATAATTTTAAGACTCTGATAACTCTCCTGACACAAGAATGAATTATTTAAAGTTAGTATTAGTAATTTAGTTAGTTTTGATCACTGCCAGCTGTAACCTGACGGCACTTAGATTTAGTCACATGGAAATCCCCTGTTGTATATATTCTAGTATGTTGGATCTCTTTGCACTCATCAGTTTTATATCTTTCCGCAAATACCAGAAGAAAGATCTTTTTAGGTTCTGGCAAAGATCTTGGAATGGGAAAATGTGCTAGTTGCCAAAAAGGCACTGATTACTGTAACAGAGTAGCCTGGAGTTTCTATCCTTTCCCTTTTAGTATGTTAACTTGTTTCTGAGTTAGAACTGAGGGTCCTGGCAAAGGTGTTTTCCTCAGTGCTGGTTCGTGTATAGCCAGACTGTATGTGACTGCTGTCTTAGAGAACACAACCCAGTTTTCACTTATGCGGAAGCACAAATAAATTGTATACTGTTTAGTCCTACATTGCAGGAGATAGAACGGGTACACGATAGGGACAGAGATAGTACTTCTATTGCATGCATGCTCTTTAACAATGATTTCAATAGCAAGAACTACAGAAAACTACTTAAAAAAAGACTTTCTAATGAAAGGAAGGACTGCCTTTAGACAAATCCAGTAGGCAAGGATCAAGTATGCAAGGATACTTGTGTACTTCAATACTTCATCCTTAGATAGCAATTCCTTCAGAGAAGTGCCTTCTGCTTACTGTCAGCATAATAGATTTTCCTTTGATAATGCTCCAAAAGAGAATTTAAAAAGTGTTTTCAAGATGACCTTACACAAGAATGACATCTGTTTGTATGATGGGGTGGGGGGTGTGTGGGGGGGAAGAGTTTTGAGGTTTCTGTTTGTTTGTTTTTTCCATTAGGGTAATCAGGTGGTGCTTCAGTCAAGTCTGAAAAAGCTATGGAAATTTTCTTGGCTGAAATGCTTTCTCAAATATTCTCTCTGTCATTGCTGCTGCATCTGATCTGTGGGGTATAAATTAATTCCTGTGTCCTACATCTGTATGGTGTGCCCTGGCCACATGTTAATCCATGAGAAAGCAAAACTTTTTTTTTAACATTATCTCTCCTCTTACTTTCAGGTTTCCACAGAAGAGAAGCCACAACAGCTCTGGCTGCATACTCGATTTGGACATTCAAGAAATCCTGCATGTGCAAAATTATATCTACTTCATAACCTAAACATAGTCAGAGCTGACTAGAAGGAACTATCATTGCAGTTTCCTAACAATCTTATTTGAATTTACATGTCTCTTAAATCCCTAAAGCCTTATTATGATCCCCTAGTCCATCCACGGTGAATTAATTATGATTTAAAAATTTATATACAATCTAAGCGTGAAGCATGACAATTCTTGACTTCTTGAAATCACATACTGAAATTCTACAAATGTAAAATATTAAACTTAAACAATGAAAGTGAATGAGCACATCCTTTCAAATGAGATGCTAAAGGCCAAAGTCATGCAAAGAAATCCACTGCAACTGCACGACAAGTTAGATACAGTTACAAAGCTGTATCTGCTTGAAAGCAGATCCTGGTGGCATATATCTCATGGAAAAAATCAGGTCCTACTTCAAGGGTACTGTTTGAGAAATCAGTTTCCAGCTGGCACTGGGGAGATTCATTTCCACTGAATCCATGCGCACTGATCTTTGTCTTCACAGTGTCTCTGACCATATGCTATTTTAATTGATTCTTTTCACTACAGCGTATATGTTCTGCGAAACAGTTTAACTAGATTATAAAGTAGCATATAGACATAAATATTTCCAATTCAGGGCCAAAACAGAGAAGATTTAATCAACATTCCCTTATTACATTTACAATATTTAAAGGGCACAGTTCTCCCTTTTGATTCACCCTAGGTGTCTAACACACACCCGGATAATATATATCCCAAAATGGCAAGAAAAACAGATTGAATGTCACAGTCCTTGAATATTGTAAAATATGTAATTAGGCACATTGGGAAAAAAAAAAATAATATCAAAACATGCAATTTCACAGATTGCTCTCCAAGGTGGGGATTTGGCAGGGTCAGATGACACCAAGAGGAAGGGGCTGCCCTCAGGCTAGTCAGTGCATTTACGTGACCAGCGTATGTACAGAAGTAGAACAGCTAGCCTGAACTTGCTTGAAGCCACAGTCATTTTGTGGAACAGTTAGGGCAGTAAGCATGCCTTTAGGATAGGTCAAGAGCTATTTCTCAGAAGGAAAATATCTGGAATTGGAGGAATAACTAAAGATAAAAGGCAATCATTGGAGAAGGAGTGGTGAATTTCAAGCACCAAGAAAAGGCAGGAAAGTGTTTCTAGATTTGAACTGATTTATCTTCTCATCCTGTATTTTATGAAATTCACAACTGGCCCTAGAGACTTTGCTACCACCAAAGTACAGCACAACAGAAACACAGAACCACCCAGCTGACACAGGAATTGTACCTGGGAGCAGGTGTAAGTGTGCACACGGTAAGTGAAGCTGTGGTCTGACATGCAATTCCAGATCAGTGCCTGCCTTATGCTTTGGTCTGAACTGCAGTCATTGTTCAGCAAACTAAACTATCAGCTGGATACCACTGCTCTTTGATGACATTTTGAGCTGACATCATATAAATTTTATTCAGAAAGCTATGGTTTCACTGATAGAAGTGTGGCACGTGTGTGTTTGGACACATCCATGTGTAGGTATATGCATACACCCCTTCACATAAAATACACAAATTACACTGTGGCCAGGTAACATGGTGTATAAAGCAGACGAGAGCTCCTAAATGCAAACATATGTATTTAGGTGGTAGGTCAACTGGTTCATAAAATATTTTCATAACATTTTTTTCCACTTCTGCACTACGACTGAAGCCAAAGAATTGTGTGCTGTAAAACAAACCTTCAGACTGGAGAATCTATTAAGCTGGTTTTAGCTTTCATTGCAAAAAGACTTTGCTTTTAAAACAGTTTTTGTTATGTTAATACTGAAAGTGGAAACTAATTGTTAGGATAAGACTGTTAGTTTTTACCTCTTACCTGGTCATTGATAACCTCAAGCCGTAGCTCTAGACAGAGACAAAGCTACAGAGATCTTCCCCTTAGACTAATGCTGGTAATGCTAAGCACCAGTTCCGAGAAAGTCTTTCTATATTATTTTCTGCTCTTAACATCTCCTAAACCAATATTATCAATTTTTGACAGCTAAGATACATGAATGATTTCCTCTTGTGAAGATGACAGTGTAAAAATGTAATTATTTCCATTTTCACATCAACATCATATTTCATCATCAGTATGGACTTATTTTGGTACTGGAATCTCTATTTCAGTATTAGCAAAATGGGGATATTATGTAACAATTCCTGAAGTATTAAATGTCATTACATTAATATTCACTAGAATCTGTAAAAAAATTACTTGATGGCTCTAAGCCAAATACAACCAGACTCTTGGCTTCACAGAACTCACTGATCAACCTTTTATACAGAAATAGATACATTTCTCGATCTGGATCAAACACTTGATCTCCACACTTCCTAAAGCAAAGATTTCATATCACGGACACCATATTACACAGTATAAAGCTTTGAGCTTGAAGGCATCTCATCTGGCTTAACCCTCTGGCCAGCTTTTTGGACAAAATTGAAAACCCAGTAGAGAAAAGACAGAGCAGTTAAAAAAAAAAAATCCTACAATATCACAAGTTTAGTCAGTATGTTAAGGACGTTTTGCAATGCTTTTTACTGGCTGGAAGAAGGGATTTGGATGCTTAGCACATTTAACAAAAGGTCTTACTGTTCTACACATACTCAGGTTCTCCTAACCCACTGGTCACTTACTTATCCATACTAGCTTTTTTGTACTGATGGGGTTTGCCAGAGCACTGAGAACCAGCTTAACTCCACAGAGATTTTTTTTTTTTTTTTTTTTTTTTTTTTGGCACTGCTTGAAAGGGAATCAATCAGGACTAGGTCTAGACTGAATTCTTAAATTATAGTATCTGATTAAAAAAAAATCCAGAAGAAATAAACAAACAGTGCCCCCCACTTTGCTATTCATTTTCCTTGGCTGGAAAATGTGTTCTAAAATTAGGCCAGTAAGACAGTAACCCTAAGCAAATTAGCTACATTATACCTGAACTGGTAAGATAATGAAACACAATTATCAATACATACAGACCAGGCTTTCACTGACTCCTTAAAAATCAGGGCTTATACTCAGAGTTGCCTGATGTAGGACTTCCTACGGCATCTTTTGCAAACACAATATTGAATTTAAACAAACAAACAGAAAAAACCCAATCCAACTCACCGCTCTACCAAAGCGGACTAAAGAGGAGGGAGACTTAAGAACAAGGTACACTTTCAGCATGAAAGCGCCATGATATCATTCTTTGGCTTGCTAATATATATATATTTTGAGAGACTGGGGCAGGGAGTAGGGAAGGAAACAGAAACAGAGTTCTTTGTACCCTTATGAAATGCCAAATGACTCCTTCTCCCTCTTGCCCCTCAGTAAATCACAGGGAAGTAGTTAAGTAACATGAACTAAGAAATTAGCACAAACAACATAGTCATTTCTGGAAAACCTGGTTTAACTAAAACACCAGCCTGTCGTTTTACTTGATTTATGTGACCTTGGTTAGAAGGTTTTGCACAGAATCCCAAATGCCACTGTGGTTCTACACCTGAGACACAATACAATATTGTTATTTAAAAATACGTACTTTTTGCAGAGAAGGCTTTTTAGGTCAGCCACAATTATCCTTATGTTCTTTGTAATAGATGTCTGTGTTTTTCATCTATACAGAGAAGACATCATAATAGTAACTATGCCTTGACATCAGGACGTGGGGGGGGGACATGTGTTTGGGGTTTTTTAGCTCAAGCTGTAAACTCTCTTGGAGTTTACTTTTAAAAATTAATTTTATTTTCCACTCGCAGATCCCATTGGCTTTCACTACATTTTTTTATGTGTTTCAACAGGGAACAGACTAGAAATGTATTTGATGGCACATAGAAAATGAACACCATTCTAAACATGCCAAAAGAGAGAAACTGACCCTGTTTACAAGTGGAAATTATAACCTGTTGGCACTTAACCAGCCAGGAACACTTCGGCAGCCCAAAGGCAACGTGTTGCACTTTTTAATTTTTGCTGTGCTTTCCTATATACAGCAAAATTAGATTAGGCAATTAAAGATGATCTAAATCAATGTTTGGTTAGAAAAATCCATTAACATAATATGCATTTTGCAACAAGTTTAGTGAATATCTGGTTTCGGTTTCCACATCGAAAATTCTTCCCAGAACACAAAAAGAGCCATGCTAAAAAACTAAACAAAACAGTTGGAAATTTTTATACTAACAAAAAAGAAAATGGGAATTGCTTTTGTTCACTTGATGTTTACTTTTGCCTAACTAAAACATTCCAGTTTATATTACCTTCCCTACTTCCTTGATAAATCTCAGCTAGCTAGCAGAGTATTGGACCAGGAATACTGATAATCCTGATGGATTTAGGCTGGATTTTGCTTTTCCCCCAACGTACAAACCTTTTGTAGACTCATTTTTTCCATGCTTTCAATATTGAATTTTACTAATCTATGTTAAATCTGTGAAACTTTTAAATATGTCATTCCTTTCTTCTAATTTCAGTTTACCTGCCTTCTGGTCCTTACATCATAACACTGGATCTCAGCAACATTCATCTTAATGTGCTGAAAAGTGCCTACTAACCTAGAATGACACAGAAATAACAATAAAAGTATCTGCAAAAGACTTCCTTGTGGACTCTGGACAGCTTATTCTTCACCTGACTTTTGAGTACCCAGGAAACCAAGTGATTCCTGTCAGGTGTGTGTGCAAGGGTCAGCTTCATCCAAGCACTACTCTTCATGACTGTTTCTCCAAGATACTCCCTCTTGGGATTTAGAACAAGATTTAAATGCATGGAAGATGGGACCCAAACCAAAGCCTGGAAACAGAATATGAAAACAGTTTTATAAGATTGTATAAAAGGGTAATACAGTAGGAAGAATTATGAATCAAGTCCTCAGAGAGTCAGTCAGGTTCCATAGAAATATTGGCTGCTTTCGTCTGGTGTTGAAAAAAAAAAAAACAAACCCTCATCCAATATAGTGAAGACAGATGAAGAAATGAAACAATACAGATCATTGTCCTGATGATCAGATAATAAGAATAAAGAGAAGCATCAGCAAGATAAACTTAGGAATTTTTTCACTGGGAAACTTTTGAGGTTAGAAATTCTAAAATCCTATCATACATTTAAAAGAATTCAGTTTACTTTTCAAAACAATATTCAAATATTATGATAAACTAGTGTTTGAAACTAAGTGAACCACATTAGTTTAACTGGTTGGGTAACATGTTTGGCATGTTTAGGGAAATGGTTCCAGCTTTCTTTTCACTTTTAAAAAGTGTAAATATGGTTGCATCTAGTTGAGTAGATAAAAGTCATATTTTTGACTGCAAAACCTAAAATGATCTAATCAGTTCTGATTTCACTTGTATTTATCTAAATAGACTGCTTATAACAACTAAAACATTTCAGCATCCACTGCCATGACTGAAATACTAACTTGATCAAATAATACAATTACAATGATCTGGTATGGTGGATTTTTTTGTTTGTTTTTTTGGGTTGTTTTTTAAACCTTAGGGTAAATCCATTTCTGGCAAGTTGAAAACACAGCATGATAGAACACTGCAAAGAAGTCTGAATCGACTGATGCTGATCTATGAGGAATAAACTATATCTGGTCTTCAGTTTAATAGTTGCTGTTTTTTGGAAAATACCCTTCAGATAAATAGTTGAGTCTAGAATCTCCAGAGTTTACTAATCTTTGCCAGAGAAAATGTTTGCTGTATTTAATACTTTCTTACAGCAACATATTCTTGGTTTGCTCAGAGTTTCAAAAATTGACACCAAAAAAAAAAAAAAAAAGCAGGAGATCCTGCTAAACTTTGATGTAACTTTTTAAATAATGTGCATGGTTTAATCTGTTTTACATGTATTAGGTCTCAATAACGTTTGCAAAACAAGGTGATGTTAAAAAAAGTGGTTCAAAAAAGTTTTAGAAATTCTTGCATTCACCATTTTTAAAATCAACATGTATGGGAAAATTTGTTTTCATATCCCTCAAATAAATAGTTCATTACTACAGACAATAACAAGAAATCACTTCTGGACTTATGTAAAGAAAACAATGTTGTTTTCAGAAAAGGATAAATAATGGTATTGGGCATATGTTTTAACAGAACTTCATATCCAGTTTTAACTCCAAATTCCACATCTGGAGAAGCTCTAAATTTTAGCGCATGCCTTTTGTGGGCTACCACTGACTGTAATGTTTGTCTACCAAGTTATACCTACCTCTAAGTTGGCATTTACTCTGTACCATTCATGTGATAATTAATAAACTTCTAATCAAGGCAAAAAGGTAGTAATTACAGGCTTTTTAATGTTCCATTGCTAAAGGAGTAAAACTACGTGAAGAAAATAGCTTCTGTGAAAATTAATTATTTGATGTACAAAGCATATAAGTGGACTTGGACTCAAAAGATGCTACTTCTAATGCCAAGAAGAAATGAAACAAAACCACAGAAATTGAAGTCAGGCTCAAATGTTGACCTTGACTGAGCATTTGCAGTTTCAGTTGACGGAGAAGCCATGGAACTACAATTTTGGTCCCATGTGAACCAAGTTGCATTTGTTGCAAATATTTCAGTTTGTGACAAAGATGTCACACATTCAAGAAGTGGAGACAGCAACTGACATAGTCTAGCCCAGGGTCTGGCAGTTATCTGTGGAAGACTAGTAAAACATATTTTAACCTGCTCAGGTATTTTGGTCATAAATTAAATTTTATGTTCAGCACAGCTTGGACAGGCAAGTTGCCATTATATGAGAACAGAACATACAATCACATTTGAGTACACATAACCTTAAAACCTCTTTTCTATAATTTTCTCTTACTGTAAACAAGAACGTTTGCCAACCCATTTTTGAATTATTAACTAGCAAATGAAATTTAAAATATGGAGTAAAAATAACTATTAATACTGTGCTAAATTATTAAGAGCAATTTTCATTTCAAAGGAAAACTATATGACATTGTAGTTACATAAAAATCTAAAAATCCCCACTTAAAAAGCATTGTTTAATATATCCTAAAAGTATTATTTCTATTCTATTGCATAATATAGATACACTAAATTTATCATGACTATTTCATAGTCTTTATCTCTTAGACAGACTAATACATAATTCAAGGACACAGCTGTTATGGATAAATGTCTCACTGTTTTATCCATTCTCTACCATGGGAGTTTATTCTTGATAAATACTTTTTGCTTGTTTTTGAAAGAGAAATCAATCCTATTGACTCACTCAGATGCAGCTGAAATTTTTTTTTGGTTTTTATTTGTTAAAGTCAGAACATAACACCTCAAGATAGAATTTTAAGAAATCCATGTTAAAAAAAAATTCCCCGTAATTTAGAACAAAGATTATCTCAAATTGACAGTTTACTCTAAATTTTTAATCTGAGATAAATATTATAAAATGCCATGTAATTCTGTAAACAGATTAACAATCCAGTTAATCAACATAATAGAAATTAAGAGGAATTGCTTGTTCCTCTCCACTGAAAGAACCCTGTAAGCATCAACCTAGGCTAGATGAATGCAGCCTTCAGATTCTAAAAACAGTATTCATTTTTTAAGAGAACAAAAATCAAAAATAAAACCTCAGCTTCCCCCTGTCTATTTCAGAAGAGTGGGCACCTCACAAATTCTACTAGAAAAAAAACATCCTAGTGAAACAGACTGATAATTTCATTGCTATGCAAATCATGAATACTCTTCATTAAAATACGTTCTATATTTCAACGTGGTAAGGAGGATTTGGAAATAGAGCATTTACTGATTTTCTTCTGGTCAGAATTACAAGGCAGCATAGAGGACAAACTCATCAATAAACACACGGGATAAAATCCTGTGTGATGCATC